>NC_141890.1:42940820-43581781 GCF_030686135.1 Camelina sativa | reverse complement strand
GGGAATAAGAATACTCTATATATATTTAAACAAATATACCTAAAAGTCTGGATAAGTTAAGAGGTCAAAAGGCTTTTGCTTCACAAAGTCTAGGATAATTACGAGGCAATATAAGTGAAAACAGAGATAAAACAGTGACAGCTTACAAATGAAGACTTGGAAAATATATGCCTTCAACTCCAGAGCATACAACGATAACCTTATCAGGAAGCACCATCGGGGAATTGTTTTTGCCAAGTCTATACCAGAAAACTTTCAATTTATAATTTGCTCACAATTCAATTGTTAGTAAGAATTAAAAAATAACAGTTGGAGGGAAGAGAACCTACTTGGATTTTGAGTCTTGTTTTTCAGAATCTGATAGGTCAAAGTTAAACTTTGTTCTGCATGTGGGACAGTAGTAATCTGTTTCCCCCAAATCCTTCAGATTAACAAATAAAAATTTATTTTAATACATGAGAGTAATTGGGAATGATAACCTTGACAACGAGCAACACGAACATGTTACCTTAAAATGCTTATGTGATATTTGATCGCACGCTGAGTGAACCCACACTTTACACCCATCACAACGCACCTGAATCACCGTATGTAATCAAACAGTAAAGTTACAAAAAAAACATTATGTAACTCTACACTACAAATATAACATAAATTTGTATGCTTTATTACCCAGCTCTGACTATCCATATGATTCCATATCTTCTTGCATATCCCACAAACCTGTTTTGGTTTTGTCAGCTGCAACGATAATTAGTTAGACTTCATCGAACTGAAACTGAACAAGGAGCATAGCAAAAACTTTAACATACCCTTGAACAAGGTTTACACAATAATTGATCTCCAGGAATCAGAGCTTTCATTTTCTCTGCCGTCTTAAAAGAAAGAACCATTCCACATCCTACACAGGCTCTTGGATTTCTATATTTCTTCATCACGTTCTGAATTATACAAACTCAAATTTCTATGACCATGAAAGAATAAACTAAACATGCTCAAAAAGGAACTCCAAAACAAAGAGAAACTTGCCTGATTTGGAGCAACATGATCAAGATATTGGCTCGAGCCTGCAGCTTCTTCAATCCATCTGTAGACAGAATCATCAAACGTCTGGTTACCTGCGGCCATGTGGATATCCTGCATCAGTTTCTCTGTGAATCCTTGGTCAGCCATAAGAGCTTCTTCAAGTGCCTTCTGGAAATCCCCAGGGTTGCATCCACGCAGTTCAGACTGTTCTTGAAACCTAACATAACAACTACACTATTAAGCAAACATATAAGAGAAAAAAAAAAACACAAAATTTCGTATAGTAAGATCCAACGGCGACCCACCTGTCTACATAATCCACAAAAGGAAAAATCATCCCTCTTCTAACCCATGCATAATCCTGCTTACATGATCAAGTTAACAACAGTCAAAACTCTAACAAAACAGCTTTTCGAATCAAATAAGAAGACAATATAGTATACAATATACCCTTTCATTCTCTGTCCCAGAGTGACCAAAGAACATGACACAAGCTGCATCAGGTATACAAGAACGCAACACAAGCTCAGGTGCTTGCGTCATTGGATCGATAACAATAGCCGGCCAAAACGGCTCCTTCCTCCCAGATTTACCCCAAACCAAATCACCAGAGTAAAAATCCTCTGGTCCATAAACACCTTCCTTCTTAGGACGAGACTCATCTTCAAGCGAGGTCCTCGAACTCATCTTACTATTATTATATCTAACAATCTCTTCACATTTATCCTCATCATCATCTCTCTCTTCTTCTTCTTCAAACAATGCACTACCATACTTATAGTTCCTAGGGTCCTGTTGCTTTGTCTTGAAACTATGGTTAAAACTAGCTTTGACTTTCTCCTTCCTGCATGCTTCTTCTTGAATCTCTTCCTCGCGTTCTTCGCCACTACTTTTACTATCTTTCCTCCAATTCTCGATAACCGAGTCATTAAACCGAGAAGGAAGCACCTGAACTCTACCTCTTGATGTCCTCACTACCGGTGGACGAGAAACCTCAGCTGTCCTATCCTCCCTCCCACGGTGGCTAGAATCAGAAACTAACCTCTTTGACTCTAACTCCTCTTCCTCTTCCTGCTCCTCTTCCTCAACCTCAACTTGAGGAGAACATGAGAGCTCCTTACACCAGCCATTGAGTTTACCAGGAACAATCCCAGCACCAATCTCTCCAAGAAGATTAAGAGGGTAATAGTAATCACCACCATTGAAGTTGTTGACCTTTCTCTTCTTCTTCTTCTTAGGAGCTCTATCATCTTCCTCAGTTACAGAGTTGCATCGTTTCAAACTCGGCATTCGAGTTTTCAAATTCCGTTTGATTATCATATCTTCTGATTCGAGTTACCCAAATCACTGCATCACACAACACTTGGAAGAAGAAAAAAAAAACAAACCTTTTTCTCTTTCAAATTCCACAAACCCTAATCTTTCCCCCAATTCCAGGTTCTTGAACGAACACAAAACCGAACAATCCTCGGTTGGGTTTGACCCACTTTTGTCGAGAGATCGTAGTAAAGTAGCAGAATTGTTGAAGAAAGCTTGTTTCTTTTGTAAACAAATCAAGAACAGAGCCACACAGAGAGAGAGACAGATGAAAAAGAGATCTGTTCAAACAAAACAAAAAAAAAAAAATCCAAACTTTTCTCTCTCTGTGTGTCTTAAAAGTTATAAGAAACAAAAATTGCGTACTTTTGTTTTTTGATTTTGGATAAGGGAAAAAAAAAAAAAAAAAAAAACAGAATGCTGAATTTTGTTTAATCCAGAGACGAAACCTTTTTTTTTTCTGCTTCGGTGAGGAAAATTTTAGAGAGAGAAGAGCGTGACAGAGTTTTTAAGAGAGAGAGAAGACGACGACGATGAAGGAAGAGACAAATAAAATAAAAAAAAGATCGTTTTTTTTTGTTTTTGGTTATGTGTGTGTGTGTTCTCGGACGTGTGCACATTATACCGGCGAATGATGTAAATGAGCTAACTTGCGCTTTATCCTTTCTCTCTTCCTTGCTTTGTTTCGTGTGTCTTCTGGTTTTGAGTTTCAATTCAAGACATATTATTATTATTCTCTTCATGTTTTTGTTTTAATTTTTCTTTCTTTCGATTTCGAAATCGAACTTCTTTTTGTTTTCCTGTGTGTTTTGGTTTTTTTTTGTAGTTGATATATATGTAATAAGCTCCAAGAACCATGGAACTCTGGAACTGGAAGTTTTACTTGGGTACGATTACGACACAGAGCTCTTTTGTGTTTTGTTTGGTCATTCATTCATTCATATATTTTTCTTTATTATTTTATTTCATTTCATGATCTTATTGAAGTCAACTTTTTTTTGGTAGGTACAGTTATTTCCTCGAATTCGTTACTCTTTTTCAGTGTTTTTTTTTAATAGATTTATACCAAATAGATTGAATATTAGAGTTTGAGAAAGATATACAACAGTTCAATTGACTCGTACAAAGTAAAAAGAGATGAGTAGTTTGAAAACACCAAAAGAATGCCTTTTTTTGAAGAAAGGTGAAACTGATGTGTCATGTGTTTCACTGCCTTTTGTTTTATGTTATGTAGGTTCTAGATAAAGTAAAAAAAGCACTTATAACAGTTTCACTGTTTCTTTCACACCTAGAATATTTGCTAAAAGTAGTTATTAAACAAGAAACATGTGCAACTTGTTAATAAACACAAGAATAACATTTTCTAGTATTAAATTAGTTTTTGTCCCAAGTCCAATGCATGATAGAATAGCCGGGTGTTAAAGAAGCTGCAGTATCATTTAGTGATCTTTCACCCGGAGTGTAGTGTTTATCATTGTCCACACCTTCCGACTCCGAGCTGAGGCCTAGCGCTGCCGTGAGGCAGCTTTTTCCGAGGATATTTCTGCGAAGGACCGATTTGGTTTCTTTTCTTCAAGAAAGAAGGTCGAAAAAATGGGTTTTGATCAGAACTAGGAAAGCACCGTACTTCTTACTTCTTAATTTGGGGAATGTTTGTGCATTCGTTACTATGGATGGCCAACATAGAAACCAAATCATTAAGGGTATGAACCAGTAGTTACATGACATGACGTTTCAGCATTTTAGAAAATAACAAAACCTGTTGCAGTGCTTACAAGCAAAGAAACATCAAACACCTTTTTTAATGATCACATGATCTAATATATTTATAAATATGTAGAATTTATATAGATTATGTATCTACATCTCTCTCTCACAACAAGTACATTACTACTTAAACTACAATAATACATATAACTTTTTTTCTTAGCTACAATTTCTTTCCTTAAAAGCTTATTCAGAGAAACCCCCTTTATATACAACAACTAATTTGGATGCTTATAAAGATTTTTAAGTTTTATACATAGATGATATTATAAAACAAAACTAGCTTCTTCTAATGAGATGGGCTTTGTCTCCTTTATTCTTCCTTTTTGCTCAGTCTACTCCTTCCTTAGAGCCCTTTTTTAATGAACCATTCTATTTCCTCTCCTCTGTTTTCGCAAACCTTCCTCGGACCCTTGGTTGGCTATCTGCAAGAGCTTTCCTACAAGCATACTGAAACCAAAACCAAACAACATAATGAGAATTCAGTCACTTTTTAGCCTAAAAGACTTGATACTCAATCATTAAGATCAGGATCTTGAAGTGTTTTGTTTGTATATATACCTTGATTTTACGCCCGAAATTGCGCCTGCTCTTCTTGTTCCTGTATCGAGAAAGCTTCTCTCGGCGATCCTCTGAAGTACAGCTCACAATAATCCTATCCAATGGAGATTGAACAAGACCTGTCCCTAGTTTCTGCTCATCAAAAAAACAAACAAAAATATACTCAAAATCAACAAATTTATATTCATCATCTCAAGAATCTTGATAGGACACACAACTCTTTGTTTCAAACATTTCAGTTGAGTTCAAATGTTTATGTCTTTTTTTTGTTCTTTTCTTTTCGGATTGTCGAACCTGTATGTCGCCTTCACTAAAGGCTCTTCGCATCCCATAACCAAAATCGAAATCAGGGAAGTTCTGAATCATTACAGTCTCTTGCTGTGCATGTGACCAATCCATAGAGCTCAAATTCCCCGAGCTTACGCTCTTCTGCATATCCTGGTTCTCGTCGATCGTCGTCACCACAGAGATGTTCTTGATGTCTAAAACATCAGAGAACGGAGACTCCATAGCTGATTTCATCAAAAGATCTTGCTCACATTCATAGAAAGCTTTGTCCAGAAGCTGTTGACCACTCTGCAATGATCCAAGATCAGGAAGCTCACAAAGCCCTTGTGAAGTGTCTTCACCGCAAGAGATCATAGTCAAAGCAGCAGAGAGTGGATCAACGGCTAAGAGTGGCTCTTCAAGAACTGGATCAGGAGCTTTGAAAAGATCACTTTCTTCTCCAATATCATACTCAGATATGTTAGATGACTCAACAAAAGTGTTGTTCTGCAACCAAAAAGAAAAGAAAGAAAATATCACAATCATAAGTAACATCGAATCAAAGACCACACACAAGACAGAACATAGTTCGAGACATTCAGACAGTGAAACACAAATCTTTTTTTGTTGAGTGGATTCGTTCAAAAAAGCGTGCAAAGAAAAAGAGAGATTCTTGTTTTTTTTTTTCACTAGTGGAGGTTTTTGATATTGTAAACAAAGAGAGAGAGAGAGAGAGCCAATGAAATCAACAACACAAAAGCAAAAAAATTCTAGTTTTAAGAGTAATTAAAATCAGAACAGAACAAGTCTTGAAGAACACGGAATCTCATGTGAAAAAAGAGGCAAATTCCCATTACCACAAATCAAAACCCACAAATAAAAAAAAGAGACTTTTCTTTTGGGTTCCCGAGAAAACTCCTTTGTTACTTTCTCAATGGAAAAAAATAAAATTTTGGCTTCTTGCAGGCAGAAGAAAAGATTCCGTTTTTATTCCTTTCCATTCCATAGGACAAAGAAAAAAAAATAAAACCTAATTTTTTTCTTACTCAACTTTCTCAGCAGCCAAAAACACATTTTGGTAAGGTCAGCGGAACCAAAATATCTCATCTAGTGGCCACAAAAATTTTCCAAAGAAATCAAGTTAGCTACTTCACACAAACACCACGAAAAAAAACACTTCACACTTCAATTTTTTAACCCCAAGAGAAAAAAAAAAAAAAAAGAAGACTAATTACATCATCACAAGACAAAAAAAAAAGAACCTATCAGAATCTTTAGAGGAACCCCAAAACCAAGAAAGTGAGTTTTATAAAATCAGCCAAGAAATTAGAAAAACTCATCTCAAGAAAAGATCTGTATTCTAAGTGAGATAAAGAGTGAATGGACAAAAAAAAAAATCAAACCTTTTCATCGGGGATTTTGTATGATTTGAAGAGGTCTTCGAATTGTTGGATATCAGTGGAACAATTTTGCATGTAACGGAGCATTAATCCAGAATCTTGATACATTTTGAGTACTTTTTGATCTTTGGGAGAGAAGAAGTAGTTTGGAAGTAAGAAATTGGTTTCTTGGGAGAAGAGGAGGAGAAATGGATGAAGAACATAAGAAAGCAAAACAATCAGAGAGGCCAAGTTGGTGATTTGAGAGGAGAAACCCTGAGGGGAAAAGTTTGGTACTTAGCTCTCCTCTTGCCTTTTTATGAAAGAGAGTCACTACAGTTATTTGTTTATTGTGGACACGATGGAGTTAAAAAGCCCATAAGGCCTTTGCTATTATATTATATATATATATATATATATATTCCAACATAATAAAAACTAAAAATGTAAAGGAAAAAAGTGTCCAAGTGCATAGAAATGTCTTTTTGTTGTGTATAATTAATTATTCAATAATTTATCCTTTTCATATTTATATACGTTACACACCGACTAGAACTTTAGCAAAATGGTTTGTGTTAATATCGTAAATTTTTTACCGTGTAAATTTTAAATCTATACCGGAGGTGTATTGAAATGAGGATTTTAAGATATTTTGGAGTATTCTTAAATCTTCTGTTATTTAATTGGTGATTTTTAAAAATCATGTGAAATTTATAAAAATCAATTACAATCTCTTGTTATTCAATCAGTAATTTATAAATCTCACTTTAAACCTACTGTTATTTAAAAAATCACCACTTTTATGAAAAAATCTACTGAATGGGATTTTAGGGAACTTTTTCAACATTTTTAGTTCAAAAATATGTCTTACAAAATCACACTTTTAAAAGTGAAATTTTAAAATATTTGTTAAACAGATTTTTTCTACAGTGGTTGCAATTTTTATTTTCAACTCTCTCTCTCTCTTTCTCTCTTTCTCTCTTCTCTCTTTCTGGAAAAATCTCAAACTTCTCCATCTATTTCTCTCGGGCAATAATTTCCCCTTTTCTTTTATCATCCCCTAAATCCTATATTAGCTTCGAGATAATTGAAAGTTGGATTCAATTTTTTTACTTTCAGGAGCTCAGTGAAGGATTCTTGATATTTTTTACTTTCAAAAGCTCAATTGTTTTATGTCCTCCTTTCATGGCAGAGCAAATCTGCTGATCCGTTCACACTAGGGCTCAATTTCACTTGCAAACTCTATTTCTTTAGGTACTTTTGATTTTGCAAACTCTGTTTTTTATATCAAAAAACCAAAAAAAAAAACTTGATCGAAAGTCTCTCTTTGCTTTTGTTTCTAATGTTATTTTCCAGTTTTTTTTAGTTAAAAAGGAATCTTCGAGAAAACAGATTGCATCATTCGTATCGAATTGTGTTAATGAAATCAGAATAGAAACGCAGATAGTTATGTGAGATAATAGTTTGTTACCATCGCCATACTTTACACAACACACCCACTTATCATTCATTCATTACCCAGCTGCATATGTAGCTCCTAGCCTAACTGCATATGTAGCTTCTGGTGTGCTCACTATCAAATACCTTACAAGTGAACAACTTTCAAGTCTAATTAGTGACTGCCTTTTTTGTCAACCCTCAAGTCTTTTGGACGATGAAATTGTTTATGAACCATGTACCCTTTAGTGGTGTCTAATTTGTTGATGTGAAGTAATTGTTTTTGTTGGGCTTTGAAGAAGCTTGGAAAACGTTATAGTTGATTCCAAAGAGACAAAAGTTATGATTTTTATGAAAGTATTTTACTTTTTTTAAGCCAATATGTATTAAAGTTAGTCACAGTGCATGAACGGAAGTGTGAGTGAAGTTTCAGTAAACGTGATTGTTTAATTGTATTGACTTTGCCAACAACTTGATCTTGTTCTTGCTGGATCTTGTTTAACACGTTAAACAACACAACCAAGAATCAAATACATGGACAGATGAGCTTTATCATCATCTTCTTGTGGAAGAATCAGTTGAAGGAGCCGACAACTGAAACAAGAGATCAAGCTTCTTCACATTACGTTGAATCAAGTTGTTCTTTTAATTTTATATTCTAAAATAAAATTCAATAATTAAATCTCACCAAATTCCAAAATCCAAAGCTCAAAATTCTATAAACTCTAATCAAATCTCTTAAAAGTACACCCAAATCTCCTAAAATTCTGAAATATTAAAATTTCAGCTAATCTCCTAAAATCATCAGTTCAATACACCCCTTACATATTGTATGTTGGAGAAAAAACGAAAAAAAATTGGAATAAATCTTAACACAATCAAAATCATTCAAACGTATTAATTTTGGCTAAATTGGTTAAAATATCAGTATGCTAAAACAGGAACTCAATGATTTTGTCTATAAGTGATTAATTATCTTATAAATCTAGCTATAGCTAAACATAGTAAAAAAAAAAGAAAAAAAAAAGGAAAAGGAAAAAATTCTCCAATTCATCTCTTGTTGATTTTACATTAGCACCTAAATCTTCCAAAATCTTAAAATGTTAAAATCCTACCAAATCTTTTTAAATCTAAGTTGAATACCTCCTTCTAATAAATTTTGAAATTTGAACATTAGTTTTGATTCCATCTTTCCTTATAAGAATCATAGTTTTTGGTATTGTATTTATTACTTATAACAATTAATATTATTTTAAAATATAATAAAATTAATTTCTTGATTATGACATTTCCACTGAATTTTAGCAAGTTTATGGAAGTAAACCTGTTAAATTTTTTATCCAAAAAGTTTTAATATCTGAGTTCTGATTTATTTATTTTATATAAAGACTAAAAAGTAAGATATGTAAGCATGCAATTAGAACAGGTGCATGACGACTTGCAAGAAAGAAAAAAATCCATTAAGCTTTCTTGTCGTATATATTTCCTATTTTATTTATTTTTTCACATGTCCTTTTTATATATATTCCATTGATTGTTTCAATCATATGGTTCCTTTTCTTCTTTATAACAAAAAAAAAACACTGTTACAACTGTATTTTTATTCTAATACGCGCTTACGTATTATATACTTTGCCAACAACATCGACTTTTGAAGTTTTAAAATTGTTAAAAATAATATGT
This sequence comes from Camelina sativa, assembly GCF_030686135.1. NCBI lineage: Eukaryota > Viridiplantae > Streptophyta > Magnoliopsida > Brassicales > Brassicaceae > Camelina > Camelina sativa. Next base: position 43,572,344 of record NC_141890.1, on the reverse strand, counting down.
GAAAAATCATGCCTTGAATTATTGTTTTTAGAATTAAAATTGATTTTATTTAATGAAAATTTTACAGAAAAAATAAAATAAAATCTAAATCTAAATTTTATCTCCTAAATCTGTTTCTTTCAAATAAATTTTAATTTACTCCCAAAATTCTTGACATTAGATATAGATATTTTTACGAGTACATCATTTCAAGAATCTAGTTCAATCTAGATAAAATACACATATAGTTATAAAAAGGACAAAAGAATTATGATATATCATATGAGATTAAGATAGATAAGAATTGGCAATTTGAAATTAACATTAAACAAGTGACTGATGTTGATTAGGTTAGATTTTTGTCAATCTTTGTTTTGCTTTTATTTTGGGATTATTAGACTTTAAAACCAGTTTTTTTTTGCTTTTGGAAACTAAGCAATAAGAGAGGATTATTAAAAGAATAATTAGGTTGGATTAAAATAGACGATGGTGTGGTACGGCTGCAACTTGTGTAGCTGACTGTTACACAAAACACGAAGCACATGTTCGTGTGGGCTCTGCATAGCTCTGTTCCTCTGCCACTTCCTCAGTTACTTTTCCACGCTCGCGAGTGAGCATGTGAACCATGAAATATTCTAAAAAAAAAAAAATTGTATTTTTGCATGAAAGAAGAAAATAATATTAACAAAATATTAATAATAGTATTGTTTACTCCTGCTGGTAACATTTTGAATGGTTAATAAACTTCCATATTATAACCAATTGAAAGTGAGTTAAGTTCACTAATCACTACATTACATTCTTTACGCATTTCCAAAAATTAAGGTTCTTAATCGTTCAATTAATTTGTGAAAGAAGTACAATGATTACGTGGTTTAAAATAAATAAATATCAGTGACATAAAATATACTAATATATTATGACAGTAGGAATAAAAAATGATTTATTGGCTCTCTATTATATTCGAATCGAAGATAGCACAATAACACACTGATGATAAAAGACGACAGAGATATTTTTGTCTTTGTTCACTTATTTCCCGATGCAGACACAGTTTTGTTTTGTTGTTCTTTCGTCACGATCTTAGTCATGGCAACCAAATGTGATGATAATTCACAATCAAATCTCTTAATAATATAATATATATATATGTGTAATTTTTAACAAGAAAATATAACTTTAACACATGCACCTACATGATACAACTTTTTTTTTGTCATAAAATATTGGGTGTTCTTAATTAATAATTGTATGATTTTAGTTATCGGAAAGTGTCTGGATAGTACAGAGCTTAGTGCAGCTAATTAAGTATCAAGAGATTATAACTGATACCTATAATTATAAACAACTAAAGTTATTTAACCAAAAAAAAAAAAAAAAAAAAAAACAACAACTAAAGTTTATGGAATTTCATTAATCTATGTGTTCGTCATTTAAGAATAAGAAATTCGATCGGATTTGATACACAACAATATCGTGGTATTAGAAAATGGAGCCGAATAAATAAAAAAATTGTGTCTTTTACTGTCTATGAGTCATGACCTGTTTTATTAAAACAAAGCCATTTTTATTAACTTGTACATGTTATGTAAGTTTAACAAAACCCTAAATTTGGTCTGGCTATTGATAAAACTTCCACGTTAGTTGACATAAAATTAAGTCGTATGTCAAACTGTAGATATAATCAAGTCTCGTAAAATACTTTTAGGAGTATTAAAATACAGTTTTCATTAGGCATGGGCATTTGGGTGTTTGGGTCGGGTTCAGGTTCGGGTAATTTGGGTTCGGATTTTTCGGGTTTACTAAAATAGGATCCGAACAAGTGTTCATATAATTTCGGGTCGGGTTCAGGTTCAGTTCCTATCGGGTTCAGATTATTTGGATATTAACTTTAAGAAACTTGTAATGTATCCAAAATATATTTGGTTATGGATAATACCTACTCGAACATATCCAAAGTACCCACAAAAACCTGAAATGTACTTACAAAACCCAAAAAACCTGAAATATAACTGTACAAACAGTTGTATAATCTAACAAATTCAACAAGAAACAATGAACTAAATCTTAAACAAATGAAACTAAGCATACCATGAAATCTTAAACAAATGAAACTGAGCATATTCTGTCTCGCAAAACAATTCATATGTGATAGTGTGATATCATGTATAACTGTTCTTGGGTATAAACATGTATCTTGGTTCCTCGGGTTCAGTTCGGATAATATCTGATACCTGTAATTATTTGAAAACGAAAACCTATTGATTATTTAGATAGAATTAGTTCAGGTCGGGTTCAGGTATTTTAAGATTGGGTTCGGATCGGTCCCTCGGATTCGGTTTATTTGCCCATACCTAGTTTTCATTCACGATTGATTAATGAATATGGAACAACGACGTCGTAGTCTTTGTTAATAAAAAAGAAAAACAATTTATACATTTATAATTATAGAATTGTATGCAATTTACGTGTGTGCCTGTGTGAGTGTATTGAGGTATCCACGCGCATACACGTTCACCCAAAAGTGGTTCCAATAATGGATTCGTTCAAAACAGTCTCTATAAGACTATAACTACTTTTATCGGAAAAGAAAAAAAAAAAAAGACTATAACTACTTTTATATAGTACTGAACTACAGTACTGTAAAACCATATATAAGCTAATAATTATGGGCTTTGAAGCTAATGAAAACACTCAATTACCAAGAAACTAACATTACTTATACTAGAAATTTTAAAATTAAACAACATATACGTACACTGGATCCGGAATACTCCATGTTTTGGGATTTATTTTCTTTTTAAAATTTCGATTTTGTAGATTAAAAAACTAAAATAAAATTTTTTCATTTTATGTTTTTTTCTCACATATTATCAGTTTATATTTTTTTTCTACCAAATAGTAATTATAAATTGATTCATAAATAAAATTGTAATATTTTCTAATTAATATGTGTAAAAATGTCAAAATACTATTCTATTAATTAGAATGTATATGTTTAGTTACGAGAACCTTTGGATTGAAGAAACATAACTTCGTAATTTCAGAACAAATAAAAATGACTTCGACCATCCTATCGCTTGGTATAACTAAACACAAATAATATTTTCCTAGTTTATTCTAATTCGGAAAATTAGCTATATACTATGTAAAACAATCTACGTATATATGTTGGTGCTAGAAAAAAACTACATGAAAAACTATGTAGGAATCTAAAAGACTATTCAACAAAATGTTGAAAATAGGAGGAATCCATGGGTTACATTAGTTATGAAAACCAGCTTTGTCGAATAATTCTGTTTTGTATTTGTCTCTAACCAATGCATTTACGAGGTAATGGACAAAATATACAATAGCTTTCAATCAAGTTATGGAGAGAATCTCAACTCTATAAAACTATTTAACAAAGAGAATTTGCAGTCACAAGAAGGAAAAAAATATTATACGCGTTCTACTTTTTTCTTTGTCAACAAATAATATTTTCTACTTATGACGTATATATTGTTTTTTTCTACTTGTGATCTATAATTCTTTTTTTGTTCCTACTTGTGACGTAGAATATATTTCTTAAAACCCAAAACAAATATATTTATTTACTTTTTTGATATTCTTATCTCCATCAATAGAGGTCCTAGACTCTTCCTAGTTTAATTGCCTCCCGTGGAAGAAAAATAAAAATAAAACAATCATCAGAAAGCTGAATTTGGGTGAATAAAGGCAAAGTGCAACACTAAAACCTTAACATTCCCTATTCTGGAAATAAAATTATATAAAAAAATAGAAATATATACTAAATAAATCTGCGAATAAAGCTAAAAAGTTCATGCCAGATACGACCTTCTTGCCTAGCCACTCGCTTTACGGTTTCCAGACCTTTTTCTTGTTCATATTGTATATGTAAGTATGTAAACAGATGGGAATATATCTTCTTTTAAATCGAAATACATCTAATCACTTCCCGATCGCGAACCAACATGAGAGTTGAGACCCATTGTTTTCAAACTTTGAATCTTGTTTTAATTGACGTGTTTTGTAAAAAATGTAAATTTATGATACACCCAAATTTATGAGGATGATTGAGTTCTTCGATCACCCACCAACCAGCTTGACGAAGAGACGTCATACGTGATGATAAGGTGAAATGAATGGGGACAATTTTGTGATATACTACATAGAATTTTCTTATTGATACACAACTACACATATGGAGTATTAATTCTTTCATTTCAGAAACTCACTATACATATAGCACACCACAACGATAATACTAAATTAATTTATTTGTTAAAAGCAACCCGAATTTGCAACTTTCCACTAGTTCCAAGACGCATTTCAGTGAGAGAAGAGATGAGACAAACACACTACAAAGAACAAAAGTGTTCTCCGGCCACTCATTGGCCATTTGATTTTGTCGGAATTTAATTATTCGAATGTCCAAAACCCAAAGTAAGTTCTACCTTTTGTCGAGAAAGAAGAAGAATGAGTTCAGTTAACCTACTTTTTTTCTTCTGATTTACTTACTCAATATTTTTCTTACAAAAAATAAATATATTCAGCTACAATTGATAATATATATATATATATATATATATTACTCTCTCTCTATTACAATTGATGATTTTTAGAATTTTTTTTGTATCAAAATGATTGATTTTCTGTTATTTTTATTCAATAAATGCTAGGAGATTATAGATTTTAAAATTTATTAATTGAGAATTTAGTACTTTAATGAATTTCTATTGGTTAATAGGTATGAGAAATATGTTATTATAAATAAAAGTTGTATTTATATCTAAAGATTAACTGTTTTCTTAATTTATATGAAATTTTTAAAAATTATCTTTTCTAATACAGAGGGAGTAATGTTTTGTACCTACAAATCTAACATCTTCATTCGGATCTTGTCAATCCAACGATTTAAAAAATAAAAGAATTTATTTCACAAAATTTCATACAAAAAAAAATTAAAAAAATAAAGTATGGTTAACAGAAAAATGGAAAGGAAAAGATATAGATTTTGTTTGGACAGAATAGTTAAAAGGGGAAAAAGAAACAAGGCAATATAAATGGAAAAGAATATTTGATATTTTGTAATATTCAGTCAAATAAATCGAATTTGTTAGAAATACCTTTTTTCAAAAATACCATTTTTTGAATATTTCTATTTTTACCCTTTTTTACACAATACAATATGGAAAATTAATTTTTAGTATTTTTTTAATGTTTGGATTCTCTATTTTACATCTAGGATATAGTTTTGAGGAGGTATGATTTAGTATTTGGAGTTTAGGACTTAGTTTAATTATTTTATACATAGAAAATGAATATTTTTGAAAATAGATAACATAAAAGGGTATTTCTGAAAAATAACATAGACAAAAAAGTATTTTTGAAAATGGCCCAAAAATAAATAATGTTTTATTATGAACAAATTAGAAAAAGATGTATCTGAAATTTTGAACATTATAAATAAAAATTGTATCTGTTTAACTTGTACTATATATATAGTGTGAGTGTGAGTGCAATTAAACGAACAGAAATAATAATAATATTGATAGGGATATTTCTCACAATAATTCAGTGCATAATATTTGCACTTTGACATACATCGTTATTGATATATATATATATATATATATATATATATATATTATTTTTTTCTGGAATTGTCTTCCTACTTATTTTACAACTCCGTTTGCCAAAAAAAAAAAAAAAAAAAAACTTATTTTACAACTCCATAAAAGTACACAAATTAATAACTGTAGTTGTATGTGTGTTTTTTTTGGCAAAAAACTGTAGTTGTATGTTAAAAGCTCAAAATCTTTAGTGATTTCATTTGTATAGAAATTGTCTCGTAAATTTTAGTCAGCAGTCAATTTTTCTTCGACATATAACTACTCTTAATTTTTGGCTAATTAAAAATAGTATCATGTTTTAAATCTCCATAAGTAAACTAATGGATGATTACAACTCACCATAAAGAAGTTAGTTAGATGGTTAAAATTTGGATTATACATATCTATACACAATATTGTTTGAGGATAAAAGAAACAAAAAATACACAATATTGTTTTGTGCAGTGACTTTAACACACAAATTCTAGTTATACACCAATGTAAAGACTTTCAATTTACCAAGAAAATATATCTTTGTTTTTAGAATTTACCGTTAGAGTTATACTTATGACAAGGCACAGCTATACCCCCCAAGGCCCCAACCATTATCTTAAACTTGTACATGTTGTAGTAATGAAAAGAGGATTAAGAAAAGCCATTATCAGCCATTATTATTTAGTTTTTTTCCTTCTAGAAATTATTTTCATTTAACTCTTTAAAAGAAGAGCCATGATTTCTTCTCGCTATATGAATGTAGACAAATTGACATTAGCTATATATTTATTTTGACATAATTATATATATAGATGGTCCTTGGTCCAAATTTGTTGAGTATGTGGAAATGATCATTTTTATTTCTTTTATTTAAGTGGCAAGTGGGTGTATTTGGTTTTTGTTTTTTTTGCTTTGACTCATGGTTTGAGTTTGAGCCCCCATCATGTTGGGTCTTTTAGTTTCTTATTAACATGGACACTTTTATCATTTTCCTTTCTTTTTTTATTTATAAATTTATTGAGTCTTGTCGTTTCTTCATTTCACGATAATGAATATTTGCTACATTTGGCGTTTCTGATACAATCAATGGATGCCTCTTTTTTACTTTGTTCCTACGAGACTCATCAACCCACTCGGTAATTTTCAGAATAGGGTCTCTATTTTTACATTCATTTCCGGAATATGGAGGGATATACGTCTTTTCTTCAAAAAAAATTTAAATAAAATATATTAAAATATGGGATACATATATAATTTAAAAATTGTATACTTACAATAATCTATTTCTTTATTTTTATTTTCTTTCCGATTTGACTACCACATCATCATACTAAACAAGAATGAAACCAAGGTGTGTTGTTGGTCATTGGTGTTGGCCTATTGGGTCCAACCACATCAACTCATTCACAATCTTCGTTATTCTTATTTTATACTATAAGCTTGCGATCAGAATGATTAATATTTTTAGTTAAATAATATGATTAATTTTTTCATAGGCTGATTTCCGTAAAAATAAGAAAAAATGAAAAATATGAAGAAATAATTCATTTTATATATAACATGCTTTAGTATTGTTAATTCAAAAGTGGAATGGAGTACTAAATAATAATGAAAAGATGTTAGATGTTTTTTTTTCTTAAACCATGTAACTATATAATATAAAATCTTATTTATAATATATTAAAGACCTAGCTTATCCTATTTAAGATATGATGATAATTTAGAAGAAAAAAACTAATTACTAGAGCCAATAGAAGAATTTTGATCTTTGTTAAGTAGTAAGTGTGTGTAAAGTGACAAACCAAGACTAAAATCTCAGACTCTAAAGTCTAAACTATCAATAGAACACCATGTTTTGATTTTGCATATATTGTAAAAATATATATTTTTCATTGAATAAAATTATATATATCCATTAAAAAATATATTTTCACACAAAAAATAATAGACCAACATGATCAAGTTAGTCAATCTCCACGATATATTTTGACTTAGACAGACGTAAATTGCATCTCACTATTGATTATTGTATAAATTTTTACCAAAACATACATTCGTAGTTACAATTTTTTTTTTTGGCTAAGAATTCATAGTTACAATCACTCTCTCTCTAATGCCATTATTGTAACAATGTATTATTACTATAAAGACGAATAGACGATTCAATGGTACCTTTTGTTTTGTTGAATTATATAGAGAGCTAGTGATTTGATAACTGATTTATAATAAAGTTGTACTTACCAATCATCGTATGTCTTATATCTCGACAAACAAATTAAGTCTAATATAATGTGGTTTATGAATATATATGTCATAGTTCTTATCGCTCTAGTACTATATATATAGTGGTCATCTAAATATCATAAATAGTAACTAATCTTTATTATAAAATAATTCTTTTCTAATAACGTTATAATAAAATTTTCTTTAATGAACTTATTTTTTAAAAGACATATATAAGCCAACTACTATGACTTGGTAAGTACGATCAGCAATTTGTCATCAACCCGGATAGGAAATGAAGCAAAATGTTGAAATCTTATGTATAAAAAAGTTCTAGTAATATTGTACATGTTATTAACTTATTACGACGATGTGATTAAAGGATGTAACGAACCAATTATTATGCGAAACATGTTTTCGTTCATTGGTCTCAGTGTACACTAGTGTCATCCTCAAAATGGGGGACTGCTACAATTCACATGGCTAATCGAATCAGTCTATATACATATCTTTGGTTATATCTGCAACATTTTTTTTTTTTGGAAGGAGACTGAGACTGATGGATCTTACTAAAGGGAGCTCTAACATTGGGTTATAAATGGTTGATGAAATTAATAATCAACAATAAGACTGACTAGGTGTGTATACTGGGTTTGTCTCTATCAAATAATTGATGAATATCGACAAGGCCATATATAGCCAATTAGGCTCTAGCCACTATATTCCTGCTTACACTAAAATGATATGAAATGTCTCTCCCATTTAACCCACTAGAAAAAACACTATCCATGATTTCACTTATAAATCTTAGAGCAGCACAACCGCATAACACATAAAAAACCATTTGCAGCGGCGTAAACCTTGCAGTAAAAAATTGAACACAGGTCATGTCAACAACAATGAGCGGAGAGAATCGTTTACTTTCGAAGTGAAATGCATTTACACAAATGAGGGACGTTGGGTTTGCATTTACGTAACTAAGATTGATTCCTTATGTGAAGTTGAAGAAAGAAGGTTGTCGAGCAACTACAAAGTGGACCACACTCCCAACTTAACCGGTCTGGACCACAAAGGTGTCTCGTGGTCCCGGTTTATCTTTTTACTGAAAACGGCTGCTACAATGACGAATTGAAGAAGACCTCATGTGTCAACCACACGGTCACGTGACTAAGACCACTAAGACCAATCACTCTTAGACAGGACGTAATCGAACAAAGGAGAAGTACAATGATACCAATTTTTGGTCCGGGTCAAGTCTGACACATACGAATTAACGATAACCAGTTTTTAAAATAGTACCAATCAACAAAAACAAAACCATAAACCTAAGGACGTTAAACCGAACATGTATCTAAGGAACCATAAAGCTAAAAGGATGAAACTTGCTTTCAAAGTAGACAAAACAGAGGCAGTAACAAGAGAATAAGTTTTTTAAAAGATGCAACGAAAAACAAGTTGGTGAAGACGCAAAAATGTTTTTTTTCTTGGCAGGGGAGACCAGAGGACATGAGCATCAGTTAAACTTTGCGTTTGAGAAGTCCATCTCTGGATGCTGCGTGAAAAGAACGAAAGAAGAAGAGACTCGTTCAATATAAGAAAACAAAGTGATAAGAATTGAAAATAGAGATGCTATAGGAGGCATATAATGTTTACCTCAGACATGAATTTCTTGAGAATCTCTTGCTTCTGTAGCTCGTCACTTGTTGGAAGACCCATCTGCTTTTGCCTTTGATCAAACTGTAGATAAAAAGACAACGATAACAAAATCACTTAAATGTCACAACAAACAAGAAAAGCTGATGATTTGAGCAACTTGGATGCAAAGCAAAAGGATTCTAAGAAGACAAAGTACCATCATTTTCTCAACAGTCTGACGAGTTTCTGGGTCAAGGTCACCTAATTTGCTGCTCTCTGGTTCAACTTTCTGAGTATCTATTTCAGGCTCACCTTTCACACAACACTTCCACCACTCCATCTGATCATGCTTAGTCAAGAGAATTGAAATCACCTTTTGGTCCTCTGCAAAGTATCATTTTGAGCGTTATATAACAACAATAAGCACTCTCTTCTTAACCAACAAAGAAGTTCAGATTATATTGATAACTGTTCAGTTTGGAATTAGGTAAATACCGATATTCCAGTAGCAGTCATCAGGTTTCACAGATCGGGAAAGCTCCCCCTATAATAATTAGAAGTTTGCAAATTTAGTAAGACTATTAGAAGGATACTAGTGTGAAATTAGAATAGTTTATTCTAAACAATAGCAGAGGATGAAACTTACATCGATGATCGGATCCTGGCCTTTGATACCAACCTTGAGACGGTTTTTCTTAATCTCACATACAACAGACCTTGCTTTAGTCCCACTAGGCACTGGAATGTTAACAGTAACCTCCTGGAGAGTTTGGACCCATGAGTAGTTCTCAAGATCAGTTCCATTACCTTTGTTGGGAACTGCAAATAAACATACACAAAGTTAACTCAGAGATAACAAGAGAACACCAAAGGATTTTATAGAGTATAAGATAAAAAAGCAAATCTACAATCAAGTATAGAATTCATGATGTTTTGTTTTCACTAGAGTGACATCAAGTTCTACAACTCTAATCCAACAAAGTTGATGTTGAAATTGGTGTTGAGTGAACACTAACAGAACGCATTGATGCTTAATACCTCATAGAACACGTATCTAAGAACCGTCACTGATTCAAAGTCTAAAAACTCCTCTCGATTATCATAGGTCTTTATACTAAGTTAAACAAAAGGATACAAACCTTGATAAAAGATCAAAAAGTTTCCAATCCTAAGAGAACACATACCCTAAACCAAATCTTCAAACTTGATCAAGATCAAAACTTTCCAACCTTAAACCATACCCTAAGGTCAACGACATGCCAAGTTTCCAGATTCAATATCATCAAAGTTAGTTAAAAGAAAAAGACTCGATTTTTACCAATGGGACCAGATCCCTTCTTCTTCTCCTCTTCCTTAGGCTTCTCAACTTCCATAGGCTCAGCACTTGAAGCAGCCACAGACGACTTCACAGTCTCCTTCTCAGCCTTCTTCTCCACAGGCTTAACACTCTCCTTCTCCGCAGTCTTAACACTCTCTTTCTCAGCTTTCTTCTTCTCAGCCTTCATCAACTTCTCCTTGGCAGCCCTAACCGCGGCGGCGATCTCATCCTCTACTTTAGGTTTCTTGAGAAAATCGCTCTGTTCTCCAAGAAAGTCGAAAACTTTCTCCAAAAACCCTAAAGGGTTTGAAGAATCGAAGGTCGCCCTAAACGGTAGCATCGTGGGTCGGCTGCTACTGCTTTCTTCTTCTACCTCAGAGATAATCGCCATGGGGGGGGGGGGCTGTGAGGGTTTTGGTCTACTTTTGTTGGGGTTTGAGATACAGAAGAGAGGGAATTTGTGGAATGGAGATGTTGTTACAAGATTCGATTCTGGAGATGAAAGTTGTTCACTTTGTTTGATTTGGGAAAATGAAATCGAGAAGGTTCGAGAAGAAGTGACTTATTTGTTTGTTTATTTTTGATGTAATTATACAATATTATGATATCAGATATTTTCAAATTAATACTGAAATATCTGATGATCCGCTTTATTTGTAAGCAAAAGCGGTACACAGTTGGTCCGCTGCAGTTTTGTCTCTATATCCTAATATCGCACTACTGCGAATATTTAATAGATGGTAAATAAAAAGATTTAATGCACAGATGAATTTGTCCATTTCACCCGCTATAACTATTCACACCTAAAGACTTTTTCAATAGGACGATACTGAGTTGACCTTTAGAGATAAACTTGTTCGTTCACTTCTCTTATTTTAAACCAATTAAACAATATTATATCATATTAAATAAAATATACATTAAAAATATTTTAAAAAACCATTAACCAAAAATTAAAATATATTAATTTAAATAAATCCAAACCGACACATAATCTCATTTAGTTATAAAATCTCAACTTTAACTTACTTTTATAAACTAGTATATAAATTCGTTTATTTATAAAATCTAAACCCCAATTCACAAAAACTCGAAAATTGTGTTGCAATGTTTGATATTTAATTTTCAGTAACATTTGATTTAGAACCACACCACTCTACGAAGATAATAATTTTACTTTGATTGTTGATATTTTGTGAGATTTTAAGATTTGATGCAGCCATTGATTAAATATATCTTAACATTTTTGGAGTACATTTTTGTGTCATCCTCTCTTATCTTTGTATCCAAACAAGTTTCAACTAAATTCTCTACAATCATTACAACCAAACACAATGATTTCCTTATTTGATAATATTAATTTCCAAAAATCTATCTACCTAATTTAAAGCAATATGTTAGATTAAAATATAATTCTCTTTTCACTTTTATTTAATCTTATATTTAATTATTTAAATTATTATTTAATACATAAAGTTAATAAAATTTTAGATTTTTTTCAGCATATGATGTAATTTGAATTTTTATAAACGGATATATATTTTAAAAATCGTTTTAGGTTTTTTGTAACCAAACAAGTATATTCGGATATAGATTATTTCACATTTGAGTTATTTTAATATATAATGAATATCTATCTTAACCTTTTCATTAATTACTGTGAGAACACACATATATAACAATGTAACATTTATATTAAAACTCAAAGAAACTTGATCTATTTATAATATATTCAAAAGTTTTTTTTTTTAAATTGTCCGTGGTGTACCACGTGGTCAAACCTAGTCATAATTCCTAAATCTAACATTGCAGGAAATAAAATGGACAATATTCGTCTCATTTGTTACTGTTCAAGAATAATTTATTCCAACATCTAACATAAGATATGTTACCTTTCAAACCTTCCGTTAAATGTGGAATTGATCTTGTTCTGATGATAAGTCTTTAAATTGATGTTATTGACCATAGTTTAAAAACACAAAAATAAAAATATCTTTAAATTTTATTTTTCAAAAAAAAATCTTTAAATGAAAATGTATTAGTGTAAAAGTAAATCAATAAAACAAAATTACAAAACTTAGCAATTTACTAAGCTCCATATCTTTCCTCTCTTTGGGGACATGGGGTTGCGCTAAAGTTTGGCACAGACCAAATATTTAGAATGATCAAACCAGCATAGCCCAATAAGGCCCAACGAAGTTTATTTACACTTTTGTCTTATTCATTATGTCATTTCCCCACTGTGACAAAAAATCGATTCCGTTATCTACACACAGTTTGTGAACATATGATGCAGTCAGTGTACATATCCGGCCCTTCATCCATTCTTATGATACATGGGTGTTGGACCTCCATATTTTTTGAGATTTTTAGTAACAAAAATAGGCCTCAAAAAATATTTTTACTGCAAAAATAGGTCTCAATTTTATGAAAGTTATAGATTTGGCCTCAAGTTTTAAATTTATCTACTTTTTTATTGTAAATATATGCCTCATTTTCCGAAATTTTAAGATTTAGTTTCAGTTTTATTTTTTTATCTATAAAATCCATTAAAAAGTAATTGTTTTGTATTGGGCCACAAATTTCACTGGGCCAGCCCTGGTACATACGATTTGTTAGTTTCATTAGCAATTGTTATTAAACCGGTATGACACTATAGGACTAGACCGGTCTCTATATCCAATATCACCCCTCAAGCAAAAGCTAAGCATATTTCATATATTAGTTAAATAGGTTTGTACGGTAAATTGTAACATGAGAGAACTTGATATTAAAAAGAAACAAAGCCATTTCGTGTCGTTAGAACTTTTAGGTAAATTATAAAAAACAAAAGAACAAAAAGCGAGGGCAAAAAGGCCCACCACCTAGAACAGATACAAACTAAGTTGATATTAAATGTTACTCAGAATAAGAATGAGTAATAGGTGCAACCACGGAATCAATCTCTCGTACTATATATCTCCCGGTAACCAAGCAGGTTGAGAATGGCAATGAGAGGAGAGCCATAATTGCATCAGATTTTGAACTAAACGAAGATTCTTCACCTAAAGATCAGATAAATGGGTACCACTCTATGTGAGCTACTAAGCCGTGAATATATTACATTCGATCGCATTGGCTCCCTACACTAGTTTTCAGTTTATACACCCAAGATTCAAAACTTTTTAACATTATAAGAAAATCAGTTACAGAACATAATATTTCTGATATTTATATCATTTCATGTGTAGAAATCATAAAATATAACTAAGTTGTATTTCTGATTTTTATTAAAGACTTTAACTAAAAGGTCATCATGTTGGTCTAGAGTACTCTATAGCAAATGATGAATTCTCATAAACATGGAACTATTTTACAACTCCGCTACATAGACCAAATGTAGAACTGGTGCCAACAGTTAATTAGGGAAGAGAGGAATCAAAATATTCAAGTTTTGGTCTAAACTGACCCTAATTTATCTCAATATTTTTCTGTGAACGATAAATTCATGTTCAGATAGTAGTTGTATTTGTTTTTTTTTTTTTTTTTTTTTTTTTTTTTTTTTTTGTGTTACGGTTCCGATTGATAAACAACTTTTTATGTGGCGTGGTAGATATTTCACGATTTAGACAATACAATAAATATTTATTCTATAAAAAAGCAGGAAAAGACAAAACAATGTGTATCCATATCTAATGTATCCATCCCTTTTGTAAACGATTATCAAATCACTTTGATTATCCAAGATGCGCCAGCTTGATTGTTTTGCGAAGGTAAAGATGTTATTCATATTGCTACAAATCCAGTTTTTCATGAGTGCAACAAGCATATTAAAAACAATTGTCATACCGTTCGTGATGCGGTTCGTGACAGTATTGTCACACAACATGTTCGTACAACTGAGCAGTTCGCCGATATTTTTATTAAGGCGCTTGGTCGTGATCAGTTTCATTACATCCTGTCCACGTTAGGCGTTCTTGAGCTTCATACTCTATCGTGAAGGGGAGTATTGCGGATAGACTCGTATCATGTGTTATGTTTATCTTCTTCAAGTTGATAAGAACTTGTTGTCCTGTATTTTTGGGTCTAAAGTCTATCATGTGTATAGAGTCTCTTGTATAAATACTCTAGTTGGAGAATCAATAAAATCAAGTTGGTTCGACGTCTAATTTTACAAGTCGTTTTCTAATCAGACGAAAAAATGGTGGTAACTGTTTTTTTGTTTTTGTTTTTTTTGCTGTTGTAATTTTCCAACTATTTCACATGCACATTAAATTTTACGATTAGTAATCAATAAAATAGGCTAGTCCCGAACCGTGTAGTTGGTTGTTACAAACAACATATTCATTGAAAGATAAAAGTTAAGTTTGCCGTTCCCACAGAGAGAGTAATAAAAGTGCACACACCAGTCATTTATTAATCGAAAGAAGCTGTGTGAATATTCAACTAAGATGTATACATTTGCAGAATAAACCCGTTTAATTATTAAAAAAAAAAAAGATCAAGATTTATAACCAACAAAAGAAGAATAAGAAGAAAAGGTTTTGTCTCTTTCTGCATACATGCAATAAATTGTACTTGTGTATTGATCGACATTGACTTCATTTCTCGTCTTTTTGTAACATAGAAGAGGCTCATTATTTGATTGAATGGTCAAAAAGATGGTCAGAACAACTTCTACGTTTAGTAAAATGATAATTTATATTAGGTTTACGTTAAAAGGTAACATTAAATGAATTAGTACAAATAAAATCTCTGGTCGATATGGTTGGCCGCCCAAATAAATTGGGTAGTACCTACCCAATGTATTCCTGACATTTGGAGTGATCAATGATTATTACGTCTATGGATATAAAAGGACTAGGATTGGTGAAAGAATGATATATGTAAGGACATTAACCAAAGAAAATAAAAGATAAAAAAAAAAAGAATTAAGGCAAGTGATAAACCATTGATCTCTCATGAAGAATTGTAAAATTAGTTGACAATTTAACACTAGAGATATATATAACAATAGTGCACATATACTGATATACATCCTCTTGGATATCAAATTGCACTCACTATATATTCACTAGTCTTACTTAATTTATCTTTCAAAATTTGAAATATAATTCTAACATAAATTACAGAGTGTCAGGGAGCACAACACAAAAGAAAGAAGTGTAGTCTCAGTAATTAAATTCTGTTGGAGAAGTTAGTATTTAAAATTCTCGTGTCCCGAGGAGTTGATTTCTATTCTGATGATTTGACCACTACAGTATTTGCATAATAGTGGCAACTTCTGAGATAACTTTAGATTTTGGGTTCTAAAAATATTTGTCTTCAGTAAAAAAAAAAATGCTTATGCACACGATAGAACAATGTATAACGCATAATGTCCATCTGATGATGTCATTAAAAAGCCCCATAAAATATACTGACATGAGCATGTAGTAGCTATGTTAACTAAAGGGACCATGAGTTCATAACTAAAATCGTGTAACTTATTTATTATATATATAGAGAGAGAGGGAGGATAGAGCATAAAGTGACTGTGAGTGAAGAAAAAAAAACACCCCCACAAAACTTGGAAAGAGCCACAAATAAGTCAAAGAATGGGTGGAGAGAAGAAGAAGAACACCGTGATGGAGACGGTGGTGGAGGAGGAGCCGCTCAGTCCATGTTCACGGCTGTTCAATTCGCCGGATTTTAACTGTGCGATAATTGTCACAATGGGATGTCGAGTCAAAGGAAACACACCTGCCATTATCGACGGCCTTAAACGCACCCTTGTAAACCACCCTCGCTTCTCCAGCATTTTAGTAAGTCCCAAACACACATATTTATAAAAACCATATTATATATTTTCATTTTAGTAAGTCCAAACACACACACACACAACTTACACAGTAAAAATGAAAGGGAGTTAGAAGAAGAATATTAATTATACCAAAGCTTTGGATTCTATATATACCACCACTAAGTTCAGAATTTTCCAATAGTAAAAACGTGTTCTCTTATCGTGTTTGTATCATTAGAGTTATAATAACTCTGAAAAAGGTGAAACAATCATCTAGTTTAATTTTACCTTTTGTTATTTATGTATATGATTCTTTAATCTTTTCTCGTCATGATGAACTCAGGAGATGAACAATGGGAAGAAAGGGAAACCGTGTTGGGTTCGGACAAAAGTTAAAGTAGAAGATCATGTGATTGTGCCTGAAATAGATCCCAAAATCGAAAATCCTGATCAGTATCTTGAAGACTATATCTCTAAGTTAACAACCATTCCTATGGATTTGTCTAAACCATTATGGGAAATTCACATAATACACCTCAAAACATCAAACGCTGAATCCATTGCTCTTCTCAAGATCCATCATTCTTTGGGTGATGGTATGTCTCTCATGTCTCTTTTCCTGGCTTGCACCCGCAAAACATCAAACCCCGAGGCCTTGCCTACTGTAGCGGTTCAGAAGAAGCGCTTTGGACCGAGCTGCAACAGTGGATTTTTCAACAAGATTTGGTGGTTATGTGTAGGGCTCTGGTTCATCATAAGATTGCTATTCAACACTTTTGTTGATATCTTAATGTTTGCTCTTACAATATTTTTGGTGAGGGATACGGAGACTCCTCTCTTGGCCAAACCCGGTAGTGAACTTAACCCTAAGCGGTTCGTACACAGGATTATCAGCTTTGACGATGTTAAGCTGGTGAAAAACGCATTGAAAATGGTAAATTTGTTCTATTTTCCTAATTTTACTAGAATTCTTTTGATTTTTTTTTTTTCATGTATAATAATCAATGACATTTTTAATCTATTTTTGTTAGACGGTAAATGATGTTCTTCTTGGAGTAACAGAAGCCGGACTTTCACGGTATCTTAGCCGAAGATATGGTAAAAGTTGTTTTTACTTCACAGTGTTATACATATTAATTTAGAGCTCAGTCTCATCTAAAGAAACTATACTTTCATATGTTTTGAAATAGATCAAGAAGCAACACCGAAATTGAAAGAGTCGATGAGGAGAATCCGACTTCGTTCAGCGATTATGATTAACTTGAGACCAAACGCAGGAATTGAGGTTTTAATTTATATACTTAGCCTAGGAAGATTTTGAGACCAAAGAATTTTTAAACAGATTGTGTGGTTTCATTTATTGTTCAATGATGCAATATAGGCTCTAGCGGATATGATGGCCAAGAAATCAAAATGCAGATGGGGGAATCTCTTCGGCTACATTCTCCTCCCGTTCTCTGTTGGACTAGAAACTGATCCTCTAGAATACGTCCGCCGAGCTAAAGCCACGATCGACCGCAAAAAACACTCTCTCGAAGCTGTATTCTCCATGGCATTCTTTAAATTGATATTAAAAGTTCTTGGTCTCAAGGTGACATCCAAATTCGATTTTATACAGAGTTTAATCATGCATAGGTTTTGTTTATTTATAAACACATGGTTGAATATTGTCTAATGGAGAAACAAAATACAGGCAAGTGTAATTCTTGTAAGGAAAGTGATCCATAGCACGACTTTGACGTTTTCAAATGTGGTCGGTCCAAAGGAAGAAATTACATTCCATGGTCACCCACTATCTTATATCGCCCCTTGTGTTTTTGGCCACCCACATGTAAGTATATATACAATAGAGAAACTTCATCATATAGAATCTTCTGACTATCCTGTTTTTAATTATGTTCTTTGTATGTGTTTGAAGGCTCTTACTATACATTTCCAGAGCTATGCGAACAAGGTCATAATATCAGTAACGGCGGATCCAACGGTCATTCCTGACCCTCACAAGATGTGTGACGATTTGGTGGAGTCTCTCAAGATAATTAAATCCGCTGTCCTAGAAAGAGGTTTATATGAGATTGAGGTCTAGTTAAAACTCTTATGTTTTGTCACACTGTGGATTCTTCCATTTCTTTTATGTACTATGGTCCCTCCATAATTACTCTGAATTAATACCTTACGATGTTATTATAACAATTAGACATATCGATACATATATATGAAAATTGTAAGACTATAAGTTTTCTTGAGCAGGTCGATGACTTTGTTAGGTTAAGATGATATTTTTTTAGTTACTTGGTAGATTTCACTAGACATTTTAATAGATACTAATTCACTTCCGAAAGCGAATTTCATCTTTGAATAAGTTTGTGAGAACGTACTCAGCAACAAATCAGAACGAGAATAAACTTTGTGGGAAGAAGAGAAAATGAAAAGATGAAAGCTTTTGTTACAATATACCGATATTTATAGGTTTGCACACACAATATAAACTTTTACACATAAATTTATTTCACACTTAATTACACAATCACCCATGCATATATCAAATTTTAACAGATGGAGATTAGTAGCTTCAGTTATGTACTATACAATTCGATCATATCACTATAGAGCGTCTTTCATAGCTTTCAAAGACTCCTCCATTTTATCACAAATATTGTGAGGATCTGGTATGACCGCAGGATCAACGGCTATCGAAATTACCATCTTCTCAGCGTTAACTTATGAAATGTATCCCCAATGCCTACCAAACACATTACATATATGGATATTAACTAGTAAGAAGAAATATAGAAAAGAGCTCTCTCCACGAATACTAATTTCAAAACTTATCAATTCAATTATTGTGAAGAAACACGTACTTGCGAGTGTCCATAGGCACTTAGAGCGATGTAAGTTATATGATTGCCGTGTAAACTAACTTTTTCAACAGGGCCAACGATGTTTGATAAGATTGTTGTTGTGTTCGAAAATGTTCGTTTGACTACCTACAATGCCATGAGTGTCGTATGAGGAAATAATGTCGTCCTTACATTGAAACGCAAACAAACCTTGAGTTCTGTTATCACAATATATACCTTAGCATCAGGTCCGAAAATATTAAGGATGACGTTGATGATTGAATAATGCACAGCCGCAAAAAAAGAGTGCTTCATTCGATCCATTATTGATTTAGCTTTCAATAGAGGAACCAATGGATCGGTTTCTAAACTGATCGAGAACGGAATAAAAGCTAAGGTGACGTAGTTACTATCAGGAGGAATCCAACAGCTCCGACTTCCTCCGTCAAGATCGCAAGTGAATTGGACCAGGAAAGAAATCGAAGCAACACGCTGAAGAAAAAAGATGAAAAGGCTTCTTCGAAGAATGAAGAAATTAAAGGGTTAATGGGCTCTATCTCTCACAAACCCATTAAAAAGCCCATTAACGTCAAGATCAACAAGGCTTCCCCAAATTAGTCCAACAGAGAAAAGCTCACTTCGGTTCCATCTTCTCCAAGGTTCCAACGGCTAACTCCACATGTGCATATAGACAAAACAGTCAACAAAACAAAAGGAACGATGGACCGTAACAGAGCCAATACTACTGCAGAACAAATTTCAGTGTTTGGACTCATGTGACTAATGATTGGATTGATGATGTGTCTCTAGAGAAAACCCTAGGACTGTAATGACTATAAAAGAACAAGTGATGTAACTTATCAAGTCAAGGAAATAAAGTGTAAAATATTTCTTACCTAAAGAGCCGCTGAGCTCATTCTTTATGGTATCAGAGCCATGGATCAAGTTATCCAACTTTATTCACCTCTTGCACTTCATATCTCAAATTGTGTTACTGTGCAACTAACGGAGAAGAAATACCTTCTTTGGAAAACTCAGTTCGAGTCCTTCTTCTCAGGTTAAAATATTCTCGGCTTCGTCAATGGTGATTTCATTCAACCGCTAGCGTCCATACCAGTCCCTGCTATCGACGGTCAAGTCGGTTATGTCCCAAACCCTGACTTCCTGTCATGGGATAGAGAAGATCAGGTTGTCCGAGCATGGTTGCTTGGATCTCTCTCTGAAGATATTCTTCGTGATGTCGTTCATACCACCACTGCAAGAGATCTCTGGTCAGCTCTAGCACAACATTTCAATAAGGTATCAGCTTCACGACATTTTGAATTGTAACATAAGCTTCAAACTGTCGAAAAGTTAGACAAATCAATGGATGATTATCTTAGGGAGGTAAAGAGAGTTTGCGAACAACTTGCCTCAATAGGTAGTCCGGTTAGTGAACAAATGAAGATCTTTGAAAGGTCTAGGTAGAGAGTATGAACCTATCAAGACCTCAGTGGAAGGGTCCATGGATACTCAACCTTCCCTGACTTTAGATGATGTGGTCTCACGCCTTACCAGCTACTCTGACCGTCTTGCAAGTTACAGTAGTGGTTCAGAGGTTTCTCCACACATGGCTTTCAACCCAATCGCCCCATGTTCCTCCGGATACAACAACAACAACAACAGACGAAGGGGAAACTCAAGAAATGGTGGTAATCGTGGAAGAAACAACTTTACAACAAAAGGTCGTGGGATTCACCAGCAGATTTCTCAAGACGTAAGCGGACTTACCAAGGTGATCTGTCAAATCTGTGGTAAACCAGGCCACCCTGCTTCAAAGTGTTAGCATAGGTTCGATAACAGCTATCAGTTTGACAATCTGCCTCAAGCGTTAGCTGCTCTTCGGATAACAGATGTCACTGATCAAAATGGAAGTGAATGGGTGTCTGATACTGGTGCGACCTCTCATGTGACCAGTTCTCCTTATCATCTGCACCAATTATCCTTGTAGCTTTCAATTTGACTATGATGATATGTGTATCTATGATAAGGCAACAAGGGGGTTGTTAACAAAGGGCAGACACAGTAATGGGCTTTATACACTGGGAAACTTACGTGGTGGAGCTTCATTCCAAGTCAATTTCTCGTCAAGACAACAAACAACTACCGGAGATATTTGGCATAAGCGATTGGGGCATCCACATATGCAAGTTCTCCAGCAATTATCTGCAATAAAGGCTATAGTTATCAACAATAAGAGTACTACCAAGATCTGTGAAGCCTGTCAACTTGGGAAAAGTGCTAAATTACCTTTTTCTGCTTCAACTTTTGTATCAACTAGACTCCTGGAAAGAATTCATTGTGATCTATGGGGTCCTTCACCAATAATGTCAGTTCAAGGTTTCAAATATTATGTGATCTTTATTGATAACTATTCAAGATTTTGTTGGCTCCATCCTCTCAAACTCAAGTCATATTTTCTACAAACATTCTATGGTTTTCAAGCTCTTGTGGAAAATTTATATCAACGCAAGATTGGTACCTTTCAGTGTTATGGTGGTGGTGAGTTCACTAGCAAGCAGTTTATGACTCATCTGCATGCAAACAGAATCCAACAGCTTATATCTTGTCCACACACACGACATCAAAATGGGTTAGCAAAAAGAAAGCATAAACATATTGTTGAGTTAGGATTATCCATGATGTTTGAAGGAAAAGTACTGATATGTCTATATTTTGTCTCTCCTTAGCATATATTTATCATTCATTTAGCTAGGATAACTCATTGGTTTGCATCATTTTCTACTCTTTTCTTTCATTTTGCATTTCTCGGTAGTTTTTGCATCATCTTTGCATACATTGTGCATTTCGGAGTATTTCAGGTATTGAGGAGACGTTGGAAGCGCATCCGTCCGAGCCATGCTCCCCAGCGCATCCGTTTGATCCATGCTCCCTAGCGCGTCCGTCCGAGCCATGCTCCCCAGCGCATCCGTCCGAGCCATGCTCCCCAGCGTGTCCGTCCGAGCCATGCTCCCCAGCGCGTCCGTCCGAGCCATGCTCCCCAGCGCGTCCGTCCGAGCCATGCTCCCTAGCGTCCGTCCGAGCCATGATGACATTGCATTCCATTCGATGCGCACGAACTCGATCGCACATGTCAGGAAGAAAGACGTTTGGTTTCACACTCTTCAGGAGATTACCGAACCGACGCTTTACCTTGTCGTTTTAAGTTTTAGGGTTTTCCATGTTGGACTACTATATATACATTTTGTTAAGTCTTTGCTAAGACATCTTATCTTTTATCTCATTTTGTTCTTAAGGTTTTACCTAGCCTCCAAAAACGTTCTCAGACTTTGTATACAAATATCTTTTAATTCATTGAGTTTTTGCATTTGATTTCTTCTACAAACTTGTTCATCTAATTTTTATCTATCTAAGAATGCTTGTTTCAATGTTTTCTGGGTTTGCATCCTTGATGATGATTTTCGGATCTGAGTAGTGTAGTAGTTCTTGAGGATGGGATAGATTAGGTGGGGGATCTTAGGATGTAGAGTGTTTAAGCTTTGATTTGTATGATCCCTTCTGGACTAGAGTTAGAAATACTAGTTTCTCTATGATCAATTGGAACTAGGTCTTAGACATTTCCGCACCCAAAAGGTGTTCGATGAAATGTCTGACCAACTAGTACGTTCCTAGCCTAAGAGATTAGTTGTCTAGGATCTTTGTTGACGTGAATGAACTTGTTTGTCATGCCACGCTTGATCATGTTTCTCTATCGAGAGCTAGATTTGGAAGTGGTTGAGTCTGAGTAGCTTATGTCAAGAGATTGGATTCGCGAAGTCGTGATGTTCATTGTTTAGGGATAGTTTGCTTGTGGCATGTTAAACACTCTATAGACTAGGATAATCCACCAACATCAATTACCCCCATCCTTAGGACTTCTTTCTTTCTGATTTTTATTGTATTCTTGAGACTGTTTCACTTCTTGCTATTTAGTTCATGCTTAGACTCGTTTTTGTTTTCATTCATTTTCGCTTCTTGTCATACATTCTCGTTTCTAGTTCTAGAACACATTTCCGTTTTTCATTATGATCATTCTAGGACTGTTAAATAAAAACAAGCTTATTGAATTGGCTTAACTTGTGATATCTTGATTGCATCTTAATTGTTAGTTAAGTTTCCCAACTGGATTGACACCTTAAGTATTACAACTGCTTAAGGTTAATTGAATCTGCTAGGATAGACACACAAAAATCCTATGTAGAAGCATTCTACACGGCTAACTTTCTCATCAATCTTCTGCCTACCACTGCGTTGGACAAGAATCAGAGTCCCTATGAAGCTTTGACAGGTCGAGCTCATAACTATACTGCCCTCAGAGTGTTTGGTTGTGCTTGCTATCCGACTCTTCGTGACTATGCTGCAACAAAATTTGATCCAAGGTCTTTGAAATGTGTGTTCTTGGGATATAATGAAAAATATAAGGGCTACAGGTGTTTGTTACCTTCCACATGGCGCGTTTATATCAGCAGACATGTCATCTTCGACGAAGATGTCTTCCCTTTTTCCTTTTTGGCTGGTAACTCTCAAAGATGTACTCTTCTCATGGATGCATGGCACAAAAGTTATCCTCAACAAGATCAAAGTATGAATCAGATACATGAGTTAGTGGAAACAAGCGGTGAACAACAAAAGAATAAATCACTGTTCTCACCGCATGATTTTCCGCCATTGCCAAGCACAAGGTCTCAGGTTGTGTCCACTGAAGGAGTGGAGGATAGAACTGAGTGTACGACAGGCTTTGATCCTACTTCTATTGGCAACAGTTGTCCTCCTTCTCCTATCAAGACGGACACTCCTCTGCAAGACATCGCTAGCTCTGACTCATCAGTGGCTCATACTTCTCCAGTGACTCCAACTTGCACCTCTCCTGTGACTTCAACTCCATCTTCAACACCTACAGTCAACAATACACCAGATCAAACTCAGGTATCTACCACAAGCACTCATGAAATACAAGACTCAGCAAGAATAGACACATCTACCTCAGATTACTCTTCCGGTTCAAGTACTCCAACTCAAGGATTAGGTGAATCCTCGGCTTCTTATGTGTCATCTGATCAGTCTTCTCAGGTCTCTGCAAAATCATCACAAGTAGAACTTGTTAAAACAAGTTCAATCGACTCACGGAATGACAACAAGATTAAAAGATGGGATACGAAAGCCAAATACGAGATATGCTTTATTGTCTCATAAAGTATCTCATCCAGAGCCAAAAACAGTAATTGAAGCTCTTAAACATCCTGGTTGGAATGGAGCCATGGGAAAAGAAATGGGTAATTGCAAAGCAGTAAATACTTGGGATTTGACACCTTCTACACTAGACATGAATGTGTTAGGAAGTAAATGGGTGTTTAGAACAAAAAGAAATGCTGATGGATCATTACAGAAACTCAAAGCTCTATTGGTTGCTCAAGGTTTTAATCAAGAAGAAGGAATTGATTACCTGGAAACATATAGCCCTGTGGTTTGCACAACAACTGTCAGGGCTGTCTTGGATATGGCCATCAAAATGGGTTAGGATATAAAACAAATGGATGTTGAACACGCCTTTCTTCATGGAGATCTCACAGAGACAGTGTATATGAAACAACCAGCTGGTTTTGTCGATCCTGAAAAACCAAACCATGTGTGTCGACTGAAAAAAATACTCTACGGGTTGAAACAAGCCCCGCGAGCTTGGTACGACAATTCAGCACTTTTCTATTGGAATTTGGGTTTGCCTATAGCATACCAGATCCATCTTTCTTCGTTTACAAACGGGATGGAGCAGTCATTGTACTTTTGCTCTACGTGGATGACAGGCTCATCACAGGAAACAGCTCCACGACTATGACTACCTTCCTAGACTCTCTCAACACCCAGTTCCGCATGAAAGCCCTGGGTCAAATGCATTACTTCCTCGGAATTCAGGCTCACTTTCATCCTTCAGGTCTTTTTCTATCCCAGCAAAAGTATGCAGAAGACTTGTTGATTATTGCAGTTATGAGTGAGTGCTCTCCTATTGCAACACCTTTGCATGAACAACTAAAAAACACAAGAGATAAGAACAAGGAAACATTCACAAATCCATCATATTTTCGAAGTTTGGCAGGATAGCTACAGTACCTGACACTTACAAGACCCGACATTCAATTTGTGGTGAATTTTGTGTGTCAGAAGATGCATGCTCCGAAGTTTGCTGATTTTCATCTTCTCAAACGGATCCTGCGCTACATAAAAGGTACAACTACAATGGGGCTTAACTTTAACAAGAACACAAGTAGCACCATAAGGATTTACAGTGACAGTGACCATGGTGGTTGTGCAGAAACAAGCAGATCAACAGGCGGATATTGTTCTTACCTTGGTACCAATTTGATCTCTTGGGCATCTCAGAAACAGGACTCTGTGGCTCGAAGCTCCACTGAAGCTGAGTATAGAGCCGCTAAGCTCATTCTTTAGTGTTGACCACGCTCCATCTTCTTGAAGAATTTCCTAACAAGTAACCCAACTTTTTCTTCATCTGCAGTATCTTGTGTCTCAGCATTTTTCGACGTTTCAACAGCCTTTAGAGCAAATGATCATTCAGCGCGATGTTCTTTTTTCTTCAGCTGCATCTCAAACGACTGCATCATCCCAACAACTTGACTGAACTTCAAATCATTTGAGTTAAAGGAAACATCAATGGCAGATCGATGTGGTTGAAACTTGTCTGGAATGCTCCTAAGAAATTTCTTCACCAGCGTCTTGTCCTTGTAACGTTTTCCCATGATAACAGCTTCATCTGCGATAGCACTCAACCGACTGATGTAACTCGCAATGGTCTCACCTTCTTCCATCGACAAATTATCGAAATCTAAAGCCAGATTGTCCAGGCGTGTCCTTTTTACATTGCTAGTTCCTTCAAAGGTAACTTGGAGGATATCCCAAGCTTCTTTCGCAGACACACAACCTTGGACACTATTGAACTGATCCAGTGGCAGGGAGTTGAAAATCACCGACACGGCTTGGGAGTTGTGCTTAGCCTCAGCTTTTTCTTCTGCAGTCCACTGCTTCCGAGGTTTAAGCATCGATTCACCCTTGTCATTTTTCACCATTGGTTCGGTCCAGCCATCTTCAACAGCAAACCAGGCCTCCATGTTGATACCTTGAATGGCATGTTTGACCGACACCTTCCAATGCCCATAATGCTCTGGATCTAGTTTCAGCTTTCAGTATCGCAACAAAAGCTTGTGGTTTCTCCAAACCTCTTGTCACAAGATCTCACATGTTGAAAAGACAAGCAGACTTTTATCAGGTGTCTGCTCTGATACCAATTGTAAAGGTATAGAGGAATAACACCACAATCTTCTGCTTGGAAAACGCCAAGCGAACACTTTTACTATTTATTCTTATTAAACTCTTAACCCGTTACAAGAATAAATCTAAACACACTTCTCTTCTCTATCTAAACTCTCACCAGTATAGATCTAAGAAAATTATCCAACACTCACCTTCTTAGCTTTCTTTGATCAGCCTTGAAGTTACAATCTCACGCAAAAGGTTTTTTCAAGTGTTCAAGAAAAAACCTACCACACATTACCCTAGATCTTTTATATTCGATCACCCTAAAACCCTAAAAAGATCTTCAAGTCTTCAAGTAAGGCAATTTCTTGTTTGCCACAATCTCACTTTCCTTAACCATCGCGAACGATATTCTCCAGATATCTTCTCTCCCAGTTCTGCTTTATCTTCTTATTCCATCCAAACCGGACTTGCCACGTCAGTTGTGCTTCCTTGCCAATCTCCACTTGTCTGTTCTTAGATACAGAGTCCTGTGACCCAGCAGGTCCTCGTTCGAAACAACACTCTACTGCGCCAACTGCATCTACATTGTAGGAAATGCCTCAGGAGCGGATGTTTTTCGGGTACAAGACACCAAGAGAGACATCAAGGACATTCCATCTGCCAAAGAATGATGACATCTCATTACCCCGACCGCTTCAGCGTCAGATGTTTTTTTTTTTTTTTGTTAAAGCAATCATCGATCATTGAGGATGTGAATATCCCACAATGGTCTCGATTTATCGAGAGGACTCAGCGTTAACCGCGAGAAATAGTCATCGACGAAGCCATCTCCATCTTCGTTGATCTCTTGTAGGTCTATGTCTGGTGAAAACACATGGTCTTGTACATTGACTTTGGTCTTCATCCATCTAGCACCATCATCTGACTACAAAATTTTACACAATGCATACAGTTTACAAAAAAAAAAAAAAATGTTAAATCCTAAGTAAAACATGTGTATGTGTGTGTGTGTAGCAATTACCAGTTTACTACAGAAACGAGGATGCTTGGAAACGTTATGCTTCAAGTCATCTAAAATGATGTCAGGATTAATCTTGGCTTTGAAACCGATCATCGTGATAATGCAATTGTCGATTGGAATAGACGAGCCATCGGGCTTAGAGGCTCCTCCTCCTCTTCTTCTTCCTTCGTCAATTTCTCTTTCATTTTCTTTTACGTCTCAATTTTGTCTCCCTTAGCTTGTTCTCTCTAATTTGATTCATATATTAAACTTAAATGTGAAAATAACTAAACGTTAATTATTAATAAAGTATATATTATTTGCATCTAATGGTTACATTAGCATACGTAATAGGTAGAGTAAATAATTTCTGACAGTATTTTTATCTGTTAATACCTTTTAACAGGTTTTCCCATGTGACATTGCTTCAAGATTTATGTATATTTACGAGCGACTTATCTATTCTTAACGAAGCAGCTATACATCGATCATGTTATTCTAAAACTCCACTCTCCACATACTAAAATTTAATAGCTAACTCTTCCAAAGTCCAAACAACAAGACATGCTCGAATGAAGTATTTATATAGTAAGCTTATAGCCCAAAGCCCAGAGCTCAAACCTAATCTTGATCCATAAACGATCAGAAGCCACTAATAGAATTGCAATTTTATTTGTTGAAAATGATTAATCCATAGAAAGAAGTTGTCGGTATGGGTTAATTAGAGATGAAGATATAGATAAAGCACTATGATTTCTAACGTAAAATCAAACCAAATAATAATAATTGTAACGTTCTTTGGTCTAGTTAGTTATCTCTAATCACTTTTGACTTTAACCTCTGCTCTTATCCAATGGTTGAATCAAATTATTCAGTGGAAAGTTTAACGCATTACCAACAACCAATCTTATGAATGCTCCTGTCAAATTCATCAACTGTATTTAGCATTATAAGTGTAATTAAATGATGTCATTTTAGTCACTAAATCTTTGAATGATAATTAAGATAGTGTTTTCATATACTTTTAATTCGTTATCAATATATTAATGTTAAATTGATTTTATAAAATATTTTTTTAAGGAAACGAAATGCCGAGTATCGGGTAATGTGAGATGTGTATATATGGTTTTCATGAGTCTCATGATACATGAGAAAAGTCTACAAATGATACCCTGATTAGTAAAGCCATTATAATGTCTAAAAAGCAATATTCAGTTTTATCTATATACTGCCAATAATGGATATCAAAACATGCACGTCCATGTATTAATTAAGTGACACATGGACTGACGGACATGTGTTCATGTACAAAATTTACAAAAGAAATGATTTATGTTTCTAACGTAAATCATTCTTAGCCATGTTTAATGTTTAACGTGACAAATTCTTTATATGCAAAGGTTAAACAGTAAATCCATCATTTATCGACGGTGTGATGATTTTCGAGGTTCTTTTTATATGCAAGTATGCAACTAACATGGAAATATTTTACGTACGAATTTCCAAAGATTTTTATATAATAATTAGATATAATGTGTAATAAACAAATGCGTAAATGAACCACATAAGACCTTTTTGTTAAAAAAAAGTAATTGGGAACAACAAGAATCATTCATTCATTAATCAAAACGTGAGTGGTCTCATGAAATAAAACTTTTTGTGAAGGAGACAAAGCACAAAAGGCTAAGATAAGAAAAAGAAAAAAGAGGTTATAAGGGACAGAAGACTTATGGTAGAGGACAGCTCACTCCCTTATTGACATTGACTTCGTAACCAACCTTTAATTTTGTTATCATTTAGGCTATAGCGACATTAGCTACTCCATCGTATACATCATTCTTATCATATCAACATCTACTTCACCGCGTGACTTGAGATACCTTTTTTTTCTTGGCAAAACATTGACTTAAACATCAAACATACCATTCTAAAAAAGGTATCTTTAGTGTTTGTCTGCCAAATTATCTTCAATAATAACTAATATATAAACCATGGAAGCAAGATTCAATAGGAATCTAATGTGTATATCCATAACATGAAAAATAACAAATGTTAGATACATACAATATCATGGGAGAACTGCTTCTGAGCAGTCAGCAACAAACAATCTTTTTCATCGCAACCTCGAAGATGATTAACAATAATTTTCAAGGTTTTCGATGTACTAGTGGATAACATACTAATTTCATTCCTTAACCAGAGCACTGAACCGGAAATGATTGAACCACAACAAAATAACCGGAAAAAAATCATTACAGTTTCTTCACCTTTTTGCATATACATACGTACGTATATGTTAGTGGACTATGTACATTTTGTGTGTTTGTGTGTGTAATATTGGTATAGAAGTCTATCTCAATAACTATTCCGTTTTAATTCAATGGGGCTCCAGTTGCCAGTTGGTGGACGATGTAGATTTGTCCCATCAACGTTTTTTAGACCATATGAGCGCGTGCTTTTTGACTCTTCCTGATACTCATTGTAATTTGTATGTATACGTTTGTAAGTATTTAGCAATGTATTGATCCTGATCATCCCGTATCGATCCGAATTGATTGAGCGGCATGCAACCGTGAATTGAATTCACGTTCATATCTTGTTTTGAACACTATTTAAAATGCATGCATGTTACGCCACTTGGATTCTGAACTTGGTGTTTAATCCGTAGTATAGGTAATTTGCGGGAAACTATTGTCAAAGACTGATGTTGTTTTGGTATATACAAGTTATATATGAAAAGCACCATCCGTGGTCTATCACATTTGAAAAGAGCGCAATGCTAGAACTGAACCACCAGTCTCTTGCTATCCATAGTAATGGAGAGTAGAAAATAGATTTCGACCCAAAATAAATAATTAAACAAAACGAGATTAAGAAAATGATCACCGACACCGTTAGGTAAGCAGGAAACTCTTTTGAAACAAAATCTTATTTACTATTTGAGAAAAGCACCAATTAGTGTTGATATAATAATATACTAATATTTTTCCAAATCACCAATTAATTGATCGTATTTCCAAATCTTATTTGCATGATGCAAGTAGTAAGAGATGCATTTATACTCAAATGATACTCGTACATACACCTACGCATCAATATATATTTATAGATAGAGCCATCACAAATTTTGGTCGTTTGTGGTCCGTTTTAATTACTACAATTTGAATTCATTATCAGTATAATATTACAGCTATCAGGCATAATGTATATTATTTTACCAATATGCATAGCTTTTTTTTTTTTTTCTTTTCTTTTTTCTTTTTTTTGACAACGACCGTAGTTTTTATATATAACGCATGACTTTTTAATTCCTAAATAGCTTACATCTATATAATAATTTATAGAGCCTTCCACCTCATCTTTGTTCTCTCCTTACCAAACTCTTAAACTTCATTCTAAACACCTAAAAAAAACATCACAATGGGTTACGATAGGCTCGGTCGGTCCGGACGATCAGACCCGAACCAGAAAGACCAAGCCACGTCACTCCCGGAGCAACATAAGAAAACTAAAACAAAGCTGATTCTCTTCACTTTGGCAGTTTTAGTCGTTGGAGTGATCTGCTTCGGGATATTTGCCGGTATCCGAGCAGTAGGCTCGGATAAAACCGAGCCCAAGCTAACCCGAAAACCGACCCAAGCAATCTCCCGAACCTGTAGCAAATCCTTATACCCGAACCTATGCATCGACACTCTTCTTGATTTCCCGGGATCATTAACCGCCGACGAGAACGAACTCATTCACATCTCCTTCAACGCAACGCTTCAAAGATTCAGCAAAGCTCTTTACTCTTCTTCTACGATCACATACACTCAGATGCCACCACGTGTACGGTCAGCTTACGATTCTTGCCTCGAGCTGCTAGATGACTCGGTGGACGCTCTCTCCCGTGCTCTCTCCTCCGTCGTCGTCGTCTTCGGAGATGAGTCTCATTCCGATGTGATGACGTTGCTTAGCTCAGCTATGACCAACCACGACACTTGCACCGACGGATTCGATGAAACTGGAGGACAAGGAGGAGGAGTGAAGGATCAAGTGATCGGAGCTGTTAAAGATTTGTCGGAGATGGTTAGTAACTGTTTGGCGATATTCGCCGGAAAAGTCAAAGATTTGTCTGGAGTCCCGGTGGTGAATAATAGGAGGTTACTTGGGGCAGAAGAAACAGAGGAATTACATTTACCTAATTGGTTGAAGAGAGAAGACAGAGAGCTTCTTGGTACTCCGACGTCAGCGATTCAAGCTGATATCACGGTGTCTAAAGACGGTACCGGAACGTTCAAGACGATCACGGAAGCGATCAAGAAAGCTCCGGAGCATAGTGGCCGTCGATTCGTCATCTACGTTAAAGCAGGAAGGTATGAAGAAGAGAATTTGAAAGTTGGGAGGAAGAAGACTAACTTGATGTTCATCGGAGACGGCAAGGGTAAAACAGTCATTACCGGTGGTAAAAGTATCGCCGATGATCTTACTACTTTTCACACCGCCACTTTTGGTAAAAAAGTTAAAACTTTTATAATTTTTGTTTTTTTTGTTCTTGTTCTCTGTTATGATTATTGAGTTATTGGTATTGTTGTTGTAGCTGCGACTGGAGCTGGATTTATAGTGAGGGACATGACGTTCGAGAATTATGCCGGTCCGGCTAAGCATCAAGCCGTGGCACTCCGTGTTGGTGGAGACCACGCGGTGGTTTACCGTTGCAACATTATCGGATACCAAGATGCACTTTATGTACATTCCAACCGACAGTTTTTTCGGGAATGCGAAATTTATGGAACGGTCGATTTTATATTCGGTAACGCAGCTGTGATCTTACAGAGTTGTAACATCTATGCGCGTAAACCTATGCCTCAGCAGAAGATCACGATCACGGCTCAGAACCGGAAAGATCCGAATCAGAACACGGGGATTTCGATCCATGCTTGTAAGCTACTAGC
The DNA here is from genome assembly GCF_030686135.1 of Camelina sativa. Classification (NCBI taxonomy): domain Eukaryota; kingdom Viridiplantae; phylum Streptophyta; class Magnoliopsida; order Brassicales; family Brassicaceae; genus Camelina; species Camelina sativa. The sequence goes on along the minus strand of NC_141890.1, from coordinate 43,539,740 downwards.
CACGCCGGATCTTGAAGCTTCCAAGGGTAGCTTTCCGACGTATCTAGGCCGTCCGTGGAAGTTGTATTCTAGAGTTGTGTACATGATGTCTGATATGGGTGACCACATTGACCCGCGAGGATGGTTAGAGTGGAATGGTCCTTTTGCGTTGGACACGTTGTACTATGGTGAGTATATGAACAAAGGGCCGGGTTCAGGAATGGGTCAACGTATCAAGTGGCCGGGTTATCATGTTATTACCTCAGCTGTCGAGGCTAGCAAGTTTACGGTGGCTCAGTTTATTTCTGGTTCTTCGTGGTTGCCATCAACCGGCGTGGCGTTTTTCTCTGGGTTGTCACAATAGACTGTCTCAGCCTTGTATGTAATGTATACGAAAGATTTTTATATACGAACTCAAGATTTGTAATATAGTCCACAAAACCATTTTAAGTATACTTATAGGACATCTTCAATGAAATAAAGATTATGATTTGTGTATGTTCTGTTTTGGATTCTTTGCTCAAATCTTACAATGTGCTTATATATGTTGTCTGTAGATTTGGATCACTAAAGAAACATGGCAAGTTTTGCGATCTGTCTGCACATTTCTGGCAAAATGGAGCAACTCTTTTTCTTCTCTAAATACAATTTTGGACAACAAGAAGCTGTCTGAATCAAAAAGCACACCAAGCCAAAAGCTAAACCAAATAAGACAGATCAAAGAGATCGAACAACTGGAAAATAGGTTTAGAGAGTTGGCTGGTTCGGATTCCAGCTACACACTTAAGTTTGGTATGCAAACACCAGAATCTGGATTCTGTTGCTCTTTCCAGATTCTTCCGGTGACTCTAAGTTTCAGCTCTTTCCTTTCTCCACCGGAGAAGAAGAGTGCCATGTTTCTTTGGATTATAAGACCGTCGTGACTGTCTCTGACTTTCCTGTGACTATCTCTGATGCTTCTTGGTGTTCCTTCCCATGTGAGTTTTCTCCCACTGCCTCCAACTTCTAAACTGTATGTATAGTTTCGTGCGTCTTCTTCATCCCCCATGAATCTCAGAAACGCCATGTACACTGGAGCCATACCGAGCTGAAACGCTTCAAAATGAAGACAAAAGTATTGCCCGAAACAATGAAAAACCTACAAAACAAAAAAAAGAACCCTCAGAATCTCAAAGATAATTGAACATCTCACAAGTCCATAATCTCAAACAATTTGCTAACCGTAAGCATCCAAGTAGCGTTCTCAACTTCTCGTGGATTGGATTTGACATAACGGTGGTTAAACGTACATCCAGTGTGCATATCGACTTTATGATCATCCCTTAAATGAGCTACAAGGAAAGTGTTGTCTCCTACAACAGGACAATCCGAGCCAGCATAGGGACAACTAAAAGGTCTGAAGTTACACAAAGACTCATGCTTAAGTTTGCTGTAATAAGGGAATATCTCAGGGCAACCAAGATTGTAAAACTTGCAAGGTAGCTCAAGCGACTCAGCTACTTTCTCAAGAGCCAAACATCTAATATCACCAAGCTCTTGTCTACACGTCGGACACCGATTGTTCACCCTTGTTTTACAGGTCGAGCATAACGTATGTCCATTATGACACTACAAAAAAGAAAGAAACCTTTTTGTCACTTCTCAAAAACCTCAAATTGTAACAACAACACACCAAAATCTCCATTGAGATTCCAACAAATTCAGGAATTGGGGAATCATAAAGATGGTAACTTTATACCGGTAAGAGGCAACACAATTCAACGAGATCTATCTAAAAACCCTCAAATGATGAGATACGGACCTGATGAATAGGTGGGTACATAGAATTAGTGCAGACAGGGCATTCAAGGAGCTCGTGAACGCTAGTCGCTGGAGAGATTACAACGGTGGCTCCACCCTGAGACTTGGTTGATGAGAATTTGTTGTTGTTGTTGTTGTTGTTGAGATGAATCTCATCGTTATCGATCGCGCATTCGATAGTATCTGTCTCCATTAGCACCATGATTTCGAAATACCAAACAAAAAAGTCTCACAATTCAAAATTCAAAAACAAGAAATTGGGGATCATTTTTTTTTTTTTTTGTTCCTGGAAAATAAAAATCGGTTCTTTTTTTCTTTTCTTTTCACGCCGGTCAAAAGAGTTAAAAGGAACGAAATCGCGAAACAAGAGAGAAAGAGAAAAGGGGGAGGAAACTGGGATTTTCCAGGAAAATCAAAACCCTTTTCTCTCTGTCTCTGTCTCTCTCTCTCTCTCTCTCAATCAAATGGTTTGCGCCCAAAGAGCCAAAGAGGTGCTTTTCTTCGTTGGCTTTGTTGTTTGAGAAAAAGTTTTTAGAGGAATTAAATATAGCCGTCCAGATTAAAAGCTCCCTTTTCCGGATTTTAATCCGACGGTTATAGAATCTGGCACATGGGTGTTTTATTTGATTTTTCCTAAATTGTAGTTTCTATTTGTTAAAGCCTAAAGGTAGTTTTAAAATTTAGAGGCATTTTTGTCAACAAAATTAGATTTTCATAAACAATTTAAATTAATTAAGATTTAATAAAAAAACAATTAAGAATTAAAGATACTGAAAAGATGGGGGTTGCACAAAAGTTACATGATCATTTATCAATTATGCAAATTGTGCATCCTTCGTTGTGTTCTTTTTTAATTATCCAACTTTGGTTTCTTTCCTTCATTTTATATGTACAGAGAACGATAAAGTTAAAAGCATACAGAGAGATACATTTTCACCAGATGTTCTGAATGATGATGATGCATGGATGGTAGTGATCGTGATCATCGAACGTTACATTACATACTTGCTACAACTGATGGAATCTCTGCCTCCACCTCATTTTCTCCATCTGATCCTTCCTTTGTTGTCTGCAACAAAATAATTCAGATCATCCGGTTATCAAACGAACCAAACACACAATAATTATTCGGTCAAATCAAACAGGGGTTGCTTTCTCGGTTTACCTGAGGAGAAGAATCCTTGGAATAGGTTTCAGAGAGATACCGACCCAATGCTCCTTTACCGCGGAGAATCTTTGCTCCAGAGCCTCTACGTCCTTCTCCTTCAACTGCTTCTTCATCCACCACGACTGCCTCTATCATGTCGCTGCCTGTACTCTCGTCCGGAATCTAAAGACAAAAGACATTTTGCATCATAAATGTACAAGAATCTGAACTCTGATTCTAGCAGCATTGGTTTGAAAATCATAAGGGGTGGTGAAAATATATATATATATATATATATATATATATATATATATATATATATATATACCTCGTACATAGAGTCCATGAGGATGCTTTCTAGAAGAGCTCTTAAGCCACGAGCTCCAGTGTTTTTCGTTATTGCTTTTCTAGCTATTAGCCGCAGTGCGCTTTCCGTGAAATGCAGCTTTACCTGAAGAGAAAAGAGATAGAGACTTGTCTTGTGATTTGAAGCAGAAAGAGAGATAGAGAGATAAGAGAGAAAAGTAGTTACACTATTCATCTGGTACATCTTTTTGTATTGCTTTCCAAGAGCGTTCTTGGGTTCTGTCAACACCTGCAAACCAATTATATTATTGCGTATTCTATGAACAAGAAAGAGATAGAGAATCACATCGAATATCACACTTTTATGTCAATCCTATTACCTCCATAAGTTGGTTCTCAGTCAAAGCAGACAAACTGACGAGAACTGGAAATCTTCCAACAAATTCAGGTATTAAACCATAAGCAATCAGGTCACTGCTTTCCACCTGCCAACACCAAATATCACATTGTAAACCTCGATACAAACCAAAACAAGCAGAAGAATCCCCAACATTTGGTAAGTGAAGATATGGGGAAAACCTACAGTTTCCATTAGGTTTGATGCAACAGCAGCGTTTGTAACACCACCAGCCCTCATGTTAGCACGCACAGGAGCACCAAACCCTATTGAAGAATCATGGCGCCTGGAACAGAAATACTGAGTTCACTTATTATGGCAATTCAGTTAGAGGATAAGAATATAAAAGAAAAAGGATTTTTGGAATCTGTTTTTAGTCAGACCTCTCTGAGATCGTCTTTTCAATGTCTACAAAGGCACCACCACATATGAAAAGTATGTCCTTTGTGTCAATCTGCGTATAGTCAACAATAATGTGAGTAAGAAACAGCTGTTACAGGAGAGACACCTAATCAACTGTTTAACATGAAAACAAGATACCATGTCGATTAACCTTTTTAAACCAACACTCCAATCATCATGCTAAGAAGAGTAAATTGGAAAGCTCTTATTTCTAATCATTGACATTATGGTATGATAACAATATTGACTCATCTTCACCATAAAATAAATACATATGACATATAGAGTAAAGTAGAGCACGACAAACCTGGATATTGTCACCTCTAGGGTGCTTCCTAGCGCCCTTCTCAGGTACATTTACAATCTATATCCAGAAAGAGGGAGTTGGAAATAAGGCATCAAACACAAAAGTATTGCGATTTTACATAGTGGAGCTCTCAAATCAAATGATACATGTCTTCCTTTGGTAAGTTTATTAAAGACTATTGCAGCATACTTAAACAGTAAACTTACTGTTCCTTCCAGCATTTTTAGCAATGCTTGTTGAACACCTTCTCCTGATACATCTCTGCTGATGTTAAGGCTTTCTGCCTGGTAACCAAAAGGTTCAAAGAACAAAATTTATCTAAGAAGCACAGAAAATAACAAGCACGTTTTCCAAGGAAAAAAAAGGTTCTGTTCCCTAACCTTCTTTGTGATCTTGTCAACTTCATCAATGTAAACAATCCCCTGTTGTGCAGCTGCAACATTATAATCTGCAACCTGGACAGAGATACAAAATCCACACATTAACTATATAAGAAGATTGATTATAGTGGCATACAAATAAAAATGTTTGGGCTGAAGAAACTTTCTGTGAGAAGTTTGTATAATATAGACTCGACGTCCTCTCCCACATAACCAGCCTGACAAATCATTTCATTTCCGAACACAAAAATGAATGTCAGAGATTGGTCAATATGAAAAGGACATGCGCCAAAAAGACTAGAAGAAAGACGAGAATTGCCTGAGTTAGTGTCGTCGCATCCGCAATGACAAAAGGAACATTCACAAACCGTGCCAAGGTTTTCGCAAGTAGTGTCTTCCCTGTGCTTGTAGAAAAACACCAAAACAGATGATGTGAGAAGGCTGGAATTGAAGTTTCAGAACCATGCTAGATTGAAATAATGATTGTATTATAGTAAGCTATCAGGTTTGCGCATTTTGCAGATTGGGGTCAGACTTTACCTGACCCAGTTGGTCCCATCAGGAGAATGTTACTCTTCTCTAGTTCTACCATATCATCATCTGCTGGTTTCGCTGCAGTGCTCTCAGTTTCTCCAGTGGACCTAGCTTCCCAACAAGTTTCAACATCATAACTAACCAATCTCTTACAGGATACGTGAAATCACAAAGAAACAAACAATTGCAAGTACATGAAACTGCGATATTCCCATGTAATGGAAATGCATACTGGCATGATTTAACTAAATCACTAGGTATTTTTGTTTACTTTCAGATGCTGAGGAAACTAAACGGTGCTATATATAGAAGACAGAATATTTTCCAAATATATTTTATATACATATAAAAACATTTCATTCCGGTAAACATAAGAGAGTGAATTAACCGTTTCTGTGCTGATTCGTGATAAATCCTCTTGTAGTGATTGTAAACTGCCACTGCAAGCACCTGCATCAACGAGATAACAAAAGAATGCGTTAAGAACTAAAAAGATATTTCTCAAGGTCTAAACCAAATAAAAGCATAAAAATTCAGGAATCAGAGCTTAAAGTTAGCATTCAACAGTGAGCAGAAGTATGGAAAATGATACTGAGGACAGACACCATGCCGGAAGCACACAAATTGAACAAGGAATTCAGCATCAGATAATAAACACTCAGTTTTGATATTTTTCTGTAACAACGAAAGTAACTTTGTAATTACATCTTGTAACTAAGCTCCAAAAAGGAGTTGTGGGTGTGAGAGTGTGGTTAGTACCATTCAAAGCCTAAAGCATCACAAAAAATGTTTAGCCCCAAATGAATCATCTACGAAGAAACCAATATAGAACCTAAGCTTTAGCAACTCAAATGTTAAGTTAAGTTAGAATTAAGCTATCTACAAAGTAAGCAAACCAAAAAAAGAAAAAGTCATTTCAGATTGATACTAATAACATGAAAGTGTTGTTATCACAGCACTTTTTGTAGAGACTTCACCTTTTTGGCTCTTTCCTGACCAATCACGAACTTGTTCAAACCTTTACAAATCTCCTTTGGTGTAGGAAACTCAGACCCAAGATTGGATCCACCCCAAGAATCTTCTTTAGAATTAGACCCTGTCCCGTCACCAGGACCACCACCGGGACTACCTCCACCTCCACCGCCACCACGACCAAGATTAACACTAGACCCATTAACCCTAACGGAAACACCATCACCAGGAGGCTGCCACAGATCCGGTGGGTCTCCTTGTGAGCTCAGTATAACAACAGAAGAAGAAGAAGAAGAAGAAGAAGCAACACCGTTCATCTTCTGGGCACAATTAGTAGCATAGCCTTTACTCGAATTACCAAACAAACTCGTTCCAAGCGGAGAGATTTTATTTGGGAATCTGTTGTTGGATGAATCATCGGGTCTAGAGCGAGTCGTGGCGGTTCGAGCGGTGTGGATACGGTTGAAGATGAAGTACCTAAACTGAGAGAGAGTGAGAGAAGCGGTTTCTCTTGACGTGTTAGACCTTAAAGCCGCGGCCATGGCGAGGGTTTCGTTACGCCGGGAAATCAAACGGATTGTGTGAAGAAGAAGCCAGAGAAGAAAAAAAAAAAACTTTATTAGCAATTGATTGACATAGTAATCCGATCGATGGGTTTGTAAGGAAACGAAATAGAAAAAAGTGAAACTTTTTAGGAAAAAGGGTTTCAATTGATGACGAAATCTGTGAGAGTGAAGCACACGGAAAGGATGAAGAAGAAGAAGAAGAAGAAGAAGAGCCGACGAAAACGCAAAATTCGAAAAGGGGCAAAAATGAAAATGGAAGAGAATATCTTCTCTAATCAAATCATCTTCTGGTATGAGTTTGACGAGGAGCTTTTTGGACGGCCAATTGTTTTTAAAACGTCGTCGTCTTGTTCTCCGTTACCACCAGTTCTATTGATTTTTCAACCGCCGGGTAACAACAAAAAAATAAAATAAAGACAAAGTCGCAGAGTTTTTTCATATATTTCTAAGTTGTTGTTTAGGTCTTCGCCCCGTTTTTTAAACTTCTGCTAAAATATATAAAATCGTTAAACATATCCTCTACACCTTGATTAATAACTAATATCCGTCTAATATCGATTATATCTATTTAATTTAATTATAACTCGTCTAATCCAATTATTTTGTACTTACTTTTTTGTATATCGGTTATTTTTCGAGCTAATGAATTTTTTTTTTCCACAAATCAATTATATTGATATCAAAAAGTGTTTACAAAATACATAAACATTCCTAAACAACCGTTATACGCAAATACATGAAATTGATACAATTTCAGTGAAGGAGTGGAAGTGACCCTGCTGTTATTTAGTCTTATAGGCAACAGATGAAATCTGTTAAGTCCCCACTTCACACACTTTTTATTGGCTATCAACTTGGTGCTGAAACTCCAAAATGTCATTGACATTACTTTAATTAAGAAAAATAAATCTAATGTTGTTGGAAATGATTCTAGATCTTGATGCCTTCTTGAGATCGATATACTTGATAATTCCGGCAAGGATTCTCTATGATCATTTAGAGAAATCCATTGTCTTGTTATCCATGGTTGTTTCCATAGTGTACGACGTCTCCAACGTCTCCTAAGACTATTTGAAAGTCCTTCATCTTCGTCTCCACCTAGTATAAAACCAAGAGGACTGTGGACACATATGTGTTTTGGCTTGTTTACACACGTGACTTTCTTTCTTCTAGTCACATTGTCGACTTGAAACTCCATAAGGAGATTGTTGATGAGAGAACATAAGTTCTGTCTCCTGATCATTAAATCAAGTCGTATTCGTCTATTAGTAAAAGTGCCCATACCATTTTTGTCAATCGATTCCGATGTGTATCTCTCACTATCTTGAAAAACAGTTTGTGTTAAAACCACAAACTCAACAAGGAGAACATCCACAAAACCAAAATAAACACGCTCATCCCCAATTAGTGCAGAAAAGTTCAGATTCAAGCCTGATAAAATGTGAAGTCCCATCACGATATGAATGAAATTCCAGATTCGATCCATTGGAAGACTATATCCTTCAGCCACCGTGATGAAATTGTTGATTCCAGGATCAAAAACCCAAATGAAAATTTCGTACCTATAGGTAGGGAGACACTCACCGATTGATAATCGGACATTCCACCGGAAAAGGATTAACTCACTGGAAACAAACCTTTTACAAGGAAGGACATCACGATTCCACCAAACTGAAATTACAAAGAAGAAACCAAACTGGGGATGGCTTGAATCAGCATCGTTTGGATCGATTGGTGAAAACTGGTTGATTGGATGCTTTTCCCAATCCAACAATGGAGCCATCAACGAGATCAAAGCCTGAATTGAAGCCATCGGACTTAGACCATGTAACACCATCATTGCAAGGAGGCCAAAGACGTAAGTTTGAAAACCACGATTTGCCATTATTGACTATCTAAAAACTTAACAAAAGAGAAAGATGGTAAGTCTAGAGGGTAGAGAAGGCCGACCGACGCCGGTCGGAAACGGTGAAGATTACGAAAGGTTGTGTTGGATCGCTGAAAAGAAACCGCTCGAGAGACGAGTCTTTTTTAGTTAAAGACCGAGCTAATGAATTATTATTTTGTGATTTAGACATTTAAATTAATAGTTTGTGATGTTTTACAATAACTAATATACAAACTTATAATGACTATAAATAATTAAGATCATAAATTTTTTATAAAAAGTTAAAAACTATAAAACATACAATAAGAAAAACTTACAAGAAACTTTAATTAATAAAACGTTACATTATGTATACAATTTGTATCATAAATTACAAATAAATTACCAAAAAATTAGAAAAACGATTTATGTAATGCATCCTATCTAGTAGTGAGTGCATATTGAAATAATAGATGGATCTTTTTCTTTTTGAAATTTTGATGTATTCATTTTAGATGTGAAAATTTTAATTTATATTTAGAAGATATATAATTGTTGAGACTAATGTGTTTAAAAAGAAAAAACTAAGTAAAATGAGTTAGGACTAAAATAAATAAAAAAGAATTAATGAACCCTTAAAATTGAGGTTTGAGGTTAAATTTGGAGTACATCAAATTTTTCATAGTTGAGAGTTTTGAGTAGGCTTCGGCAAAATACCCGACCTGAAATATCCGTATTGGAACTAAACCGAAAAATCCCGGTTCTGATCGGGTATGGATCTTCCCCAATATATTAGTTGGATCTTAATTGTAAATACTCTTGGGTATCGGGTATTACCCGATCCGAACCGATACCCAATTAGTACCCATGTATATCCGAACCTATGCTGTTTATCATTTTTCACATATGTAATCCTTATGTGCGTTTATCAGTTGAGGTTGCATTCACAATGATTACACTTTTAGTTGATATTGCTAGAATCATAATCGGATATAAGGTAATTTCATGATCTTTTGTTGCTTGTTACTTGTTACTTGTTAGTACACTACTACACCTAGTAACAATCTGATCTGCTTTTAAAACAGGAAAACAGTGAAGACGCTTACAATGCTTCACCATATGCAACTGATCTCTTTTTTAATTCTTGTTGTTTCTTTCAATTTTCTCAATACCTACGTCTAGCTTTTATAAGACTTTTGAATTTGATTTTAGATATTACTACTCTGCTACTTGTTTATGTTTTGGATTAGACTTTTGGATTATGTTTTCTCTTACTTGTTTTGCTTGTCTTTAGTTTCTAATTTTGGTTTAGTTATTTTGGTATGATTTTTTAGTTATAACTTCACAAAATTTGATATAGTTATTCAATTTATATACAGGGTATTTTAGTTATATATAGGTATTTTGGTTCTAAATGGGGAAAAAATACTTATACTGAACTGAACCAAAATATATCAGATATATTTTGGTATAATAAATATGACTAATAAAACAATAAACTTCAATTTTAAAATTTTTAGAAGGGAAAGATATATTTAATTTAAGGGCTAATTATGCTCAAATATATATAAATGCGGCTGATTCATCATGCATACATGTAGAAACAAAAACAAAAACAAAAGAGATTTATAGTACCCTAATCCCCTATTAGAGGTATAGGTTTGGTAAATTTTGATCTGAAAGTAATTAAGAGATAGAGATTCTATAGTACTTAGATTACACCAAATTCAACATTTCCCTAAAACTAATAATTTTTTTTTTGATAAAAATCTCAACGGCACTCTCTCTCTCTTATCCCTCAGATTCTTCCAATTTTCTCATCGGAAGATCCACAATCATAAACCGAAGTCAGTGATCTCCGGTTCAGTGTTCCGCTGGTGGAATCGTCCACCGGTATAGCAGATCCAACGAGACACATTCCTATTCGATTTTTTTTTACGACCGAATCAGTGGATCCAGCAGAAACTTCCATATCTGGAGATTTGATTAATATAGTGAAGAAGCATTTGCGTTGCGTCAGGGTGAATTTGATTGAGAGAGAGAGAGAGATCTGATTTTTGGTGGATCTGTTTTTCAATCAAAATGGCGAGGAAAGGGTCGAGTATAAGATCATCGAGTTCGAGGATATCTTCGCTTTTGCTCTCAATGTTTGCAACTTTTGCTTCTTTCTATGTAGCTGGCCGGTTAGTTCTGCATTTTTTGATCCCATCTCTAACAAAAAAAATATATATATATACTTGTGTTCCTCTGATTCTTATTTTTTGTTGCTTCTAGTTTATGGCAAGAATCTCAAACTAGGGTTCATCTAATCAAGGAGCTCGATAGAGTAACAGGACAGGTTAGTATTGTATTTGGATGTCACTTTCATCACAGTAGTGAGTATTTATGTCCTTGGAATCTTTGTTTGCTTATTAATACTGTTCTTTTTTTTTTTATATGGGGGGGGGGGGGGGGGGGGTTTAGGGTAAATCTGCTATATCAGTGGATGATACTTTGAAGATCATAGCTTGCAGGTAAAAATTATGGTACTTTTGTTCGATTTGATTTCCTTGTTTTGTGTATCCATGGAACCTGTTGAATACATGTTTTTTTCTTTCTAGGGAACAGAAGAAGACGCTAGCAGGTCTTGAGATGGAACTAAGTGCAGCCAGGCAAGAAGGTTTTGTTTCGAAAAGTCCTAAACTTACTGATGGAACTGAAACCAAGAAAAGACTATTAGTGGTTATCGGTATAATGACGAGTTTGGGTAACAAGAAGAAGAGGGATGCAGTCCGTCAAGCATGGTTGGGGACGGGTAAGGTTTCTTCTCCTTTTCCATGTTTTTTTTTTGTAAGAAGTACCAGTCTGTTATTTGCCAGATGTTGTTAGCTTAGCAGTTAGCTCTGTCCTTTTATTGCAGGTGCATCACTTAAAAAACTTGAAACTGAAAAGGGTGTGATTGCACGATTTGTTATTGGAAGAAGGTTTGGATTTGGTTTATCACTCGTTGATTTATCTATGCCTTTTATTGATGATTTATGCGGTAATGGAATCTTGTTTTGAAATGTTGTTTTTTTGTGTTATGTAGTGCAAATAAAGGGGACAGCATGGACAAGAGCATTGATACTGAAAATAGTCAGACCGATGACTTCATTATTCTCGTATGTGTTTACTGACTCTCTCTCTCTATATTATTACCTCAAGCATTCATTTACCAGCTCCTGTGTTATACAATTGAGAGCTTGGCCATTTATTGACTTCCAGGATAATGTAGTTGAGGCACCTAAGGAAGCTTCTAAGAAGGTAAAACTGTTCTTTTCCTATGCAGCAGATAGGTGGGATGCACAGTTTTATGCAAAGGCCATCGACAATATCTATGTAAATATAGGTAAGTTAGTACTAAAAGAGTATTTTACAGCCAAATCCTTTTGGTTGTTTGAGTTGCTTGGGGTGATTGGGAATATGGATAGTTGATTGTCTATGTCATTCTTCTTGGGGTTCCAAAAGTTTTAACACTCTCCAGAAAGACGCAAAATCCCTGGGTAGGTGGTTTAGTGAAATTGAGAAGTTACACAGTTAGAGTTATTATTAAGGTGTGAAATACAGTGGAGGATGTTCTTGCAATATTTTTCCATGCCAATCTAAAGGTCTTTTTATCTCCTCTATTGTGATAGTTCTAAGGTCAAAGAGTTTCCATGTAGGCATTTTGCTGACATGATTATGTATTTATGTGCTATGAATGTAATTATTCCGATGCAGATGCTCTTGGAAGTACACTTGCAGCACATCTGGAAAACCCACGGGCTTACATCGGTTGCATGAAATCAGGCGAAGTTTTCTCAGAACCGTGAGTTTATGCTTGAAACGCCAGCACCATTAGGACAATTTGATCGTCAGGAAATTATTCAGTCTGATGTAATTTTAACATAAGTTTTTGCTTTTCTGGCAGGAACCACAAATGGTATGAACCAGAATGGTGGAAATTCGGTGACAAGAAAGCGTAAGTTCTAAAAATAATCATAGAATGCATTGACTAGATTCATTTCTTCCATATGAGTAAGAACCACCTGCTCTTGTTTCATTTATCGTGCAGGTACTTCCGCCATGCTTATGGGGAGATGTATGTTATAACGCATGCATTGGCTAGATTTGTATCAATCAATAGGTCAGTGTTTTCAACTCATAGTTACACGTGATGACAAATATCTTTCAATACTCACTCGCAAACAGAGAAATAGATTGAAACTGAGTTTTTGTGTTGTTTGTTTTGTATACTGTTGATGAATGGATGGTGACAGAGACATCCTTCATTCGTATGCTCACGATGATGTCAGTACGGGTTCATGGTTCGTGGGTCTTGATGTTAAGCATGTAGATGAAGGAAAGTTCTGCTGTTCCGCGTGGTCCTCAGGTATATATGACTTAGCTTCTACTGCTTATGAACTTAATTTATTCAAATCATCTCGTATGACATGTATCTAATTTTACTTCCATACGTTTCAGAAGCTATATGCGCAGGAGTGTAGTAGAACCAAAGACAAATCCAAGTGTGAGGCGTTGCTCTTTGATGCTTATAGAGAAAGAAAACACAAATGATATTTGTATGAAAATGGCTAATTACACACAATTTTCTCTCTGTATTCTAAACTTGCCATTTTATTGGTCATTGCATTATACAAAGTCTAGGTTTTGGATGAGGGCACTGGGAAACATATATTCTCACCGACCAAATAAAACAAAGTAAAACCACAAATCATCCATTTTTTACACAAGTAAAACCAAATATCTATACTTCGTCAATCTTTTGTGTTATCAAATTTGATGTTTACTTATATAAACTATATAGAATAAAAAGAAGTCGAAAGCCAATTCAGGAAGAACCATGTAGCAAATGTGCCAATGCCTTTTCAGTGTCGTTCTCAAACATGAAGAGAGCGTCTGCAACAGAGTTTGTTGGAAAACCCATCTCTCGTATTGCTGTGAACCCATTTGCAAATTCTTGAACCTGAAACGCATAAAAACTGTGATTAGCTTCTCCTTAGGGAAGGAATGATGAAGCTTCTAAGAGCCACGAATTTAACTGACGGTTTGATCACGGTTTTAAACTTTGGACTCAAAGAGTATATATTTGACGCTATAAACACTAAATAGAATCAGTGTAGCTTAACTCTAGCTAATACAAGAATAGGATCTGTAGGAGGAAATAAGATAAAGCACCTTAGTGGGATTATCACCATAGTTTGCAACTGCTATGTTAACAGCTTCTCGGTTGAGTCCAGCATATTTCATCACTACAGGATCTACACCCTGCATTAGGAATCCCTTATTAACAATAACAAATGCAGATAGAGCTAAAGTAAATCCAAGGATCATACACTGTAATGCAAAAACAAATCTACTCTGCTAGTTACATTCACAAATGATCCACACTTGTTCTTCCTCTACCACACATTGATACTACACATTGGTGCCATAAATCACTTCAGAGTAACTCTACAAAGCTTCCAAATTTGTTCCATTGATGATTCAAACTTGGTCGTACTATAGAGAACACACTGATACTACTACACTTTGTTGCCACTAACTCAACCTCACAAATGATCCACACTAGTTCTTCCTGCTCACATTGATACTATACATTGGTACCATAAATCCCCTCAAGAGTAACTCTACAAAGCTTCCAATTTTGTTGCCAATGATGATTCAAACTTTGTCGTACTATAGAGAACACACTGATACTACTACACTTTTGTTGCCACTAACTCAACCTCAGACCCAATTCTAATAAACCTACCATAGAATTTGAAAGAGAGCCTTACCACTGAAGACGACGATGGTTCTGGAAACTTAGCCGGTGGTGGATTCTCCGTTCCGAATTTACTCCAATCTGGATTATCTTTCTCCGCTTCCGCAAGAACTTTCCCCTCTAAACCGAAATCGAACTGAAAACTACTCCGATGAATATCTCCGACTCGAGGCAACAACTGAGGCTGCAACAATTTGTATAAACTACTTCATAATCTACAATTACAGGGTTAAAAGATCAAAAACAGTGGCAAATTCAAACATGATCATTCATACCGGTGGAGTAATCCGATACTCAGGCTTCAAATTCACCCTGATCCCTAATCCAGCTACCAAAAACCACAAAATCAACGAACGAATCATCAATTTACAAAATCAAATTCGAGATCAGAACGAGACTTTTACATGAGGTTGAAGGAGAAGAGTTATGCTGAAACGAAGGGTTTCTCTCCGGCGGAGGGAAAAATTGTTGGCCGTGACCGATTTGTTGACCTATCTTAGGGTATCCAGAAGGTGCGTAAATAGGATGGTTAGAAGATGGTGGAGAAGGAGATGCTGAGGAAGGTCCGTACATAGGGCGAGGGTACGATGGTCCAGACTTGCTTCTGTAATCGTAGTCCATTTGTTGTGTTTTTTTTTCTAAGTTTGAAAGGATCTCTGGAGAGAAGACGAAGAAGGAATCGAGGAGATGAAGAAGAAAGAAACAAAGAAGTCTTGAAAGGGGAGATGATGAGATCTGTTTGGATATGAGGATATTTTAATACTTACCTCGATTTTGACTTAGATTTTGTTTTTGGTTGACTTTTTTTTTATTGGGCTTGATAAAAGTCCATTAAAGTTTTAGCTAAGTTTTACCTCTTTGCCAAAAGAACTCTAATGTCTTTCCCTATTGTGTAGATGACACAGCCTTTGTATATGAATGATTACACAACAATGTCATCTACAGAAACCATTAGACTACATATCTAGGATTAATGTTTGGATTGATCCGATCTGAGTCAATGTTTTGGTGCATAGGGATTGATTTAATGGAGGTGATGTTTACCTATGTATTCTCTTAGTTGGGATCTCATGTGTAAACATTGTAACCAACCATATTTGGGTGTAGTTTTTTAGAGGGGGTTATTGGTTCTATGATTTTAATGGATTTGGAAATCTAAACAAAAATCTTGTGTTATTCAATCATTGATTTTAAAATACTTATCAAAATTATGTGTTATTGGTTACAAATACTTGTTAAAATCTCATGTTATTCATTTAATGATTTGTTTTTGGATTTCAAAATCCATATTATGTTTTAAATGGATTTGAAAGTGTAAAATAGAAGGATTCAAATCCATGGATAAAACATGTTATTTCAAAATCCATGTGTTTTGATTTTTAAAATTTACAATTCCATATGGATTTAGAAATCAACTCTCCGTCTTGAGAAGAGGATATATAATACAATACAAGTTCCAAAAATCAATCATTAAGCCCATAAAATCACATTCTGTTGTCTTTTGAAACTTATGATGGAATCCATACCATCCAAAACCAAAAACACAGGCTATGTATGTCGTTCTAACTTCTAAAATTATAAACATACTCAACGATTATTTCTTTTTTGACTTCGGATATGTCTCTTTCCTCTAATCTCATGTTACAGAACCAAGCGTGTGGCTCTCACGTGTGAACGGGTCATTTGAATAAAGGCGTATCAGAGAAGGACGCGTGGCAAGAGAAGAGAAGCGGATTTGGATGTGGCCGTTAGAAGATATTTAGCTGGCTCCTTCCTCATTTCTCATTTTCATATTGAATCATTTGTAAAAATTCTCTAAAAAAACAAAAAAAAACAATCTCTCTGTTCTTGGCTGGGTTTCTCTCATCTCGAGAGCTGGCTATTTCAATTATGTGTTTCTGGTGAACATTGGATTGATTATTCATTGTTTGGTATTGAATCGAAGAAGTTTGTGTTTGATTGCAAAGTTTATTGTATTAAAGGTATCAGAGCGAAGACGTTCCTCGGAAACGATGATTGAGACGAGATCTTGTACGATGGAGGCGATGAAGAAAAAGGATAAGGATCCGATGAAGGAGGAGTTCGCGGAGGTTCCGGTGGAAGAGAGAGTCTCACGGTTGGAAGAGATAGCGCTGAGCAGCATCGGGAAGTTATGAAGAATATGGCAGATTTGTTCGATATTATGAGCGGATCAACTGCCGCGAAGGTTTCGGAGACTCCGACTGAACCAAATAAGAAGGATCCTAGCTCATCGGAGTCAAGGGAGGTTCGTTCCGGATTCTCAGATCCAAGCCGTGAGAGACGACCTGAAATGGTAAGATCTGATTCTCACTACTACTATAGTGGCGTTACGAGGCTAGAGAAGATAGATTTTCCTATATTTGATGGTAGTAGGATTAAAGAGTGGTTGTTCAAGGCGGAAGAGTTCTTTGGAGTTGATTTTACTCCGGATGATATGAAATTCAAAACGGCGGCGATACACTTTGATAGTCATGCTTCCACATGGCATCACTCGTTCATTCAATCTGGAGTTGGTTTGGAGGTATTATATGACTGGGAAGGTTATGTGAAGTTGTTGAAGCACTACAAGAAAACAACCCTTTTGCGATGGAAGGATTCATAGCAAATCCCTCGCAAATAGGCAAAAACGATGGAATTGCGAGGAACACACTTCCCTCGCAAATCGCTTCTCGCAAATTGGTTAACATCGCAAATCCCTCGCAAATTTTGCGAGGAAAAAAATGCCGTCGCAAAATCAACGCAAATTGCGAGGGACAATATCAATAACAGATTCCTCGCAATTTGGTTCAAGTTAATCCCTCACAAATTTGCGATGGATTTGCAACATTTATGTCCGCCGCAACAGCTGAGATTTGAATTAGGAATTATTCATTTTGTAATTATGTTTATTTTTAATTATGCAAATTAATTATGATTAATTTCTAATTACGCAAACTAAAATTCATAATTAGCCCAAAAAAACTTTGAATGAAAACTGAAATTAAACTTGTAATACAAAATGTTGTTAAACTTACATAAACATAATAATATAAGTTCAAAACATAAATCAAACACATCTTCTGAGTATACAAACACAAGTTCTCAGATACAAACACATAAACACATAAACACAAGAGATCCTAAGTTGGTCTGGTGATACCTCCTGCTCCGGTCTCAGGTCCGGTATCTCCTGCTCCGGTCTCATTGGTGGCAGCAGTCTCAGGTCGGGGAAATCTTGCAACAAAGTCAGGGTCCTTCTCAGATAGATAATCGAAGTAGGCATCGTAGCAATGCATCTTCTGAGTATTTTGTTGCAACTTCAATGCATAATCTTCTAGCTGAGTAGACTGACTCGCAAGAACAGCTTCGGCCTGAGAAAGCTTCTCAGCTAGAATGACTGGATCTTCAGTCGGAGTAGGCGTCAGAACAACTTGAGCTGAAGATGCTTCAGTTTGCATAGTACCGACTCCATATATCCTATTTTTCTTCTTCGGAGCAACCTGCAAACAACAAAAAACAGAGACACAATGTAAAGTTCAAAGATATAAAACAAAACACTATGTAAAGTTCAAGAATTTACCTTAGCAAAAATTCGGTTCTTCATACTAACGGACAATCCGCCAGAAGTACTACTCTCTATGTTGTCCCCTGAGCATAGCCCAGTTTCAGCCTCAGTTATCCTCGATGACACTTCATGGTATACTTTCTCAGATAATCCATCCACAAACGACCCATCAGGTTTCCTATGAGTATCTTCTAGGACTTTCAAGAAATCAGGAAGTGCCTCACTAGTAATCTCCGACTTAACAAAGATATGAAACAACAAAGTATTAGACTAAAACAAGAATTTATAGGTAATTGTACTAAATAACTAACTAAACATACTTACATGTTTTCGTGCACGACCGGTGTTTATGCATTCCAGTGCCATCAGGATCACTGTATCGAGCATTTCGACTATTGACGCTCTTTTCCTCAGATTTTGGTTCACACCAAAACTTGACCAAGCCGTCCCATACTGTCGCATCAAGCCACCGCGGCTTTGCATCATCACCTTTTACTCTCCACTTAGACTTCCACCGAGACACTTGATCAGTCATCCGGGTCTTCAACTTGCTTTCAAACTCGGCTCGAACTCTCCCATTGATGGACTGGTCCCAATTATATGTTTGCTTGTAAAAACATAACATGAATCAAAATCAGAATCAAGTAAGTAAAAACAAAATCTGTAATTTAAACACATCAACAAACATTTAACTTACCGCAAACGTTTCAAACCACCGGTTTACAACCACATCTGGTGTTTGGGTCCAATTGGCATGAGCTCCTTTGAAATCTCTTTAAAAGATGGCCCGAACAGTAGCAGCAACCGAAGGATCTTCGTCAAACCTACAAAACACAAGAAAAAAAGGAATGAGGATCAATGAAAATATATCTAAAAATTTAGACAACCCTAACTACATTCTTACCATAGAGTACCCGGAGGGCGTTTAGGGTCCAATTTCTTTAAGCTAGCACGACCAGGACTTGCAAGTAGCTCTTCCAAAGTAAAAAAAGAGATCTAAGTAGACTCATCGTTGACACGCGAAGTCGATTGCTGTGGTGGAAGATGATCTTCCACCGCCGGTGAGGTTCCTTGACGATTCTCTTGGATCACCGGTGAGGTACCTTGCGAGGAGGCGGGAGAAGCTACCCTTGGAGCAGAGGCAGAAGAAGGTAATCTTCGAGAAGGGATGGGAGGAGATAACCCTTGAGAAGATATAAATCTTCTGTAAACGTTTTGGCTCCCAGAATGATTTTGGTTCTCTTGTGAAGACATCTAAAAAACAAGTCCAAAAAAAACTAAATTAAACCCTAAATCGAAAAACACTAAATCGATATAACCCTAAATCGAAAAACCCTCAAATTCGATATAATTAGAACCCTAAATCGAAAAACCCTAAATCGAAACCCTAAATCGATATAACCCTAAATCGAAAAACCCTCAAATTCGATATAATTAGAACCCTAAATCGAAACCCTAAATCGATATAACCCTAAATCGAAAAACCCTAAATCGATATAATTAGAACCCTAAATCGATATAACCCTAAATCGAAAAACCCTAAATCGATATAACCCTAAATCGAAACCCTAAATCGATATAATTAGAACCCTAAATCGATATAACCCTAAATCGAAAAACCCTAAATCGAAACCAAAAAATTGAAATAAAAACCCAAAAATTGAAATAAAAACCCTAAATCGAAAAATCCTAAATCGAAACCCATCTAAAAAACAACAGAAGAAGAGAGAGGAGGAGGAGATTAGTCGGAGAAGGGATGAGAGGAGGAGTAGACTAACCTTAGAAGGGATGGGAGGAGGAGTAGACACCGGAGAAGAGATGAGAGGAGGAGTAGACAACCGGAGAAAGGATGAGAGGAGGAGTAGACAACCGGAGAAGAATGAAATCGGAAGAAGAAGAGAAGTTTTTAGGGTTTGTCGGCTGCGGGTGTTGGTTTGAGTTTCGCTCAAACTAGGTTTTTTACTTATATAGGAAATTAATGGCGTCGCAATTCCAACGCAAAATTTGCGAAGGATTTACTAGAGTCCCTCGCAAAAGCATCGCAAACAATAATTAATATAAATTTTCTTATTTAGAGTTTTTTGCGACCAAATTGCGTGGGAACGTTGCAAATCCCTCGCAAAATCTTTAGGGTTTAGGATTTGCAATTGTCATTAGTGCCCTATCTTATATTATAAATATTGAATTATATCAATTTAATAATTATTAGTAATATAATTAGTCTTAAAGGTTAAGGTTCAAGGGTTTAGGGTTGTTATTTGCGAGGGAATTGCTATGTATTGAGTCCTTTGCAATGGATTTGCGACGAATTTGCTATGGCTCTAGCAAATCAGTCGCAAATATGTCGCAAACCTTGAATATCTAATTTGCAAAAACCATCAAAATAATTGTAACAAATTAGTCAAATTAACTTTCAAGTATATTATAAGGTCCAATGGTGTCATCATACTCTTTTCTATCATCAAACTTTCCAAAATTGTCCAATTTTGCATCTTACTCTAAACATAATGATGTTCTACACTATATCACATATATGTTCAATACATTGAGACAAATATTTGCCAAATTGTCCAATTCTCTAACAATTTTGTGTTGCACTGCTATCTTTGATTAATAGTTTTGGATTCATCTTTTTTAATCATTAATAGTAATGTAATAAGTCTTTACGGTTTAGGGTTTAGGGTTAAGGGTTTAAAGTTTTTTTTTCGAGGGAATTGCTATGTTTTGAGTCCTTTGCAATGGATTTGCGACGAATTTGCTATGGCTCTAGCAAATCAGTCGCAAATTTGTCGCAAACCTTGAATATCTAATTTGTAAAAACCATCAAAATAATGTTAAAAGTTAGTAAATTCACCTTATGAACACATTCAAATGTATTTCAGAATAATTCTATTAAGTTTTGTAATATTTATAAAAACTTATTATCCTAACTTTGCAATGGATTTGCTATGGCTTTCGCAAATCACTCGCAATTCCATAGCAAATTTGCTATGGAGTTTGTTCTCGCAAAATCGTCGCAATATTGCGATGGATTTGCGAGGAAAGGGACCTTCCCAGCGAATTTCTCGTAAATGCGTCGCAAATGAGCAGCGGATTTGCGACGACTGAGTTCCTCGCAAATTTGCGAGGGATGTGCTATGGTTTTTTATTTCCTAGTAAATCCCTCGCAAATCTATCGCAAATTTGCGAGAGCTATACTCCGTCGCAATGTGTCCTCGCAAAAGGCTTGTTTTTTTGTAGTGAAGGAGCGATTTGAAGATGTTTGTGATGATCCTATGGCCGAGCTTAAGCAGTTGCAAGAGACTGATGGTATAGTAGATTATCACCAGAAGTTTGACTTGATTAAGACTAGGCTTAATCTTTCTGAAGACTATTTGGTGAGTATTTACTTGGCAGGCTTGAGATTGGATACACAAATGCATGTAAGGATGTTCCAACCTCAATCTGTGAGGCATTGTTTGTTGTTAGGAAGGTTATATGAAAAGGCGCATTCTAAGAAACCTTTTCAATCAACTTGGTCGCCTAAAGCAAACAATTCTGCAAGTAATCCGAAGTTTGCAAGGGAGTTGGAAGTTCGAACTGAGTCTCAAGGAGGACGGGGTCAAACAAAACCGTTTACTCCAGCACCAAAGAAGCTATCTCAGCAAGAGATGAGCGAGAGAAGGCCTAAGGGATTGTGCTATTTCTGTGATGAGAAGTACATCCAGAGCATTATTTGGTGCATAAGAAAACTCAGTTGTTTAGTTTGGAAGTGGAGGATGAGTTTGTGGATGCTGAGGAAGTGTTGATGTGTGAAGAGGAGAATATGCCACAAATATCTGTCAATGCAGTTTCGGGTATCTCTGATTACTAGACTATGCGAGTAAGGGGAACTTATAACAAGAAGGTTCTTTTCTTCTTGATTGACTCCGAATCAACGCATAATTTCATGGATTCTAAGATGGCAACTCGGCTAGGATATAAGGTGGATCATGCGGGTTTAACACGTGTGTCGGTAGCGGATGGCAGGAAACTGAAGGTTGATGGTAGTATCAAGGATTTTAAGTGGAAGTTGCAAACTACAGAGTTTCAGTCTGATGTGTTGTTAATTCCATTACAAGGGATAGACATGGTACTGGGAGTACAGTGGTTACGAACCTTGGGTCCTATTACTTGGGATTTCATGGAGCTGGAAATGGGATTCAGGTTTAACAAGCAAAGGGTGTTATTACATGGAATTAAGAATGGATCAGTAAGGGACATTAAGGCTAAAAAGTTGCAGAAGAAACAGGAGGAACAAGCACAATTCACCATGGTGTGTGTACATCAAGTTCAGGAGGAACATGTGAGTGAATTGTGTAGTTTGAATGCAATTACTGAAGTTTGTGAGGAAGGTAGTGCTGTTGAGAAGTTGGTAGAAGGATTTCCTGAGATATTTGTAGAACCAACTGCACTACCACCGTTCAGAGATCAACATGATCACAAGATTAAGCTGTTGGAGGGATCTAATCCTGTGAATCAGAGACCTTATCGTTATAAAGTTCAACAGAAGAATGAAATTGATAAGATTGTCGAAGACATGGTTTCTGGTGGTACTATACAGATAAGCTCGAGTCCTTATGCATCTCCTGTTGTTCTAGTGAAGAAGAAAGACGGCTCATGGAGATTGTGTGTTGATTACAGGGAGCTAAATGGTATGACGGTTAAAGATCGGTTTCATATTCCTCTGATCGAAGACGAATTTGGTGGTTCAAAGATTTATTCTAAGATTGATCTTCGAGCAGATTACCATCAAGTTAGGATGGATCCGAATGATGTTCATAAGACAGCATTTAAGACGCATAGTGGCCACTACGAGTATTTGGTAATGCCATTTGGTCTTACTAATGCGCCTACAACTTTCCAAAGTTTGATGAACTCTGTCTTTAGGCCGTTCTTGAGGAAGTTTGTGTTGGTGTTTTTCGACGATATATTGATATATAGTGTGAATCTGGAAGAGCATATTCAACATCTGAGGAGTGTGTTTGAGCTTATGCAACAAAATAAGTTGTATGCTAAGATGAGTAAATGTGCTTTTGCGGTGAGTATAGTGGAATATTTGGGGCATTTCATTAGTGCAGAGGGTATATCTACTGATCTGATCAAGGTTAAGGCAGTGCAGGAGTGGCCTGTACCGAAAACTCTTAAGTAGTTGCGAGGATTCCTGGGGTTAGCTGGCTACTATCGCCGGTTTGTGAAGAACTTTGGAACCATTGCTCGACCTCTTCATGCACTAACTCGTACGGATTCTTTTACTTGGTCTAAGGAGGCACAACAAGCTTTTAAGCATCTTAAACTTGCGTTATGCCAGGCTCCAATACTATCTTTACCTTTATTTAACAAGCAATTCATTGTGGAGGCTGATGTTTGTGGCCATGGTATCGGTGCTGTGTTGATGCAAGAAGGGCATTCATTGGCGTATATAAGCAGGCAGTTAAAGGGAAAACAACTTCACTTGTCGATTTATGAGAAAGAATTGTTGGCTGTTATATTTCCTGTCAGGAAGTGGAGGCATTACTTGTTATCTGGTCATATTATTATTAAAACTGATCAGAGGAGTCTCAAGTATTTGCTAGAGCAGAGGTTGAACACTCCGATTCAACAACAATGGCTACCGAAATTGCTTGAATTTGACTACGAGATTCAGTATAAGGAGGGTAAAGAGAATCTAGTAGCGGATGCTTTGTCTCGAGTGGACGGATCAGAGGTGTTGCATATGTCAATGTCTGTTATGGAGTGTGACTTGATGAAGATGATTCAAGCTGGATATGATTCAGATGCGGTTCTAAAGGCTATTATAGAAGAGCTTAAGAAAGATCCGGCGGCTAAGAGGAATTACTCTTGGAGTCAAAATGTTTTGCGTAGGAAGAGCAAAATTGTGATTCTTTCTGATGCTACCTTGAAGGATACTATCTTATAGTGGCTTCATTGTTCTGGAGTGGGAGGACATTCTGGTAGGGAGGTGACTCATCAGCGTGTCAAGGGCCTTTTTTACTGGAAATGTATGGTTAAGGATATTCAAGCTTATATTCGAAGTTTTGCAACTTGCCAGCAGTGTAAGAGTGATAATGCTGCGTATCTTGCCTTGCTTCAACCATTACCAATACCATATGCAGTTTGGAGTGAAGTGTCTATAGATTTTATTGAAGGGTTACCTGTTTCTGCTGGGAAATCGGTAATCATGGTGGTGGTGGATCGTTTGAGTAAAGCTGCCCATTTTATTTCTTTGGCTCATCCTTACAGTGCATTATCAGTAGCTCAAGCTTATTTGGACAATGTTTTCAAGCTCCATGGGTGTCCTACTTCTATTGTCAGTGACAGAGACACTGTTTTTACAAGCGAATTTTGGCGAGAGTTCTTTACATTGCAGGGTGTGACTCTCCAAATGTCAAGCGTTTATCATCCTCAGAGTGATGGTCAGACAGAAGTGGTGAATAGATGTCTCGAAGGATACTTGAGGTGCATGTGTCATGATCAACTGCACTTGTGGAGTAAATGGCTTGCTTTGGCAGAATATTGGTATAACACTGACTATCACACATCGAGCCAAATGACACCTTTTGAGATTTTGTATGGTTAGGCTCCTCCAATTCACTTACCTTATTTGCCGGGAGAGTCGAAAGTTGATGTGGTGGCGAGATCCTTGCAGGAGAGGGAGAATATGTTGATGCTGCTCAAGTTTCATCTTTTACGAGCACAACATCGTATGAAACAAATGGCGGATCGCAGGTGTACGGAGCGTGAGTTTTCAATTGGTGATTTTGTTTATGTGAAGTTACAACCATATCGCCAGAATTCGGTGGTCGTGAGAGCGAATCAGAAGCTAGCTCCGAAGTACTATGGACCGTATAAAATTTTGGATCGATGTGGTGCAGTTGCTTATCGTCTGGAGTTACCCTCCTCGTCTCAAATTCACCTTGTTTTCCATATTTCGCAGCTCAGGGTATTAGTAGATAACGTTTCTACTACAACTCAATTGCCTACTGTGATGCCTGATGTGTTTAGGAAGGAACCGACAAAGATTCTTGAGAGGAAGATGGTGAATCGCCAGGGCCATGCTGTGACTAAAGTCTTGGTTCAGTGGGTTCATGAACCAGAGGAGGAGGCAACTTGGAAGTTTTTTTTATCTTCAGAGGAGATTTTCGGAGTTTGATGCTTAAACCTTGTGGTCAAGGTTCTGTTGAAGGGGGGAGATGTGTTACAGAACCAAGCGTGTGGCTCTCACGTGTGAAAGGGTCATTTGAATAAAAGCGTATCAGAGAAGGACGCGTGGCAAGAGAAGAGAAGCGGATTTGGATGTGGCCGTTAGAAGATATTTAGCTGGCTCCTTTCTCATTTTCATATTGAATCATTTGTAAAAATTCTCTAAAAAAACAAAAAAAAACAATCTCTCTGTTTTTGGCTGGGTTTCTCTCATCTAGAGAGCTGACTATTTCGATTTTGTGTTTCTGATGAACATTGGATTGATTATTCATTGTTTGGTATTGAATCGAAGAAGTTTGTGTTTGATTGCGAAGTTTATTGTATTATCTCATATTCTCAAAGATTCTTTTCTCGAGTTTGTGTGTGGGGGTGGGTGGATAAAGAGAGATACTAGGCAATTAGCATGAGCCATGATACTCTCTTTTTGTAATTTCAACTGTTAAAAAACACGACTTAGGTTACACCACCAAAATCAATTGTTCAAAGGTTGAAATCTAATGTGGAAAACTCCAAACCAAAAAAAAGTAACAAAAGTTTGAAAATTTTGAGTTCCTTTCACCGTGATTTTCTCAGCAAAAAAAAAAACAAAACAAAAACAAAAACAGAGTTGTTAGGCGTCAAGTCAACAACTCGCCGAACCTAACATTAACCTAAAGCAACCCACTCTCGTTATATAATACTACACAGATTAAATAAAAATTACACCTATTGTTTATATCTTATTACACCTCAAAGTCAATAATTGTAAACTTATTATATAAACTCACTTCCTTCATCCATTATTATAAGGTTGTCACTTTACCCTTGAACCAGTTTTTTCTGTTCTCCACCACCCAAAGAACAACAAACACTGAATATTTTCCGGGGAAATGAAGACTCAAGTTGTTTTAATACTCGTCGGAGTAATGTTCAACATCTGTAACACAGAAGCAGAGACGATAAAAGAAGCTAAACACGCTCTTCTTCAGTTCGTTAACAACGTCAATCACTCTCATTCACTAAACTGGTCACCAAAACTTTCTATATGTACCGAATGGGCCGGTGTTACCTGCAACTCCGATCATTCCAGTGTCGTTGCACTTCATTTAGCATCCACGGGTCTACGGGGGCATATCGAGTTAAGCACCATAGCCAGGTTAACCAATCTTCGGTTTCTTATTCTCAGTTCTAACAACATCTCTGGACGTTTTCCTCCAAGTTTACAAGCTTTGAAGAACTTGACCGAGCTTAAACTCGACTTCAACGAGTTTTCTGGTCCTTTGCCTTCTGTTTTCTCTTCTTGGGAGCATCTACAAGTTCTTGATCTCTCTAATAATAAGTTTGATGGTAGTGTACCATCTTCGATTGAGAAGCTAACTCGATTACACTCTCTGAGTCTTGCGAATAACAAGTTTTCAGGTGAGATTCCTAATCTCCGTATTCCGGGTCTGAAGCTGCTCGACTTAGCTCACAACAATCTGACAGGAACCATACCTGAGTCATTGCAGAGATTTCCACTCTCAGCATTTGTCGGAAACAAAGTTTCCTCCAAAAAGCTGGTGCCTGTTCATTCATCATTAAGGAAACACACGAAACATCACAACCATGCAATTCTTGGCATAGCATTAAGCGCATGTTTTGCGATACTAGCTCTGCTTGCTATCTTATTGGTAATCATCCATAACAGAGAAGAGCAAAGAAGATCTACAAAGGAAAAACCGAGCAAGAGGAGGAAGGATTCAGATCCAAACGTGGGTGAAGGAGATAACAAGATTGTGTTTTTCGAAGGGAAGAATCTTGTCTTTGACTTAGAAGACTTGTTGAGAGCTTCTGCAGAAGTTTTAGGGAAAGGTCCATTTGGGACAACCTACAAGGTTGATCTCGAGGACTCAGCGACCATTGTTGTGAAAAGGATCAAGGAAGTGAGTGTGCCTCAGCGGGAATTCGAGCAGCAAATCGAAAATATTGGCAACATCAAGCATGAGAATGTTGCCACTTTAAGAGGATATTTCTACTCTAAGGATGAGAAGCTTGTGGTTTATGATTACTACGAACATGGAAGTCTTTCCACATTACTACACGGTACGTTGATATTGTCACTATTTGAATTTACTAATGCATAGGTGGCTAAGTTAGTCTACTGTATGAGTATCCCTTAGCATATATATCTTACAAAACTAAGTTAGTCTATGTGTGCATCGATATGTGTTTTCACTATTCAGGTCAGAGAGGTCTTAGGGAACGGAAACCTCTAGAATGGGAAACTAGACTGAATATGGTGTATGGCACAGCAAGAGGAGTAGCTCATATCCACTCACAAAGCGGAGGCAAACTAGTCCACGGGAACATTAAATCCTCAAACATTTTCCTCAATGCAAAAGGATATGGCTGTATCTCTGGAGCAGGAATGGCCACACTGATGCATTCGCTACCCCGGCATACAGTTGGCTATCGAGCACCAGAGATAACGGACACAAGAAAGGGGACCCAACCGTCGGATGTGTATAGTTTCGGGATTTTGATATTTGAGGTACTAACAGGAAAATCAGAAGTAGCAAACCTGGTGAGGTGGGTGAACTCCGTGGTTAGAGAAGAATGGACCGGAGAGGTGTTTGATGAGGAGCTACTGAGGTGTACCCAAGTAGAGGAAGAGATGGTGGAGATGCTGCAGGTTGGTATGGTTTGCACAGCGAGATTACCAGAAAAGAGACCAAATATGATTGAGGTAGTGAGAATGGTGGAAGAAATAAGACCAGAAAAACTAGCCAGCGGATACAGATCAGAGGTTTCCACATGCGCAACAACAACTCCAATTGGAAGTCTATCAGGATCGCCGTATATACTGTGAGAAAGACTATTCATCTTTCCTTTATGTATTTGTTCAGAAAAGGATTTCAATTTTTCAGTTCAGTCAATGAAAAAAGGCATAAAGCTACCTAGCTTAACAAAAAAAAAAAATGGGGTTAGTGAATGATGTATATATTGATCAGTCACTCTCAAGAAAGACCAGAAAAGGAACTCAATTCACACATTAATTTAGATAACAAACTCCATATAAAAAAGTACATAGTTTTTTGTAGTGAAGAACAGAAAACAAGACGAAACAAAATATAATAAACAACACATACCGCCCTGATTTCAGCTTTTAGTAGCCAACAGGAAAGAATCCATTCACATTCCAAAGTCGAAACAGGTCTTACTAGTGGACTCCCTCCAAAGTTTATGAACAACGAGGAAAGTTGAGATAGTCACTTCCACAAAAATTTGGTCTTGATACCCCCTGAAAAGGAGTAGTAGTGCTTGATGAGCAAACGAAACATGCACAAACTTAGATAGATTCAAAAAACAAAATTTCAGAATATTTGTCCTTCAAACCTTCAGATTCCTGAAATGAAACTTCCTTTACTAATGAGGCAGAAGCATTGTACTCAAATCTGGAATGAACAGAAGAGGAAACAATTATCAGCATAAAACACAAACTACACACACATAATCAAAAGCTGAGTTTTACTATAACAGAGATATACAACATGTTTATACGGACTATGTGATATCCATTTAGAAAGTTTATACCAAAACTGGGACCTGTCATGTGTCCTCTCACAATATGTAAAATTACCCTTTGCTAACCTTCTGAAGTTTTCAGCTCTAACTAGAGGTATTAGTTGTAATCATGTATAATTTGAAGTACTAATTTCAGTAGTTATCCCCTAAGAGTGTTCAATCTTTATTTTGTTCCATAAAAGAGGATCTTCTGACCACTAATAGCAAAGTCACATAAGAAACAAGAGCTCACTAAATCTTAGAGACTAAAACGACCCACAACAGTTGTTCTCAGTAAGACAAGAGCTGTATTTCCAATTTATCAGGAAATGAGATTAAAAAAAACAAAGGACTTATGTGCATTCTAAGAAGAGACAAATAAAACACGGTTAAATATTCATATGAAGAACAGAGGGACAACAACAAAAATGGGATCCAGTTACCTGTTAGAAAGAAGCACTTCAAGTTCATAGTCAGATGCACTTTTAGTCACATCTACCATAACCTGAACAAGTTCAGTCTTTCGAGTGCTGGCCATGAATAGATCATATTCCGTGGGGATAATGATAGCAAAGAAGTTATCGCTCAATTTGCTCAAACACATCTTCTCTACTGCTGCCAGGGCTATTCTCCTGGTCATAGCTTCAGTCTCGGGATCAATTAGATAGATAGCAAAGTCAGTGAGGATAAAAATACGCCTCTTCATCTTCCCCGAGCCGGTGAACTTCAAAACTTTATCAGCAAATAGAATCGACGTATCACCTATAACAACAAATCATAAATCACCTTCTCATCACACAAAATTCACAAACCACATTGCAACTTCAAACAACAATCACATAAGAATCAAAATACAATCGACTAGATCCGATTACAGGAGATAAAGGACCAAACCAGCAGCTGAATTGATCAAAATCAACGAAGATATCAAATCAAAAAAAGGCAAACCTTGTTTCTCCAGAATACGCATCAATCCAGGACGCGTAGAGACGTGGAGATAATCACCACGGTGCTCTCTAAAGCGAGACGCTTTCCTCCTTACTTTACCACCAGCGAAAGGCGTCTGATCTCCTCCGTCTACATCACCCGCACCATGATCTTCATCTCCGCCATCAAAATCAGGCGGCGGAGATTCGTCGCCATCGTACTTCGGCCGTCTTTGTACCTTAGACCGGTCCATCCCTCACTCACGGCGACGATGACTCGAAATCGGAATCGGTTCACTTCAGATTCATCTCAAAAAGTAAGAGAGAGAGAGAGAGAGACGACGTGTCTTCAAACGATTCGTCTAAATCAAAAGATAAGATCTCAACCGTTTGATTATTTGATTTTACCGCAGCGACGCGTTTCGATGCCACGTTGATTTCAAAATTTAAATATAAGGTCTCAGCCGTTAGATTTTTTTTGAATGCCACTTGATTTGTTTTCTCTTTGAATTTTAAACACAAGATCTCAGCCGTTTAATATGACTTTATTCCAAACGACGACGTTTCGCATGCCACTTGATGTTATCATTTGTTTATAAGAACGGCCGCGTCGTTTTAAAGCTGAGTCCCCAACTAGTCAAAAGAAAAGTATATATCGTGGACGTGAGCACAGAGAATAATAATTCTCTTCCTCCTCCTCTAGCGTCCACCACCATCTCTCTCTTTTTTTTTTTTTTTTGGCTTCTCTTTCCCCCAAAGTCTTTGGTTCTTCTTCTCCCTAATACGAGAAGAAAAAGGCGAAAACCTCGCCAGTCCGATTACGCGAAAAATCTCATAAGGTTTTTTTTTTTTTATCTCCCTTAGCTCTTAGATCTATATCGTTTTATAATTCTCACGGATTTGTAGTAGCTTCTCTGATCCGTTTAGAATCTTTGTTTTGATTTTTTTTTTATTTTTCTTGAAATTGTCTTAGGTTTTTGTTTGGATATGGCGTCGAAGCGGATCTTGAAGGAATTGAAGGATCTGCAAAAGGATCCACCTACGTCATGTAGCGCAGGTACCTCTTTTGTGTTTAATCTGAGCTGGTGTTGATAGATCGGGTTTTTTTTTTGGGACGTGCTTGTGCTTGGATTCGTTTGGATTTGTGTTGTTTTGTACCGATCTCTAGCTAAAAGTGCTTGGTATTATCTTGTTTCATGTTAGATCTTATGATTCTGAGTCTCCAAACTTGTTTTCGTTGTGTGAATTTCTGGGATCTGTGTGTGTCAACTCATACGTGTGAAGATATAAGCCTGATCTCTTCTTTGTTTGTTTGTATAGGGATGATGTTTGAGTTTTTTTTTTTTTGTTTTGTTTTTTGTGTTACAGGTCCAGTTGCTGAAGACATGTTTCATTGGCAGGCAACGATAATGGGTCCTTCAGAGAGTCCTTACGCTGGAGGTGTTTTCCTTGTAACCATCCATTTCCCTCCGGATTACCCTTTCAAGCCTCCTAAGGTGATTCCGAATGTTTTGAGAATTGCTATTAAAGTCTGGTTTTATGTGTTTTTTTTTTATTTTATTTTGTTCTTTGTTGTGGTTTGTGTCATTATCTCATTGTTCGTTTGTATGGTTTGATGAAATCTATAGGTGGCCTTTAGGACCAAGGTGTTCCATCCCAACATTAACAGCAACGGTAGCATTTGCCTCGACATCTTGAAGGAGCAGTGGAGTCCTGCACTCACCATTTCCAAGGTTCGGTTTTGTCTTGCTTTCTGTAAACATTATAATCCCCTCTTATCAAAACTTGTTTTCACTGCTCTATTCCCATTTGAAGTGAATAACATTGTGCTGTCTTCATTAAGCTTTTGACTCCTGTTGATGAAAAATGGTTGTTTTCAATTGTCTTGTCTCTCTTTTGCTTGAGAATTTTAGCTGTGAAGTCATTTAGCTAAGACTCATTTGAGGATGAAAAAGGTTGTTTCCATTTCTAACTACTTAACTTTGCAATGAACAACAGGTGCTGTTATCGATCTGTTCTTTGTTAACTGATCCAAACCCGGATGATCCTTTGGTGCCCGAGATAGCTCATATGTACAAGACCGACAAGAACAAGTACGAGTCAACTGCACGGAGCTGGACTCAGAAGTATGCCATGGGCTAAAAAAAAGGAAAATCCCGCCTACTAAATTATCTCTTTATGAAAAAATCTGCCTTAATTTTCTATGTATGAATGATTCAATAGACATCTCTCTCTTGTGTCCTCCTTTTAACTTTCTGAAAACAGGACCAAATCAATTGGGTTCTGTTTTAAACAAAGCCAAAAAAAAACATCCGTCTTTGTGAAACTAGAATCTGAAAATCTTCTAGTGTTTCGTCTTGTGGTGAAATTATGTTTATGTTGTGTGATGAGTTGAGCTAAAGATTTGTTCAATTTATTTGACTATCATAGGCTTCAAATTTGCAGTGGGTACATGACTTTGATCTTCTGATGAAATCATTGTTCAGTGTGTTTATGTTCTCTTCTCGTTAATGAAAATGTTTTTACGCATTCTCTAACTTGCTGCACTGCGCACTTGTTCACAGCACTCTCTGCTTCACAATCAACGATTTTTGTTGTTTATATAGCCCCACTAACAGCACTTGCTCGAATTCAAATGGTGATGCAACAACCATACTCACAATCCTTTTAGGCTTTTACTCATGTAAAGAACATCATTAACATTATATGAGTTCAACGAAAATAACATGTAATTGAACTGAAAGACCCTTGCTCTCACCCTCCAAAATCAAGGCTCCAAGTGGGGTTGTCCTCTTCTTCTAAAGTGCTGGTCCAGATCCTAATCTCCTCATCTATATGATCGTGGAGTTTGGTTTATGGTTGCTTACAATCAAAGCTTCCCCTCTTTATAGCTTCTTTGTTGGTTCTGTGGTTGACCTATAGTTCTTCGACTTTGCTTCCTTGTAAATGGGCTTTGATGGGCCTCACATCCATCATTCCTCCAAGCTAAAAAGTATCATATCTTCTCCCCCACCACTTACTATAAGATGAAAGTTCCCATGAAAGGACCGAAACATCGACTTATGTATCGAAGAAGAAATTTCTATTTAGTTCTTATATATAACAAAATACTAACAAACTACAGGGACAATCGATTTGGTTTAGATATCTATCAACAGTAAGTAGGCTACGACACTCTAGATTGGTGTCCATTGAAAGCAATAAAATAAAATCAGTGTTCCATGTTCCAGAGATGCTAAGTAATAATTGTAAATAAGTTTAATAATGCACGGTTAAAGAGACATTACAAAAATAATAATTCGTCAAAAACGTCGGCTGCATTAACTTCCCTATTCGGTTTCTTCTGTCCTAAAAAAATGCTAAAACTAGTAAGCAGTGCAGTAAACAAAATTGTAATCAAATTGGCCAAATTACCTCAATACTAGTTTGTTATACAAACAAATTTATATATCCTCCTCTTTCGTTTAAAGATTTGCTTATTCAAAAGCATTTGTAAACTTTTATGATTAATATATAGACGTATCCGATCAAATCTATTAAAGTTTTATTTTATTTTATTGTATATGTTTTTGTAACATTTTTTTATTAATTTAATATGGTTATGCATGCATAATTTTCTGAAAAAAAAAACAAATTTCTAAAAAACTGAAAACATATGTGAAAATTTCCAGAAATTTGTTCTATCAAATCAGATAATTTTAGAGTCTTTCATTAATTTTTGAGAATTTCAACAAGGTTCTTCTGTTTGCCATCATTACGAACTCATGATGATATGGTACTCACCAATTAAAAAAAAAAAAAAAAAAAAAAAAAGGTCGCATGTGAACAAAACATATATGTCAATTTATAAGATTTTCCATGACAAAAATATCGAAAAATAAATAACTTGCTTTTACATAATAATAAAAAAGGTAATGTACTATTTTAGCAAAACTCCCCCAAAAGTTAACGTTGTTCTTTTCGTTAGAAGATAAGCCTTTTTCAGCTTTGGCACATTGTCTTTGGAACCTTTGTAATTTGCTTGTTTTCTTTTTTGTTAGTAGTGTAAGCTTTTTCAATTTGTAATCTTTGTAAATTTGCTTGTTCTTTTTCTTTTGTTAGTTTACGTTTATTTCTCTTGAATCACCAATACGTTTTATATATATGTTTCAGTTGGGCTTACCGAGGCTTCTTTCGAGGTCTATACGTAAACTGGTTTTTATTGTTTCCACTACTCAAGCACTATCTCAAAACTTTGATTTTTATTATTTTCTTTGCAAGTCTCATTTCGACGTATGATGGACCACTCGCAGCCACATGGTAATAGCAGAACCACATACGGTCTTTCTTCCCCTTGAGGTTTCATTACAGTTGCATTGAATAATTTTGTCTTCACTTAATAATTCTTCATTTGCTAATTATACTTCATAGTAATAAACTAATATACTCACACCATTCCGTTTTCAAAAATTCTTACAATGTCACTCGAAGGAACCAAAAAGAAAACATCTTGTACTGTTTAATTCCCACTAGTGATTAGTTTTGTGCGGAAATAAAATGTTTGAGTAAATGGTGAATTTAATATTAATTATCAACCCACACCTTAAAATCTCTTTTGAATACCAAAATACAGAAAATAGTTTTATTATTAACTTTAAAAATCAGCTTTTAAGAAAAAGGCTCAAATTCGAGTCTCTTACACGACAACTTCAAAGATGTATCACTTACAATATATATTACGTTTTGTAAAGAATCTAACCATAAGTTTTTTTTTTTTTTACTATTCTGTATGACAATCGAATTTTGTATAAGATTATTTAATTGTTGCGAACATGCAAAACCTTTTATTCGAAAGTTGAAACCCATACAAAGTAATATATTATGTATATAAGAATGACAACTACACGTGTCAGTGATTAGACTAATGATAAATCTATGTCCAAAGTCTCCATAACTTAGAAACTAAAAACATTTCTTAATGTTAAGAACGAGAGGTCGTGCCCAGAAGAGCATGGTCCTGAAAACCAGGTTTTATTAAAATAACCATGTTAGAAATTTGGTTTAATCATATAATTAAGTCTGAAAAGAAGAACATAACAGCCTGAGATTTAGACAGTACGTCTCACACTAATCTCCCTTTTTGTTTCTAGTGAAACACAGAATCGTAAGCTTGGTGGCCTCCACTAATTAATGTCATTAATGACGGTTAGTTAATGTTAATCAATGCATTTGTTAAGTAAAGTTACTTGTTGAAGGTTAAATGTCAAATTAAAAGAACCGTTGTGAAAGAAAAAAAAAATTGTTTTGAAATTATTACTCATATTTTTCTAATGGCTGGTGTCTCATTTTTAATTACTCAAATTATGCTAACACCGGCAAAGAACCAGCACACGCACGGAAACATTTTGTAAAACATGTTATCGTGCAAAAGCTTGTTGTCAAAATGATAAGGTTTTAGGCTGTTATTAATATATACTTATGTCTAATGAGAAAATTACATAAAGTTGATTTTGATATGATAATTTAACTATATTGAAAAAGATATCATGGAAATTGGTAACCGATAATAAATTAATAGTCTATAGACTATTAAATTGTTATATACCGTTATGTCGATATAAAAGCTATAAAGGTCAAAACGTTTTAGCCAAATTTCGCGTTAAAGATTGTTAGAACAGTTTCCCGGATAAATTATAGTTAAACTATCACTTTCAATATTATATAGCTTAAGTTTATTATGTGGCTTGCATGTTTAAAGGCAAACAAAAGAAGATGATTTAACAATAATTCTCCTATAATTAGGGCTTTTTCAAAATCAGCGAATACAAATTTAATGAATTGATTCACCAATTCCGTAGTGATCTAACAACTTTCCCACACAAATGAAAATCTTGCTGTTGAAAAACAATTTTTTAAGTTTTTTTGTTGTTGTTGTGCGGATAAATATGACAATAAAACTATTAAAACCCCAAAAAGAGAAAAAAACAGCAAGAAAAAAAAAACAGCAATTTATTTATGCATTTACTGATGAGGTCCTATACAAAGTTTATGCTCAGAATGAGACGCTAGTGCAATAGTGCATTGCTAATTAATTAGTTACTGATTCATGTAGATTTTTAGTACCCAATTCCTTAGTTTTAGATCATTAGAAATTTGGAACTCAATGATATCATCATATTTCGGATTCGGCTCCTGGTATAAGTGAATGACCAATGCTTTAGTTTTTTCAAAGACCCAACATGCAGTTTTTTTTTATGATCCCACGGTCCGGCTATGTCAGAAAGATCAGACGTGGCAGAATCGAAACCGTCAGTGGAGAGAAATGCGAAGTTGTCGCACGTGTAACTATTATGGAGTATGGACTGACTCTGTCAAGTCAACAAAATACTGTAGTTACTACTAAGCTGTGACTGTGATACAGTACTGTTCTAATTAATAGTGTTTTACGGTTAGTTTCATGCTTGATGCCCCTTTTAGACATTCCAAAGTATTATTCTCGATATTTTCTACTGGTATAACTTATAAGAGACATCTAAAATAAATATGCTCAGTTTCCACTCAAAATAATTATCTTTTTGATCAAAATTCACATGGGTCGATTATATTATTATCTCCACTTCAAATTATGAAAGTTTTTCATTTTTTTATTGCGGATAAACTTGTATCTTGTGTCGTATTTATCTTCTTCTATTGATAAGGTCTTCTAGTCTGATATTTTCGTGGTCTCGAGTCTATCGTTTGTGGAGAATCTCTTGTATAAATACTCTAGTTTGGGAATTAATAAAATTAAGTTGGTTCGATATCTAATTTTACATGGTATCAGAGCAAAGATCACAAAAATTTCTCTAAATTTTTATTTTAATCGATAGTTTCGATTTTCTCTTTGTTCTTCGTTCAAAATTTGTTTCTTGCGTGACAAGTAAACATGTCTTCCGTAGAAGATAGTTCTTCTGCAACAAAGAAGGATGATTCTCCACGGTCGGTGACTCCGGTGGTGTCTCCTTACACCTTGTCCAGCTCCGACAATCCTGGTTCCATGATCTCGTCGGTGTTTTTAAACGGTGAAAATTATAACGAATGGGCAACGGAGATGTTGAACGCACTCCAAGCCAAACGTAAGCTTGGTTTCATCAATGGGTCGATTCCTAAACCAGCTGGTGACGATCCCAATTTGGAGAATTGGTTGACGGTGAATTCTATGATCGTCGGTTGAATCATGACTTCGAGTGAATCAAAGGTGAAATCGACAGTTACCTTTATCGCGAACGCTCATCAACTTTGGTTGGACTTGAAGCAACGTTTTTCAGTTGGCAACAAGGTTAGTGTTCATCAACTCAAGAGTCAGCTCAATGCTTGTTGACAAGAGGGACAAACAGTCGTTGATTACTACGGCAAGTTGTCCACTTTGTGGGAGGAATACCAAATTTACAAACCTCTCACAGTGTGTTCGTGTGGTTTGTGAACATGTGGAGCTACATCTGCACCTGTGAAAGAAAGAGAGGAAGAGAAGATTCACCAATTTTTTTGGGACTTGATGAATCCAGATTTGGGGGTTTTTGTGCTACTCTCATTGCCATGGATCCTCTTCCTTTTCTTGGTGAAGTGTATAGCAGAGTCATACGAGAGGAACAACGGTTGTCTTCTACTCGTCTTCGTGAACAACGAGAAGAAGCAATTGGGTTTTTGGCTCGTTCTGATACTTCTAGTGGCGGTACAACAAACTCTATCATGGGTAAATCTCATTCTTGTTCTCATTGTGGTCGGAGTGGTCATGAGAAACGAGATTGTTGGCAGCTCGTCGGGTTTCCGGATTGGTGGACGGAGAGGGCTGAGAAGAGCACTGCTGGTCGTGGCTCTGGCGGACAAGGAAGAGGTCGTGGGTCTTCTTCCAATGTCGGTGGTCGCGGACGTGGTCAGGCTATTGTTGCACATGCTACTAGCTCCAACCCGTCTGTTTTTCCTGAGTCTATTGTTTGTGGAGAGTCTCTTGTATAAATACTCTAGTTTGTGAATTAATAAAGTTAAGTTGGTTCGATATCTAATTCTACATTTTTTCTCTTCAGAAATTTTATAATTTTTTTTATATCTTTGTTTACCTTTATATTTTATAATTAAAATTAAATAAATAAATTTAGTTGCATCTTACCAAAATAATATTGTATTTTTGTTGGAAATAATATTTTTAATCTGCATAAAAAACTGAAATGTGAAAGAGAAGAAGAATAAATTATAACTAAATATTATACTCAATTCATGTAAAAAAAAACATTAATATTTACACATTAAAATTACTAATCTTAAGATAATGAAATTTTTTAAAAATTATGACCTAATTATTGATGACTAATTTAAGTATATGTAATACTTCCATTTTTCATACCAATGACGCCTATATATATTTGATATACATCAGAACTTTTATCGAATATATATTAGTTGTGTGTATATATATATATATATATATCATACTTTTTATAGAGCCACCTGAAAAGAAGAATATATGATAGTATATCCACGAAGATAAATTAAGATAATCAACTAATATAATGAAGCTTATACATACGATAATGATGCTTTATTACGGGAGCTGTGTAAGAAGTTACAGTAATAAGTTAGTGAAAGGCATAAAAGTACATAAACATTATAAGGACCAACATCGCTTGCTTCTAAACCAAGACTGTCATTGAGAATGACTTGAGTGCTACTTTACTATAACCATCATCTTACTTCTTCTCCAAGAAACATATTTACACACATTCTCTACTTATTAACCTTGGAAAACTCGACACTCTGACGTTTTTTTAAATATGTTAAAACTTAAAAGTAGTATATTTTTTACAGTTCTATATATCTGAAAAAAAAACTTTAGTGAAAACAAGACTATCTTAATTACTTTGATAAAATCACTCACTCAGCATTTTAATACCGTTTCAACCGGGCACCACCGATGGTATATATATTACACACATATATGTGGTTATCACTCATCATGTATAATAATGTCATAACTAAACGTGATAGAATACAAATTGTATTATCTGATGAAATATTATCGTATACTACTATAAGATATCTGGTTTGTTTCTTATATATAAAAGGTATATTTTAATTCTCTAATATTATGATTCGTGTAAAAAATATATATTTTAGGTTTTAGCGGATTATGGAACCCTCATTTTTGATCCGTCGAAATCGATAAACCTATCCTGAAGAAAAAATAGTTATGGTATCGAAGAATATTTAATGTTTAATTAAGAAAATATATATTAAGAGTT
The DNA here is from genome assembly GCF_030686135.1 of Camelina sativa. Taxonomy (NCBI): domain Eukaryota; kingdom Viridiplantae; phylum Streptophyta; class Magnoliopsida; order Brassicales; family Brassicaceae; genus Camelina; species Camelina sativa. The sequence continues at coordinate 43,500,810 of NC_141890.1, read as the reverse complement.
TATAGAATATTAAGATGCCCATATATAAGATATTACATGACTATAATACCAGTACTGACGAGTGTTTTCCTTCCTAAGAAGTAATGTTCTTGCGAAGAAAGAGTATTGAGAGTGAACTTAGATATTTGGAAAAAAATGATGTTTATATATGTATTTATAAAATAATATTTCAACTGAATTTAGATATCAGGTACCAAAAACATGCAGTATAATGGTAGTTTTATTACTTCTTAGTTTTCCTCACGAACTAAATGTTAAATAGATTAGACTCATTGATCTTTTTTTAAAAAATAATATGTATGTCCTTTATCATCATCAGTTACGTTATTTGTATGTGATACATATATAATTTGGATCAAGACCAAAACTTATATAGCTTAAATCTTTACTATGTGAGCGAGTGTGTAATTTATCGGAGTTTACCTGATGATAAAAACTGTAGAGATAAACTGTTAATCACCTTTTCTTCGAATATCCCCTTACAATGTATCGATGTATAAAGTGATCGATTCCTACTAATACATATATTGTGAATGTTATTTTACTGATATTAATACAGTCATGACAAATAACAAGGTGTGTCTTTCTCTAGTCTTTATATTTGCCCATCAAAGTTCGTGCTTATGCTTTTGATTACGGTCTACACATTTACCAACGTACATGCACTTATTTTACATAATTATACATTTATACTTACATAATTAATGGTGATAAAGCTTCTGTGTTTTGAAACGTGGCCCTTCTTTCTAGAATGGATCTTTGTCCTTAGTTTTATTTTTGTTTACTTATAAATATCTCCGTTACATAAATTGTAGTGTATTTGAAATCACGGTTTTAAATTTATACAACCACATATGTACACGTATATGGATACTATTATATTTATGATTAGCTATAACAGTTAGAAAACTTAGCATATTACATAATACATTTGTATTTACAAGTACATTTGTCACTCGAAGCGGGTCGCTTACATAGGCAAAAAGAACCCACACGAAACAGCTAAATTATTTGATCAATCATCCAAATATTTTACAAAAAGCTAATTTAATGTCACTAAAGTTCTTATTTTCTTCTCTTTTTGGTAAAAGTCTTTATTTTATTTTTATGGAAGGTATTTTTTGTTTTTGTGTTTTCTTGTATAATCGAAGGGTAATAAGAACTGCATATATATATAAGTATTTCCGTCTACATTTTTCCGTGTCAATTTAAATATCATTTAATAACTTTTTGGTTTTCTTGTTAAGCATAGTTTTTAATTTCAATATAATATTTTTAATCACAAATACGTAGCTATGCTTTGTTTTTGTAAAAACATAGTAAAAATGATACTTTGTTGTTAATTAATGTGAATAATTGTCAAGGAATTATTACAGCACAATTAATACACTTTAGTTCTTAATATTCAAGGAATTGATAAACTATTAAAAAAGAAAAATATATAGAGAAAAGATGGGTGAGTACTGAAATTTTCTGATGACATGTTGCAGTGTAGAACCACAGTTTACGTCCTATATATCTTAACGATTTCATCAGATGACACAAGGCACTGTGGCAGATAGATCGTGCTAAACACGATTTCAAACAAAAATGATTTAGCCTCTGTGATTCATTAAGGTTTTATCAATTAAAAACAGGATATTCTTTAGCTTGATCCTTGCGGTCTCGACATGTGGTATGTGCAATCTCATTTTATGATACGTCATACGTCTAACGTCTTTAATTGGTTTTGCTCAACTAGTCAAAACTAATACTAGTAAAACTTTAATCCATGCAGTGTCATTTCAATTGCCATATTTTATCCCTGTTTAAGAGTTTTATGAAGGAAGCAATGAGAAAATGCAATGAGACTTAATTATAGCAGTGTATTCGATAAAGTTTGTTTTAGCAGTAAAAATAAAAGGAAAATAATAGTTCGAAGATATATTCTCCAGTCTCCAATGAGAATGGCTCCATAAAATTCGGTTAGAACCATTGTGATGCGGAGACGAGTATCGTGAGAATGGAACGTCTCGAATACACTAATGGACATGCATGTGAACTGTGAAGGAACATCCATTCTAGAAATTATTCATCCATTTGCCTTACTTATCGATATGTTCACAGTTTTAACGTTCCATTCTCCCAATGGACCCCATTGCTTCCACGGTGAAGTGGTGAACCAAGAGATCATCCCCAACGAGTCATTTTCGCATAAAATTGCTGGCAGCGTATCGTCATTTATATGTATGTCAATTTCCATTCACCTGTTCTTGAATTTGAACAATATTTCTTGATCAATCATCCGCCAAATATTCTTAAAACTATCGATTTTAAATGTCAATGTTTTTATAATAATATATACGAGCCATCACGCATATGTAGTAAACTAAATGTCAACCATATACGTTATATTGTGAAATGTGAATGTATATAGGTTTGGTCACTAATTAAAAACGTCCCTCCTTTTCTAAGTGAGCTGCTAATATATAAAGCTAGAATAGAACTGAATTTACTTTTACTTTGGGTTTCTCATACTTATTTTCTGAAAAATACTGTAAATATGTGAAAAAGGAATTTAATTAAACTTTGGTTCTGGAATTTTTCTTTATAGAAAAGTTGTAAAACTAATAAATTTTGAATCAAAGGTTGGTTTTGTTTTCATATATATTAGGATATATTTTAACGAAACCGGATGGGGGCCAACCTCTTATTTGACACTAACAACACTAGTACAATCACATTGAATCGAGGAGCATCTTGTAGGAGAGGCTCACTTATGTTGCAGCACATGATTCCCAACAAAATTAATCGATATTTTTAGCACCCAATCTGTTTTTTTTTATCAAAAAGGATTCACGTATAAATATGATATAATAATATTTAAATTATTGGATTTTGAGCTGGCCTTGATAATCACTATAACACCGTGTTAAATATTCTGATCAAAATAATTTTTTTACGTTATGGTAAATAATGGAACTACTTGGCCTATGCAGTAATAAGTTTTAATAATTCAGATACGATGCAAGTCGCGGTTAAAAATTATTGATCACTTTATTTATTCGAAAAAGATTCTAATCACCGTTTTTTGAGACAAAACAACTTTGGTGCTGAAATCAATAACCCTTACGTTTAAGAATCTTGATTATGAAATGGTCTCCAAAATTTTAAAAGAAAACGTTTTATCTGTGATAGTACTATTATTATCACTTCCAGGCTTATATAATTTGAAGAAGTCATACACTAAACTATTTTGCGGTGACTTTTACATTTTTCTTCGGAAGTGTCGTCGTACTACTTGGACGATATTTTCAACCCAATAATAGAAGCATCTGAAAATAATCTGATCGAATGATTTTTCAGGTTTTTCATTCTTTTATTTTTTTATTATACTATTCGCTAATTATTGAGAAAAAAAACTATATGTTTATTACGTATACATGCATGTACGTATAGTATATCAATGAGTATGTAAAATATATGTTTACAATGCATATAATCCGGAAGAATCTTTGAGGATCTTGGACTTGATGAGCAATGAATTATATTCTCTAGTCTTGACTAATTTTACCGAACACCAAGTGGATGTTTACATTAATTATGACTGGACCTTTAATTACCTTTGCATTATTCTTGAAATCAATTCTTTCATCGGTTTTTTTGTTCTTTCTATAATACCGTGTAAGAAACAATCTCTATAGTAAAAAGAAGGTAGGATCCATTATTAGCATACGAAAAAGATTAATGGGCAGGTGAGAGATTTAATGAATTTTTCGAATGTAACGTTATTACTAATTACTAGTATAGTATAACTTATTAATCATATGGTTGGAAAACGTGATTACACATGAAACAAATTAATCTTAAGTATACGTATAACTTTGTGTTTATCGATGAAGGCCAATCAAGATTCAGTTTGTCTAAGTTTCCTTGTATTTACTTAATTGTCGTTATAATCGACACACATAAATACGTTTATAATCATTTAAATTATAAATGTAAACTGGGATTATTGGGTCACTTGGCTCAATGGAGGAGAACACTGCACTAAACCTTGGGGTTTGTCTTTGCCAATCCAAAGGATTCTTCATGTCTCTCTCTTCCTCACATTGGATCTTCAACATTTTTTCTTCCCCTCACGCGTACCCACGCGCCTCATTTTTTTGTTTTTTGTTTTTTCATTATGTTTTTTTTTTCCATTTAGTTAACCTAAAATATGAAACTTCAACCTGAATATTATGGAGGATTTATATATGAAATAAATGTGACAAGTAGGCGAATTCGAACCAACAAGTGGCACTGTGCTTCGATCTAAGTATTTTACTGACTTGGACAAGTAGTTGACAAGTAAGTTCGATTCCTTTACATTATATTCATTAAAATTAAATTTAAGCAAAATCGTTCGTCAAAAGTTAATATAATTAAGACACCAATAACATGCACTTCGACTTTTTGGTTTGATATATTGGTATTTTTCGTCATATAAATTTTGAAATGAAGCTCGTCACTTTTTTTTATCTCTCATTACGACAATTTTTTTAATCGATGCCATTGCAACTTGTTAGAGCGAGTCAATCAATAACTATGGAAGAGCAATCAGTTAGGGTTTACGAGTTGGTTTGAGAGTTTCCTATCTATCTATGAGGATCATCCAACAAACCACATATGTTGGAGGTTGGATGGCGAGGCCAGGCGCGGTTGATTCTCTTTATCTGCTTGCTATGTTTCCAAGTGTGATGTCAATTTGTCTTAGCATAGAATCAGCAATTAATTCATTTTCTTGTTGATACATTTAAAAAAATTAAGAACAATCGTAATAGAAAATGTTGTTTTCATTTAGTTTAAAAATTTGAGGCAAAACATGCAATTATTGGTTAACGAATGTCAATACCGAAAAAAAAAATAAAGAACTAATGTGATCCCTTATATTTGAAGATTTTCACATCGAAAGCGATGTATCAAAGTGTCACACTCAACGCCGATGAAGATAAAAACAAATTTTAAACTTTTTTTTTTGTGACAGCAAAAAAAAACACAAAAAACATAAATTGATTAGAAAGCCCTTTTTTAAAAAAAAACAAAAAAAAACACATAAATTGATGATTTACTTTGTTTACCTACAATTCAAATTTTACAGATATTCAATCGGAAGTTTATATTAAAAAAAAAAATTTACAATAAACACACAAAAAAAAAATTAGAAAGATTGCAAAAAGAACAGTATTGTTTTTCGTTACACGGAATAGTGTTAAAAAAAACTGATATGACACATTATAATAAAATTAAAAGGGGAAATTTGGAAGAAAAAAAAAACAAAAAAAACAAAAGGGGACGTGTGTGAGTGATGCGTTACAACCTACTACACACAGTGACACAGCAGTAATCTATGAAGTGGTCAAAGCTATCTTACTCTTTAGATTTTTGGGTCCACGTGCATGCTTCAATATTGCCTACGTCCCTTTTTTTCATTCTTCTATATATATTTTTTTTGTTTCTCTTCTTCTTTATGCTGTGTCCTACTCCTACAATTCTATGAGTATGTTATTTTTTTTTTCTTATATAGTCAGAATATGCTACATACAAAGTTCTGATGATAACAAGTTTATTCTTAAGTTGCAACAAATATATTCTGAATAGTGAAATGTAAAATGAGAAAGTAGAAAAAGGAGTACTGATCGTTTTCCTTTATATTGGAATATTTACTTTCGAGAAAAGGGACTACTATCATGAGAGATCTAAATTATAATTTTTTTTTACGGTTTTACCATTAAAGATATATATATGTATATCTTTTTAACTAAGAATTAAATCTGAAAATACTGTGGAATCACCGTTATAGATTTAGGATTAGATGTACCAAAAAAATATATTAATTATAAATTTTTTTAGGTCTCTTTTTTGTTTACTTTTAAATGATGTTTTACTAAGTTAAAAGTAAATTTATAAATATGTTTACCAGCTTTTCCTTTTTGTTTATTTATTTGATATGGAATTTACCGGAACTTTTGAATCATAAGTAGTGTTTTAATCGCTACTAACACTTCATCAAAGAAATTGGTGTAGGGTCGATGACCCTTTTATAGTCTATAATGCTCTCGAGGTTTTTTTTTTTCTCGAATTTGAATTTTGGTTATGGCAGTTGACTGGTAATATCATTACAAACTATTAGATGACAAACCACATCAACATATACTATTATATTTATAATTGATTCGTAGCTGCAGATTAGTCCACACAACCATAAATAATGGATACGAAATATGAAAAAATTTCACTAGGAAAGATATACATATATATATAGTCAAGCTATTATATATATGTTGATCCAGTAAAGGAACCTGCAATGCAATGATGGTGATAGATAATTTTTTTTTTTTGTTTTTTTTTCAAAACTTATCAGTGGTAACAAATATGCAAGTACATGGCAATAATATATGGTCAGATCTTCAAAAGTGTAGATAATTTTTCGATGTTCTAAAAATTCATGAAATTTTTATATAGAAAATATTAGTAACCGAGAAAATTTTTGAAAAATATTATTTATGCGAGAGATTATATGTTATTCCGTTATATTACTATGTGTATTAATTAGACTTGACTTTCCCTCAAGACTTACAGTTTTGGATATCAAAATTTCAATCTATTAACTCTGTTTTTACAAAAAAGAAAGTGTAATAATGAAGCTCATTCATTAGCCCAGTTGGGATGTAATTCTTCTCTGTTCTACATGAACAAATATGTATTGATCAGCCTTAATTCAATATAAGAGCTATTTGAGTAAAAAAAAAATTGACTTTCCCTCAATACATGTATGATTGTCTGGTATTTTAACTATTTATTAATGAAAAAAGGGAAACTAAACAAAGCAAATTATGAATAAAATTACACTTGGGTTTCATTTGGTTTCTATTTTTTTTTTTAAACTACCATAAGTTATTTGTTCTACAAATTGTCTGCACAATGCTTCATATAGTTTGAAGATTGGTTTTATGTTTTAAATTAAAGAGTCAAAAGACAAAGTTACATTAGACCAGTTTTTGTTTTTGGCTAATGTAACTATGTCTTTTGACTCTTTAATTTATGTACATGCATTGAGTTTGCATTTGGTTTTTAAATTCTATGCATGTAACTTCCCCAACTCGTGTAACACATTTTGTCTACTACTAATATACACGATTTAGTTTTAACGTGTAAAAAATAGAATCAAATAAATTGATCAACGAAAAAAAAGTCTTTCTCAACTTCGGGAAATGAATGTCCCTATTTAATGTGATACTAATTAAATGCTAATGACTTAAACTGAAAGATAATTAGTTTTGAATATACTATTTTTCTTTTTAATTTAAATCACATCAAAAGTATAACGGACATTCATGGAGGGAGAGTTACCGGATAAAATTGGGGGTTGCAACGATTGGGAACCCGCATCACCAAAACTATCACTAACATAGAATTATCATGGAGGGAGAGTTAGAACATGCATGTAATTGGATCGGTAGTGTTCAAACGATGGACCGTCTATGGTCCATTACAAATGACCACTATGGTTCATTTTTTTTCAAATGTTGAATTTCAGTGAATCAGATACTATTGTTTGTGTAGCATCTTATTATATAAAATTTAACGTCAAAATTATTCATTAACGAGATTGTTACATATGTCAGTTATATCGATAAAATGTTGACACGTGTCCAAATTACTGCTTAATATGATCGCGACATGTGTCAAATTAATGATATTCTTGAAAAAACCTTTTTATTTTGTCACGAGAAGAAACCAAAATAATAGTTCTAAAATGACACTATTTGTTCAAATATTAATTATTATAAATTTAATCATGTGTTTGCAAAATTATCTTGTGAATGTCCCGTAAATTTTTCATTGTGATACTAATATAAACGAGTAATTTATATTCAATGCTATACAATAAATCTTTTTAACAACTTATGAAACAAAACAAAAAAAAACAAATCAAATCTCATTGCATCTATCTACAGAAAAAGAAAGTAGAGAAGATCTTATTTTCTAGTCCAAAATATTGGGAACCAATTATGTACAGCTTTGATATCCCTAAACCCAAGTAAACCCCAACAAAATAATCATACAAGAATTTCAAAAAAAAAAATTGTGTTTTTTCAAAACAAAAAAAAAGAAAGTAGAAGCGTGTGAAAAACACCGATAGCAAGTAGTGGTGGAAGAGCGAGTGAGGGAACAAAGAGTACAGAGAAAAGCCTAGAGACGTACCACACCACACTCTCTCTCTCTTTCTTATTTATAAATTTGGCGGCAAATCCTAGGTTGCTCGCCACGTTACTTCTAGCTGTGAAATGGTAAGTTATAGTACTAACATTTTTTTAACTTACCTTATATCTTCTTGAAAGATATTTTTTCTCCTCACCTAATTTATACATAAACTTCCCAAAACAAAAAAACAAAAATTATATATCCTTTTCCTAAATTAATACTATATCATTTCCACGTTTGGAAACATAAATATACGAATGTAACAACAATACACTGAATTCAACTTCGCATTTATTTTTACAACTGTCAAGAAAGAAAAAAAAAACACATGAAGATAAATAAAATAAAAAACATTAGAACGTGACAAGTTTGAAAAAAAAATTTAAAAAGAGAGAGTTAAAAAATAAGACGAAAGTACCCTCAACAATCATCATTAATTACTTGATGTCGGTCAAAGCCTAGTGGAGTGATATATAAAATAATTAAATATAGCAAATTAATAATAATGTTTTTGTTGAGAAGCAGTAGTAATAGTAATTAAAATAAATTACTGAAAAAAAGTAAAATAAAAAAACCGGGACCGGGTATCTTGGGGGTCACGTGACATGAATCGCGAAGTTCGAGACTGAAAGCCACGCGCTGACGCAGCATATACAAGAAGGAGCCAAATATCTCGTATTGCCACGTGTCATCATGCCACTTGCTCTCATGAATGCGGCGTCCCGTATTTAAAAAAAAAATAAAATCTTCTCTATACCGAAACTACCCTTTAACTTTGTGGTTAATTACGGGAGGAGCGGAAAAAAGAACAGGTTCGACAAAGAAAGGAAAGATATCAAAAAAATAATAATTATTATTTTCCATAGCTTATTAGTAGAAAGAAAGAATAAAAAAAATTAAGGCTAAAAAAACCCCGAAGAGATCCTATAAATGAGGATTGCAAGAGTGAACTTGAGAAGGTCCTCTCCAAACTTACAAATCGCTTTACAAACAAAATCACTGTTTCAATTACAACTCTCTCTCTCTCTCTCTCTCTCTCTCTCTCTCACCCACCCTAAAACGATATAACAACAAAATCTTTTCTTTTCTTGTTATTAAAAAAAAAATCTCCTTCATATAATATATTTTGGTTTCTTCCCTTGATTCTCTCGAAATCTCTCTCAACAAACCCAGAAAGCTTTCCTTGATTCCCAAGTTTTATCATCCTTTTTATTCTCTTTTTCTTTTCTTCATTTTGATGCGAATATAGAGAAACAAAAGAAGAAACAAACAAGGAAAAAAGAAAAATGGAAGAGTTTATTGATTTCAGACCATTGAAGTACACAGAGCACAAAACATCAGTGACTAAATACACCAAAAAGTCACCACCGGCGAAACTCTCCTCCTCAGCCGTTGATCATCATCATCATCATCATCATCAGTCATTGAGAAAGGTTAGTATCTGTTTCACCGATCCTGACGCTACGGATTCATCAAGCGACGAAGACGAACAAGATTTCTTGTTTCCTCGCCGTAGAGTCAAAAGATTCGTTAACGAGATCACCGTCGAGCCTGCCTGTAACAACACCACCACCGGAGGGGTTTCTTTGAAGGATAAGAAACGACTCTCTTCCTCCTCCGCAGATGAATCTCAGTCTCCGGCTAAACGTCCTCTAAAAGCCTCGGTCGTCGCCGGCCAAACTAAGAAGTTTCGCGGCGTTAGACAACGGCCGTGGGGGAAATGGGCGGCGGAGATTCGAGATCCAGAGCAACGCCGAAGGATTTGGCTCGGTACTTTTGAAACGGCCGAGGAAGCCGCCGTGGTTTACGATAACGCTGCTATTAGACTCCGTGGACCGGACGCTTTAACTAATTTCTCTATACCGCCTCAAGAAGAAGAAGAAGAACCGGAACCGGTTCTTGATACCAAACCGGAAATCAACATTACTACGACGACGACGACAACAACTACATCGTGTTCTGAATCAACTGAAGACTTCCAACATCTCTCATCTCCCACTTCTGTTCTCAATCTCGGGTCCGAAGAGATTCAACAAGTACAACAACCGTTCAAATCAGCTAAACCGGAACCGGGGATTTCAGATGCACCGTGGTGGCATACCGGGTTTGGTGCCGGTTCTGGTGAAACAGACGATTCGTTTCCTTTGGATACTCCGTTCCTAGACAACTATTTCAACGAGTCACCGCCGGAGATGTCTATATTTGATCAAACGATGGGTGGCATGGGTCAAGTGTTTACTGGAAATGATGATATCTTTGGTGATATGTTCTTGGATGGTCAAAGTATCAACATTGGAGGAGATGACTTGATGACAAGTTCTAGTATCAAAGATATTGGTTCTATGTTTAGTGATTTTGATGATTCGTTGATATCAGATCTATTAGTTGCTTAATGATGATGATGATTATTATTATGATGATGATGATGAGAGTGATGAAGAAACCCATCAGCAAAAAAAAAAAATCTATGGTGCGACTGAAAAATTTTGGTGTTTCTTTTTCTTTTTTTAGTTCATGAGCTTTTTTGTTTTTTTAATTTAATAATTTATGTAGTTTTTGTCAGGAGCTTTGTAAAACAGTTTTGGAGGAATAGTGGAAAAATAGTTAATTAATTTATGTTCTTTATCTAATTTAATTAATTGTGTTATTAGTTGCACGAACGTGTTTAATTTTTAAAGCGTTTAGCATTTATTTCTTTTGTCTTGTTAATTATTTTAATTTTAGAAAAGCCAAAGTGGCATTCTCTTTGTAAAGTCATGCTATGACACGCAAATTACGGTCGTGACTATGGTAACGGAGAGATTTTGGTTTACGTCTATCGATCGGTTGAGAAGAGGTGTTTTTATTTTCTAAGACATGTGTGTACATTGGGATTTCATAAAATTAATCATATAAGTTAGTGATTTAAGTATTTAACATTGAAGTGGTTTGACACAGATTTCTATATTCTAACAAATTTTTTTTTCTGGGATTAAGATGGGTAAGATTTGAAATATATTAAAACTTATCGATTATATTCTATGTATCATACTATCATTAGAGATTCTTTCATCTATGTCAAATACTTTCTTGTAGTAATCATATTAAAACCCAACTCAATTAAATTTACAATAACCATATAATATATATTATAAACATTGTTCAGTAGTAGAATCATAAAATTAAAAATTAGTTAACGGAAGATTACATATATATATATATATATATTGAACTTTTAAATATGAAATATTTTTTATATATACAGAACTTTAAATTTAAAATTTAAAACAATTATCAATGTTCATGTTTATGACCAAATGTTTCTGAAATTTTAAATGTTTGTACATATATTCAAGGACTCTTCGCAAACAAAATTTTGTAATAATGTTAAATTTTTAAGATTTTGGTGATAATATGTTTTTTTAAAGGATCAATCGAATAGTTAATACATGATCGATTGTATTTCTATAGAAAATTAGGTGTATTAGATTTAAATAAATAAAACAAAAACAAATCATTGGAAAGCAAATAGATTTTTGGAGGTTATGAATTTCGTATTTTTTTTTTTTAAATCGTAAACGCTTAATTTGAATCAACACATTTTTTTTAGTGTTCTAGAATCTAATTTTGTCACAGTATAAGTATCAAGATTTAATTGAGCGTTGAAAATACAGTTCTACACAAAAATAATGGTACTGAAAATTTATTCTAAGTAATATGAAAATATAATTGTTTGGGGAATCACTTTGCCTTGGTGGTTTACAGTAGATTTCTACATCGAATTTAGGGTTCGGAAATTTTATAACATTGACTTAGTTTTTAGCTAAGAGATGGACAACAAAATTTTTTTAAGAAAAAACTTTAACACAAAAGATAAAGAAAAAGAATAATGAGAAAACAAACCTTTGCAGGGAGCCAGGGAGGAACAATAATGAACCTTTGTAGTATTATAATTTTTTCATTTTTGTTTAGCTTTTGTTAAACATAATAAACGCCCTTGCAATTGTTTTTGTTTCTTATTTGTCTATATGTATTGTATATTGATTTTTTAAAATATTTCATTTTTAACTAAATATTATAAGTCTTTCAACTTACAGTATTATTTATTCATTTTATTTTTTTAGCCAAACTTACAGTACATTATGTTCTATAACTTCTTTAAAAGCTTTCTTAGTTTTATAAAATAGATGTTTATGCTAAACAAAGATTGCATGATAATTTTTGCTATCGTATCGATTATTCGGTTGTGACACCAATCATTGGAAATATGTACATAGATATCTTGCGAATAAAATGTTTCTATAAGTTGGGGAAAATATTGATTCAAAGAAAAAATATTTGGGTTCATCTCTAATAGTGAATCATTGTATTTACCTCCTCTTTTTTCAACTAATCATAAAATTTTATTAAAAAAAATTATTTAAAAAATAAATCAAAATTAAATAAATAAAAAACAAATTATGGCTTCAATTGGTGAACAAAATTTAGGAAAATAACGAGGAGGAATATCACATTCCTCTCTATTCCACAGTTTTTTTACCATTTGAAAGTAATATTTTTTCTCCTACATTTCTATACATTCTTTAAAAAATAATGAACAATAGAACAAAAATGTTCCTTCCCAAAATTGACGAGGAACAAATGGAACAAAAAAAAGAACAAATATTAAAATTTATTTTTATTTTAAAATAAATAAAAATATGTTTATTAAAAAAATTTCAATTTTGTAATATAAAAACTTTCATATTTTCACAATGTATTGACAGAAAAAAATATTTTTGATAGAAAGTTTATGTTAACTAATCTTAAGGCTCTATTTGAAATGTATGAATAGTAAAACAAATTTAAATTACTCTTAAAATTTTATTGTTTGTTAATATTAATCATTAATATTTAATATGATATACCTAAAATTTAATTTTAAATCAAATGTAAAATTTATTATATATACATTAAAAATAATATTAATATTATCATTGAAATTTAATTTATTTAATATTTAATATATTTTAAAAACATATTTGTTGTTTGGGTACCATTTACTATTTTGTTATTCTCTGCAGATTTTCTTTTCATTTTTCAAAAACTGTTTATTCCATTTCGTATTGTTCTTTTTATTATTTTTCTTATTGTTCTTCTAATGGTTACCAGTAGGAGTATGTATACTTTTAATTATAGAAATTTAAATATTGGCTTGATTTAAATTTTACAGTTAAATAAAATTATATATCGGTTTGGGTTTATATTTTACAATTATAACAAAATTATGAATTGTTTGGGTTTACAAATTAGGTGATTAGGAATTAGATTTTACAATTAAAACGAAATTATATTTTGGTTTAAGTTTACAAATGAAGTGGTTAGAGTTTAGATTTTACAATTATAACAAAATTAAATATCGGTTTGGGTTACAAATGTGGTAGTTAAGGTTTAGATTTTACAATTAAAACGAAATTATATATCGGTTTGAATTTTTAAATGAGGTTGTTAGGATTTAGATTTTACAATTAAAATGAAATTATCTGTCGGATTGGTTTATAAAAGAATGGTTTAAACTTTTCATTTTACAATAATATATAGAAGTTTTGTTTCCTTGATGAATACAGAGGTGTGAACCCAAGTATTGTCCGATTCATAGGGTATGATAATCTTACCTAGTGTATGATAATCTTACCTAGTTGTAAATATATTCGTTGTGAAAAAGGTCCTTTTAAAGGTAACATTATAGTAATGAAGTGGGCGTACATTCACAAAGCACAAAGATATAAATTGTCCTATTGAGCAAAATGCTTTTAATTAGACGAGTTTGAGCTACATTTGTTTGCTTGCGTTGAGACTTGAGAGTAAAGTATTCTTGGTTAGAGATGTTATGTTACCGGTGTGCAGAGTACGGATCAAAGACGATTAGGATTTAAGGAAAAGTAAATAATTAAGATTGTCTGTTCGTTCTCCAAGGCAAATCAAAGTTGTTCGGGTCACTATAGTAGACGTACCTAATACTATTAAATCTATATGCTTGATCAATCTACATTGTAAACGAGATTATTTATAGATAACCTCAAACCCCGAACTCAATAGTCATGAAATATTTGTTATATGAGAATTGATTTCATCTTTTTGGGTCCAAACAATACATTTCATTTAAAACTTTGAAGATACTGTATAGTTGACGACTATCTTGTATTCTGTTTATAGATCACATTTATGTTGCAATAGAAAGAAAAACATATTACATATGCCGTAGGCTCATCGACTAGTCTAAGAGCATCTCCAATGCATCTCTATTTTTTTCTTTTATAAATAGAGAAAAATATAGCAATCTATTTTAAAGGCAAATTTGCTCTAACCCACCTCTATTCTCATCTCTTAAATAGAGATTGCTATAAATAGAAAAAAAAATAGAGTTAGTCTAGATATAGATTAAAAAATAGCAATTTCTATTTTAGAGATGAAAATAGAGGTGGATTGGAACAAAAATGTCTCTATTATAGAGTTTCTCTATTATAAAGAAAAAATAGGGAAAACAATTGGAGATAGTGTAACAACATTTTTAAAATTAGTTGCAACCAACGAATATACTGCATCAGTTATCAAAGTAATTAAGATTAGCAACTTTCTCTTTTTAGACCAAGTATATATTAATTATCAAAGTAACTGAGATAAATTGTAATTCTCTCTTTCGTCTCAACTCTCAAGTCAATCTTCTAACTTTCTTTTTGGTCTGAACTATCTTCGAACTTAATGCAGCGAGACTAAGATTCTGGACGTCGCTTTTTTCTTCCTACGTGTTGTGTTATTGCCTTTTTGCCGGTTGGTATATTTGTTAATACTAATGAATAAGTAATGAAAAGTATAAGAGTTCATTTGAAAATTCCGTCAATGTCGGAGAAAAGTAGGTGACAAATGACATTCAAAAAAATAGTTTTACGTGGAAAAAGGTTAAGCACCTAAAGTGACTTTAATGCAATAGTCAATGGTAAGTTCTTAATGCACAAGATACCATCACACCCGGGATCGAGTTCTACACCTTACAAATGTAGAAATTTGGCTAATGAGTCGGGCAGTTGTTGCCCGATAATTAATAAAGAAAAAATAAAAAGGTTAAGCACACACATAGACTTAAATTTCATATGACATTTAATACTATGGACGTTTGTATACTATTTTTCCTCCATACACGATATATATATTTCTCTATTAAATTTCAATAGTGATAAATGTGGTTTTGTAAAAATAATTTAATGGTTTGGCATTCGCTTTTGTGACGTGAAAGGACATTGTCCTAAGAGGGTTTCAATAAGGTTACCACTTGATCTGTTATTGCCGAGACAGAGACATACGTACGCCTCATTCCGTTTCAGATAATAGTTATCATATTGTCTTTTATTTGATAACATTATTTGATAACATAAACATTTTACGTATATTTTAGTTGCGTTTATTTTATTCCATAACATAATTACATTGGTTTCAGTATATTATTTTATACCTATTTTACACAAATATATTGGAGTTCACCGCTCCACCTGTAGACCTTTTATTTCGAATGATCACACCATCATTACTCACATGAAATATAGTATATTATATAGTTGTACATAATCTACCGTTGATTATAAAAAATTATCACTAAAAGCTATGGTTCATCTTTCTCTGTTGTGTTATGTGTTGAGACTTGAGACATAACACATATGGAGATCAAGTTAACTACAAAAGTATATTTTATATTTTGGCTATAAAAATCAGGTTCGCAAGAAGAATTTAATAGTTTTAGTACAATTATTGTCCGTTAATTTTATTATTGTCACTTGAACTTGGGTAAGAACTAGTCCAGCATATGTCATATATGTTACTTACATTTTATGTTAACAAGGTATTGATCAGAAACTTTATAAACTTTGACTTTCGACTAATGCTGAAAATTTGTATGATTAGTTTTAATATTTCGCTTACCATAATACGTAATTTGGATTAAATATACTAAAATGACTCTCTGACCACACCAAAAAAAAAGAAAGAAAAAGAACTGTGTACTATAATAATTTTGAATTTTAACTACTAGCATCCATATATTAATCACCAAAAAGAAAAAATGTTTGACGTTGTATCAGGTAACAGTCATGATTATTTCCATTAATCTTGAATTAAAACTAACATATCCCTAATCGAGTGATTATGGCTGTGCTTGTGTTTGTAATTCATCAAAATATATAAAATCCGTATATACATGCACGCATAATACATTTGTATGATGCATGCTTGATAAGGATATCTTAAATTAGTGATAATTCAAGTATATTATAACATGGAAGCTAAAGTTCATGATGTCTTTCTACTCACGTGAGTCCGTGTTCGTTACATTCAAATTGTTTTTCCTTATTCGTACTATTTTCAATATGTAATTACATATACAGTTCCCCTTTTTGGAGTATCGAAAAAGTCACCATAGACAAGTTGTTTAAATTTACTTTTCTTAACAAATTTTCCTACAGTTTGAGGTAACTTTATTCTTTATTTTTTTTTCACTTTTACAATTACGTACTTTGAATCAATCTTATATATAGGCATGTCGAAAAATTTGTTTTACTTTGAGGCATTTTGAAGCTAACTTTGTGTGCCCGTGGTTTTGTCGTCCACAATCAAAAAAGGATCAAACTTACCGTTTAGGTTTAAAATCAATTACTGGAAAACTTATTTTCTTGAAGATCCTGGAAATTATCTATAGGATAATTAATTTATGTAAAACCTACTTAATCCCACACAAAGATAATAATATTGGAAAAACAGAAAAACCTTCAAAACATACAAGAAACGTGCTAATGAAGAGAGATGGGTCAAAGACTTTAACCGAACTTATTTGTTGGCATGATGAGTGGCAACACCTAGACCCCTAGATCACTGACCCCACTTTATAAGCTTTAGAAGCATTTCATATGTACATACAGTGTGTGGAACAGTGGAAGTAATTAATATAGTATAGACTATAGAGTATATAACCCAATTGACATTTTTTAACCTTACAAATTATATAACATATTTTAGAGTAATAACAAAACAGTAAAGTTATGTTTAACTAACCTTTTTTTTTTACGAATTTACGATCAATTAATACTAGAATTGTATCTAGTAAAACGTAGCTAGCTTAGCGCGATCGACTAGAAATGGTTGTTTGATATATACTTACACAAATACGGTCTTTTAGAAGAGGATCTTTAACGACCTCATCAGATTTGTTGGACTAAATTGTTTTTAGATCCAGAAGTCAGGAGTTCAAGTTATGCTTTAGAAAAAACCACATTACATGTTTTTAATTCGGCTTAAGGAAAAAATACGTGCCTCAATTGAAAACAAGTTGTTATCGACAATTTAGAAAAAAAGATCTTTAACACCTAATTTCAATTGAAATTTTCATCTGCTACGATATAAAAAACCTGATGTTTTGTATAAGCTAGTTGAAGACCTTGGCATCCGAGATCAAACTTGAATAATATTGCCGAGTTGTGAAATTAAATCCGTTATACAATTCCGCGGATTGATGATCTGAATGGTTAAATCAACATACGCGCCTACGCATAGTCCCTCAGAAGAGAACAAAATGACACCGGTGTTCGCTGTGATATATATTATAAGCATGCGATATTTGTGTGTGTTTATGATTTTCTTCTTTATTTAATTTTTGTGGCCGTTTATTATACAATAAAACGAAAAAACAAACGTAGAATCAACTAAAATCTGTAATAACGAAAAGTTGACGTTACTCTTATCAAATATATAACACTATATATTGAAATTGTATATGCCATTTAAATTCAAAATTAGTGTGAGATTTCTCTAATATATAAAGAACAAATCTCTATGGTCGAGAAAGAGAAATATACTATAGAGCAAAACTTTGATAATATTTTAAAACTTTTAAGGACAGACATTGACAAACGTGAACGCCCCAACTGAGCTGGCCTCTTAGGTAGGCTCATAAGTGTCGCACAAAAGTTCCATACAAAGTCCAAAACCATTTAAGCAAATTATTTCTTTTCTTGTAGAAAAATTCAAAAAATAAAAATTTACGGACACATATATACGTAATATATATGTTCTGCCCGAACAGTTCCACCAGAAATAGACAATAAACACATCGACCATCTAACTTTTTAATTAGCACCGCTCAGGCATTATAAAAATACAATTATATACCTTCACGTATATATGTGAATATACGCATCTTAGAGTTCATGTCAATGTTCCAAATAAACGAAATAAAATCACAGGCACTTGTCTATATGAATCTACCAAGAATGTGAGAATTGTCTATTGTCTACTTTTTACCGCTTTTTTTAGTTACCAAAAAAAAAAAAAAGTTTCTAACATTTTCAAACTGACTAGAATTTTATACAAATTTCAAACTATACTAAAATAAATAAAGTTTTATTTGTCTTCAAACATTCCAAATAAACTTTTATTTTGTTAAGTATGTAAAATAACGCATATCATGGCATTTATTTTACACAGTAATTACGGAGTACTTATTTAGGTTGGCAATAAAAATGAAGATACTATACTTTTGTCAGGTTGCTTTGAGGTCACAGAGCCGTCTTGCTACAGAAGCTGCATATAATTGTAGTCCTTTTTCAATTTTATTTGTATATACAGCTAACATGCATTTCTTTTTCTCTCTTTTTTTTTTTTGTTATTTACACCAATGGAAAGAAAGTCACGCGTCTTCAGTCAGCTCACACGTAAATATTTGGCCAAAATTTTACTTTTAGACTGTACGATTTACGAGTAAGGGAGGGGCTTTATCGATAGGTGAAAGCCATTATCGTTGCAGTAATTTAAATTCCATTAAAAGAACTTTTGAAATCATTAAAAAGAAAAATGGAAATACGTAGAGAGTCAATTATGACCTTACTCAATCAAAATTAGAGTTTGATCAAAATAAACGGAAAAAAAATCATATTAGACTTTAACTATTATACAGAATTACGAATTTAAAATAACCGTAAACAAGAATATAAAAAGCATAAGGGTGAATTAATTAAAGAAGTTTTTCACTAACCGAAGTAGTCAAATTTTATTTTTCTTGTGTAGGCTTAGGCTAATAGAGTTGAGCCGCAATTTGGTCTTCGTGTGCATGGGAAATCACACTAATTTAGTTGGTCTAGCGAAAAGTTTGCACCTTTCCACATGCATTTTCCATGTCGTTTTCACATACTTATTTAACGGTCGAAAAAAATAGTATATATTTCCCCACAAAAATGTATATCCCAACGATTTAATAGGTTATAACGAACTAAGAGGCTATAGTGTCTATATATAGGGTATATGAAGTATGAACATATACAGTGTACTGTGTTTGTTTCTTTTTGGCAGATATTGCTAAAAAAATGAGCTTTAATGAAGAATCACGATGGCCTTTGGTTTCTTTTACGCAAGTGGGTAAAATTTTCTAGCCGCAATTCATTTTATTTAGTTTTATGAAGCTGTATTTGGTCCCCTATCTATCTCCTTTTATCATAACTTCGTATCTGATTTTTTCTGTTTCTCAAGATCTTCCTTCTGAAATTTGTTGTACCTTATAATTGAGAGATTTGTATATAATTTCTTTGTAGAGTCATGCTATATCTTTACTTTGTCGGTAAACTTTCTATAACGTCGTAAATTCTAAATAGTAGTAGTATAAATTGCTACATTTACATTCCACAAATAGGAAGAGAGCTAGTGACTAATTAACGCAGCTAGTGTGAACGTGTACATGTGGGATGTGGCATGCAATGAAATGTGGGATTTTGTTCTTTTTTCTTCTTTCCCTGAACCAAATCAGATTGGTTAAGTGTAGTCACACGATATTATCTCGAGTTTAATTTTTTTTTGGGTTGGAGGGTGTGGTTGTTGTCGACATTCATAGTGGGGCGACTTTCATAAATAGAAAGTTTTGATACGTTATATGAAATTACGCTAGATTTTTTCTAATACTTTTTTTTTGTCAATGCATGGGACCGATCGAAACCTCCTTATTAACTTAGATATTTTCTACAAACTTATAAATTCGGCAAACAACGGCACAAACGGCGTATATGTACAAAATAAAATGTAACTAAAATTCTATACATTAAAAGCGACAATGATGAACCGGATGAAGATGAGATTATTCGGACATACTACTTTAACAACCTTCTCATGTTTAAGGTACATACTGAAAACGAAAATGATAATAATTAGGCAATGATGGAACTGATAAGATAGCATTTATAACTATTCTCCCCTCCATTATTCTATTTATCTATTCTTCACTTTGAGCGAGTGTCGGAGTGTTCTCAAAATATCAACGTTCCAAAATCTCCCGGTTTACTTTTCGTCCGTATGAGTCAAATTTTAAGCCTTAAAATTTACAGTTTAGAGCTCAATTTTTTAAATTTTGAAATCTACAAATGGAAATTGAAACTTAGATTATGAGCAAATTTTATTTTCAAAATTCGACAACTTTTTTTGTTAAATTGTTTATCGTAAAAAAAGAAAAGAGAATGTTGAGAGACAACGAGAGTACAAGCTCACGTGATTTCGTTATGGGCCCTGCATTTCCGTAGTGCACAATCACATAGATTCATTTTAGTGGTGTAATTTAAAAAGCCCAACCACGTGTCCAATTTAACTATCCACGTCAGTACATAGGTTCGTTATTATAGCGAAACGTGGCGTGAAGCTTTTTGTATTTTGTTAAAATGGAAAACAAAAGAAGTACAATCTTATGGTTTTAATTTGTTGGTCGGAGTCGGAGTATGGATGGGATCAAAGTAATAGCTGTCCAGTGGTTCTTAAAAGGCATCTTGATGATTCATAGATATTTTTTACTTTATCAAGTTTATGTAAAAAAGTACACATTTTGAAACCACTAGACATGCCTTATGATCTATCTGTACACTAATGTTGAACCATTTCATCCACCATCAGATCATGCGTAAAGATTTTACGTATACTGTTGTTATTCTTACCCAAAATCTTATAAAGGAAGAAATTAAGATATGGAATGATAAGTAATGTGTGACCCATGTTAATAATTATTTAGAAGGTGGCAAAACACTTTCTACCCGTTAACATCAGCTTTTTGTCGTATCATTATGGAGCATATTGGCTATTTTATCATTATTAGTTGGTCCAAACCCTTTCTCCTTTTATCTATAATCAACATTTGATAATGAATATCTAATTATTTTATTTTCGATTATCCCCAAGTTATAAACTACCACGAGCGATCATTTGCTTATTTTCTTGATGAAGGAGATAAAAACACAACTATGATTATGTTGTGGGATTACAAGTATATGACTTTGGTTATCATTACTATTTCCTGCACTGCATGAAAGCTGTTTTTTTAATCACAAGTGAAAACTATTGTCTAGTCATGCACAAGAAACATAACCCACGATTTTTTAGAAAATAGCTTTCATGCTATAGAAAAAATAGGTTAGGTAGGTAGTCGCATAACCTACGACTCCGTTGAGAATTCATATGAGAATTTGCTATTGGCCTTCTTTCACATAGATATGTATTTGTTTTAGATTTATATTGTCTTCGACTAAATGTGAAAAAGTATTTTGTTTGCGGTCTTAGCCATTCTAGACAAGAAAAAAACATTGGGTTGACCTATTTACGCAGGAAAACCGGGTCGGCGGGCTGACATTTCCCAAAATGCGAACCGGGACCTACAAAATGCGAAATCAAAGTAAGATGTTTTATTTATACGTCTAATCACATTGAAAAACATATGTTTACAAAATATAAATAACAAACGACAGCACACAAAGGTAGAAGTCATTTATAACGTTAAGGGTGTAGAGAAAAAGCTATGTGTACAACAAAAGTTAAAGAAAAAGAGAGACAAAACAGATCCTAAGGAAAAGATTTGTGTTATATTCACATTCATGTTTCCTTCATTCTACCAATTTGGACTCATTATATGTTTCCCTTTATCATCTTGATCCCCTAATATATTTACTTTGTTCACATCACACTTCACATCAATATAACCAAAAATAAAATTTCATTACGTTATTCATCGTGGATATTTTGAACTTTTTAGTATTAATAATTATGACCAAAAACAGAGAAACTATTGCTACATTCTGGAACACAAGTTATGGACTCATACGATTCCCAGTTTCCCACTTAAATAACGAAATTACTAGATTAGTATTCTTCTGGAATCGTAATTTCGTATTGTATGTTTTTAGAGATTTTTTTTTTTTTTTTTTTTTGAATAAAATGTAACATTTATTCGAAAAAACGTTTTACATCAGCGGTTGTTTAAAACTTGGTCAAAGATTCATCTAAATATTTGAATTACATAACAGGAAGGTATTTGAATTAGAGAAATTATTTTATTAGGCATTATATAATATAGAACATCAATAAGTAGTCGAAGTACCTAAGTATTTGTATGTTTTCTCATAATTGGCAAATGACCCACACTGCACCCTTTGCAATCGAAAATGACCTTCCTTATCAAATCAACTCAATAACTTGTTTAGGTGTTCCATTTCTCTAGTTAACATGTTATAAGAAGCCTTAACCTTTTTTTTTTCCTTGACAATTTTTGTGCCGGGGTTTTCTGATATCTAGAAGCAATGCGCATGACCAGACTGAGATAGAGCTCCCGGCCGGGACGGTATGCGAAACCACAGATCAGGCGAGCGCACGATCAGCTAAGAAGCCTTTAACTTCTCCCTCATTTTAGGACTAGGTTATTAAATGCGTGCCTATTGACGCTTATGGGCCTAAGATGGAACATAGATGGGCTACTATTGACCCGATACATCCGTTAATACCTCAAAAATTTGCGTTACCGATCAACACCTAAGAGCCAAGAGATCTTGTGGATTACAAAGAAGCCTAAGGCCATCTTTATCGGTGTAACACTTAGTGTGTTCTTGGGCTTATTTAAATTGGAAAAAATGAAAAAGTGGGCTTAGATCAGTTTAATGGATCTTATTGTAGAAATGTTTTTTGGGTTGTTTTTGTGTGACGTGGCCGATTTGGATTGAAAATTTCTTTTTGGCACTCTCGTTTCATTTTCTTCGATATTGTCGAGCTAGGGTTTGTTGTTGTTCTGTCCCAAATGGCGAAACGGCGATTTCATCTCCTTTCTTCGATATTGTGGCGATCTCATCTCCTTTCTTCGAAACGGCGATCTCATCTCAACGGTGTTTCTTGTTCTGTCTCGCAAGTGATCTCCTTTCTTCGAAACGGCGATCTCCTCGTCTCCTCTGTCTTCGCTGTCTTGCCAAGTTCCTCTTCTCCTCTGTCTCCGCTGTCTTGCCAAGCTCCTCAGCTCCTCTTCAAGAGATCTCCTTGTCTCTTCTGTCTCGGCTGGCTCGCAAATCTCATCTCCGGCGAACAAAGGCAAAGGTAATCTCATCTCCTTTGTTTCATCGATTTAGGGTATTGAAATCTCTGAATTTGGTTTCGATTTAGTATAATGTAAATAGGGTTTCGTCTCATTTGTCAAAGGTTTTGATTAACCAATATAGGATTTGTATGAGTCAATTTTGAGTGTCGTGTGTTGTAATTGAAATCAACCTTAATCGATTTGTATGAGTGATTGCAAAGCGATTTTGCCCTGTATTTGAAATCAACCTTAATCGATTATGCTTTAGCCTTACAGTGATGAATATTAATCGATTTTTCTTTGTTTATGAGGCTTGTAGGTGAGGTTATACGTGGGAAATTAAATCGGATATCCATCAACAAACCTGCATTACTCGATAGTAAAAGGTAAATCACAAGGTTTGTCACAAGGTAAGTGTATATTCACAGTTTTGTGAATGTTGCTTGTTTGATTAGATTTATTTCTTGTAATCGGATATCCATCAACAAACTTTTAAACTTGGATTATTTGTGTAATGCAATGTTTGACCATTTTGGTTTAAAGATTTGAGTGGTGTTTGAGTGATTGGTTTGTCTATTGTATAATATGTTTGAATGGTTTGTGTTTGAAGAGTGGTGTCTGAGTTTAATGGTTTGAATCGCTACTATAGTCTAATGGTTTTTGTTTGAGTGGTGTTTGAGTGATTGGTTTGAATCGCTACTATAGTCTAATGGTTTGAATCACTTAAAGATTGGTTTGAATTGCTACTATAGTCTAAATGGTTTGTGTTTGAGTGGTGTTTGAGTGATTGGTTTGTCTATTGTATAATATGTTTGAGTAGTTGCTTGTAAAGTGATTGCGATGGTCTATGTTGCTTGTTTAGTTGTGATAGTGTAGACTATAGTTGTAAACTGAGTTCAATGCTTTAACGAAACCAAACTTTTTGGTTTACATATTTAAAACACTAAATGACCTTTATTTACTTCTGATTTGACTGAAGTAGGTAATGGCTGCACCATCGGCAGAGTTTAGTCACATGTGGGAGATCAAAAAGAAGGATTTAGAGGGCATGAAAGAACTTCAAAAGATGTCCATTCTTGACACTCTCATTGCCAAGAAAGAAACGCTAGATGTTTTAGCTTAGATGTTTGTTTTAACTCTAGTTTATGTTTGTTTTAACCCTAGTTTATGTTGTTTGTTTTAAGTATGTTTGTCTTATATTTGTTTTAAGTATGTTTGTCTTTTGTTTTAACTCTAGTTTATGTTCATAATGAATCGGCTTATGTTTATGTTTCACATGTGTTTTTAATGAATCGGCTTATGTTTAATAAATCCATGTGTTTTCGGTTTCACATGTGTTTCATATTTATCTATTGGGACTCTAAAATGTTATACTTATTTATGTGTTTTCAGTTTTCAGGTTGAACAAGTCATGGACTCTTTATATGACTATGATATAAACAGCCCATTAGACTGTAGTAGCGATTCAGAAGAGGAGGTTGAGACCTGTTACTATCCTCCGCAACCACAACTGCGATTGGACCAAGTGATCCAGCTCAAGGACCAAGTGATCCAGCTCAAGGACCAAGTGATCTAGCTAAAGTAATTTACTTTGGATTGTAGTTTTAAAGACTGAGTCACATGTATTTGGAATTTGGTGTTTGGAATGAAGTTTTAAAGACTAAGTCACATGTATTTGTTTTCTTTGCTTGGACAGAGTCACAAGAATTTTTTTGAGTTTGTCCGATTGTTCACATGCAAAACATACACTCTTGTCCGATTGTTCACATGCAAAAGATACACTCTTGTCCGAAATGACCAAAGTTCTATATATATGAGAAGAGCACAAGATCAAATCAAGCAAATCAAACATACCAACTCAAAATCAAACCATTTTCTTTCTTTCACCAAAAACATTTTCTTTCTCAACCCTTTTATGACATCTTCTTCCAACAATTTTCACTACCATTATGATCCCAATAATGATAGTTTAAACCAATTATTTTAAGAGCAATTTGATATTGTATTTTGAATTTTAATAAAAGTTTTATAAGTTTGAAATTTAAATATTTTTTTATAAGTTTTTATAATTGTAATATATTTAAGAATATTATATTATTAAATCTTATGATTTTAAACATGTTCTCCCAATAACTAACTTTTTAACAAAAGATCTTAACTACTAATCTTATATTATTTAAGAACACCAAAAAAAGTTGTCCCTTTAAAGATGCCCTAACAGTAATTAAAATCAACAAAATCAAACCAACCAAACAAAACAAACAAAAATTTAACCAGTGATTGACAATCAAAACGAGAAGACAAGAAACGATATTTGCATCAGAAGAGCTCAGAAAATTCCAACACATTGCCTCCAAGTTCTTATCCTTTTACTGATAATATCGAAAACAAGATCATAAAAGAGCAACAATTGTCTTCTTGGAGGATTTGGAGGCATCTGAGTATCATCACGTGTAGAGGACAAGTTCGATCTTTGGTCTTAACCACGAGCCATCATCACGTCCAAGTGGTCCAAACTTCTGTCACCTGAAGACATCTCTCCTCTTCTTCCATATGAATCCCTTCGTTGGCTTCTGTAGAATCTGTCTTCTTTCTTCTGTACATGACGTTCACTAGTAGCCACTTGGTGAAGATGTAGCATAGCAACCATGCTAATGGCGAATATAGCAGCGTTTCCAAGTAGGCCTCTCACATGGTTGAATCCAAGTGCTCTTTTGGCAAACCCGAAAGTCGAGGCAAAGGCAGTGATTACAAAGTTTGACTTCTGGCCATCAGGAGGAATAGAGTTTGCTCCAGATGGGTTTAGCAAGGACTCGTAGAGGTGATCAGGCGAGACGAAATGACTGGCGGTTTTAATGCTCCCAACAAATGCAAGAGCTTCCTCTAAGACTCCGTAGTTCTTGCCGTGGTGTTCAGCCAATCTCATTGCTAGTAATATTCTGCTCTGCTCAAGCCGGGCAACCGCGACATCTCTCTCTGTTCGTTGCTGTGTATGAATAGTCTGCAGAGCAAAGAGAAAGAAGTTTTACATATTGTCTTTCAGATTACGAGATCAGGTGGTAGAAGTAAACTGAGAAACTATATGAGAGACAAAGAGAGAAATAAACATATCCATGCGATTCTCCTATATATGCAAAAAAAGCTTCCACACTCTCATTCTTTGGTCTAGATATAATCTACAATGGATTCTGTACATGAGACCATAACAATCTTTATGCATATACAACCCCTGAATCAGTAATTGTTCCTTAGCAGTCCCATAATTACCTTAGCTTATTCAAAATCTGAAACTCTTATTCGTAAACCTAGCTAATGGAATTACCTACCACAAAGACCTAAAACCTAACTACACATAATAACCAAATCAATTGTAACCCTAAATTGCCTCAAACCGGCTTAATCATGAGAATGAAGCAGATACAATCGATTTCAGAGACGTTGAGATTTGCTCAATTCTCTTCAGAAAAAATCAGCACAAACCCTAAGTGATATATATAACAAAGCTATTCTCCCAAATCTCACAACACATTCGTCTCTTCAATTTCGCTTTATATCAATGACGAATCGAAACACAGAGAATCAAACAGCGAGACTCACATGGAAAAACTCAAGCTGGTCTTCAAGGTTCTCAAGAGCGGTTCGAATAGCGTTAAGACTCTTGGCCTCTCGCATCGTGGAGTCGTCGTCGTTATCGTCAACGGCGAATCCTTTGATGAAAACATAACCCGGTCGGTTATCATCTACGCCGTTTGGGTGATGATGATGAGCCGTCTTCCTCTTCTCCGATCGATTCGAAGGTTTAACGGATTTGAGGAAGTGAGAACGCGAAATCAAGTGAATCTCATCGCTAAGCTTGTCATGTAGATCCCAGATTTTCTCAAGAACACCTTCGATTTCTTCGATCTCCATTTCTCCCATTTCATTGACACACCACAAAAAAGACGGAAACAAAAAAAACAAATAAAGCAAAAGAACAAAAAAAAAAAGCAAAAAAAAAGTACTTCTTCTTCTTCTTCTCCTTCTTCGTCAGACTTTTAATTGTGGACTCAAATTAAGCGCTCCGATGAATTTAATTTCCGGATACGGGTCAAAGCTCCGTTTTTCAAAAAACCCGACTCGGAAATGCGTTAAACAGCTGGCAGCACGGACTATGCACGTGTCTTTTATTAAACTCATTGGGCCTCTTTACTGCGTTGCACTTAGGCCCAAAAGCATACCCATCATCCACGTGGGTCCGTCTCTCACAAATCAATTCAATAAAACTACTGACACATCATTTAAAATAGATGACCAATTAAAATATAACAATTAATACAACTCAGCATTTTTATCCAATAATTTGGAAAAACTTAGAGCTGACACATCATTTAAAATAGATGATCACCTAAAATATAACAATTAATACAACTCAGCCTTTTTATCCAATAATAATTTTTTTTTCTTCTATTCCACATGTACATATGTTAAAACAACTTAATCGAGTTAATAATAATTATTAAATAATTTTACTATAATTTATATATACAAAATCTATAATATTTATCTGTAAAATTATTATTTAAGATCTAAATTTTATTTGTGTAGTATATATTTTTCAGTTTTATTTGAATATATAATATTTTTTTATAATAATTAAGATTTAACATATAGAAATTGTTATAATTTGAATTTTATATTATCTCACCATATGAATCAAGAGTTCTAAGATTTTATGAAAATCTAAGTAAGTGATACAATTAAGTTATAAAGAAAATAAAAGAATTAAATTTTGGGTGTAAGTGAGACAATTAAGTTATAAAGAAAATAAAAGAATTAAATTTTGGGTGTCATTTAAAAAAAATATAATGGTATGTAAATATAAATACTATGAAAAATTGAAAACAAATAAATAAATTATTTCTCGAGCTTTGTAAGCGCAACAAGTCAGTAGTTTTTTTGTTTCTAGAATAATCTCTCAAGCGTGATTGGAAGATAAACTCTTTTTGTGAAGCACTGAAGCGTACATAAACTAGAGTAAATCAGTTACGTATTATAAAAAAAAATCATAATAATGATTGCAATATTTGAATTTTAGCGTGTGATAAGAAAGGTTCATTGTCTCTCAAGATTTATATATAAGAACACCAATGACAAATTAAACAATATTTAAGATCAAGAAACAATTTTTTTTTAAATTAAAGAAAACTAAATCATCTATAACTTTGACAATTAACATAATAATAAATTGTATACAATTTAACATAAGTATAGTATTTAAATAACAACACAAAACTAAACTAAAGTAAAAATATGTCTATTTACTTTGACATACGTAGATTTGTTATTAAAAAGAATTGATAATTTACAAAAGAAAACAAACAAATAATAATGTAAGAAAAACACAAACTATATAAACTTAGATGATTCTTACCAAAAAAAAATATAAACTTAGATGATTAAATTTATAAACTACAAAAATACACCACAAAATAAATGCACTAATATATCTTCAATATAACAAGTAATAGGAGAAAAAGCCAATTATACGATTAAATTTACCCGACTTAAATATAAATGATAAATACACAGAGTTACAAACCATCGTAATTTTTTTAGTCCATTTATATATCATTATGTAAACCATAGTTTTTGTTATTAATATAATTCTAAAAAAATAAAAATCATATTTTTAACATCAAATATATTTCAAAATATATAGAACAACATCGCGCAGATCTAACTTGGTGCATGTAAAAAGTCAAATTGTCGCATAAGCATGGGACACGTGGCTGTTAAAAGCTGACGTGTCAAATGTTTGTTGTCCCTTCTGTTTTCTTATTTAAAACATAAAAGAAGAAACTGTGAAGTAAAAAAAGTGAAAAACGATCGATGGGTTCAACAACAACAAAGAAGGATAGTGCTAGTTTAACAAACGTATCTGTAGAGGAGCACTTTAGCATCTCCCAATCTACTTCTCGTGGACAGGTATTGTATAAAAAAACGTAAGACTTTGATTTTGTTTTTTTTTCTTTTCATTAATCTCTTCTCATGTAACGCAATGAGATATAGTACTATGCAGGCCAAACAGAAGAAATATCAACGGCGGCTGAAGCACTTGTAGGGAGGTCGACGACATTGACAGAAGCTCTCAAAGCGGCGGCCATGAATGTAGGTCGCAAACCGGTAGAAACCACTGACGTGGCTGCCATAAAAGAGGTGGAAGCTAGGGCTGTCGGTGGAGGGGATTTGGAAAGCGACGGTGGTGGTGTAACCGCTGTAGCAAGTAGAGCGGTAGCTCGTAACAAAGAAATAGTAAACGAAAATGAGAAGACAAATCTTCGCGACGTTATGGCCGAGATTGATGTGAGGGTTACGAGAGATAGAGAAGTGACGAGTGAAGATGCAGAAGCTGTGGTTCAGGCTGAGCTCACTCATTCTCCTTTCAATAGTATTATTCCTGGAGGTGTTGCTGAATCCGTCACTGCCGCTTATAAACTCAATTCCAGTCCATGCAACACTTCTCTTTGATATTATTAAATTGCAATTTATTTTTAAATCTGTAATATAAAAAGCCGAAGTCCCAAGTATCCAATTTTACCAAGATTAGCTTTTGATCCAATCCTATGTATATTGAAGCCTATCCGATTTTGTTGCATCAATAATCAGTAAAATCCAATCATTTTTTGTTTTTATTACTTTTGACGACCAAAAAAAAAAACTTTCCAAAACTAAAGACAATTAACGTCAAAAACATGCAAGTTGTTAAAAACGTATATATATATATATATATATGGAGCTGTTTAATTAGGCTTTACGGGGTTGTTGAAGGTCCAAAAGTATATATACAGTATGGTCTCACCAATACATCGAAAAGGTCACTCTCGCTTAAGCAGCTAAATACGGGACACGTGAAGTGTTATATGCCCACGTGTCAAATGAAGTTGTACGGACCCGTTGTTATTGCCACATACATCCCGTTTCCTTATTTAAACGAAAGACAGATAATTATGAAAGGTAATGCAGTCAAAGAAAGAAGTTCAAAGAACTCTAGAACGATGGGTTCATCTGAGGATGGTGGAAATTTCACCAACATCTCTGTCGAGGAGCACTATAGCGTCTCACAGTCTAGTCCCGGTGGACAGGTACAGTTAATAAAGTGTATTCAGACACTAAACGGTGAAGGTGTAAGATATTAGATTGGAAATTTTGTTTGTATTAGGCTATTACGAGTTTACGTTTACAATTTATTGTGTGTTTTAGTAACGTTTTCACGTTTTCATTTCTCTTGTTTTTTTGCATGTTGTGTAAATGATAAACAAAAAAAACAAATGAGAACCTTTATTTTTTTTTTTTGCGTATAGTGTTTGCGTTTGTACATTAATACATTTTAATAAGTATTCTATAAAAACACCCTCAAAATGATTACGACCATATAGTATTTTTTAAAAGTTTGAAGTTTAATTGATTTTATCATGTTATAGCTAACAACGTTTAACACATAAACTGATGTGCAACCATTTGAAATAGTATGTAGGTCCAACAGAAGAAATATCCACGGCGGCTGAAGCACTTATTGGGAGGTCGACGACGTTAACGGAGGCTCTAAAAGCAGCAGCCATGAATGTTGGCCACAAACCAGTGGAAACCACCGACGTAGCTGCCATAAAAGAGGTGGAAACTAGAGCTGTCGGAGACAACATAGAAGATGATCGCGGTGGTGTAACAGCCGTGGCAAGTGAAGCGGTTGCTCGTAACGAAAAAATAGGTAAGAAGGACGAGAAGACAAATCTCAGCGACGTTATCGCGGAGATTGATGTGAAGGTAACGAGGGACAAATCAGTGACAAGTGAAGACGCAGAAGCAGTGGTTCAAGCTGAGCTTAATCATTCTCCTTTTAACCATATTATTCCTGGAGGCGTCGCTGAATCGGTCGCTGCAGCTTATAAACTCAATCGCAATCCATCATTTTGATATTTCCAATATATATAGTCATATCATATAAAATGGTCTTGGTTTTTGTTGCATAATTAATTACTAAAGAATAAGCTTAAACCATGTTCCATATTTATGTTTTTTTTATATATGGCCGATATTTTGTAAATTTTATTAGAATTAATATATTGTTTAAAAAAATGTAAGTTCACTGATAATTTTATTCTAAAAATATATAACACAACCGAACAGTTAATCTTCACAAATTGAATAGGAAGCTTATAAACCCCAAATCCAACCATGGAGCCACATTTGTATAGTCTTGACGAGCGTAAAAAAAAGTGTAATAAGGTCATAGAAAAGAAAGAAAACAAAAATAGATACACCATCAAAGCATAGTCAGATAGTCTATTGGTTGAGACATTACAAATTTGCAAGAGAAGACCTCTAATAAATTAATATTTCATCACTTTGCAAAATTATGAGAGGTCTTTTCTCTCAGTCTTCTCTATAGGACTCCATATAAAAGTTGCAAAATTCTATGAAACCACAGACACAAAAATGGTTATAGACGAAAATATTTACGGCGTGTCATATACTCTAAAAGGTTTAACACCAAGCTCTTTGACAACAAACTGGAATTTTAGATGAAGAGGAAATAAAAGGCATACTTTATGTAACAAGTTCATTTTTACTTTCACACTTAGAAGTTGGAAAAAGTTGAGAAGTTAAGCTAACAAAACTGAGACAACCATAATACATAAAGAGTACCAAGCAAATGGGCTCAAAACAAGCATTTCATCACAACTAAAGTATGCATATAGGATTCAGAATGGATCAGAAATAAACAAAGATATGCGACACCAAAGTTCACATGTTCTTTTTCAATGAAATACGACCGCTACTACGCTAGAGTAAAAATAATTATATTTAGAATTTGAGAGTAAGTATATATCTACGTGTTTTCTTTGTAAAACGGTTATATAAGAATATTTCTCGTCATCCATTGGCGTCATCGCCTTTAGTAGGTAGTACTCAAACAAATAGAATAAATATGACCAGAAAAAGTGGCTCAAAGACTGGCCTCGACAAAGCGGAGATTGTCGTCGATGGGTCATAGTAGTTGTGATTTTGGAATCATCTCCGGATTAATTTTACGTAGGAGGATATATGCTTTTTCAAATAAAATGTGGCATGATTAGGTGTCCGAAACCAGCAGCTAGCACGAGGTTGCCCTCTTCTTTTTTCTTTGAACGATAATTATTATAATTACGCTTTCCATTAAACAAGAACAAATAAATTACATGAATAAACCAACCAACAAAAAACAGAACAAAGCATGAGGACCAAAACCTACTTTTGACTTTCTACAAATCTCACGTCACAAACCATAGAAAAAGAAGAGTTGGAGAACACAAAATTACTAGGAGAAAGCAAAACCATTGTGGATGATAACAAACAAAATGATCGGATCCATCACGTTTTAGTGAATGAAATAAGTCAACGCCAACGCCACCAACATTAGAACATACGCTATCCCCTGATCTATCGATGTTCCTGCCAAACACACACACACACACAAATCATAAAAACACAATATCAATCTCTTGTTCTCCAAACTAGCTAGTTTTTTTTTTTGTTTTTGGTTTTGGTATCAAAGAAAGATTTGTCCTATATATAATATTAATACCGTCGCTGGTGGGTGCGGGAGCTGGCGAAGAAGATTGAGCATGAGCAATCGGCAAAAGAATCACGGAGATGATGACGAAGACGGCGAGAATCTCCAAGGGAAATTTCAGGGACGCCATTCTTTTTCTTTATCTCCGGTGATTTATTCCGGCGAAGGAATCTTTTTTTCTTGGTGGTTTCGTAATATCTCACCAGAAATAAAGAAAAAAAAAATGACCGGATTGATAGAAGAACAGAGGAACCTAAAAGAATTGGTTAAATAGCCAAAATAAAGAAAACATGCCACAGAGAACGTGGGGTCAAGACAGCTTAAACTCTCTCTAATCACTCGTTGGTTTGGTGCGTTGTCATTTTATTAAAAATTTAGAGGATTAACGAGAGTAACGGTTAATTGTGTTCTGTGTCTAAGCTGTGTATGAGAAGGATTAGAAAAAAATATGAGTATCTTACAGCCTGTTTTTTTGATATACTTTACTGGTTCTGTAATTTTCCTTTTCATGGAAGATCATTGTATATTTTAGTCACTAATTTCAACTTGTGAGTTGTGATAATCCGGTTCAGAACTAAACCGAACTAAACATTCCTTAAACATTAAACATTACACATTAAACAATCCGGTTCTTGAATTCTTTTAAAAATGTATTCTATGTGTTATATATATATATATGGTAACATAGTTGAAGGTTATACATGTCAATATCTGTAGTCTGTACTATACATTTGCTCACTTTGGAAGGCTATAAATGCCCTCTCAATCGAAGGAACTATACATTATACCACGTACTTGGTGGAGCGTGCGTAGGCTCATCATGTTTTGGACTGTTAAAAACATTTGTGACAAATCTTTTATTCATTCAAACCTATGTTTCAGTCATCATCAGGACCCAAAAAGCACCATAATATAAACATGTTCACGGTGAGGCTTATTCCCCCAAGTTATTATGGAGATGGAGGACGAGCGAAGAAAGGATCATCTCTGTTGTTATAGATCTTGAAGAGTTGTTTCCAGTATCGGCATGCAAATTTTTCGCAATCCTCAACGGCTTTATAGTCGAAATCTTCCAATTCCTCAACCGATTTCTTCAAATCATTCTTGGGGTCCCCATCCGTCAGAAAACTCGCTATGTAAGTTCCCCTAAATCAAAACCATTCAAGAACGCAAAATCAAGAAAACAGTTTTAACAACAGATCAAGAAAAAGGGTTTGCTAGCTAGTTACTAACCTTGCAGCATCAAACTTGTTGAAACCGATACCATTGCAGATACGGCTTGAGCTACTCAACTTTTCATCTTCTGTTTGAAGCCTATACATAACACAAACCGCTCTCATACAAAGCTCGGGATCTTTACCGATATCCGCAAGCATATCTGCTTCGTACTCCCATTTCCGCTTCTCGGGTTTCTTATCCCTCCTCAACCTTGACATGACATCCGCATAACCGGTTTCTCCATCAGATTCCTCTTCTCCGGTTTCATGATCAGAGCTTTCACTGACACTCACTTGACTGTCATCATCATCATCAGAAACAATAAACCCATTCAAACTTGCGCTTTCGCTCTCTGGCTCTTCTTCTGTCTCATCATCCTCGGCATTACCAATTGTTGGGATCCCCACAGCTCTCTCTGGTGAATTTTTCTCACTTGGAGCAGAGATCTCTTCAGAAACTCTCTGTTTCCTCAGTCTTGAGGATACTCGACGAGGCTGTCCACTCAATCTCCTGGAACCACTCTCTCCTTTGGTCGGTGTATCTACCATTTCTTGATCACTTGGTTTCAAGTTCTTGAGTATTGAAATAGGTATATTATCTTCATCATCATTATCATCATCAGTTTCTGAATCGCTGGCAATAACCCGTTTCCTCTTACGGCCACAAGGAGTGCTTTTGTCAGCTTCACAAGATTCAACATCTTCATCTTCATAGTTCTCATCAATACTTCTTCTCTCCTCTAAAGCATCCTTAGCATCAGTAGACTCCTTCTCGCTTCTCTCCTCTGTTTCACCATCACATAAATCAACTACACCAGTCGATTTGTCACCATCATCATCTTCAAACGACAACATCTTATTTACTCGTCCCCGAGAAGACATGTTATCTCTGTCTCTCCCCAAGATATAGTAGTCTTTGACCGGTGTGGTCATATAAGGTGAGCCTACATGAAAAGATAAACAAAATCAAATCCATTATACCTAAGAAGCGACACACAAGCGGATATATACTAAAAACTCAATCTATGATTCTTATACTTACTAACGCCAACCAAAAGGCTGAAACATATGTTCTTCTCACCTGAACCTTGATGATAACCTAACCCTTCCCTACTCAGAGAATCTTTATCCACTTTACAAGATTCAGTATTATCCTTGATCCTAGCTAACTCCAATCCTAGCTTCACATTCTCATCCAATTCCAATTCTCCATATCTAAACCCACCAATCTCATCTAACTTTCGAACCGTCTCCACAAGCTTCTCAAACTTTGACTTCCAATCCTCAGCTTCTTTCACAGCCACCTGTTTCTCAATCTCCAACGCTCCGTTCACCATCATCTGCTCAACCAATGAACTCTCCTCAGATTCTTTAAGATTCCTCAACTCTTCTTCCACTACTAACTTCTCAGATTCCAATTCCTTAACCCTCAGTTCAAGTGATTCACACTCTTTGTTCTGTTTCTGCAACTCTGTTTCTAACTCGGTGTACTTTTCTTCACCTTTCAAAACCCTTTCTTCTAACTCAAGACACCGACAATTTTGATCCATCGACTTCACTTCTATAGACATTGCGCAAAACTCTTCTTCTTTAAACTATAATTAAAACCCTAGGATCAACAAGTCTCCTAATACACACAAAGCACATACAAAAGAAACTTAAACGGTACCTCAAATTTTCAGAACTTGCTTCCAAACAAAGCAACAAGAATTGATCGCAACATTCTTAATTCCAAAACCCTAAGAAACACGAGAAGAGAAGAGTAGTAGACTAATCGGAGAAAATTGAAAAAAACTTTCTAATTTCTTTTGAGTAACAGTTACAGAGTTTTTCACAAACCCTAGTAGACACGACACGGTGTCACGTGCGGACGCGTGTTTTTTAGATTTGCCAAGTCGACGATTGTGAATAGAAGCGTCTAAGTGGGCTCGCTTATGGACCGGCTAAGTTTTTTTATTGGCCCACTAATGAGCCATTGGATGCTTGCTGCTCTATGTTTTAATTTTAAAGGTACGGAGAGTTTTATAAATGGGGAAACAAAGACAAGTAGGTCCACATTTTTTAAGTCCGAACCAGACGACATTCTTGAAGCTTATTTACAAAGATTGATTATTCTTGCATTTGTTGTCTCCTTCGAAGTTAAAAATTGATTGCTCTTTTTTACCTTCTGGCTAGTTTCAAAATCTGACAAGAGTTTTGTTCGTACCTCTTCTGTTGCACCACTCGAGAGGAAAAAAAAGTAACAAAATTTTACTTGTTTTGGTAACTGGAAGAAGTCAAGTCAACCCTTGTTAAATTCTCCATCCCTTGATATTCAAATGGAACCAG
Organism: Camelina sativa; assembly: GCF_030686135.1. NCBI lineage: Eukaryota > Viridiplantae > Streptophyta > Magnoliopsida > Brassicales > Brassicaceae > Camelina > Camelina sativa. The sequence continues at coordinate 43,464,092 of NC_141890.1, read as the reverse complement.
TTTTTTTTCATGATTATTGCATTGTTGGCTAGCTCAACACTAGTAATATTTAATGAAATATGTATGTATGTTTGAAATGTTAGGCTAGTTGATACATGAAATTAACGAAGAATCATGTGAGACTAAATAACAACTCGGTTATAAAGATAAAAAAAAATCACAAATGGCCAAAATATGTTAGGTTAGTTGATACATATGCACGAGATTTACAAAATTATCAATTTTGAAGCATTCAAGTTTGAATATTTTGCTGAAATCTGATCCTACTAGAAGAGTAACAAACAAATTGAAGATGCATGCACCACATCACAAAAAGGTGCATAACCATAACCATAACCATAACCACTCATTGCGGTTCTTCTAGTAGAAGATGGGGACATGGCATTCACTTGTGGGCTCTTCGAATCTAATTTGCAATAATCATAAGTCTTATTGGGTCCCCACATATTTCCGAGAAGCCATTTCTCTTCTTCAAAATCTAGCACTCATTATTATTTCACCCCACAAATTATTTAATAGATTACAAATACTTAGGAGTTATGTGATCAATACGATTTTCACAAAACATCCATTTATGAACGAAAGAGTATTATTTCTTGTTCTTTAATTTGCGGTCACATAAAATAGTACGTTTTCTTTATGAAATGTTTTATATGTTGTATGTGGACTGTCTCATGTCATTAATGTGTCTTACAATGTTAAACACTGGTCCAGTTTATATAAAGACAAATCTACTTGTAAATTAACTGTTTCACCCCGAGGAGGATCTCTTGCTTGATCTAAAACATGCATGGCATTTTTGTATCATATACTAATATGATTATTAGTTTTAGGTTTGTTGCAAATGATTAATGAATGTTAGAATAGTTTTCAGATTTTATAATAATTAAGGCTTATATTGGGAAGCCATCAGATAAATAGATGGTTGACTGTAATCTACAAGATGATTTTCTTTTGTTCCTTAACTTTCCTCTATATATATATATGGTTTTACTTTCCGATTAAAAGCTCTAAACCTTTTTTTTTTATCAAAAAAAAAAAAGAAAAAAAAAGAAACAAAAGAAAAAAGAAAAGCTGTAAACCTATCCAACTACTTTTGTGAAACTCACTAATTTTTACTCTAAATCGGAAAAGAAAACAGTTATGAGCTAAGTTGTTTTTTAGGAAACCCATTTGTGTTACAAACACAATTATTACCTACGATATTTGTGTTACATAGATGATGAAACTCATAACTTGTAATCATGCAATAAAGCACAGTGCGATGAGAGAGAGAGAGAGAGAGAGAGAGAGAGAGAGAGAGAGAGAGAGAGAGAGAGAGAGAGAGACTGAGTGAGTGCAATAAAGTGTGGCTCATGTATTTCGTGGTGAGAGTAAATGAAATTTCAGATCTTCGTAGTGATTAAAGTTTGAGTCGGACCCATCTCATTCACCTCTTCAGCTACTTCTACAATTTTGTTTCTACTATAATCGATTTTATTTTTTACCCAAAAAAACAAATAGAAATAAAAATGTCATCATTCAAAATTCTTAGATTCTGCTTCTAGTACAAAACATTTGCCAATTTACGTATAAGTTCACATTTTACCGTTGATATGTAACAGATAAGAAAAATACATGCAGTTATATGCAACACCATATAGTCGTGTCCTTGTGACTGTCGAATTACAGAGAGAGGAGAGACGTGTAGGGATGTTATACGTAGGTAGGGTGCAGGCAGAAATTAAGGAAATTAAATTTTTGTCATGCAAATGTAATAAGTGCGCGTATAGATAGAGACAAATATGTAGTATCAATAAATAAATAAAATTTTGAATTTTAAATGGAAAAAACTCAAAAAGGGAAAAGTTGGCGACGATGTTTATATCATTATATGTATCATGGATTTGAATTTCATTAAAAATGAAGCCTTCTATCAAAGAAAGAAAAATCATTAAAATGAGAGGGTTGAAAATAAACTAGAAAAACTTGCTAGCTAATTGGTTCAACTGAATATATTCCTGTCTGGATATCATTATTCATTTGCTTATCTTTAATTAGGATTCTTCATTATTACTTTTTGGTAACTAAATGAAATATATATATATATATATATAGGGTTCTACATTAATTTTATATTAATCTCTTGTGAGCCTTATCAACGCGCGGAAGCCCTTGATGTATCCCAATGAGCCATTTAATGTTTGATCGGAGCTAGGGTTTTAGAGCTGATTTTAGTTCAAAGCTACAAACTTAGGGTTTTGTTTTTTTCCTTCTCTGAATCGATTTTAGGATGCAGGTGTAGCATTTAGCCATTTAGGGCATTCAGCGTTTTGGTCCCCAATGCGACTAACACTATCAAAATTCACAATTTCGTGCGTCGTCCCCATACATACACAGCTACGCACATGCATGCAAATTTGTATAGTCTACAGAGAGACTAACGAAACGTTTACATGCATGCGTTCAATATAGAGGGTGCGGGATGCGCATATATATAAATATATTGCTATGAATGTGGATTTCATTAAGAAACTAGAGAGATAAAGATTTATAAAATTGACTAAACCAACTATATTAATAGTTTGGTTAATGTGTCATACGATGCGCTGATATTTTTCTTGTTCTAAACCAAAAACTCGATTCATTTTAAAAAATATTAAAAAAAAATTAAATTGTAGTTTAGATATGTCTAAATAAACAAGGAAGTTTGCATATGCGAAATGAAAGTTTATAACTTTTAACAAACCTCAAACTAGTCCCTTAATTTATATCTCATTTATGTATTAGTGAACACACTAACATAAATTTTAGTTTCTGCCATGTTGAAACTACGAACAGTACTCAATGTCTTTGATCTTATAAGAGTTTTAAAAACATAAGAGGACTTTAAAGGTTTGACATCATATACATCCGATATGTGATTCAAAAAATGAGTGCGAGTTATTTGGAAGCCAGATATATTGAGATAAAATTAAACATTTGGAACCAAGCTAGAGTCGGTACTATTTTTGAAAAATGATTTCATTCGTCATAACCCTGTCGTGGTCTCATATATAATAGTAAAACCAATGACTAAAAAGAACTGGAACTACAAATTATCTATATCTGAAAACTGACTATCTAATTCACAACTACAAAGATCTAACTATATGTGTACAGACAATTTAATATAAATTTGGAAAGTTTATATATCTTGTTTATTATGAACGTTTGACAAAATCAAAAACCCTAAAACCGCAACAAGATCATGATCATTGCATTAAGGAGATATATATGGTTAATATATATTATATATATACATGTATATGTGTGTATACTGTAGATATATATGATAAAATGGATCCATGTATGATGGGTGTATATAAACCATGCATGTGGATGAATGAAGAAGTAGAATCTCGGGCACGGAGATGGCGTGTCCGTTTCATTGAAAGCCGCCCACCATCTTTATTATACTTGTTTCCGAAGTACTGATTGCTGCTCAACTTGCAGATTTTGATTCCTGCACAACTTGGCAACTTTCTCATCCTCAGTTATCTGATTAACTGCTTCAAAAGTCAATTATTATAATAAAATGCAATAAATTTCAGTATTCATATATATTCCTTGTAGTCGATCGAGTTTTTGCTTGTTTGCTTTTGATTTGTATTTATCGACGACAACTCATGACTTTTTAAATGAGACTGCAGGAAGAATATAATCAACGTAACGTTTCGTTATGTCATATATAAAATCAATTAATTTCAATCCTTTTCTTTTGTTAAGAGTAATGTCACGAGCAACGGTGTTTGTTATAGAAATGTCGACCCTGATTTACGAAATAAATAGAGCAAGACAAAACTGTACGAATATTAAAAACATGTCATAGTCTCCATAAAGAGGGTATCCGTATATATATGAAATTGAATAAGACTACCTTGGATCCGAGTCATGTCAAATTAATTAATATCATGCATGCATGCATAATTAAAATTTAGTTAGATCACTGTGTCCCCTAAATCATAAAAGTAACTGACAAATTAAACTAGGTACATTGTCCGTGTATTGTTTTTATGTACACAGTACATTAAGTTTGTCCTGTGTGTGATTAAAATCGAAAACCGAATTTGAGTTTAATCACATCTAACCATAGTGGATTCATGAAAAATATATTTTTTATAGATACGCGTTTGGATTTTGTGACATGTGATTATGGTAGTAAAAACAAGAAGTAATTTGTATAATTATAAGGCATTATTTGATGGCATATTATATATATATAGACATTGCATTAAACAAATACACTTATAATTTGTTTAGTTGATGCTGTTTCGTTAATTTTGGGCTAGAAACAAAACATAAAGGAGACGAGACCCGTTACTAAAAAGACATGGTCAGGTAAAGATAATATCTGACAGCCAACACATTAACTTCAAACCTAACGACTACCTGGTTTGTCTTGGCTCCATCTTCTTAAATTTTCGTTTATTTTTCTAAAACATTTTAATGGACTCATTACAAATATATATATATATATATATATATATATATTCATGTACAAAAAATTTCAAAACAAATAAAAATGAAAGGGAAAGTACAAATGATATCAAGGGTGGCTCCTCAAGATGTAATTTGATTTTGATGAGACAAAATGAGGCACGACTAGTATGACATCAAATATTTATTGCCTTAGATCTATATATATATATATATATATATATATATATATATTCCTTGTCTTTTACTTTCTTGAAAACAAATCTGTTTGCTCCTTGCATCATTTTTGGGGGGGGGGGGGTTAAAGGGTTTTATCCTTCTATCAATTTATAGATGAACTTACAAAAGAGGTGTATATATAGATTGTATTTCATCTTATTAATATATAATTATTATATATTACTATTGCTGTTAATTCAGATTCTAGTCTTCGCTGGTTTTCAAATAAGTTGAACATGTTAGGGATCCTTTTGAACCGAACTAACATTTTGTATAACCGATAGGTTTTGAATAAAAACTGTAAAAACAAAATTGTAGAACCAATTTCAAAGTTTAGATTAAATTTTGAAATTAGAAAAGGGCAAAATATAGGCTCTAAAGTGAAAATCATTTTTTTGATTCAATTGTCGTCAGATAACATGTTTGAAATTGATGCATCAATCATAAAAAAAGTGTCTAAATATGTATTGGTTGATTTTCTTTATAATATTTATAATGTGAATATGTACAACATCTCATTCAATTGATTGTCTCACGAGTGAGGCGCTAAAATAAATGTGAATTCACTAATTTCAAATACTTTTTTGTTTCTTCCTTATATTAACTCGAAAACCGGGATTGGTCGGACCATTCGCAACCCAAATATATACGTAAATTAAATACAAAGAAAGAGGTAAGAACGTACATGTCCGCGTTTATGTTCATTACATGTGTGTACAACAAACAATTATACCGAGCTTGTGAATTTTTAAAATTTTACCCCCTCCCCCCAAAAAAAAAAAAGAAATCCATAAAAATCTGTTCCTAAGGAATTTATGTATCTTTCCCTTTGCAATATGCAACCTTTATCTCTCTTGTAAAGTAGTATACAATAAGACGTACCATACATATACATATGCATATTTATATCTAAAACGTTAAAGAGACACGAAAAACCTAGATTCTCCCCAAATTTCATCCAACGGCACAAACCGCATAATAAATAGCCCTATCAAAAATATAATAATAAAAATTGAAATTTGATAGCGATAGTTTAGTCCTCGATGAATGCGAGTCCCTCATATTTACTCCTTTTGGCATTCACTCTCTTTATCTCTCTTTCTCAACTTGATATGTCTTTTGGCGTCTCTTTCTTTTAAATCTTTCTTCTTCTTTTTTTTGCTTTTTTTTTTTGGTTTTCAAATCAACGAACGAGGAAGAGAGAGAGAGAGAAAAATATATTTCTAGTCACGATGCAGGAGATAATACCGGATTTTCTTGAAGAGTGTGAATTCGTCGACACTTCACTAGCCGGAGATGATCTTTTTGCCATCTTAGAGAGTCTTGAAGGCGCCGGAGAGGTATCTCCGACAGCTGCATCTACACCTAAAGATGGAACCGCAAGTTCCAAGGAGTTAGTTAAGGATCAAGATTATGAAAACTCATCTCCTAAGAGGAAGAAGCAAAGACTAGAAACCGGGAAAGATGAGGACGAAGAAGGAGAAGGAGAAGAAGATAATAAGCAAGATGGGCAACAAAAGATGTCTCATGTAACCGTGGAACGTAACCGGAGAAAGCAAATGAACGAGCACTTAACCGTCTTACGTTCTCTTATGCCTTGTTTCTACGTCAAACGGGTATATTCTCCATAAATTATCTTAGTCAGTATGTGAGTTGTCGTAGCGCCCGACTAATTAATATTATACGTTCAACTAATCTTTTTGGTGTACCTATCTATCATACATCAAAAATATCATATCTATGTTTTTGTAAGAATAATGACAATTAAAATTGACATTTGGTCCCACTAATCATCTCTATTTCTTTTTTTTTTCTTTCATGTCACAATGTGTGATATATAGATTGTTTATATTGACTTATATTTTCTTTCTTTCCTCATAAACCAACCTAATAATAAAAGGGGGACCAAGCATCCATCATAGGAGGAGTTGTGGAGTACATAAGCGAGTTACAACAAGTTCTTCAATCCTTAGAAGCCAAGAAACAACGTAAGACCTACGCCGAAGTCCTAAGCCCAAGACTTGTCCCGAGCCCTCGTCCTTCACCGCCTGTTCTAAGCCCGCGTAAACCGCCTCTTAGTCCGCGTATCAACCACTACCAGATACCTCACCATCTCCTTCTCCCTCCCATAAGCCCTCGAACCCCTCAGCCCACAAGCCCATACCGAGCCATTCCGCCGCAACTACCACTCATCCCACAGCCTCCACTTCGTTCTTATAGCTCACTGGCTAGTTGCAGCAGCTTAGGAGACCCACCTCCATACTCTCCTGCTTCATCTTCTTCGTCTCCTTCAGTCAGTAGTAACCATGAGAGTAGTGTGATTAATGAGCTTGTTGCTAACTCAAAATCGGCATTGGCTGACGTGGAAGTGAAGTTCTCAGGAGCTAACGTGCTACTCAAAACGGTGTCACATAAGATCCCAGGACAAGTTATGAAGATAATTGCTGCTCTTGAAGATCTGGCTCTTGAGATTCTTCAAGTTAATATTAACACCGTCGACGAAACCATGCTCAATTCTTTCACCATCAAGGTACGTACGAATAATCATCTTAATTAATTTTCACTGATTTGCTTTTGTCATTTTTCATGAGTGTATTTCAGTACATTTATATTTCGTACATAGGATATATGGTGGGGGAAGAAATGGTAGGGTAGTGTAATAAGTAATAATTCATTGAGATTCACTTAAATTCATACACACCTTTGATTTATAAGAAATTCAATATATGATACATAAAATTCTTATCTACATTGTATATATATATGCACACAAACGTAGGGTATGTCAGATTTCTCACAAACATACAAAACTTAACTATTCTTTGTTTTGTATACTTTCACTAAAACTTTTATTATATACACATTTGACTTTCTCAAAAAAGAACAATGCGTGAAATAACACGTGTCTTGTTATGTCGTATACAATTCTATATATTGAAGAGCACCCAAAATCTTAATTTCTAAATAAATTATTCTACATATTTGATTTTATTCAAATAAATCAAGCTGCCTTAGTTTCTTCGTGTCAAGACTTAGTTATATTTCCGATAAGTACACACATTTATACAATGGCTGTAGGTCGAAATTTTAGTCTAGATTTATGCTATCATATATAAAACATAGGTCTCCGTGCAAGTGTTTTTAGTAATTAAGTTGCTTAAAATATATTTTTTTCTTTAGTTAAAAGACGAAATTATCTACTCTTTCTGCTTCACACAAATAGTGTCATTCTAGTGTCATTTTCTTTGTTTTAAAATAAATATTACGTTAGGTTTTCACTATAAAAATTAGCATAAAATTCTAATTTAAACCTCATGTCTATTGAAGAATATTAAGAGTTAATTTAAATTTAAACGATATAAAATATATTTTCTTAATTTGTATGAAAAGTGTCACAATGACATTTATTATGAAACAGAGTTAGTATTTATTTATTTATTTTGTTTTGTTTTGTTTTGATAGATTGGAATTGAGTGCCAACTAAGTGCAGAAGAACTGGCTCAACAAATTCAGCAAACATTCTGCCAATAAAGAAGATTTAATCCATCTTTCGTATAGATCCCCTAACGAGAGACCAGTACGTATTCACTTTGTCTCCTTATTATCCTTAATTTAAATTATCTTCAAACATTTTCTACAGATATATGGTTCGGAGTTCCTTTTAAATCAAAATGTTATTTTAAATTTCAACGAATATTACTTAATTATAACTAATATAGGTATAAGTGAGTTTTTAAAATTTATCAGCTTTCTTATATAACAGCTTTGTCACGTGTAATTTTTTTTCTTTTTTTTTTTTTGGCAAACTTTTTTTTTGGCAAAACGTGTAATTTTTTTTCTTAAACTACGAAATTAGAGTAGACGTACTCCTCTTATGTAACTTTGTTTTTATTATTACATCGGGCATTGTAGCTGTAATTGCATATGAATGAACAACAGTGTATGAATAAAAACTAATCTTGCATCTTAAATTTCGGAGGGATATAAAGACTTAAAGAGGGATGTTAAAGATGGATTGAAAGAATCGGTTTTATAGGGAAGTAACGATGTTAATTTGATCTATCCAAAAAGTATACTCCTCTTGATCGTAAGAAGTTGTTTTGATTTTTTTTCCGCTATCGTCTCCAAATTAAAATATCAATATCTGCACATTTTTATACGTATTTGTGTAAGAAATAATTCAAATGTCTCGTTTCACATTCTTATCAGTAGAATCTTATTGAAAGAATTATGTAAATGTTTACGTAGAAGTTTGCTGAAGATGAAGACTTGATTGATATGCCAATGGTGTCAACGAAATAAAATTTTGAACTAGAGATCGATAGTTTCTCCTTTTTTTTTTTCTCTAGAACTGTGTCCTTTTTTTGGGTATGAAGAGATAAAGAGTTGATAAAAACGAAGAGAAAAAAGAAAAAGAAAAAAGATACCCGATCGATAAAGTTCGAGTCCGAGAGCATAGCGCAGAGTACACTAATGGTGAACTTACAAGTGGGCTGTGAAAAGTGGACTTGAGCATATCTTTTGGACCATTGAATTACTTGGTTGCACTCGTACCTTGTTAAATAATGGCTCAACCAAATTGGATACTATTGGGCCTACAAATTGCTCTATATCTAACTGGCATTGTGACTTTTGTAGTTTATGTGAAACGACATATGTAGCTTTTCGGCCGAACTGAATCGTTTGGTTACGTAATCATGAAAAGCATATTAGCCCAAAATTCTATCCGTTTGGCTTGTTGTGTCCATGACAAATCAGTTTGAGAAGCAAAACGTCCGTAACGTGTTAGTCCGTTACCAAATGAGACGGACGTTTTATGATTTTGTGTTGGTGGTACACAGTTTACATTACGTGTTTGTATTTTAAGCTATGTTTTAAGAGGAAATTAGAGTAATTTTATTTTTGGTATAGATATATTATTTCATTAGTTTGGTAAGAAAACAAAAAAGTTTCGTCAGAGTGTATCACTCAACTATAAGTCTACAACTAATATTTGTGAATTCTTCACTGTTAAAACAATGTTTGTCACTAATTAAACTATTATTCAACCGTTTTTCAGATATGTTGTGGCTACCGATAGATAAGTTCTCTGAAAGTCTATAACTACATGATTTTATTTTCTAAATGGTTTAATTACATGATTGAATAATGCAAATATATAGTAGTATCATGTTGAAAACTTAGTAGTGTGGATAATATGAGTTGTAGACGAGCAAAAAAAATTGAACCGGACGTATTAAAGCTGAGTACCAATTGAAACCTATAGTATAGAAACTTAACCTCACGGATTAAAGCTGAGTACCAATTGAAACCTACATAATAATTTTTTTTATAGAAAAAACACAACCAAAAAGAAAACAATAGATGCTAAATCCTTCAAACTAACAAGAACCACTACTATACATCTATTATTTTTTTTAAGTTTCATTTTCTCCTTGGGTGGTGGTGGGGCTTAATAAAAACAAAAGAAAATTAAAATTCTCTAATTAGAAGGATAAATAGAAAAACGAGGACGGTGAGGTTTGGTATGTTTGTGGGAAGAAGATGAGTGAAGTTGACGTCGTTTCTCAGCAAAGCCTTCACTGTTTCTCATTATCCAATATCTCTCTATCTCCTCTGGCTGTCTTCCTGGAATTCTTCCTGCTATTAAATCCCACCTAATTCACAAAAAAATAAAATTATATTTTTATCCAAAAAACATTAGCATTTATATTTTCTTTCCAATATATTGTATGGTTTGTCAGTTCAAATTTCCATATTTGAGCCAGCCAAGCATTTATACATAAGTACTTACAGATAAGAAAAATAAATTAGGTACTTACGTCTATCTCTAGTCTCTACATATGTGTGTGTGTACATCTGTTACTTAATGAACGTGATAGCTTTAATTAAATGTGCTTTCTTTTTTAGACAAAAAATTAGTGGAAGCCATGTGCTCCCTTCTACAACATGGTACACTGTACATATATGTAAAGTACATGCCTAAACAAACGTATCCAAAATTGTTAATACTTGCATACTATTAATTATATTGTTTAGAAATGTCTAAAAATATAATTTTGAATTTAGGCCGAGATTATAGACAGAAGAAGTAAAGAATAATAATAAGAAGAAATTGTTACCTATCACCGACAAGTCTGTACATTCGGAAGATGAGATCTTCTTCTTGTGCAGTCATATTGATAAACTCCCATTCGATACTGCTTACTTCTGCACATAGTTGTAGATTCAACCAATTAAACTCAAAACTTATAATAAATATACAATATAACTGAGAAGAGACAAATATATTCTCTTAAATACTAAATAATTATGTTAATACTAGAAACTTATCTTGATAAGTTTTTTTTTATGTTAGCACGAGGTGTTGCTAATTTAGAAGTGAACGGACCCCTCGTTTTCTATACAAGTATACTCTCAAATAAATATTTATTCGGATCCTTGGAACTAGTAAATTTCAAGGTGGAAAAAAGCATTTTTGTTTTGTTTTTGATAATGGATAAGACTAAAGTTATAGAAACATCCAGCTCTCTTGCTTTCTTCTACACATGAAGAGATATGAAAACAGAGTAAAATTGGATGTAGAAAGTATATAGAGAATAGGAAGGGACCTTCAGAATCATGGAGGGCGATTTTGTGTTGCTTACGACGACGACGGCGGTCAGTAGTGTTATCCATTAATAATTGAGGTTAAGAAGAAAAAAAAATGGAGAGAAAAATATAATGTGATGAAATTTTTGGGTTTGAAGAATGTCAGGAGATAAAGATGTGAGAGATGAGAGTTTATAGAGCGGAGAAGAAGAAGAGGAGAGAGAAGGAAATGTCCAACGAACAGCCTTTGCAAACTAATAGTAAGAAGTGTTGTGTGGTCTTGTTGACCTCTTAGCCTTTGTGTAGACTTGTCGTTGACACTCTCATACATGGTGATGAAGTCCTTTTTATTGGGATTTGAAAGTATTTTGAAGGCTAACTTTGTTCTCATTCATAGAGATACTAACAAATTAGTTTTTCCATTATTCAATTTTTGTAAACCTACTTTCTTTTTAGAATAATCGAGTTTATTGATTATAATTTTGGCAGAGGCAATTTCAACGATGTTTTAGTTATTATTGGTTTGTTGTTGTTCTTTCCATTTGTTAGTCAAGTCCAATTTGTTTTTCTAAGAAACTTAGTTGTTATTAAACTACACTAGTTTTTCAAGGGTTATAAAACCAAACGGCACCGGATACAAGTTCTTAAAGCAAATTAATTCATTATATTAAATGTTCATATTTTGTATCGAAATCTTCATTCCCATATAAACATAATTTTTGTTTGATCTCTGAATTTAAGTAGAAAATCATGATTTTAGTGATTTTTATCCCAAATTTTAATGAGAATGGTAACAACGCAATGCTTTTATATTTAACCCCTATATATATATATATATATATTTTTTTTTTTGACATATGTTTTAGTTTTAGAATCTATGGTGACTAAGACATTACATATGACACTGTATGGCAACTCCTTCGCTGGCGAAATACTGAAACCACTTACACGAGGATTTAATGAATGCTTTTGTAGAAATTCAATCTCTCTCATACATGATACAACCAAAATCCCTTGATTTGCATTTTCTTCGATATATTCAATATCTATCATAAATTTGAATCGACCTATTAAAAATAACGAATTAAAGTCGAGTGCGAGACATCACATATAAAGTACGCTTTTCAATAAATCTTGTAACAAACTATATATACAGTTACTATCACAAAAAAATGTCGCCAATACTGTTTTTGACGGGTATGGTAGTCGTTTCAACCGTTGAAGATAAGCCTAGCTCGACTCCATTTGATGCACAATATCTAGTTCCTTCATTCTTTTTTCCTACTAGAAGTGGTTGTAGTTGAAATATATAGAAGCATGGTCATGATGATCACTTACCATGTTCATGTTTAGCTTAGGCGGAGTCATATATGAATTCCATCGCATCATTTCCTTTTTGTAGAGTAGCCAACATTAAAACGGAGACTAAAATTTATCTATTTGTTAAATTATTTTCAAGTCAATAAGTCACCAATACGTGAGAACTATATATATAGAGAACTACTTGATCCATGTTTTGGTACCATTTTTTTTTACAATGTTGGTCGGGGCTTACAATCGTTAGAATACCGACTATAACGTGATTTTGGCATATCCGACGTGATGTAACTATTTTGGTTAAGTATCTTTGACCTTTGGTGAATGTATCTTCAATCAAATAGTGTGCTTCACGTAGGTGGGGATACATGTATTTCTGTACGAGCGCATTTGATGCATGGTCAACTTTTAGGTGGTTTATAAAGGTGGTTCACCTGTTGAAGACATTGCGGAAGGTGAATCCTATATCACGGCTCCTGAAGCCCTTGTTCACCTGTCAAAGCGCTAGGGCTGTTGCATAAAGTTCGTTTAGAAGACCGGATCAAATCGGTTGCTATTAATGCTTTTTTCATAGTTTTTCCTAGATTGAAGAATGCATTGAATGAAAATGTGTCTTCAGTTAGGAGCAAAAAGAAGGAATTATATTGGTTTAGTAACTTAGTATACCTAATACAATGTCATAAAATTATGGATATACCCTGTACAAAGGACAAAGATGTGATTACCTTTTGTAATAATTTGATTTTACTATACCATCTTTAAACAACATATGTACACAGATGGTGACATGTTGTCTCCTGGAAAGATTAATCATAAAAGCAATCACTATCTATTTTCTCTTTCCACTTTAATTAAAATTTAAACTCTTGTACAAATTATTCTTTTTTTTTATTTTGTTGGACAATAAATTTGATCATAAAAGAGAAGAAGATAGATTAATCATAAAAGAATTGATATTAAGGAATTCTAGTTTTTTTAGTTAAGAGAGTTATAAGAAAGAAAAAGAAGTATTGAACCGATTTGAAACATGGTTGCAGCTGTTGGTAAGATCACTTCAACTAACATTCTTAGTCCTAAGAAAACATCTTTATTCGTAACGCATCAAATGAATACACATATAATACGAATCCCCATACATATAGTATTTTTATTAAACCTGATCATTAAAATATCAGTTTAAACCCCACAAACTAAAAGCTCGAATTAAATTAAAAAAAACTTGTTGAACTGTATAGATGTTTTGATTGGTCAACAACATTTGAGGTGGTCCAATGAATGAATGTTTCTGCTGCTTTCTGTTGAAACAACATCATATACGATAATACGAATCAGAATATTCATTTAGCAACATATGACTATATGAATGAGTAGATTCACTTAGCCTCATTCATAAACATCGTATGAGTAAATTTATTTTTGACATAAAAGTTATGAGCCCAAAGGAGGGACTCGATCGGATTGAACGACGAGGAGACTATCACTATATATGTAGTTGGAATTAATTAAGGTTGAACGTATACTCTTTTACTTTTTATTTCTCCTAAGGTATTTGTGAGCCATTTTTTTGTTTTTCTTGATGTTTCTTTCGTATAAATTCTGGAACTAGCCGAAAATATTCACTATCATCTGAAGACTATTGTAGCCCATATATACCAAATTAACCGTGGTTGGAAGTTTCAATTTGATATATCAATTCTCATCATGAAATAAATGTCGAAAAAAAAAAATTCTGTGTTGCCAAAAGAATGTTATGAGAGGAATAAACAATTACAACTAAACATATAAATTTCATCATACGTGAAGATAAAACAAGATGTTGAGAAAACTTTGTTCTTTTATTATAAACTTAGGTTGTCTTACACTCTTGGAATACAATGTCTTATATAGAGGCAGAAAGAACAATCTAGAATAGTGTGAGTCACTATGATAGCTGTGGAGAGCTAGTCATCATCTTTATCTTGCAAGACATCAAATTTGTTATGGAGTAGAGGTGTTGCAGGTACAATCAACTTTGTCTTCACTTCAGAGTGTTGACTAGGTTTCAATGGGCTTCTTTCTTGTTGGACTGATTTGTGGCCCAGTTCACATACATCACTTATATTCCCCCTCAAACTTGGGGTGGGTGAGGCAACCACACCAAGTTTGGTTCTGAGATCCTCAAACTCCTTCTTTGGTAAGGACTTTGTGAAAATATCGGCCAGTTGAAGTTGAGTCGGTACATGTTGTGTCTCGATGTGTCCCAACGCCACTTGCTCCCTGATATAATGAAAGTCAGTGTCGAAGTGTTTAGACCGTTTGTGTAGAGCTGGATTCGCACTTAAGTACACTGCAGAGAAGTTGTCGCATTGGAGCAGAGTAGGAAACTGTTGTGAGACTTTCAAGTCACGAAGGAGAAATAAAAGCCAGGTGATCTCATGAGCAGTAGCCGTTAGAGCTCTGTATTCTGCATCTGTTGACGAGTTTGAGACTGTTTCTTGTCTTCTTGCTGACCAAATAATCAGATTAGGACCAAGAAGTATACAGAATCCTGTTGTGGACCGTCTTGTCTTCTTGCAACCGACATGATCACTATCACAAAAAGCCGAGAGTGACAAGTTTGAGCTTCTTTTTAGATATAAGCCCATGTTTAGAGTTCCCTTGATATATCTGAGGATGCGCTTGAGAAGACCAAAATTAGAAATCGTTGGCTCGTGCATCGGTTGGCATATGAAATTGACTGCAAATTGGATGTCAGGCCTGGTGATTGTAAGATATTGGAGCTTTCCAGCAAGGCTTCTGAAATATGTTGGTTCAGAGAAGAGTTCAAGGTTCAGCTTGTCCAAATTTTGTGGAAGTGGAGTAGGCATAGGATTGCAGTTGGACATTGCAGCTTGATGAAGAATGTCGGATGCATATGCTGTCTGGTGAAGAAAAAAACCTGAAGAGCACTTCTGAATTTCAATCCCAAGAAAATAGCTTGGAGCTCGCAGATCCTTCATTGAGAATCGTTTGTTCAGAGAGATGAGCAAATCTTGTAAAAGGTTTTGATCATTCCCTGTAAGAAGCTTGTCATCCACATACATTAGCAACACCAATGATTTACCATTTTTATGATAAGTGAATAATGAGGGATCAGATTTGTTGCATGTGAACCCAAACTCGATTAAGTATTTGCTGAAAGTGTCAAACCAGGCTCTCGGAGCTTGTTTAAGTCCGTAGAGTGCTTTGGTAAGACAACAGACATGAGACGGTCTTTGTGTGTCAACAAAGCCAGGAGGCTGCAGCATGAAGACCGGTTCTTGCAATTCTCCATGCAGAAAAGCATTTGAGACATCAAGTTGCTTTATAACCCAGTCTTTAGCTTTTGCAACATCAAGAACCATGCATATAGTTGCAGTTCCAACAACAGGGCTGAACGTTTCGAGATAATCTAACCCTTCTTCTTGATCAAAGCCCTTGGCAACAAGGCGAGCTTTAAGTTTATCAACAGACCCATCCGGTTCGAGTTTGGTTTTAAAAACCCACTTGCACCCCAAAATGTTCATCTCTTCTGTAGGCTCAACCAAATCCCAAGTGTGTAACATGTGAATGATATTAATCTCACCGTGAGCTGCATCGTTCCAACCAGGATGTTGTAGAGCTTCTGCAATATTCTTTGGTTCTACAGGAGCAAATCTTGATGTGATGAGAACATACCTAGTGTTAGGTTTATGTATTCCTGCTTTTGCTCGAGTAGTCATGGAATGCGTGTTGTTGTCGTTAGCTTGGTGCTCTTGTTGTTCTTGTTTCTCTTCTTGTTGTTCGACTTCTGAATCAGAGTTATCTGTTTCATCATTTGCAGAACTGTCATTCTCACTGAGAATGTGATTATTGTCATGTTCGACTGACTGATTTGTGGCCTGATCATGCACTTGTTGAACAATTGTCTGACTTGACACATGAGAAGGATAAACCGGAGGAGGTGTTGACGGTTCTGCAGTGGAACTTGGATTTGGAGTTACTGAACCCGCTTGTCAAGCTTGTAGCAGAGGAGTTTGATATGCTGGAATTAGGGACTTGTACTGGTTGGTAAAAGGGAAGCAACTTTCATGAAATACTACATATCTTGATATGTAGACTTTACCCGTTGGAGGGTATAAACACCTATATCCTTTGTATTGTGTATGATACCCCAGAAACACACATTGTAGAGACCTTGGATCAAACTTGTGACTGGCCATTGGTCTGAGACATGGATAACAAGCAGAGCCAAACACCCTAAACATGTTGTAATTTGGCTTTTGATTAAACAGTAACTCGTAGAGACTACAATTTTTTAAAGTTGCAGATGGAAGCAGATTGGAGATGAAGCTTGCTGTGAAGAATGCTTCAACCTAGTGGTGGAGAGGAGTATGACTGTGAAACATCATCGATAAACCAAGCTCCACTAGATGTCGATGTTTCCTTTCAGCAATCCCATTTTGCTGAGGAGTGTAAGGACATGAGATCCTGTGAATGACTCCATGTTCTGACAGATGTTGTTTGAGAAGATTGCTTGTAAATTCACCACCTCCATCACTCTGAAAAACCTTGATCTTAGTCTTGAATTGATTCTCAACCATTGTTTGAAAAACTTTGAAGATTGCAAGAAACTCAGATTTTGCTTTCATAGGATAGAACCATGTGAATCGAGAGAAGATAGTTTGTATTGTTGAGCTTGATGGTGACGGTACTTGTGACATGAATGTTGTCCGGAAAAGGGTATGTAGTAGCTATTGACGGACCTGTGAAGGTTTACAATACTCTGATACCATGAAGATAAAACAAGATCTTGAGAAAACTTTGTTCTTTTATTATAAACTTAGGTTGTCTTACACTCTTGGAATACAATGTCTTATATAGAGGCAGAATGAACGATCTAGAATAGTGTGAGTCACTATAACAGCTGTGGAGAGCTAGTCATCATCCTTATCTTGCAAGACATCAAATTTGTTATGGAATAGAAGTGTTGCATATACAATCAATTTTATCTTCACTTGAGAGTGTTAACTAAGCTTCAATGGACTTCCTTCTTATTTGACTCATTTGTGGCCCAGTTCATATACAACTTAGGGGAGAATAAAAAAAAACCTAAAAGTACGGCTTTATATTACAAATCATGATTATAATATTATGAAAAGTAGTATTGACGTTTTGGGTAAACATCCGAATTTCTAAACTAAGACTTCAACTAATTCATTCGCTAACTTTGACCAGCCTAGTCCTGAAACATATAATAGTATATTTATATAGATATATAAATGATTCCAACACTAAAGTTAAAATAATTTCTACAGAAAGCAAAAGCACGGACACAAGATCATATCAAATCGTAACATGTAGAGTAGAACTCTAACTGAATAGACTCTGCACTGCACAGAGAAAAAGTACTGAATCTCAGCAAAATAATGTGCTGTGAAAATCAGCACAGTGGAATTTGAGAAAGAGAAAAAAAAAACTCAAGAGGAACTTCAAACAACAAACCTGCACGATTACTAGAGTGATGATGTTCTTGTACGTAACAGCAATTTTTTAGTCTGTAGGCTTCACCAGCATTATTAGACGGTCAGTTTACTCTTTCGAATAATTGGTATGACTTGTCAGCTAGTCCTATCAATCATCATAGTTAAAAGTTATATTTCTTATTTACTTTCATGTGAATTGTATTGCGGTAAAGCTACACAACTTTTCTACATGAAATTATCCTATTTCAAAAATGGATTGTTGTACGTTGTACCATACAAATTATGAAAATTGCCGTATTACAGTTAACCTATATTGTGACACGTGAGTTGCAAAATACAGAGCACAATTTATGAAAATAAACAATTTACTATTTATGGTACAATAATCGTTTTTAAAATATAATTTGTGTAATGCATTTAAGAGACAAAAAAAGGTAGAAGTCATATTTAGGTAGCAACAATTGGCGTAATCTACCAAAAACAACTCTATATCAAATTTAAATCTACCGAATACATAATTCTATAAAAGAGAACTTAGACATCCACAGGTTGAAAATCGTGTGTCTCGTCTATTCCAGTTGAGTCATCTAAACAAAAAAATCCTGTCCATTCGTACTAGGATTACATATTTCGTAGGATTATTAAACAAGTCCATTATGTCACTACCTATATATCAGTTCTTGTCTCTTTGTTATTATTTAATTTGTTTTATTTTTTTTATTGGGTTTTTGGAAAAAAGTACCGACAAGAAAATGAAGATTAGTCTAAGTTTGAGTTCGGTTTGCTAACATATTACTTGTCTAAATTTTGACCAAAAAAAAAAAAAAAAAAAAACCGAAAATCAAAAACGTTTGTCATAAAATTATATATGTCAACATCAGATTTCTCGCACCACAAAAATGAAACACTCTTTTATGATAATGCTCATTATTAACTAGAAGCCACTGAATTGATCAATCTGATGGTACAGCAAACAAAGAACCAAAATTTCAAATAGACTCAAATTCTCAAGGGAACCATATATCTTTTCTATATTGTTTTTATTAATAATATATAATATCAGGTGTTATCTGTAGTAGTATTAACAAAACTAGATAATGCAGAACCAAATATCATTTAAAATCTTCTTAAATAATCTTGAAAATGTTATTTTATTGTTGAAGCTTAAATTTAATATTCAGTCCATATTTCAGTTCAGTTTGGATTCAAAAACGTTTTAATATTCAAACTAAAACATAATATCATTTGGATGATTTGGTTTACTCGCTTTTTGTTCGTATTTGAACCTTAATTAACAAACGGCTTAATTAACAAGCTTTTAACATACTATGTATTAAGGTTCGTATTTGGACATTTTAACCACATTTGTTTCGGTTGTTCAAATATCAACATTTTAACAAACGGCTTGCCATATCACTGTTACTCTAATTTGATCGAAATATTATATTTTCCGAGGTTAATATTAGTATGATCCAAAGATTTATTTCATTTAAATTAAAAAAAAAAAGTCAATAAGATGAATGGTTGATATATATTGTTGGATAATTCGACTAAAACCTCCATTGACATGGACTGTCGCAACTCGCAAAACATGATACTGTACTTGTCTGAAGAGGTTAACAACATCGAAATCTTGGGCATATAGATCTATCTGTAAAATCCATGTTCTGCATCTTAGCTCGTCAGTTTTGTCGGTGGTATATATGTTTACTACTTTTGTTATAAGTTTTAATTCCTTATTTAGTAGATTTTGATATTTTTTTTCTTTGTGTAATCTTCTATTTAAATCTATAAAACGGTGTAAAAAAACATATAATCTTGGATTATAGATTGACACTCAAAATTTTAATATATGTGTGTATATCGATGTGTATAGTTAGAAACGTATATGAAGATATATGTACATATGAAACGTATCTATTTGTGTCTGAAAAACATATGTTAGTGCTAACCTAAATACTTTGCGTCTTTAATTAACGTATATGAAGGTTTTTCAATTAGTCAATTATAAAAGGAGACATATATATATATATATATATATATATATATATATATACAATTATAGAAGAACATGTCAGCATTATTCTTATTTTCTGAAATTAATCTATTATGTTTCATTTTTCCATCTTGTTCTCCGACTTGAATCATCTGTGATTGTGTTGATTTGGGTGATCTATTGTGTTTGGATGATGACAAAAACTGAAGTCTATTCATTTTTCATCTTTCGTCTTTAGGTAATTTCAATGCTAGGCAAAACTTAATCCACTTATCTTAGGAAAAACTGTGTTTCTAAAACTCGAGTACATTATTAGTATATAAAGACTTTCATTTACTTTGAATCTTTGGTCAATGGTAATTATTAGAGTTAGGTCTGACCATTTTTCCTGCATTGAAAATCAGTTAGGTGGAGTAATACGAGGTCAAAAAGGAACCTCGTTTATAAGAAAAGACCATCTCTAATGGTAAAAACCTTTGATGATTCTAAACAATATGAAACCTATATATTTTGCATTGCATCATTCAAAGTTAAGAATCTCTTTAGGATATTTTACTTTTTTTTGCTCCTCCAATGGTAAAACCTCATAAGGTTCTTAACAATAAATACTTTGATTAGTGTTTAATGTTTTGAGAGATGAAGACAAAAGAAAAAGAAAAAAAACAGAGAGGGAGAGAAAGAGAGAAAAGAATGTTTGCACCTCTTTTTTACTTTCGCTTAATCACTTGCCCACGAGCAGATATCATAGCAATGCTTTACGGATCCTGAAACATCTGACTCGCTTGAAGCTGGAATCCTTTGGGTTAGGGGAAATAGATAGTATTTTCATTTGTACACTCCAATTTGGCCATACATACTGCAGCAACGATTCAAACAAATAATGATCATTGTAAGTTGAGAATGAACAAATATATATGAAAGTAAAGAATTCCAAAGAAAGGAGACTGTTTCAGATATGTATCATACATACTAGTTCAATTCGATCGGTTCCCATATAAAAGTATTGAAGTGCAAATCCTATTGATTTAAAAAAGTAGATTCCCTTCTCATGTACCCAGACTCTACTAATCAGTCAGTTCCAACCAAAACACAATGTCGAAACAAGAAAAGCTCACCTTCTCATGAACATGGCAAATCTCACCGCCGGTAACGTATTTTATTCTAGACCGAGGCCTTGGGTGGGTTCTTTTTTTCTTTTTGTTTTTTGTTTTCTTGATTTATTGAAAAATGTTCGATTCTTCTTCCATTTTTTTTTCTTAATTAATTGATTGTCTTTGTTCTGGTTTGATCCTATCTTAGAGCTTTCTTAGGTCTCTCTCTAGATTATTTCCTTCAATTGAAATTTCCCATGTTTTTGTATTGCTGATTTGATTGTTGTTCATATTAGTTCGATAGCTTAACTACTTCTGCTGGTTTGATTTTGGTTCTTGAGTCTTTTTGTTGTTGTTTCTATGTGCAATTTCCTGTTATGGCTTCCATCTAACATTTGATTTTGTGTGTGTGTTGTTTGGATTTAGGCAATGCTGGAACCAACAAGGCTGCATCAAGTGGCACATCTCTCAACACCAAAAGGGCTTGATGATGACACTGAGAACCTCCTTACTCGTAAGTGTCTTTATCTTTAATCATTTGCTTTTGGTGAATTGATTTTCCTAATGGCTATAAAGATTAGATAGTGGTAGTCTCAGGCTCTGTAATCTGGGAAAATGAGGTTCTATGTTTGTCCTGGAATCATAGAGTTTAGTTCTTTCTGTTGTATTACCTGAGTTTTAGCTATGACGAACCAACCTTTTATGTATTGATATATTTTATCTTGATGATAGATAGAGCTTCATATATTGATTTATGCAATTGTGAAATCCAGATGAACGTGTGCCAACTGAGCTAAAGAAAGCCATTATGCAAGCTCGAACAGATAAAAACCTAACCCAGTCCCAACTTGCTCAGGTATTTTATTCTTCTCTCTTGTTAATGCTCTATCAACGTGTGCCAACTCAGCTAACCCAGTAATCTCCCTCCGGGCTTGTTCATGCTCTTAAGGTGAGTTTTTTTTTTTTAATTCACGATATGATTTGGGTGTTATGAGTCTTATGACTATATGGATAATGGGTTTTAGGGATTAATTTGATTATAAGAGAATTTTCCTTTTCTTTTCTATCCTTTTCTATGATTTTTTCCTTTTCACTTTCGTTCGTAGTAAGCTTGGAAAGTGATATATAATAGGGTTTGAAACATCTGCCTTGCGCCGTCAAAAGAAAGAAAGAAAGCAAAAAGAAAAAAACCAAAACATATGTCATGAAAAATCATATGGAACAACAGGAGGTAAGAGAATTCTCAGACCTAATCCCAGATGATCTTCTTATTGATATATTCTCTAGAGTCTCTGTAAAATCTTTAGGTAGGTGTCGTTGCGTATCCGAATTGTGGGAATACATACTTGGCCGTCCTGATTTTACAGAGCTTTTCCTGACTAGAGCTCCTCCACGGCTTTTGTTTGCCTTCAAAGCTAAGAAAGAGTTATATGTCTTCTCTTCGCCTCAACCTCAAAGTCCCGATGATGAGATATCTTGTCTTGTAGCCACCCCTTATCAGCGTTTTCCCAAATATTTTCCAACTGATATCTGTACCTCGCAATATGGATTGGTCTTCCTACAACATAGGCGAAGAAAAGCAGCGCGGGTGGTTTGTAACCCCTTGACGAGACATTGCATGACCTTACCCAAGTTGAAAGCGACGGGTGTTGAAAGAAGCTATTTTGGCTTTGATCCGACGAGCAAACAGTTCAAAGTGTTGTGTATGACACGGTCAAGATATGTAACACACAATACTCATCGAATTTTGACACTGGAGAGTGGAAAACGCGTATGGAGGACGATCCAAGACCCAATACCTGGGCATTCTCCTCTAGATGATGATGAAATATGCATAAATGGCGTTTTGTATTACATAGCTCTTTTTCCAATGCCAGTTTTTAAGATAGTTTGCTTCGACTTTAGGCGTGAGAAATTCGGCTTTATTAAATTAGATAAAGACATGTTCCCTGTTCCCAAGTTAACTTTGTTCAACTACAAAGGTAAATTAGGTGTACATCAGAATGAGATGATGGAATTA
Source organism: Camelina sativa (assembly GCF_030686135.1). Taxonomy (NCBI): domain Eukaryota; kingdom Viridiplantae; phylum Streptophyta; class Magnoliopsida; order Brassicales; family Brassicaceae; genus Camelina; species Camelina sativa. The sequence goes on along the minus strand of NC_141890.1, from coordinate 43,440,938 downwards.
GAAAAAAATGTGTGGTGGGTTCTAGAAGATGCTGGAGAAGATAAATGGTTCAAACGTAAATGCATGCTGCCACCCGAAGTTACCAACATGATGTGTGTTGGAATGACGGGTACCGGAGAGATTGTGTTTACGCCGTCGACGTGCTATCTATCAGACTCTTTCTACATTTTATTCTTCAATACCGAGAGGAACACGGTTAGAAGAATCTATATTCGAGGATTTGAAGAGTTGAAGCATCATCGAACGAAAGTTTCCGTTCAGACCATTTTAGACTTTGTAGAGAGGATGTGAACTTTATCTAAGTGTGTGTATTCAAGGGTTATTCATATCTTGGAGACTTTTATATTTTGATTTTCCAACTCTTATGATATTTGTTCCTCTAAATATTGTTTGGGTTTTTATCTCAAAAACAGAGCTATAAATGTTGCTCTTGCAACGGAATTCTTATATTTCAAGTCTTTTAAGATTTCAACTCTTGTGTTTAGAACTTTGTTGTGTATAGTTTGCATCTTTCAATTTTTGTTGTGGCTAGTTCACCGTATTTGCCGTCTTTTTCTCACTGCCAGCTTCTTCTTCTTCCACCTCGGAGGTAACTTTTATGGACTCCATTAATCCATAACATCTTCTCCTCATGGCTTCACCTTTCTTCTTCTTCTTTGTGCAGGCTCCAAGGATACTCAAGCTCTGATACCATGTTGTTTTTCTCGTATCTAACATTTGTCTCTCAATCTCAAAGGTTAATTCTCTCACTCTTTGTTTTTACTCCTTGTCTTTTCTCTAGAGAGAAACAAGAACACAAGTTTAGCCTTTTAATGTCTACATTGCATTAAATTGGATACTTTCTATACAATTCACACACACACATACACATAGTCGTTTTCTCCACTTTACACTATGTTTTTAGACCATACTTCTACTCTCTTACACAAGCCACTCTACTCACTCATTGGATTTCTAGTTACTTGATTCACTCTCACACATTCAACAACTCTAACAACTCACTTAGACTCTAATTAGGACTTAGTTTACTCTATAAATCTGCTCCTTTCACCTTTGTCGATTCTCTTCACGACGTCCTTCTCCGACAACGCCTTCTTCTTCCTTTCTTCATTTTCTTCTTCTCACTGATTCTTCTTTTCTTTGTTGCAAGATTTAATCGAGGACTCAAACCTCAAACTGGGGATTTAATCCAACTTAAGCAAATTGGACACGACATATAATCACATCATTGCTTTTCGAGGACTCAAACCTCAAATGTAAGATACTCAACGTTACATCCTATTGCGAGACATGCTTATCTATAGTCCAACAATAAAACTAACAGTAACCCACCAATTAATGATGTCATGTACTCCAATAGGACTCACTGAACTAAGGAAGCAGGGAGTGTGTTATGAACCAATTTCAACTGAATTGATTGTGATTAGAAAATTTCCTCGGAAATCATTATCTCTGAGTGTATTTTTAAACCTACGAAATTTTAATATGCATGTCCAACAACTTGCCCCCACTCTATATATTTTTCTGATTTTCTTATTTTAAGACTAGTAAAAGCATTATTTTTTCATATACGTACGTTGAATACCTTGTACATTATGTGATTTTCATCTTGTCTTATAGACCGAATTGTTATATGTTGTTGTCCCAATTATTTTGGATGGTTGATGTAAACCTTCGAAGTGAACTCAATTATTGTTTCAAGGAACACTTCTATCCCAACCAGAAACTCTAATCTTCTTTATTGTCTTGAACCCTCTCAATCACTCAGAGTCTCTGAGTCTTGACTTGACTTGAGAATTTTTTAATTTTTAACTTATTTTCTTGTTCTTTATATAAACTCTTGACATTTTAAATGATTTATGTGAAATTTCTAAATCCTATGTTATTCAATCATGAATTTTAAAAGTCTACTCTCTCCATAACACAATAGATGATTTTCTAGGAGTTTCACACAAATTAAGAAAACATTGAATGTTTAGCTATAAATGTATTTTTTATTTATACAATATATTTTTACAACTATCAACCAATAGTAATTCATCAAAATTTAAATTCTTAATTAATGATTCTTGAAAATTACAATTTCTTAGCATTAATTAGTAAAAAGTTATAGAAAATCAATCTTTGTGATACAAAATTTTTTTCTAGAAAATCATCTATTATAATACAGAGGGAGTATAAAGACTTATAAAGACTGAAGCTCAAAACGACACTGTTTTAAGAACAGACTTAAAGACATTATAATAGGCCTTGCTTTGAGACACACTAATAAAACTAAGACAAGGCATACCATACGAATATATCCCAACATATTTTGCATAATTTGTACAAAGATATTTTCCAGTTTCCACAATCATGATCATGAATTTTGAAAATCAAAGGGAAGAAAAAAAAATAGAATATGGAGATGTAGAAGTAAATGATATGTCCCAATGTTGTTGCTTTCCCAGAGCTTGTGAATACCATAACCCACACACAAAAAAGATTACATATCCATGTGAATATCATGATCTTCCACGAGCAATTCCAGGTTCCATCATTACATATCCATGTGAATGATATATGCTACTTATAATTGAAAAACAGAGAGAGACTGATCTTAGGAACTTTGAAATGGATATGAAAAAGAAAAAAGAAAAAACTTGACCAACCTTATGACTTATGAGTGTCATTTCTTCATCTTCTTATTATGACGTAAATGCATGCTGCCACCCGAAGTTAGCAACATGATGTGTGTTGGAATGACGGGTACCGGAGAGATTGTGTTTACGCCGTCGACGTGCTATCTAACTCTTTCTACATTTTATTCTTCAATACCGAGAGGAACACGGTTAGAAGAATCTATATTCGGGGATTTGAAGAGTTGAAGCATCATCGAACGAAAGTTTTCGTTCAGACCATTTTAGACTTTGTAGAGAGGATGTGAAGTCTATCTAAGTGTGTGGTGTAGTCAATTATTTTGAAAATAATGATGGTAGTGTAGACTGTGTAGTCAATTATTTTCGTTGCTCCAGTGACCGTAGCATTTTTAGTTTCTTCTAGTGACCATTGTTGCTATTTGTTATAAGTAAACAACCATGGTCATTGAAGTATTTTTTTTTGGCGATTGTGATCACTTCCTCATAATATGATATTATTTTTTCACAGATTAATCACAAGAGCTACCGAAGCTAAATTGGTCATGACACGGCAAACTTATAAAGATTGAAGCTCAAAACGACAATGTTTTAAGAACAGGCTTGAAGACATTATAATGGGTCTTGCTTTGAGACACACTAATAAAACTAAGACAAGGCATACCATACGAATATATCCCAAAATATTTTGCATAATTTGTACAAAGATATTTTCCAGTTTCCACAATCATGATCATGAATTTTGAAAATCAAAGGGAAGAAGAAAAGAAATAGAATATGGAGATGTAGAAGTAAATGATATGTCCCAATGTTGTTGTTTTTCCAGAGCTTGTGAACACCATAACCCACACACAAAAAAGATTACATATCCATGTGAATATCATGATCTTCCACGAGCAATTCTAGGTTCCATCATTACATATCCATGTGAATGATATATGTTACATATAATTGAAAAACAGAGAGAGACTGATCTTAGAAACTTTGAAATGGATATGAAAAAGAAAAAAGAAAAAACTTGACCAACCTTATGACTTATGAGTGTCATTTCTTCATCTTCTTATTATGACGTAAATGCATGCTGCCACCCGAAGTTAGCAACATGATGTGTGTTGGAATGACGAGTACCAGAGAGATTGTGTTTACGCCGTCGACGTGCTATCTAACAATTTCTACATTTTATTCTTCAATACCGAGAGGAACACGGTTAGAAGAATCTATATTCTGGGATTTGAAGAGTTGAAGCATCATCGAACGAAAGTTTCCGTTCAGACCATTTTAGACTTTGTAGAGAGGATGTGAAGTTTATCTAAGTGTGTGGTGTAGTCAATTATTTTGAAAATAATGATAGTAGTGTAGACTGTGTAGTCAATTATTTTTGTTGCTCCAGTGACCGTAGCATTTTTTTGTTTCTTCTAGTGACCATTGTTGCTATTTGTTATAAGTAAACAACAATGGTCATTGAAGTATTTTTATTTTGGCGATTGTGATCACTTCCTCATAATATGATATTATTTTTTCACGGATTAATCACAAGAGCTACCGAAGTCAAATTGGTCATGACACGTCAAACTTATAAAGACTAAAGCTCAAAACGACACTGTTTTAAGAACAGGCTTAAAGACATTATAATGGGTCTTGCTTTGAGACACACTAATAAAACTAAGACAAGGCATACCATACGAATATATCCCAACATATTTTGCATGATTTGTACAAAGATATTTTCCAGTTTCCACAATCATGATCATGAATTTTGAAAATCAAAGGGAAGAAGAAAAGAAATAGAATATGGAGATGTAGAAGTAAATGATATGTCCCAATGTTGTTGCTTTCCCAGAGCTTGTGAACACCATAACCCACACACAAAAAAGATTACATATCCATGTGAATATCATGATCTTCCACGAGTAATTCCAGGTTCCATCATTACATATCCATGTGAATGACATATGCTACATATAATTGAAAAACAAACAGAGACTGATCTTAGGAACTTTGAAATGGATATGAAAAAGAAAAAAGAAAAAACTTGACCAACCTTATGACTTATGAGTGTCATTTCTTCATCTTCTTATTATGACGTAAATGCATGCTGCCACCCGAAGTTAGCAACATGATGTGTGTTGGAATGACGGGTACCGGAGAGATTGTGTTTACGCCGTCGACGTGCTATCTAACTCTTTCTACATTTTATTCTTCAATACCGAGAGGAACACGGTTAGAAGAATCTATATTCGGGGATTTGAAGAGTTGAAGCATCATCGAACGAAAGTTTCCGTTCAGACCATTTTAGACTTTGTAGAGAGGATGTGAAGTTTATCTAAGAGTGTGGTGTAGTCAATTATTTTGAAAATAATGATGGTAGTGTAGACTGTGTAGTCAATTATTTTCGTTGCTCCAGTGACCGTAGCATTTTTAGTTTCTTCTAGTGACCATTGTTGCTATTTGTTATAAGTAAACAACCATGGTCATTGAAGGATTTTTTTTTTGGCGATTGTGATCACTTCCTCATAATGTGATATTATTTTTTCACGGATTAATCACAAGAGCTACCGAAGCTAAATTGGTCATGACACGGCAAACTTATAAAGATTGAAGCTCAAAACGACACTGTTTTAAGAACAGGCTTGAAGACATTATAATGGGTCTTGCTTTGAGACACACTAATAAAACTAAGATAAGGCATACCATACGAATATATACCAACATATTTTGCATAATTTGTACAAAGATATTTTCCGGTTTCCACAATCATGATCATGAAGAGGGCGTTAAGAGACCCTACTGGCCTAACCAATTTTGAAAATCAAAGGGAAGAAAAAAAAATAGAATATGGAGATGTAGAAGTAAATGATATGTCCCAATGTTGTTGCTTTCCCAGAGCTTGTGAATACCATAACCCACACACAAAAAAGATTACATATCCATGTGAATATCATGATCTTCCACGAGCAATTCCAGGTTCCATCATTACATATCCATGTGAATGATATATGCTACATATAATTGAAAAACAGAGAGAGACTGATCTTAGGAACTTTGAAATGGATATGAAAAAGAAAAAAGAAAAAACTTGACCAACCTTATGACTTATGAGTGTCATTTCTTCATCTTCTTATTATGACGTAAATGCATGCTGCCACCCGAAGTTAGCAACATGATGTGTGTTGGAATGACGGGTACCGGAGAGATTGTGTTTACGCCGTCGACGTGCTATCTAACTCTTTCTACATTTTATTCTTCAATACCGAGAGGAACACGGTTAGAAGAATCTATATCCGGGGATTTGAAGAGTTGAAGCATCATCGAATGAAAGTTTCCGTTCAGACCATTTTAGACTTTGTAGAGAGGATGTGAAGTTTATCTAAGTGTGTGGTGTAGTCAATTATTTTGAAAATAATGATGGTAGTGTAGACTGTGTAGTCAATTATTTTCGTTGCTCCAGTGACCGTAGCATTTTTTGTTTCTTCTAGTGACCATTGTTGCTATTTGTTATAAGTAAACAACCATGGTCATTGAAGTATTTTTTTTTGGCGATTGTGATCACTTCCTCATAATATGATATTATTTTTTCACGGATTAATCACAAGAGCTACCGAAGCTAAATTGGTCATGACACGGCAAACTTATAAAGATTGAAGCTCAAAACGACAATGTTTTAAGAACAGGCTTGAAGACATTTTAATGGGTCTTGCTTTGAGACACACTAATAAAACTAAGACAAGGCATACCATACGAATACATCCCAACATATTTTGCATAATTTGTACAAAGATATTTTCCAGTTTCCACAATCATGATCATGAATTTTGAAAATCAAAGGGAAGAAGAAAAGAAATAGAATATGGAGATGTAGAAGTAAATGATATGTCCCAATGTTGTTGCTTTTCCAGAGCTTGTGAACACCATAACCCACACACAAAAAAGATTACACATCCATGTGAATATCATGATCTTCCACGAGCAATTCCAGGTTCCATCATTACATATCCATGTGAATGATATATGTTACATATAATTGAAAAACAGAGAGAGACTGATCTTAGAAACTTTGAAATGGATATGAGAAAGAAAAAAGAAAAAACTTGACCAACCTTATGACTTATGAGTGTCATTTCTTCATCATCTTATTATGACGTAAATGCATGCTGCCACCCGAAGTTAGCAACATGATGTGTGTTGGAATGACGGGTACCAGAGAGATTGTGTTTACGCCGTCGACGTGCTATCTAACAATTTCTACATTTTATTCTTCAATACCGAGAGGAACACGGTTAGAAGAATCTATATTCGGGGATTTGAAGAATTGAAGCATCATCGAACGAAAGTTTCCGTTCAGACCATTTTAGACTTTGTAGAGAGGATGTGAAGTTTATCTAAGTGTGTGGTGTAGTCAATTATTTTGAAAATAATGATGGTAGTGTAGACTATGTAGTCAATTATTTTCGTTGCTCCAGTGACCGTAACATTTTTTGTTCTTCTAGTGACCATTGTTGCTATTTGTTATAAGTAAACAACCATGGTCATTGAAGTATTTTTTTTTTGGCGATTGTGATCACTTCCTCATAATATGATATTATTTTTTCACGGACTAATCACAAGAGCTACCGAAGCTAAATTGGTCATGACACGGCAAACTTATAAAGACTGAAGCTCAAAACGACACTGTTTTAAGAACAGGCTTAAAGACATTATAATGGGCCTTGCTTTGAGACACACTAATAAAACTAAGACAAGGCATACCATACAAATATATCCCAACATATTTTGCATAATTTGTACAAAGATATTTTCCAATTTCCACAATCAGGATCATGAATTTTGAAAATCAAAGGGAAGAAGAAAAGAAATAGAATATGGAGATGTAGAAGTAAATGATATGTCCCAATGTTGTTGCTTTCCCAGAGCTTGTGAACACCATAACCCACACACAAAAAAGATTACATATCCATGTGAATATCATGATCTTCCACGAGTAATTCCAGGTTCCATCATTACATATCCATGTGAATGACATATGCTACATATAATTGAAAAACAAACAGAGACTGATCTTAGGAACTTTGAAATGGATATGAAAAAGAAAAAAGAAAAAACTTGACCAACCTTATGACTTCATTTATTCATCTTCTTATTTTTCTTCATTTCTTCTCACTAAAGCCCCCCTCCCACCCCCCCCCCCCCCCATCTTCTCCATACGGAATTTTATTGCTTTCGAGTTCATTCCATTTAGAGTCTTCACAATCACGTCGAAGAACATTTTCTGCAGCTTATTTCCGAGCTCACACTTCCCTAAGATACTTTCTACACGCTCCACAGTTGGATACATTGTTTTTAGAAATGGCTCCAACAATGCCTTTCCATCACTTGTATCGTCCATAATGAGTTCAAGAAATTGTAGCTGTTCTTTTAGGTCTTTCAAAGAAGATCTCACAATCTTGAGCCTCTCGGTTTGTGATAACTCTGAGGTTTCATCTCTTGTTTGCTCCGGTTCACTCAGTGTATTGTGAACAACATCTACAGATGCAGATTCCTGGTCAAGATCCTCTAGAGTATCATCCTCTCTGGTTGTATCTACAGATGCATTTTCTACAAATAATATCTTGAAGAAACTAAAATTTTCAAATCATTATTGTTATTCCATTCTGATGTCTGAACATGTCTTGCAATTAATTTAAACAAACGAATCCATTTATTTAGTCTATGATTAGCAAGTTGATCATTTAGTTTGACTAAGTTATTTTGGATGGGATCAATGAAGTTTTATAATGGCAAAACATAACTCAATTTCAAAAATAATTCTTACTATGAAAAACATGTGTTCCAATAAATTGGATAGTTTCCATACAGAAAATATTTTTTTTTAAAAAATATTTTCCCATTGCAAATGATGCAAGACAAATTATCTATATACACATTATACTAAAACATCAAACGAATCATGTTATTTTTAGAGTAAAAAACAAACTTAATTTGACCCAATATTCTGATGAAAATATATATGTCATTTATAAAATGTTTAACATTTTATAAATGAATGAAATGATAAAGAACAATGATAAAGAACATATTATAGAGATAAAAATCGCTTTGATTAGAAATAGCTTTGTATAGGTTGTTAGAAATAACATTTTTCATACTCTCTCCTTAGCAATTTCGTAGAGATAAAAATAGCTTTGATTAGCACAGAGAATATATCTTTTGTAACGTGTTATATATATATATATTCAACAAAACTAATTATTTATATAAAATTATTATAATTTTTAAAAGTATTTTAGTGGTAAATGCTCTATAAAATGTTTCAAGTGAATGAGCATTTTGGAAAGCATTTGTAACTGTTATACTCTGCTTATCTTATAAAAGTTGATTGGATTTAAAAAAATTGCAAATGCTTTTGTTAATGGTCTTCCAATCAAGCTCAAACTAGTATAGTAGTATTTTCTTTCCAAGGCTGTAATAGTGTAATGTATTAAATCTCTTAAAGAAGCACAAAGCATCATAAATTCCATGTCACTTCATAAAAGACACAACGCTTCTAATGTGGAGATTTTCCGGCAACACATCACCGCAGATCAACGGAGGGAGGAGAACGACGGTGGAAAATCTCGTGAGGAGGGGGAAAGAGTAAGAGTTTCTTAGGCGGGATCACATCCAAGAATTGGGAGGCCAAATAACGTGGAAAAATATATTTCTTCAGAGAAATTAAAAAATTTCTAACAAAATAATAAATTAAAAATATCAAAAGACTGCCTGGTTTCTGGACTAAATTTATTAATATTATTATTATTATTATTTTATATCCCACTCTTCTTTTTTACCTTTTTTTTGAATTAACTCTCAAATTTTTTAATTAGCAATTTACTTAACATTTTGGTAGTTAATTAGTTGACTTCAAAATTAAAACCATTATAAAAAGCACACACAGTATACCTATATACTGTATATTAGCCGATTAAAATTCTCTAGTTAATTTTAATTTTAATTTTTAACCAAAAAAAACGCCATTATATTGTTGCCTGGATTGGAGGACGAATAGGCATGTCTTCGTTGAAAAACTGAAACAGGGGAAGCAATCAGTACTGTCCAATTTCTGGTTTTATGCAAACGGCGAGAAAGGGCGTGAATGCAATAAGCAACATCTGCTCGAGGCTCGAGCACAAGTCACTGATGTCTTAGCTATGTAAAAGTATGTCTAATAATAGCCTTATTATGTTTTCTCTACGGCTTAGCTATGCTTGTTTTGTTTTTCTGGATCTGCTTTGTCTTAAAAATTAGAGTAACAATTACTTGTCTACTAAACGAAAATCTCAAAACGCTTTCCATGAAACTATATATGTCAACATCAGATCTCTCGCAGACTCGCACCACAAAAATGAAACACTCTTTCGTAATAATGCTCATTATTAACTAGAAGCCACTGTATTGATCAACATGCAACAAAGGACCAAAATTTCAAATGAATTTTTTTTTGTTTTTTAAACTTTCCACGCATCTTTTTGTTTTCTAACATACTGGAAGCAAGATAACGCAAAGAATCGACGAAACCGAATCAAGATCAGCAACATCATCCCTAAAAGAAATCACGCGACTTATCCAAAAGTTCGATCCAACTCTATCTCATACGTGACAAAAATCGTCATTATAGAGTTCTTCTCTACGTTAAAACATTGTTATACGTATTTTAATTAACCGGGATGATTCTCATCACATCATTTGTGATTTTTCTAGTTCTCAAATATGACCCGAAACTACCTAAACCTGATAAGTGTTTATCCAAACTTGAAGAGTTTAAGCATCATCGAACGGAAGTTCATACCATTTTAGACTTTGTAGAGAGGATGTGAACTTTTTTATAAGTGTATTCAAAGGGCTTCATAACTTGGAGACTTTATATTTTGATTCTCGACTCTACTTATGATATTGTTCCTCTTTAAGATTGTTTGGATTTTATCTCAAAAACATAGAGAAGCATCTCCCTCATTACTAAACATTGAAACTAATAAATACTAAAAAAACGATATCATAAATGCATACCAAAAAACCAATAGGTGTGAACATACTTGAAGAGGCTTATCGGATGTGTAACATTTATTGTAGCTACTACAATACATTTTCTCTAATGAAAATTTACAAATTTTCAAAAACATACTTGAAAAGTTTTTTTTTGAAAAATACTCACGATTTTGGTATGTCTCTTTTCAATGAGACGATCCTCGAGCAAATTCCATTAAACGCTTCCTTGTTCCTCAGAACAGATCCCACCGTCCTAAACATCTTTCACTCTCTTCTCTCTAGGGTTTAAGCGGAGCAAGGTTTTTGTTTGCATTCGGGCGACAAAAAGACGGTAAATGCTCGTTCTACAATTTCGACCCAGCCCGGCTTTGTTCCGGTTCCGGGTTCGGGTTTTGCCGATGTGGCTATCCGGTAAGATACTAACAATGTCCAGTTTTTGCCAGCTATGATTTAGTTGTGATTTTAAACAATATGGTTTAACAATTACAAATCATATCTATGTTAAATAAAAAATATATCAAAAAGTACATGTGCGAGTTTAGACCTAGTAAATATAAAAACAAATATACTTATTAGGATTAAGGATGTAGGATGGCACCCTAGGTTGGTAAATGTGGTTACTTATAGGTTGGGTAAAAAATGCTTTATGCATATAATTTCGATAGTTTTGGCCGTTTTCTCTTGTAAACTTTACTCCTTTAAATAATATCTCCTGATTCCCTAAGTTCATTTCAGTTTTAATCACACTAGATGAAAATTTTATCGTCGAATTTGTATTAAGTGCCCATTCAATAGTTATTATTTTATCAATCAAGCAAAATGAACAACTAGGTCCATTATCTCTTATTTCAAAGATATGATTATAAACCACATTTATAATTCAAGTAGATAAGCGTTTGTTTATATACAAGATCATGATATAAATATGCCGGATAGAGAACACTAGTTTCACACTCACCCAACGTGTTACTAACCCACCATAAAGCTAACTAGAAAATGTTTTGAACTTTTAATAATTGAAGTACCTTTTTATCTATATCGATTATTATCGTTTTCTATAATATATTCCATAAGCACAAGCACTCAAACAAATCTGCCTTGTTTATTCGACATTTCGGAACTTAGAGTGCTACAAACAAAATAATCAAAGTTTGAATGAAAATAATTGGATCAACCCTTTTTGGAGCATCATCATAATCATTCATCGTCGCTTGTAGAGGTTAATTAGTGTGCGACATGCTTCAAAAAAATTCTGTGATGAATATAAAGGTCATATATATAATCCGATAAAATTGTTTTTTTTTTTTAAAAAATATATTTATTTCAAAGATATATATGCATGCTTTTGTATTTTGTGATGTATAGTTTGCTAATAGGTTGTTGAAGCACATAATTTGTGTGTCTAGTGTTATGCGTGTATATAATAAGTATGTTGAAGACATTTTGTATATATTAAAATCTATTTAATCTCCACACACGTCTAACAAAATGTCATATAAATATTAAATTTCGAAAACTTAAGAAGCGAACTATTACAAAATTATGCCCGCTTCAAAATATATAATCCGCCATCTTTCTAGGTTCGTTTTTAATTCACGAAATTTTCAAAAGTTTTCCTAATTCAAGTTTAAAAGTCAATTTATTATAATAATATTCATCACACCAATATAATTTTTGGAACAAAAATGTTCAAAATGACTAATGTCCCAAACTTGTGATCAGATATAGATTATTATTTTAAAATGAACACAGAAAAACTATTATATATACACACACATTATAGCCGTAACTCTCCTACTTCCAAAACCATTTCCCAACCTTTTCGTTCTTCCGGCCAATCAAATGGGTGATAAACTTCGATTATTCATCGGAATTTTGGGTATACTTTTTTTGGTCTAATAATATATATACTTTCTAACTCTATCATATGCTTTTTTCTTTATTTTTGAAATACTATTTTACTTTTAAACTTAGTCTTGGGTCTATAACATATATCTCTACAAGAAACATATTTGTATGAGAATCTTTTTATGGTTTTTATTCAAAACTAATTATGGTCACTCCACAGGAAACGGAGCTTCGTTGTTGCTCTACACAGCTCCAATGTAAGTAAATGAAATTTTTATAAATCAAATAGCCAATTTAATTTGAGTTAAAGAAGAAAGAAGATTATATAACTCTGTTTTTTTTCTTAATTGACAAGTAGATTAACATTTTCAAGGGTGTTTAAGAAGAAAAGCACAGAGGAATTCTCATGTTTTCCTTACGTTATGACACTCTTCAACTGTTTGATTTATACTTGGTACGGTTTACCGATTGTGAGTCATCTTTGGGAGAATCTTCCTCTCGTCACCATTAATGGAGTCGGCATCCTTCTCGAATCGATCTTCATTTTCATATATTTCTGGTACTCGTCGCCCAAAGAAAAGGTAAACTATTCATTTTATTAGAATCATATGGTACTTTTTTCGTAGGGTAATTAAAATATGACATTAATGATCCTTATATAAAACAGATTAAGGTTGGTGTTACATTTGTTCCGGTGATCGTTTTGTTCGGTTTAACGGCAGCAATCTCAGCCGTGGTATTTGACGACCACCACCACCGGAAATCATTCGTCGGAAGTGTAGGCCTCGTGGCTTCCATCTCCATGTACGGTTCTCCTCTCATCGTTATGGTAAGCCATATATATACATTGTTAAAATTATGTTACAAGAAAAAAAAAATTTGAAGGTGATCAAAAGTCAAAACCATGCAACTATGTATCTTAGAGATATATTGTTTTGCAAAAAAAAAAAGATGAATGTTTGTGTGTTTGTGCCGTGTGCGTGCTAATTAAAAAAATGTGAATATTGTGTGTGCAGAAGAAAGTGATAGAGACGAAAAGTGTGGAATACATGCCGTTTTACTTGTCCTTCTTCTCATTTCTGGCTAGTTCCCTTTGGTTGGCATATGGTTTGCTCAGCTATGATCTCTTTCTTGCGGTTCGTTTTTTTTTTTTTTTTTTTTTTTTTTTTTTTTTTTTTTTTTTTTTCTCTCTTCCTTAATTTATATTGAGATCTACAAAGTTGTTGAGATTTGCATATGCATGCATGGTTTTGAAGATGTCATATATATATTGAATGAATTTTCTAAACATTTATATATATAGTCACCTAATATGGTGGCGACTCCATTGGGGATTCTCCAACTTATCATCTACTTCAAGTACAAGAATAAGAAGGAATTAGCACCAACAACAATGGAGATAAGCAAACGGAATGATGATGATGAAGAGAAGAGTAAGACCACACTTGAGCTTGTAGTTGACGTTGATCGTGATCGTGACGGTGATGCCAATGAGAAGACTTCCAACAATGCATGTTAGCTTTCAACCTCATCGATTTAATAGCTTCGGTGTGAATCCAAAGATTTTATGTAAACATCTCATATGTTGTGCTTTTCATTACATGATGTAACACATGATCAGATGTGTTACATTACTACAAGTTATATGGTTGTTGATCATGTGATGAATAAAGAAGGAAGGCTACGATTTTGCCTTTTTCCTCATTATTTTTCTATTTTAAGGTCATATATATATACACATACAAAGGATCAATGTGTCGACAAAAATGAAAAGATCACCTCCAGATCTCACACTAAAAATGTACTATAATTCATTCATAAATTATGTCGATTTTTTTTCATTATAAGCGTATCTACTTTTTTTTCTTTCTGTAATCAATGTTTCTAGAATTTTGCATTAGGCATTCATTTTTTTTTTTAATCCTAGTCGTAATAATGGGCCAGATAAAGCGTAAAGCCCATATATATGTATTGGATTATATTCTTAGCCCAACAATGAAAAACGCTCTTAAAACAAACGGCGTTTAAAGAAACCGCGAGATAGAAACGCACTTTTGGATTCTCTCTCCCCAAAAGTATAGTAGTCTCTATCTATCTTCTTCTTTATCTTCTTCCTCAACCCGAAACCCTAATTTCTCTGCAGATTTTGCTCCAATCTCCAGACGATTCCTCCAGGTAACATGATCTCTCTTCTTTCTTCTCTCGCTTCAGACTCTTTCGTAGTAATCTATTTGTATTATGTGAACTCCGCTGCTAAAAAAAAATCAAATCCTGTTAACTTTTAAAATTTCCGGGCCAATTTTGTTGAGATCTGGAGAGTTTGTGATTTGTGCAATTTATAATTTATGGTTTCTTTGTTGTTATATTGTACAGCTACAAGATTTCGTTTGAGCAATGTCTTCTGTTTCGAGCCAGCCACAGTTTCGTTACACGCAACCTCCTTCTAAGGTCCTTCATTTGAGAAACTTGCCTTGGGAATGTACTGAAGAGGAGTTAATTGAACTGGGGAAGCCTTTTGGTACAGTTGTTAATACAAAGTGTAATGTTGGAGCCAATCGTAATCAAGCTTTCATTGAGTTTGTAAGTGGAAGAGATTATACCAAAATTGCAAACTAGTGTCATCGTTTTGTTACAAGTTTTTGATTTTCATTTGGTTGTTTGTTTTGTTCTTCAGGAAGATTTGAATCAAGCTATACAAATGATTTCTTACTATGCTTCTTCTTCCGAGCCTGCTCAAGTTCGAGGTAAAACTGTCTACCTCCAGTACTCCAACAGGCAAGAGATAGTGAATAACAAAACGACAGCAGATGTTGTGGGGAATGTTCTTCTGGTGACAATTGAAGGAGACGATGCTCGCATGGTCAGCATTGATGTCTTGCATGTGGTAAGTGTGTCATACTTTATTTGGTTTGGTTTTCCTTAGAAGAAGTAAACCTATTGCTGAAAGATGTTTGGAAGACATTCTGATAATTAGGGTTGTAGGTTGTCGTGCTTTTGGAAACTTACTTTTGACATGAATGTAAATGGATCAGCAGGGCCATATCAAGGCAATATCTTCAGTGGCAGCCTAATGCATTAGGAGAAAAAGAGCACATGTGTGTTTGTTTCCTTTCTCCTTTTCCTAACACTGACTCTCTCTTCCCTACTCTCTCCCTTACACTTCCCTTTTATCAGATATATTCTAGGATTTGTAAGATATGGTCTTACATAGGTGTAGTTAGTATTCTTGTTTGGTATGACATGGTGCAGCTCTATCTTACATAGGTGTAGTTAGTATTTTTGCTTGATATGATAGGGTGCAGCTCTATCTGCGCTTCTTTTGTGATATAGAACTGTTTTCAAAGTTTACGCGGCTGTGGTGAATTCTATCTAGAGGTTCATCAATCTGCTAACCTTTTGAGACATACCTTGTGTCTAATATGATTGATATGTTGGAAAACATATCTTTTACCTTCCAGAGAGTGTAACCTGGCATCGGACTTGTCATGTACTCACGTCATATTACGTTGGTTTAGTTTGCTGTCCTAAGTTTTGTGACGTTGTATGAGTTTTATACAGAGTTATCCCAAACTAAATTTGTCTTGTTATGTTGCTAAAATGCAAAATAATTACAGACGCACAGGAGTCTTTATAGTTGCGTCTTCTGGCTTTTTTTCCATGGTTGTTCTAATTACTGGTTTGCAATGCAGGTCTTCTCAGCATTTGGGTTTGTCCACAAGATCACTACTTTCGAGAAGACAGCTGGATACCAGGTACATTACCAAGCCAAAATTTGCTTTTGTATCTTAATG
Organism: Camelina sativa; assembly: GCF_030686135.1. Taxonomy (NCBI): domain Eukaryota; kingdom Viridiplantae; phylum Streptophyta; class Magnoliopsida; order Brassicales; family Brassicaceae; genus Camelina; species Camelina sativa. The sequence goes on along the minus strand of NC_141890.1, from coordinate 43,424,644 downwards.
TTAATATTTATTTTACTTATAATGATTATTGTCTGAATTTCTCTTAGGCACTGGTTCAATTTTCTGATGCGGAAACTGCAACCTCTTCAAAAAATGCCCTCGATGGAAGAAGCATCCCTAGGTGACGGTTGTACTAATTTTTTGAGACGGTATTTACTATTTAGTCTAACTGTGAAGGGCTGCATAGCTCTAGATATTGTGCGGAGATTCTGACAATTTGTCAGCCTTTCAAGCGTCTGTAGGTGTTTTAGCATCTAATGCCTAGTTCTGGGGTGATGTATGGCAATGGCGTTAATTGATGCCGGAATACTAAAGTTGCATCTAATCTTTTCATGACTCACCTGGGAAAATACCGTAGGCTTTGATAGCTACTTAGAATAAGGATAGGCATTGATAGCTACTTAGAATAAGGATAGGCATTGATAGCTAGTTAGAATAAGGATAGGCATTGATAGCTACTTAGAATACTGTATGCACTGATAGCTACTTAGAATAAGGATAGTGTTTTCATGTGAGATTTCTGGCAATATCGTATTTATTTTATTATAAAGCAGACAGGCTTTGCGTTATAATTATATATGTTTGTTATGTGTGAGGCATAGTTTTTTAATTTTTACTGACTTCTTATTTCTGGGTATTAGGTATCTACTCCCTGAGCAAGTGGGACAATGCTCTCTCAAAATCACATATTCAGCTCATACAGATCTGACTGTCAAATTTCAGAGTCATCGGAGTAGGTATGTGTATTCAGATTGTTGTTGAAACATGTTTATGTTTTGGTTTACTTGGTGGTTGCGATGCTTCTGTGACCAAATTTACTGAATTGTTTCCTCTTTATTTTGCAGGGACTATACTAATATGTACCTTCCCGTTGCTCCATCAGCCATTGATAGTACTGGTCAGGTATGCAATTTGAAAGTAGTCTCTTTATGCATTTATATGATTGTAAATCTGCTTTCTACGTTTTTGAATCTCGCTATTAAAGTAAAAGATTAATGTGTCATTCGTACTAGGTGATTGTGGGTGTAGACGGGAAGAAGATGGAGCCAGAAAGTAATGTTCTTCTCGCATCCATTGAAAACATGCAGTATGCAGTAACCTTGGACGTTTTACACATGGTAATACTTGCTCTATACTGAATCCTCATTGAATCTTTGGTTCTATATTTATTAACTGTTCCCCCTTTTTTTAACTAACACGTAGGTTTTTGCGGCTTTTGGGGAAGTTCAAAAGATTGCAATGTTTGACAAGAATGGTGGGCTACAGGCATTGATTCAATACCAAGGTAACAAACTGATATAATATGCTCTGTTTCAGTTGTCATTGATCTCTGTAAAAGCAAATTCTCAAATGACACTGGCTGTATGGTTTCTTTCAGATGTTCAAACGGCTATGGTGGCTAAGGAAGCATTGGAAGGACATTGTATTTACGACGGTGGATTTTGTAAGCTCCACATTACTTATTCACGCCACACCGACCTCAGCATAAAGGTGAACAACGATAGAAGCAGAGACTACACAATGCCCAACCCGCCAGTTCCAATGCCTCAACAACCCGGTCAGAATCCAAACGCCGGGAATCCACAGCAATACCACGCAGCAGGTGGGAGCCACCACCAACAGCAGCAGCCTCCGCCACAAGGCGGATGGGGGCAAGGTTCAATGGGAATGGATGGTGGTCACAATCCTTACATGGCACCACCGTCATCTGGCCCAATGCATCAAGGTCCACCAGGTGGTCATATGCCTCCACAGCATTACGGTGGTCCTGGTCCAGTGCATTAGAGAGAGAGAGAAATAGAGTCCCTCAAAAGTCGAAGACAAAGATGTTCCATCTCTTTCTCTCTTAATTTCTCTTCGTAGCTCTTTTTTTTTTTTTTTTTGGTTTTGCTTGGAACACTTGTACTTGTGTCCAAAAAGATAATCTTATAAAACGGAAACCATTTGAGAAATGTATTAGAAGAAACTTAATCTCTCTCTCTCAGTCTATGTCTCTCTCTCGCACTCACCATATCATTTTCATTATCAAAAAATCTAATCTTTAAGTCTACAAACGAAAGCTCAAAATTGGGTAGAGTTATTGGATAAGATTATTAACACAATCAACTCTAAAAAATAAATTTTGAAAAGAGTTACAAAAAAAAAAAAGAGTTAGAGAAGAGAAAAGATAAAGAGAGGAGGATCTTGTGGCTCCCAAGTCTCCAAAGTCTTCTCTTTTGCTCTAAAGAATAAAAAGAAAAGAGAGAGTAAGAGAGAAGGAAGGAAGAAGATAAAAGAGGATTTGATTTTGATTCCATCATCATAAAACCCTAAACCATCAATGTCTTCTTCTACTCTTCAAGCTTCTCTTCTCCTTCGTCCTCCTCCTCCTCCTCTCCATTCTTCATATTCCTTTAAGCCTCGTTCTTCTCTCTTCTCTCCTTGTTTGAGTTTTCACAACTCTCGATTTCGTCCCCTTCCTTGTTCATTGCGCCAAGACAATGTCGCTTCCGACTCCGATTTTATCCCCAAGGACCCTGCTTTTCTTAGCCAAGGGGAGAGTACGACGGATTCATTTATCACGGATACGGAATTAGAGACGAACGATGGATTTGTGGGTGGTGAGGGGACGAGTGAAGCTACTAGCTTTGAGGCGGCGGAGGTGAAAAGTGGAGGAGGAGAAGAAGAAGAAGCAGAGGTTATTGATGGAGTAACAACGGAAGGAGAAGAGAAGAAGAATAGCAAGTTTCGGATTGTGGTGTTGATGATGGGACTATGGGCGGCTATGAAGAGAGCTATGGAGAAGGTGATGGAGTGGGAGTGGTTAAGCTGGTGGCCTTTCTCTCGCCAGGAGAAGCGGCTTGAGAAACTTATTGCTGAGGCTGATGCCAATCCAAAGGATGCGGCTTTGCAGGGAGCTTTATTGGCTGAGCTCAATAAGCACATGTATGTAACTTTATCAAGCTCTGGTTGATTGGTTTTCGTAATATAGGAGTTGGTGTAGTCTGAATTCAATTGATTTTATGTGGTATGCTGATGTTTTTTTTGTTTTTGATTCAGTCCTGAGGCTGTAGTTCAACGGTTCGAACAAAGGGAACACGCAGTGGACAGTAGAGGAGTTGCTGAATATATTCGAGCTCTTGTCATTACCAATTCTCTTGCGGAGTATCTTCCTGACGAACAAACCGGGAAGCCATCTAGTCTTCCCACACTGGTATTGTTTCTGTCTGCTTGTACCATGACTACTTCTAGAATCTGTGGTTTGGCTATCTGTTTTATCTCTGGTGTACATTTTTGATCTCTGAATTTGATTTGCTTGCTGCCCCTTAAAAATGTCATTTTTAGTTGTCTTTGTTTCTAAGTTAGTGTTGCTGTATTTGTAATAATCATTGGTTTATGTGCAGCTGCAAGAGCTGAAGCATCGTGCATCAGGCAATATGGACGAGTCATTTGTGAATCCTGGTATATCTGAGAAGCAACCATTGCATGTTACTATGGTAAGTTTCTCTTATATTTACCCATCTGGTTAGGTATACAAAGTTTCGATTTTTCTTAGGTTCATGATGGTCCTGTATATGTTAAGTTCTTAACCTGTGTCTTTGCTTTGTTAGGTTAATCCTAAAGTTTCAAACAAATCAAGATTTGCACAAGAGCTTGTCTCTACGATCTTGTTCACAGTTGCGGTGGGATTAGTGTGGTATGCATCATCTATCTTTTAAGTTGAGATTAGATTTATGATAGATTGGTTTAGATAGCACAGGCAGAAGTGTTGCTTCTTATGCATAGTTGAACTTGTGATTGCTTCTCCATTTTAGTACTTCTGCTCCTGTTAAAATGGAAGGTTCCTTGTTTAGGTTAATGGGTGCAGCTGCTCTGCAAAAGTATATTGGAAGCCTGGGAGGAATTGGAACTTCGGGTGTTGGTTCAAGTTCTTCATATTCTCCAAAAGAGATGAACAAGGAAATAACGCCTGAAAAGGTAGAATTTTGAGTAATCATGAAGTAATTATGTTCGGTACTGTTTACGAGGAGTCTAAAGTGAGTTTTAAGTATAACTGCAATGGAATTCATATAGTTACAGTGGCAAACATATAGTAAGAGAAGGATATTGTTAATTAGTTGCATGGTATCATCCTTCTTACCTTGAGACAGTTACTGTCTTGTGGATCCTCTTTGATTTGATGTTAATTTACCCAGTCAACGTTTTAATAGTTCTGTTCATGTAGTCCTTGAGGCCAATAAATGTGTCTGAGCGGCTTCACTGTGTCTTTTTCTAACAAGTTTACTTTCTGCAGAATGTCAAAACATTTAAGGATGTAAAAGGTTGTGATGATGCCAAACAAGAGCTTGAGGAGGTGGTTGAATATCTGAAAAATCCATCAAAGTTTACCCGCCTTGGAGGAAAGTTGCCAAAGGTATTATTTCCTCTCGATTGCATCCTACTTTGCATTTGATTTTCTTAAGGCCATAATCTGTTTAAAGTCAGCATTGTGACATTTCTTAAATGTTTGCTTCCAGGGAATTCTTCTAACCGGGGCACCTGGTACCGGAAAGACATTACTGGCTAAAGTAAGTTCTCACAGAGTGTTACATTGTTGTCTCTTATCGTTTGGGTTGTTATGAAGAGTTAACAATTTCATTTTTGTTGGTGTCTTGCAGTCACCTCCAACTAAAATATAAATTCTTATTCTTATTATTATTATTATTTGACGTCAAAACAGAAGTTCTTTATTAGGCTACCAATTCTATAAATAATTTCAGTAAGCTGACACGTTTTAAATTACAAAGGCAATTGCTGGAGAAGCTGGGGTACCCTTCTTCTATAGAGCTGGATCTGAATTTGAAGAGATGTGAGCGTTCTACTTTTCTTTCACTGTCATATGTCTTGAGCTACATTTACCATTAACTATTTATTACTATCTGCTGACTCAACTTTTGTTGATGTCTTATAATATCAAATTTTAATTTTCTTGATCGACAGGTTTGTCGGGGTAGGAGCTCGGCGAGTGAGATCATTGTTTCAGGCAGCTAAGAAAAAGGTATAACTCAATCTTCACTGCTAGGTCTATGTTCAAAGATTTTTGTTGGTTATTCTTCCATGAATTAAGTTCCATTTACTGACTGTCATGTATGACAGGCACCTTGTATCATATTCATTGATGAAATTGATGCTGTTGGGTCCACGAGAAAACAATGGGAAGGGCATACAAAGAAGACGTTGCATCAACTACTTGTCGAAATGGATGGTTTTGAGCAAAATGAGGTACTTGTTGATGAGGGATAGTGTACCTTGTGATTACGCCCCTGGTTTGCAGAAATATAATAGTATTCTGCTTCTTTTTATTTTGGTTATGCAGGGAATTATAGTTATGGCTGCAACAAACTTGCCTGATATACTTGATCCAGCCCTGACAAGACCGGGCAGATTCGATAGGCATGTAAGTACTGACAGATAGATAGCTAGGTGTGTTGTTCGTTCTGTTCTGAAAAATTGTTTCAGATTTTTCGAAAGGAAGTACTGACAGATTTAATTTTAGATTGTCGTCCCTAGTCCGGATGTCCGTGGACGCCAAGAGATTTTGGAACTCTACCTCCAAGGCAAACCTATGTCAGAAGATGTGGATGTTAAAGCAATTGCTCGTGGAACTCCAGGATTCAATGGTGCTGGTAAGTCTAAAATCTATAACTACAGTGTAGTCATCCTTGAATTTAGTCAAAGTGTCTTCTTTTGTCATTATCCTATAAAGATATTCATTACATTTTTCTCTAATCTCACCAAAACGATTTCCAGATCTTGCAAACCTGGTAAATATTGCTGCCATAAAAGCAGCTGTTGAAGGGGCTGAGAAGTTATCTTCTGAACAGTTGGAATTCGCAAAGGACCGAATAGTTATGGGCACAGAGAGGAAGACAATGTTCGTATCGGAGGACTCAAAGAAGGTATATTTCAATATCTGACACAACATAGAAGTAGTTTTGGATGTGGAGTCCAAACATCTCACTTGCTTCTTTGCCTCTTTAGCTCACTGCATACCATGAGAGTGGTCATGCTATTGTCGCTTTGAACACGGGAGGTGCGCACCCAATCCACAAAGCGACAATAATGCCACGAGGATCTGCATTGGGAATGGTTACCCAGTTACCTTCAAACGATGAAACATCAGTGAGCAAGAGGCAGTTATTAGCTCGTCTTGATGTATGTATGGGAGGAAGAGTTGCAGAGGAGCTCATCTTTGGCCAGGACTATATCACCACTGGAGCAAGTAGTGATCTGTCCCAGGCCACAGAACTTGCACAATATATGGTAACCTAACCTCCATATTACTCAAAGATTAGATGTGTTCAAGTGTTTCTTTATTTCCTAGTTTATCAAAAAGCTAGCTGCCAGTTCAATTAGTGTGTGGAAAAAGTTTTCCTAGTTTTAGTCTATGAGATCCTAAACACTATAACTAGCTAACGGCGAAAAGAAACTTCCACTGTAGAGTTTTGGTAACGGATCTTACCTCTCTTGTGGTAGTTGTAGTAATGCTTTTTTTTGGTTCAATATGCAAAGGTATCGAGTTGTGGGATGAGTGAGGCAATAGGACCAGTTCATATAAAGGAAAGACCAAGCTCTGATATGCAATCACGCATTGATGCAGAGGTAGAGACTCTCTCCTTTATTATTTTTGGTCAAATAGACTCTCTCTATTCATTTTTCAGAGTTCCTCGTTCGAATCCCATTGCTCGTTAGTCTGCTTATGCATCTGGTGGTGATGATACTTTTGGTCAGGTTGTGAAGCTCCTTCGAGAGGCATATGAGCGAGTGAAAGCTCTCTTGAAACGGGTTCGTTGTTGCCAAATTCTCATTTACGCGATCAAAATCTGTTTTTAATAAAAAGTCGTTACTCACTTTAATTGTGTATACGTGTGTTTCCCCAGCATGAGAAGCAGCTACACACATTAGCAAACGCACTTCTAGAGTATGAAACGCTAACCGCAGAGGACATAAAGCGTATCCTCCTTCCAAACCAAGAAGGGGATAAGTTACAGGAGCAACAAGAAGGAGACTTGGTATTGGCTTAAGCCACATCATTCATTATCATAAACACACCTGTTTGGGGTGAAAAAGGGAGGTTCAAAGCTTTGTACAGAGTAAATCTCCCATAGATGATTCTACAACAACCAAAAAGAAAAAAACATGTGAAATTATTTATCTCAGGTTACAAATTATTGTAGTTTTTTAAAATTTCATTAGCTCATTAGTTTTTCACTTCGACCTGGAACCTTTTTCCCTTTTTAACATTCTGTTCAATTCTATGAAAAAAATGTAAAACAACATTGAAAAGAATGTAATTGTAGTCTTTACATGTTTTTTCTTTTGGATAAATTTGAAAGAAAACAACAATAAGAGTATTTATTTGTAATGATATTGAAAATAGAAGCATTGATAATGGAACCACCTGTCCATATGTGACCTATTCTAATATTTTAATATCATCGTTCCAAATGGACAAATTTATAAGCTCATCCACTACTGTAAATAACAAAAGAGAGGAAAAACAACAAATAGTACTTGCATTGTAAAAAACAAATACTACTAAAGACATTTTACAGCTAATGGGGATAAAGTGTGTTTCCTGATCACAAGTGAAGACAAAAATTTATAAACAACAAGAAAGATCTCTTTCCTCAATGGTCCGTGTGGAGATTTTTCACATCCCACAAATCCTATTGGGTACTTTCATCAACCTAAAAATAAATACCAAAAAGAAAGAGACATGGTGTGTGGCCCTTTATGGGTGTAACTAAAAGTGTGAAGAGAGTGGAACCCCATGATCACACTTTTTTAACATTGGTCTCTGCAAATTGTAAAAAGATTCCTGCAAGTGGCTAAAGCCAAACTCCAAAATCATATTTTGGTTACTATAGAGAGAAACCAAAAAACATTTCATTAAAATTAGACACATCAAAAAAAAAAAGAAGAGGGTTGGAATGAAAGTGAAAAGACCCCCAAAAATAGACAAATGAGAGGAAAACTTATGATGTAACAATGATGATACTGTTTTTAGTTTTGGCCTTGTCCATCCTCAAAGAGACTTTTTTTCACTCTCGAGAGCTTCATCCATGGCAGCAACAAACCAAAACTCTCAAGAGACCTCTCCATTCATTGATTCAATCAGTCAGTTTCAGACTCAGTAGTGGTGTCTTGAACGGCAAGACGTTCAGAGATATCAGCTAAAGATTTAAGATTGCATTTGATCAAAGCCTCAACAAAGTAACAAGTCTCATCCTTTGTGTTCCCTTCTGGTACATCAACCACAAATGACTCAATCACAAGTGTCCCTCCTGTTGTTCTTCCTCCTCCTCCTCCTCCTCCTCCTATAGTCTCAGGATGAAGTGAGATGATCGATGAATAGTTCTAAATAAAAGAAAATATCATATTAGTGATTCAATCAAATCAAATCAATGATGTGTAGTAAAAAAGTAAAAGTTTCTTTATATTTGTGGGTTTATATATTTAAAAAAAAAAAAAAAACCTTGAGTCTGTGATCACCACCAACGATTCTGATACTGAGAATATGCTCATTGTCATCAAGTAACTCCAACCTCTCAGTACTTCTAGTAGCTGGTAAACCAGATTTGACATCGACCTCTCTTACTGTACCAATCTCCATGTTCCCTTTCACCACACACCTACTTATAAATGGTTTATACTTCTGCGGCTGATCAAACCTTCTCACCAGTGACCACACCTACAAAACAAAACCAGATTCGGATTTATACACACAATAATCAAAAATGGAAACTTCTATAAATAGAAACCAAATCGATTCGTCTTCTTCAACATTTTCTGGATTGAATTATTATTTACAGACCAAAAACAGAGAGAAACAGAGAGAAACAGAGAGAAGAAAAGAGAAGAAGATTACGATATGAACAGGAGCGTTGATATGTTTAACAAGCGTAGAGCTACACTGATTCTGAAGAAGCTCATGTTGATGATGTCTTCTAATAAACTCTCTCTCCTGACTCTGACTCAGATTCGGATTCACCAAGCTTTCATTCCCGTTAGCTTCCATATTTCTTCTTCTTTCTTCTTCCGTTTTCTTAAGCCACGGTGAAAAAATCTCTACACCTCCTCCGTGTTTAAGATACAACCGGAAAAAAAAAAAAAAAAAAAAACACCAAACGAGAAAGAGAAAGAAATAAAGGTAAAAGATGTGAGCTTTAATAGATCTGATCTGAGTGAAGTTTTTTTCTTTTGTTATATTTTCTCCGGTGAGATCTTACGATGAAGGAAAGATTGATTTTAAGATTACAGTCGCCGTCTTTGGAGGGAGAGAGATGATAAGAGAGAGAAAGAAAGAGAGAGAGAGAAAGAGAAGAGAGAGAGAGAAGAATCCTCCAACAAACTTTTTTGGGAAAACGTCCTGGTTCCCCATGAGAACTATGATATCGTACCAGATGGAGCCCGATCTTTACCCCCGTCCCAGATGGCTCTCATGAAATTCTTCTCAATCTATATACCCATATATCGGGATGTTATCGGTTTAAAGAGTGAACCGATACGATACCGTTCATACCAAATAGAAAACCAAAAATAAAACCTGACTGATGTTAATAATCCGACCCGAGACGATACATCTATAACACATCTATAACTCCATTAAAATCCCCAAATCCTCAAACCCTAAAAGCATAAAATTCTTAAATCGATCTTTGCAACCATGAGTACCGTTTCTGGAGGTTCGAGTGGTTCATCAAATGTTCGACAAAGAGGATTCGTCGTTGGCGTGCCTAAGAGATGCTGGTGTGGGGAACACATCGTGGCAATGACTTTCGATGTCGAGAAGCAGCAGCAAAGAAGGTACTATGTTATGCTTTGTTTGATGTAGACATCGACCTAATCCAAATCCGAGCCTAATCCTTCTCATCAATTTTCATTGTATTCTATGATATAATGTTAGCTTGTGAACGATAACCACATCTTTAAGTGGGTCGATGAGGCATTGTTGGACGAGGTAGCAACATTGGGTGTTCAATTTGAGAGAGTAAAAGAAGAGATGAAAGAGCGTACAATAGAGACATTGCAAGAACAGAAGCTGAAATTTGAGAAGATGCAAATGGAGTTCGAAAAAGAGCTTTGTGAGAGGGTTGAAGAAGTTTTGTTGGAAGCAAAAGCTGAATTGCAATGTAGGATGAATAAGAGTATAATTGTATGTGTTTTCGGTTTTATGATCTTGTTTGCTCTGTTTAAGCTTGTATGATGAGCTATTGTAAACTATTGTTCGGTTGTAATCTATTGTTGTTCGGTTGTATGCTCTGCTTTATGCTCTTGTTTGTTTTGGTGTTGAGTGTGAACTCTTGTTGGTGTTGCTATTGCATTTAATAAGATAAGACATTCCACATTTCATAAAAGGCAGAACATGATGAACACATGTTCTGAAAACAAGCAGAATGATAACGTTTTGAAATCATGTTCTCAACATGATCACAGACCAAAAACATAACCCTACTAGTCTATTCGACCAAAATACAGATCCAGACACTAAAATGTAACCATTTGTCGATCAGACACTAAAATGTAACCATCTCCCTCGTTTAGATCCAGGTCAGTCTTCAATCTCTTCACAAACCATAACCAATTGTCTTTGTTCTCAACTTGAACAACACACCAGGCTATTGGATAGATGCCATTGTCTGCATCTCTGCCTAATGCAGCAAGCAACTGTCCCTTGATCTTTGCCTTTAAGAAGGCGCCATCAACTCCTATTATTGGCCGGCAAGTCTGTTTCCAAGTTCTTCTAAGGGCATCGAAACAAACATAAAACCGATTGAAGACGTCTTGACCAGCATCATTCTTAATTGTATCAATCTCCACAACAGACCCTGGATTTGCTTCCAAGATCTCAGCTTGGTAATCTCGCAGTCGTGCAAACTGTTGTTCATACTCATACTCTATCCATCCCAAAGCCTTTCTCCGAGCAGCTTGACATTGTGGCCTAGTAGCGGATATCTTCCACCTTTCCATGATAATCTGTTCAATCCTCAAAGGCTTGTAATGATCCGGTTCCTCTCTAATCTTATCGAGAAAAATTCTAGCTATGACTGGGACCTTAAACATCTCACACTCGCCATTGGGGGTACAACAATGCTTATCAATGTATTTCGTAATCTTCCACAAAGATGCGTTTGGAAGAAGTGCAGCAAACACTTTCCACTCACAATTGCCCTTATCCCCAACACATCTAAACCCGAGTTTATCTTTGTCATACCTGTATTGCTTCAAATTGTAACCAGTATGTAGTGCATAGTCCAAGACACTCTCCTTGAATGCGACCCCATTGTAGAAGGATTGGTCTTTCCACAAAGTTCCATCACCACGTCCGATATCCGTAAACACCCTCTCTGGACCCGCACCACGACCACGACCCGCACCACGACCACGACCTTCTTCCTCGTCGTCACTTTCTGGGTACGTATCATGACGAATCGACTCTTCAGCATCGGTAAATTCCTGAGCAAGCATATCGACGTGAAATTCATCTCGATCCTCTCCTTCTTCATCGTACTCTCGTTCTCCAACACCATCTCTTTGCCCAATACCATCTTGTTGCCCAAAACCAGATCGGATTATTAAATCCATCGATTCAATTTGAGAAATCGATGGTGAAATTTGATTTTCTAGGGTTCGTCGCGAGAGAAAACAAAAAAGAGGTTAAAATGTGATTTTAGGGATTTCTCGGTTGAGGGTTATGTTTCTAATCGGGTCAAAATCAGGTTTTAATCGGGTCGAAATCAGGTTTATTTTGGTTTGTAAACTTCGTCACTCGGTTAATCAAATAGTAAACCAATTAAACCTATAGCAATGGTGAAATAGATGATATCTTCTATTCTCATGGAGATACAAAACGTAAATTACAGATATATGGGTATATAGATTGAAAAGAATTTCAGGAGAGCCATCTGGGACGGGGGTAAAGATCGGGCTCCATCTGGTACGATATCATAGTTCTCATGGGAAACCAGGACGTTTTCCCAACTTTTTTCTCTCTCTCTTTCTTTTTAAATATTATTATTATTGAATTTAAATAGACTTTTTTCTTCAGAGTGAGAGATTTTATATATTTTTTTTAACTGGTAAAAAAGTTTTTGATATTAAAAAAAAAAAAGGAGTAAAAGGGACCTTTCTCTCTAATTTCACTACTCTTATTGGATGATTTCTTATGTTATCCCACTCATTTCTCTTTATTTACGCTATTGCCCCTCTTCTTTTTGTTTGTTGATTTCTGTTTTTTGTTGACCATTATACCCTTTTTGTTAATAATTTTTGATTGGTGATTTTTTTTTTTTTTAATGAAGACTCGATTCTTAAAATTAAGTAAATTTGGTTTTTAGCCCATGCGAAAGCTGAGTCAATTATTGGAATAGTTTTTTTTTTTGACTCTCATTTGGAGAAAATATTTTTTTTTTTTATAAATTTTTATTAATATATTTTATTCTGTGGTTTATTGGGATTAATTGTTGTGATGTACATCTGTATGTATATCAGTGTCTGTGTAATTAGCAATTGTATAGAATGATTTACGATTAGATTACTGTAACATTGTTTTCATGTAAAATTGTTGCTAACTTTGTAACGTGCTAAAGTATTCTCGAGAATACGAACTATACCTCAAATATCACTACAAAAAAAGGTCAGTTTGTATCATTTATTTTGAATATTTGCATTACTTATAATTCATGCAAAAGAATTTTTCATCGTTTATTTAAATGATATAAAATGGGATGATGCAAATAATTAACATCGTTTCATTAGTAACTGATGCAATTATCTATAATATTGTATCGTTTGTTTTAAATGATGTTAATTTTGTGTCAATTACAAAATATGATGCTAGTATTTGTAACGTTTTAACAAATGATGTTATTTTTTCCATCATTTCTATATAATTGATATTAAAATTAGTGTCGATTTTCAGAACTGATTTCAATATTTGTATCATGTATAGCAAATGATTTAAATAAGTGTATCATTTACAATAACTGATTGGAAACATAGTATCACTTTTACATAAATGATGTTATTTTTAATTTGTAAATGATGGGTGCTTTCTAATTTGTAGATTGGCTTTGGCTCGTTATAATAGTATTAGTACGTACAACTTTCGAATTAGTTCTCTATATACTCAAAGTAATTAATAAGAGACCACATTATAAAAGTTTGAGGTATAATTGGAAAAGTAGCACTTTTACTGATGTCAATTTTTGTTTTTTTTTTTTGATGCTATAAACGTTTGTTGATAAAAACATCAAATCTGAACGTATTTTCATTTAGATTTGCTTTTTATTATAATTACTATTCAGTTTCGTTTCACATTCTGACTAGATACAGTACTGGTTATGAAGCCAGACGACCAATAATTTCACACATTTTTTACAGTTTAATCAGAAATGTTTTTGGTAGTACGTAGAAATATGTTTTCAGTCAGACAGTGTTCAGATATAAAACAGCGTAAACCAAATTTGGCGGCTGATGCTATTTATGATCTTTAATGTCGACGATTTTTTTTCATCATGTTTGGTTTCAAAGCTAGCAACGATTTAATCAACTAATGAGGTTGGAATATTAAAAAAAAATCTTAATTAATAAAGTAAATCCATTTTCACTTATTATCCAAAAAAAGATGTCCATACCCACATGCAAGTAACTATTTTTATAAAAATTACGATAATAATTTTTTGATAAAAAATAAAACATAAAGAATTGTCGTTGACAATAAAAATAAAAATAAGAATAAAAAGCTTTTTTGTTTTTGAAAATATTAGACAAAATCGGGGTCCATAGTTTGGATAAAGTATAATTAAAACGCTTCAAAGTAACTGCACACATTCACGTTTTGTTTGTCTTCTTCTAAACAATATTTTCTTGTGAGTCTTCAATGGTTGAACTAGCATTTTAAAACAACACATTGACTTCAAAAATATATATATAACAAATAGTATTCGCACTTGATGACTCTTGGAATCGCATTGCAAAAATGATTTATATAATAAAAAAATATATATCAAACAGAACTTTCAAGTGTGTAAAAATGTGTGCAGTTTTGTATATTTTCATTTTCTAACACAACAACATGACACATAATTTATACATTATTTTCGCTATTTGAAAAAAACACTCTCCAAAATCACTCCTTTTATTATAACTTTACTCATTTTCGTCGATTTTATATCATATTTTAATTTGTTTATATATCTATGTAACTAATACATATCTTATATATCAAATTGGATTTTTTTTTTCTTCCATTTATCCATCTTTTAAAAAGAACAATCTACCAAATACATTTTCCAAAATCGATGAAAACAAAAATATTAACAACATATTAAAAAAGGATATACATATACATGTACCAACCAATTCGATAAAAGAAAAATAGTGTTTGTTGTTGTACAGCTACAATTGGAATTAGATAGATTCGTTTTATTACCCTTTCAATATACATGGACCGTACTTTTTTCATTCGCGCTAAAACAACAAAATCACTTTGTTTGACTTCCATATGTATCATATCATTCGAGAGGCCTTAAATATCTTAATATTAAGGACAAGAAGTAAGGATCACATAAATAGTAAGTCCATTGATTGGATGTAAAAGGACAATCACCTTTGTATAGTGGGAATGTTTAGATTCACTTCATGCGTCGATATTAGTATAAATAGTAAGACAACGATCGACGATATTAGTATATTAGTATCAAAATAAAGATCTATTTAAGTGAAAGAGAGAAGTGGACCCAAAAACAAAGGTGTGGAAGAGATGTGAATAGAGAGAAAACTAATTTATAAAGAGAGAAGCGAGGATCATGTGTTACAATATTGCACCTATATATATCTTCGTTTTGACCATTCGGCTAAATTAACGTGAACACCATTAATGGCTTATGAATCAAAAGCCCACACTTTGATCTCTATTAATATTCTTTTATTCGTATACATGAAAAAGAAGATGATTTTGAGACTCATTTAATCCCACTACAAGTTCGAAATTTTTGTTGGTTCCAAAAAGAAGAAAAACTATATGTTTGCTTTTGTTTTTACACAAAGAAAATTTCACATATACGAAAATAGAAAAACCTTTGTAGTTTTCTTCATAATTTTTTTGGTTTGACGTGCATATTTATTTTTACATGGAAATTAAATTGAAACCCAAAATTTTGAGATAGCAAACATTTTTTTAGTTTTTTTCGTAAAATAATTCCTAAAGTCTCAACTAGCAAATTAATAATTTATGTAAAAAAACATAAGGACAACTATTATCAGAAAACACAAATGGAACAAGAGCTTTTTTCAATAAGTTTAGCATTTTACGTTGAGAATTAATAGAAACAACTTACCTAAAAATTTTAAAATTGTGATTTTTTTGTTGTTGTAGGCATAAAACAAATATAAAGATAAACGCAGTGCAAACAAAATTTTGATGCCTAAATGACTAAATCTAATAAGACATTGACAAGAAACAAATTTTAACCAACCTAAGGGATCTTAGTTGCATCTAGGAGGCACAAATATATATATTTGATAGATATATAGGTTCCTTCTATATAGTGGCACAAACTTATTTTGATATATATCAAAGTTGCCCAACTAAAATTCTAAAACCAGGACCAAATCGTCTCATGCTTAAATAGGCTGGTCTCAGAATGAACCTGCTTAGCTTATCACAACCACCATACATCTTATTACTAACATGTCAATGAGATTCAAACGAATGCTTATAAAATAAAAGATAAAAACCCATAACCACCAAATATATATTCGAAATCTCGAACTGAGTTCTTACAAAATTATTTCAGGTTTTATCGAATAAATACTAAAATACCATAAATGTTGTACATTTGACCCCGGCCCCCAAAAAATATTCGAAATATTTTAGGCTAATGTTTCTGGGTCGACTTTAAACAAAAGAAAGATAAATAATTAAGAAAGCAAAAGATCAAACCTGACTTTTGATTAGTCTTGTGCCCTAATGATTCAATATAAAATGAGCTGATATGATATGTTTCTTCCTCCATTGTACGTTGACTGCCACTAGCTTCAAAGCTTAAACCAGTCATCGAGATCCATATCCATGAATTCCTCTGGGACGACATAGCTCTCCTCTTGTACAGCTTCACTTCTCTCATTCCAATGTGCTTCCTCTGAGAAGAATCCAAGTGGAATTTCAGCTGATCTTACAACCTCATCATTTTTCTTCAGTGCCTCAACTGATCTTACAACCTCATCAGTTGTCTCAGCTGGTCTTACAACCTCATCTTTTGTCTTCACTTCCTCCTCATCGTTTATCTTCACTTTGTGGACTGACCTTTTAACCTCATCTTTCTTTCCACTCATATTGATTGCTGCCTTCATACGTTTCTTCTTCCCTTCAGTTACCCTCACTTTTGCTTCCAGTTCAGCCATCATCTTCGGAAGTCTCATCAAAATTTCTGACTGGCCTCTTTCCATAAGCACTTTATCTACAACATCATCAGATAACAACATTTCTTGTACATGAGGATGACGACGAGAAGAGCCGCCTAAGTTGTTGGGCGTTTCAGTACTTCCACTGGCTACAACATTTCTTGCACTTGTTTGACCACGCATATGGGACTCATCTTTCTTCGACCTCTTGATAGCAGTATCCTTTTCTTGCGACTCCCCACGCTTTCTTTTCACTTGTGCTTGTCGAACCACATTCTCAGCTTGATTTGTGGCGTTTCCGCTGCTAGAACCAGCCGTTCCTGATGAAAAATCCCACTGATCAAAAATATGGTTAACAGATGGTGGTGCAGCAGTCTCTCTCCTAGTAGACGACGAAGGACCAGTTGATTTTTTTCTTGACGCTTGCTTTTTGGAACTCTTGCGTGGCGGCTTCGGAACAGTTGAAGGAGGAGGAGGTATCTCTAGTGCCATAAAACCATGACCACAGGTTGGACATTGCAAGTGCAGGTTAAGATAAACCCTTGGATACTGATATATCGTCCTGCATATCCCACACTTTGTCCAAAAAGTAATACTCTCCTCCGGCATCTTCAAAGAAGACGAACCCATACTGGATAGATTCGTACGGACAGGGGGCTTCAGAACAACAGGCTCATACACAACATGAGGAGTACTCCAGCTAGAGGTTGGACGGTGTGGTCGAATATTCATGCTCTGTGTTGTTGGGACAGTTTTTTGAACTTCTTTGGCTCTCTTTTCGTCGTATGAAGCTCTCCGCGTCTCGTCAGATAGTTGATACCAAGCTTTTGAAACCAGGTCATACGCACCTTTAGCGTCGTCAGAATTGTTTTTATCCGGATGGAGCATAAGAAGTAGTTTACGGTGTTGTTTCTTCATTGCTTCATCATTAGCAGTGGGATCTACACCAAGGATACCATACCAATCAGCTGCTCCGCAGATTTGTTTCTCAGCCGAGATGTAAACATCGATAGCTGTCAACAATTGTTTCAGACCACCCAGGTCGGGAAACAAGTTTTGAGCTTTGTTAGCGAATCTTTTGGCACCGTTGTAGTCCTTTTCTTTAACCTTCCTCTCAGCAACATCCATTGCCCTTTTCGCTTCGTCCTTGTTGCACTCCATGTCCTCGACAGTTACTTACTCCGTCCCAAACTATACTCTCAGAACAATTCGCACCTGGAAAAAGTGAAAGGAGAAAAAAAAAAAAAAAAAAAAAGAGATTAGATTCTGTTTTCTTACAGAAGCATATCATCTTTAGGTGACTCTAATAGAAAAAAATATTCAGTAAAATCTGAGGATTTTTAAAGGAGTACAGATATGTTCCTATAAAATGATAGATATGTTTCTACACATGCATGAAGGTTTTAACTAGCTGCATGTTCTCATGATTTGATATATAGATGCAGATCTGACCTAACAAGGGTAAAACATAAATGCGAATCATTAGCTCAAGAAAATAAAATCTTATGCGATGGCATTGGTCTCAACTCTCAACAAAGTAGAAGCGCCGCCCCAAAGTTTACTAAACAAAACCCGGTTCGACTCTCTCCGATCCTACCGCAACATTTCATTTTAAAAAAACAAGAATGGAGAACCAATCTTTGGCCAAATTAGCATGTCTAAGCCACACAATAAACACAAATAATTTACATGAAATGCAATCCGTATAATACAAAATATGAATACAAGTTTGTGCGGGGAATTCGCTGAATACAAAACGGATACACAAGGCTCATATATATATATATATATAAGAAAGATCTTGAGAATCTATCAATCTATTGCAATCAAACATCTTAACAACAAGGAAAGATCGAGATTTAAATGAAGACCCTCAAAATCTATATAACAACATTTAGACAATGATGAAGAACCAAATAACTCAATCAAAGCCACAAAAAAAACTCAACTATGATGAATACGGATCCTCAAACTCTAATAAGAGAAAACCTAACTTGAACCACAATTCACCAAACCCAAAATCAGAATCCACAATATTCCTATAGAACCATTTGAATCTCCTACTAATCACCACGACCCAAAAAAAAAAACCATAATCCATATTTCAATCAACGCAAACAATCAAACCAACTCGAGACACGGGAAAATTAAGTAGTTCAAAAACATTTCAAACGGATCTAAGAGACAAACGCTACACCGACTGCCCTAGAGATCAAAACCCAAGTTCACCATCACAGAGAGTCTAAACGTGTGATACAAACCAAAAAAAACCTAATCCATCACTGTAAAATCAAACCCATAAATTCAATTTTACTCTAATATAAGCGAGAAGCATGGAAGATAACGAAAGGAGTATACAAAGATAAGAAGAAACCATGAAAATAGGAGAAAACATACCAATCGTTGGATCGCAACTCCGAGGATAAGAATATTCAGACAAGCTTTTACTACAAGAATCAGATACACCCTTCTCTTACAAAAACCCTACTCTGATTTTATTTTATTTTCTCTCTCTCAAGAACAACCTCGTATATATCAAATGTGAGATACCTATTTATGGGATATAATATTTAATAAGTTGTTCAAAGTAAACATAATTGCCTGTCCAAATTTACTAACTTTACCATAATTGCGTTTTGACCTATTTGAGTCTTATGTGGTACAATCATGAAATACATATTTTCTTCCTTCTATCAAAAGAACAAAAAAAAGAAAAAAAATTCTTCTTATTTATGTGTAGTCTATACAACTTACACGCATGCATGCTTTTGAGTTTACTTTTGGACTAGATACAGACTATAGATTATAAATTAAATATAAAGAGTGTATACGATGACCATTTTCGAATTCAAAGTATAAAAAGCTAAACTTTCTATACATTTTACTTTCCCATAATTATTTAACCGGGGGTTACTCGACCATGATTTCTTAATCGTGGTTACTTAACTGTGGTTAAGAGTTTTAAAAGTGGTAAAATATTTGTTGTCGACCATCTCACATCTTTTAACTAGATAAGGGGATGTGCAACATGGAAGGATATTATTCAGAGAAGCTAAGATTTCATATCTTTTAAGATAAAGGGATGTGCAAACATGAACATATATTTGAACTTAGAAGAATCTAAGATCACTTGTCATGCAGCGAAGCAATTAGGTTTTCTGATTAACCACAAACTTCTTATGGTAACGACATTCGTAATCCTTACGATCTACTAACAACATAGAGACGAACGAGGAAAGCAAAGAGAGGGGGAGGAATTACAAAAACATATGTTTATTGGAAAGTGTTTGAATAAGAGATAGAAGAAATAAGTGGGAGAAACAGAACAAATGAGTTGTTTTTTGCTGTGTGAGCAGCACCAACAAACAAAATAGAGCAAAATGAATAGACAAAAATCGAGGACATGTCAAAAGGGTCGTAGTTGTCCTCAAGGCAGGCATAGGCATGTGGATGATGCAATACAAAACCAAAACACAAATCCTCACACGTTACAGGTAGCCACAAATCACACAACTACTAAAGCAATTTTATATTCATCTGTTCTTCCACATGCTCCCAATAATATGGACACCTTTCCCCGGCTGCTTACCTTACTCACCTGCTTTCTCACCCTTGGCCTCTGGTTCGGTTTCCGGTTTTGGATCGAGTGTAGCATCAGGTTTGGGTTCCAGTTCAGCTTTGGGGCTTGATTCGGTTTCCATTTCAGCATTGGGGTTTAATTCCGGTTCCAGTTCAGCTGGGGGGTTCAGTTCAGGTTCCGATTCAGCCATGGCGTTTCCTTCGATTTTGGGAGACTCTGTCTTATCATGACGGAATTTAACAACAATGCATGTGATGTTGTCTGCACTGCCACGGCTGAAGGCAGTGTCAGTTAACTTGCGGGCAGCTACCTCGGGCTCTTCCTCGCTCTGAGCAAGGGATGCCGCATCCTGAATCCGAAGTAAAAACAGTATAAAATATAATTTCCTGAACAATCTGGAAACGGATAAAAGGGGGAATTTATCTAAGTCATACCTCATTTGGTACCACATCCCATAGACCGTCACTTGCAAGCACAAGCAACTCGGCCTCATGATCTATCTCTAGATCCTGCAAAATAAGCAGAGGAGTGTGTTCACAAAAACTCAACACTCAAGGATTTCACATTGGTGATACTACGGATAAGGATAACTATATAACACCCTCGAGGAGCGATAGAAGTAAGCTGCAGTTAGAAGCGGTTACTTGTATCTCGGGTTCAGCAACAACGAATTGCTTCAGCATTCTGTTACCAAAGGCCCGGGACATTGCCAACACCCCACCTACTCTCCATGTTCCTGAGAAGCAAAAATCAAGATGATATTGTTTTAAGTCTTCGGCTGACAGAAAATTCAGAGAAGTTACGGGCATGACTCAGGAAATCTAGTTTTTCCGCTGAATCTTGAAAGCATGAATAACCCGACAAATAGAATGACTCGATAAGATGGTTTTTATGTCAGTGTTCCTTAGAAACTTAAAAATGGAATTAGACCTAAAGAGTAGAAACAAAATAACCAACAACATTTTATTGTTAGAATTTTTGAAGTAAATATCAAGCATTTTGAGTAGATCAATTAATGAAGCTAGTGATCAAACTCAGGAGGGAAATATCTGCGATCTCACTATGTCATGTTTAGAAGAAAGCAACCAATTAGGAGGACACAGATGAGGGGCGATTTCTTATAATATCAGATTACCTGCCCACATGATAACACCACCAGCGCTTTCAATTCGCTTTCTTTCATCGCTTCTATTTGGCTTATGGTCATCAGATAGCGCGATCGCTGCAGAACATAAACACTAAGAATGAAAAGGGTCCGTATAGAAAGAAAACAACAAAGACTTGTGACCAGTCATAAGAATCTATTTGAATCCATTCACTATTATTATTAACTAAATGTCAAATGTTCTCTAAAGATAGCATAATTCCATATCCTAAACTCATTTTGGCTGAATCTCTCAACTTCTTTTCTAATGATATGCCATATTGTGTTAGATCATAAAGAAGTACTGACCTTTCCCAGCTTTAGAAACTATTGTCCTCGAGTCTCCAACATTTGCAACATATAAATGGTTCCCCACCAACACAGCAGCAGATGCTGTGGAGCCATCATCTCTGTAGGTATCCTTTTCTGCCTCGAGGAATGCTACATCAGTTTGTTTATATGTTTCACCTGCCAAATTAATCAAGTTAAAAGGTGACCCAATGACTTGTATCAAGCTGTATGAACTCATACTTCTGAGATTATAGAAAGATCTTCTGCCAAGAGATATAGAACGCACTTAATGCCAGCTTGGTGTCTGTCAAAAATTGTGGATGCTTCATAAGATTGTTAAAGAGGTGTTCCTTCAGGTACTCAGCAGCACGTGAACCACCATGCCCTGTGATGGTTAAAGCTTCAGATATTAGAAGAGGGAAACTAAATATCAAGTCAACAGCATATGATTCTGCTTCTGAGTATTATATGAACGATTATTGATAGTTCAACTGTGCACTGCAGCCTTTAATATTCTAAATAAGTACAATACAGACTCTAACTAAGGTAAGTCTAGATCCTTCTTAAAATAGTAGACATAGCATATATAGTGTGATGAGTTTTGCAGCGAACAACTTAAATGTGCAAATGAAGCTATACTGTGCTTTAGCTCAGCCATGTTTACCTTGAGATAGATACAATGGTAATATGGAAAGTTGAAGACCAGACTTCGAGGAAGATCAAATATTTTCCCCAATTTTCCCCAATTCAATACTAACAATTCCTTTCCGTCTATACCACCAAAAAAAAAGAAGAAGGAAAACATAGATTCTAACCATCAAATATTCCAAACATGCACACTGTTTGGCCTTCAATTGTGGAAGCTTTGACATCATAGAAATCTTCCATCGTAGATCTTTTCCCTCTGAAACTACAGTATCCACAGCTCAAGCTTCCGTCGTCACTGCAATTGCAAGTAACATTTGTCAAGGACCACTTGAAAACAAATGAAGAAAAGTAGAAAACAAATACTTTCAGATAGATCCAAAGCCATATTCAAATAACAGATTGCCTACAGAACAATATGAAGCTTCCACGTATAGTGGAACTTAGTTTCTTCCATGATATAATCATCTGTATAGCAAAATAATTCAGTGAAACAAATGAAGAGCACATGTGACACGTGAAACAACTAAAGTGGAGTATAGCCGAGCATGAATTGATATCTTCAGTACAAGTCCTATATAAACAGCAGTGTATATACCCTAGGCATGAGAAACAAACATATACCAAAAGGGATGAGAAACAAACTCACTTTTTCCACCCACCGCCGATGTATCCGCCATCATCAACTTTCCCAGGGGGCATATCAACTAAAGAAACTCGTCTCTCTCCAGTGGAAGAATCAACCATCATCTTTGCACTAGTTCTAAATCCGAATCCACTGGTTCTACTAAATCCAAGAAAATCGGTTCTAAACCCGAAACCAACAACACTCAAGGTCTTGTTAATATGATGTCTTCTTCCTTGAGCCAACACCCCAAAATGACCACCAGCTTGAACAATCACACTCCTTAAGAAAGTGCTGCATACCATCTAAGATCCCAGGTCAAACCTTATAGCAGCTTCTCCAATGCAGGAGCTACATATATAACAAAATCAATCTGTCATTAATAAACAATATATCACGAAATTGACACGATTCCTAAATCAGAAAATTAAAGATTCGAGTAAATTTGAAGATTACGAGTTACTTCAACCGTAGAACACAGAAACAACGATCATTATCATCTGCTAAACACACAGATCCTGGATCCCTAAAACACCAATTTTAAGATTGTAACAAACCCTATCTTATATGGATAAGTTTTTAGGTTAAAAAGCTGATTTCAAACCTCAGAATCTTCAAAATCAAACTAGATCCTACTACGTATTCAGAGAAGAAGATGATAGAATTTTAAACTAGAGAATCCATGAACACGATCTAGAATCTGTACTTACTAAAACGATTCAACTAAATTCGAATAAACGAAACGGATCAAAATCAAAGTAGAGAGAAGAAGAAGAAGAAAAAACTAACAGGTATCTTTCACGAATCAAAAACTCAGAAGAAAAAAGAAATTAAAAAAAAAAAAAAAATCCAAATCAAAGGATCTGTGTGGCAACGAATCCTAGTAAGAGCTCTGACAAAAGAGAATTCGAATCGGATCGGAGAAAGGCGGTTAGTGTTATGTACCCAAGGATCCGAATCTGAGAAGTGAAGAAAAAAAAATTGCTCCAGCGAATCAGCTTTTTGGAGCTTCCATGGAATCTGAAAGAATCCAAGAGAGAGAGTGGTGGTGAGTAGTGAGAGAGAGAGAGAGGAGGAGGACACACCGAACAGAAGCGGCAACGTGGCATTACTCATGCATCTATCATTTATATACTTAGTAGGTTTTTTTTTTAATTTTTAATTATCATCTATGATTTATATAATCTGAAAAAATCATGCATCTATGATTTATATAATTAATAATTTTTAATTATTAATTAATGACTTCGACTCTACAGTAAAACCTCTATAAATTAATAAGGTCGGGACCACAATATTTTATTAATTTATAGAAATTTTAATTTATCGATAAATTAATAATTATTAATTTATGAAGAATTTTTTATTTTCATAATTTTGAATATTTTTGATTAAAAATAAAATACTTTTGTTATAATTCACACTTTTATATTTCTTAATTTATAATTTTGGTTATGATTGATGTCAATAGTTTACTAGATTATCAAAGTAAAAATGATAAGGAACAACTCCGCAGCATTATGGACGGTGAAATGTTTAAAAAAACATAGTTTAAAAGAAATTGTTGTTACTATTCTTCATGATCAAGTCAAAGAAGATATTATAGTATCTTTATAATCAATTACACGTAAAAAAGCAGCTATTGCGTGTAAGACGCTCTACAATTTTTGGATACAATTTGAAAAAACAACATAAAAAGTTTTTGATGCAATGAGAAAAATTATAGAAGAGCTCCAACAAGAATGCAAATTCAAGAATAGACAAACAACAATAGAGTCATATTTCACTAAATTTTCTTATATATATATATAGTTTATATCATTATTAATTTATGATATTGATGGAATTATATTTCTACATAGGATTTAAAAAAAAAATATTATCTTATTATTTTATCGAATTGCGTCATGTTTTACACCGCCCCAACTTAGGATTGGAAAAATTTATTAATTTATAGCAAATATTAATTTAAAGAATATTAATTTATAGAGGTTCTACTATATATCTCAGTAATAAAAAAAAAGAAAAAAAAAAGAAAGGGAAATGGCTTGATTAACTCCGTAATTACATTTTTTTCGTTGTCACTTGTCAGCAAATTTAAAAGATTGCATTCGTAAGTTGACTTGATACCATAATAACCAAACAACATGTACACTGTATACGGAACATCGAAAAAAAAAATCTTAAGCAATCTCAAAGAATTAATTAGAAAATACAAATATATGCTATAAAAAAAATTCAAAGGAAACTTTTTGCTAAATGGTAAGAATAGTAATTTTAATTTAAGTAATTGAAAATTTTAAAAAACTGACACCAACAAAAATATTGTGGTGAGAAAACAAAGCATTGTTGTTATACTGAATGGACCCTTTTAGAAATAAAATTTATTATGATAAAAATAAAATATTATTTGTTTAATTAATTACATTTGTTCATAAATTGATGCACATTTGATACATTAGCAAAAATATACAGAAAGATAAATAACATATTACGAAAAAGTACGCTATAAAATCGTATGAACACACAGTTTTTCAGCAATTAATGTTGTTTATTATAACAAAATCTGTCATTAGTGTAATTTGCTTTGTTATTAAATGATCAGCAAAGATAATTATTTCAATATATATATATATATATATATATTTAAAACATGCTTTGTAAAATTATTTAATATTTAAAAAATTACATAAATGGATGTGAGCCTGTGTATTCGAGAACTAAAATTTTGAGTTTAAAACTTAAAAACTCGACGACAATTAAAAAAAAAAAAACTGACAACTCATAAGTTAAAAACTTAAAATTGGTCCCAAAATCTTTTAAAAAACACCAATGAGTTTGCAAAGGTATAAGTGTCTTTTTGGGATAACTTAAAAAATTAACAAAAACAGTGAAAAGAAAAAATAAAAAAATTAAGAAAATCCCACAGAGAGAGAGAGAGAAAAAAAAAAAAAAAAAGGAGAAGCAAAGGTTGTGTGTGACTTTCGTGGAAGCTCCATCCATCCGTCCTCTCTGTCTCGTGCTAAAGGCTTCGCTTTCATCATTCATTTTCTTCTTCTTCGAAATCTTCAAATCTTCACCATCACTCTCTCTCTCTTTCTCCCTTTATACTTTTGCCTCTCCTCTGGGACACTTTAGTTTGTTCTTCTTTTTTTGTGATCCCATCTTTGCTCTTTCCAAGGAAAAACAAAACAAAGATTTGATTTTTCTTCCTTTTTTTTTTTTTTTGGTGGTGGGTTTAAACAGTGTTTGTTTTTCCTCCCTTTTACCCTTTTTTCATTGTTCTTCTTTCCCCCAAAACTCTCAACGTTTCTCTACTGGATTCTCGTAACTAAAGTTTCTTCCTTTTTTCTCTCCTCTTTACTAGAACTGCTTCTTTGGGGAGTTCTTGTTTAAATTGAATACCAAAGTTTTGTAATTTTGAATCAAGTGTTTACTGAATTGAAGTTTTTTTATATTCCCCTAAATCTTCATGGGAGGTGAGTGAAGTCTCTGCAATTTTGAGTTCTTTACTCTCCAACTATGAATTTCAGACAAGAGAAGTTTGTAAGGTCAGTGTTCTGTTCTCCAGATTTGTCTCCTTCAATTCTAGGTTTTTGGGAACTCAATTCACTTTGTTGATTTCACAGGTTTCAGGATTGGAAGTCCGACAAGACTTCCTCCGACGTGGAATATTCCGGTAAAAACGAGATTCGAAATGGAATATTCCGGAGAACGATAAGCTCAATCTCAGACAAGTTCCAAAGAAGCTTTGAAACAAGCTCATCAAGGATCAAACTTTTCAAAAGATCATACAAGTCTTACTCTTTCAAAGAAGCTGTTTCTAAAGGGATTGGTTCAACTCACAAAATCCTTGACCCACAAGGACCTTTCCTTCAGAGATGGAACAAGATCTTTGTTTTGGCTTGTATCATCGCTGTCTCGCTTGACCCTTTGTTCTTCTACGTTCCTATCATCGATGACTCCAAGAAATGTCTTGGTATTGACAAGAAAATGGAGATTACCGCTAGTGTTCTGCGCTCCTTCACTGATGTCTTTTACATCATTCACATCATTTTCCAGTTCCGTACTGGCTTCATCGCTCCTTCTTCACGAGTTTTTGGGAGAGGTGTTCTTGTTGAGGACAAGCGTCAGATAGCTAAACGTTACTTGTCTTCTCATTTCATTATCGACATTCTTGCTGTTCTTCCGCTTCCACAGGTTTTGGTTCATTCATTGTTTGTGTTTACACGCCTTTAGGTCTTGATTGATTGAGTAATAATGTGAGTTGTGTGTTTTTGCAGATGGTGATTTTGATTTTTATTCCACATATGAGAGGTTCAATATCTTTGAACACGAAGAATATGCTGAAGTTCATTGTTTTCTTCCAATATATACCGAGATTTATAAGAATCTATCCGCTCTACAAAGAGGTGACAAGAACTTCAGGGATACTTACTGAGACAGCTTGGGCTGGAGCTGCTTTCAATCTCTTCCTTTACATGTTAGCTAGTCATGTGAGTTGAATTTACTCTTACTGTTGTTTACTGTTTTGAGGATCAGAGCTTTGGATGTATTAATATTTCTTTTGGTCAAAAACTGGTATAATGTGCAGGTGTTTGGTGCTTTTTGGTATTTGTTTTCTATTGAACGCGAAACAGTGTGTTGGAAACAAGCTTGCAAGAGGAGAACTGATCTCTGCAATCCAAAGTTGTTGTACTGTGACCATAAAAGTCGAGGAGGCAATGCTTTCCTCAATGAGTCTTGTCCGATTCAGACACCAAACGCAACACTCTTCAACTTTGGGATATTCCTAGACGCACTTCAGTCTGGTGTAGTCGAATCTCAAGATTTCCCTCAGAAGTTTTTTTACTGTTTCTGGTGGGGTCTTCAAAACCTCAGGTATTGAGATTATACACATCAGCAGATTGTTTCCGTTTGTTATATACATCAGTAAAGAAACGACAATAAGTTCTTACATCTTTGTTCTGTTTTCTTGATGCAGTTCACTCGGTCAAAACCTTAAAACAAGTACATATGTTTGGGAGATCTGTTTCGCGGTCTTCATTTCTATTGCCGGGTTGGTTTTGTTCTCGTTCTTGATTGGGAACATGCAGGTTAGTCACATTTCATCATATGTGCCATACTGTTTGCAAAGTTGATTTTCTTATTGACTAGTTTTTAAATTGTAGACGTATCTGCAATCAACAACCACAAGGTTGGAAGAGATGAGAGTTAAGAGAAGAGACGCAGAGCAATGGATGTCTCACCGCTTACTCCCTGAGAACTTGAGAAAAAGAATCCGCCGATACGAGCAATACAAATGGCAAGAGACAAGAGGCGTTGATGAAGAGAATCTTCTTAGTAATCTTCCCAAAGATCTTAGACGCGACATCAAACGCCATCTCTGTCTTGCCCTTCTCATGCGGGTAAAGAAAACACCATCCATTCTTTTTACTTGGTTTCAGTTTCTCATATAATTTGGTCAGCGTCACTCTTAACGGCAACATGTATCTATCGGTTATAGGTCCCGATGTTTGAGAAAATGGACGAACAGCTTCTTGATGCACTTTGTGACCGTTTACAACCCGTGTTGTACACTGAGGAAAGCTACATCGTAAGAGAAGGAGATCCGGTAGACGAAATGCTCTTTATAATGCGTGGGAAGCTTCTAACAATGACAACAAACGGTGGAAGAACTGGTTTCTTCAATTCTGAGTACCTTGGAGCCGGTGACTTCTGTGGTGAGGAGCTTTTAACTTGGGCTTTAGACCCACACACCTCCTCTAACCTCCCAATCTCAACAAGAACTGTTCGAGCTCTCATGGAAGTTGAAGCATTCGCACTTAAAGCTGATGACCTCAAATTTGTGGCGTCCCAATTCAGACGTCTTCACAGCAAACAGCTAAGGCATACTTTCAGGTTCTACTCGCAACAATGGAGGACTTGGGCTGCTTGCTTCATACAAGCAGCTTGGAGAAGATATATTAAGAAGAAACTCGAAGAGTCTCTTAAAGAAGAAGAGAATCGGTTGCAGGACGCTTTGGCTAAGGAAGCTTGTGGAAGTTCACCAAGCCTCGGGGCTACTATATACGCGTCACGGTTTGCTGCAAATATCTTACGCACCATTCGTAGGAGCGGGTCAGTAAGGAAACCGAGGATGCCTGAACGAATGCCACCTATGCTACTTCAGAAACCAGCAGAACCAGATTTCAATAGTGATGATTAATTTAATTAGCATGTGTATATGAAGAATTTTTTTATCAAATTACGATTCATGCAAAAGCCAAGAATAGAGCCAATATATATAAATAGAAGTCTTTTTATAATAGGAGTAAGCTTAGAGATACAAAGCCTCCAATGATTTATTATTCCTCTTCAAGAGTTCTACAAAGTTTGATATGAGGATAAAGTAGTGCCAAACAGAACTCAAGAAGCCTGAAGTGAACCCACTTCTCTCTTCAGAAATGTGGGCAAAGCGAATGCTGCTCTGTGCATCTGTTTTGGTAAAAAAGACAGATCAGGATTTTGTCTAAGTGAAATATATAATGGGGAAGTCATAGTTGTGTTAAACTTACATCAGAATTATAAAACTTCAATTCTCTTTTATGGGTCATTGCACCATCTAGTTTCTCAATTGGGTTGATTGGGTTCTTGAAGTCGACAGCTGGTCCTTCAGTAGAGCACAAGACGAATCCAATCACGCCACTGCAATGAAGACTTTTTGCTCAATTCATGTTTCTGGTTTCAGTAAGAACACACAATGTAATCAGAAGAAAAGTATAATTAACCTTGGATATGTGGGGACGCTGCTCCACGCATAGTGAACACTTTTGAATGTTTGACGGCAAATGGAGATCATATCTTCTATAAGATGAGTATGGAGCCACATACTTTCCGCCATGTTACAAAGAATTCCTCCAGGCTTCAACGCTCTAGCCAGTGTTTCGAAGAAAGGCTTCTCAACAAGAGCTTGAGCAGGACCTATGAATATATAGAGCAAAATACGAGAGAGTTAGGAGCTGAAGTCTGAACCAAGTTTTGATTCAGATATTCCAAGACTTTTGCATACAAAACATACCAACGGGATCTGAAGAATCAACAATGATGGCATCATACTTCCCTTCAGGGGATTTACGGAGGAACTCAGCAGCTGCCAGAATAAAGTGATATTAACACAAGGAAATTTTCCGATAGCTTTTTTTGAATAGAGGATAAGTAGAAGAAAGTTCAATTACCATCACCAATGTGAAGTTGGACACGAGGATCCTCAAATCCAACAGCTAACTCGGGGAAGAACTTCTTAGACACCTACAACGACCATAGAAATCCCATTTTCTGAGATAGAGCATAACTAAAAATTGTTCATATATGCCAAGCAAAAAACTAAAAGCTTACATCTATAACCATTTTGTCTATCTCACAGATGTCAATAACCTCAACAGAACTATGGCGAGAAATCTCTCGAAGAACACCACCATCACCTCCACCAACAACAAGAACCTGCAAAATTTTAGACAGAGAAGTCCAGCATTAAAACGCAAGAAAAATGTGTATGCAAGCACATTATGTTCCCTAGTTCGATCAGAGCTGAATACATTTCAATGTACTGGATTGATTCATCATTGCGAAAAGAGATATCTCATGAGATCAAATAGGAACAAAAGGGTTACAACAACGCAAGCACATTATGTTCCAACATATTCTCCATAAAGAGGCACATTCATCACAAATTGAACATACTTTTAGATTGATTGATTAATTGCAACAGGCCACAAGATACAGGAAACCAGAGGGACTAAAACTTTTCAAGGTGAGAAATTACATTTTTCGGGGAAGATATAGAGCACAAAGGCAGATGGGCTATCATCTCCTGATATGCACATTCATCTTTTTCAGTCAGTTGTACAATGCCGTCTAGAACAAGCACCTTTCCGTATGTGGCTGACTGCAAAAACAAGAACAAAAATGAGGTCATCCTAAAGAAGAAACATAACAAACTGCACAAATCAGCCCCAATTAAAAGTATAAAGATTCAGAAGATGATAAGAACAATCAAACGAAAGACAGAGATGCTATTTTAAACCTCAAACACTAGGACTTCCTGAAAATCTGACTTGTCTTTGAACAGAACTTTCTCAACTTTCAGTGAGTGCGCTTCTCCTACAATCATAACATAAAACAGTTCAGCCGTATAAAGTCACATGAGCAAGCTCTCTGAAAAACCACAACTCACAAACTTTCAACATTCAGACACAGCATCTAAAACCCAGCAGAACCTTGTACAAAATACCAATCCTAAGGAACTAAGATGATCGAAAACAACAAAAACAAGCCTACCTGGCCACATAGGGTTATTGAAATAGACAGCATTGCCGCCTTTTTTTCCTGCATCCAGTTAAGAAAAAAATCCAAAAAGTAAGAGATAAGTTCCAAGTAATTAGCTTGTTGACAAGAAAAAAAAAAAAGGTAAAGTAATATAACCAGAGCGAGGGTGAGGCTCCGAGAACCACCCAGAAACAACAGTGGAGTGACACTTAGCATCTTCCTCTGGAACACAAGCTATAGCCTTAAGACAACAAGAAGGTACAGTTTTCTCTAAACCATTCCCATTATTATTACTCGCCTTCCCATCCATAGTCTTCGGGCATACCAAACCTTTTCCGACGTCTCCCTCCATAGACAATCCTTTTCTTCTCCAGCTCCAGCCTCTGTATACTGCAAAAAAAACCAAAAAGCAACACACAGAGAACCTTCAAACATTAGAATCCTCCTCACAACATCGAAAGACTTAAAAAAAAAAAAAAAAAAAAAAAAGAAAGTAGCAAGACTTCAAAAACCAACACTGTTGAATAGAGAGATTCAGTAAAATGTCAAGAGGCTTAAACATTCACCTAGGGGGAACTAATAAAGGTTTAAGTATTTTAACCCTAGAACAACCGAATCACCAAGATGAAACAACATTAATTAACGAATCTTAGAAATTTGGAAAGCGAAACACTTTATAGAGAAACGGTTTGGTCCGATTATAGAAGTATATAACTTTTGGAAATCCATCTACCCAAAACCAAAAAAAAAAAAAAAAAAACAAATAAAGACGAGATTTTTCGTATTGCGCCCACCAAAAATGGCTCTGTTCTGTATACGAAAAAATATGTCTTTTTATAAAAATCTATTCTAGAGAAGCAGCAGTAAAATAGGGTTTCCCAAAACCCAGAAATCAACAGAGAAAAAAAAAATCAAACCGGGTACCAAACCCGAACACCAATCACGTTTCATCGGAACAATTAAAAAAGATCGAATGTGATCAAGAGAGAGAGAGAGAGAGAGAGAGAGAGGAAATGAGAGACCTGGTCGTGAAACGGCGGAGAAGAGAGAAACGTAATCCCGGAAGAAAAGCTAAACAATGATCTGAAGAAGATGAACAGTGAGCGGGAGAAGGAAGATTATTAAAGTAATGATTGAAAGGAAGAAGGAATTAGATTCTTTCTCTTTCGAATTTGGACTCTCTGTGTCTCTCTTTTTATTTATTTTTTAATAATCTATCTTTCGGTTGTGTTCCTCACTTCTCTCTCTCTCTCTCAGGCTCTTTCTCTGTGTAAAGGTCTCTTATATTTGTTTCCGCAGACTGACTAATAACAACTTTTCTCTAACTTTTTATTTCTTTTATTTCTCGTTGATTTATTTATATATATAAACTAATAAAAGTAGGCAATATTTTTATTTTTACTGAAAAATAAGAAGAACATAAAATTAGAAAAACAACTATGCAACTATTTTTTTTCACATTTGATATAAAAATAAAAATATTGCATACTTATTATATATAAATAATTATTATTAAAATATAGTATAGAACTATTAGATCATGTGCATTGGAGGATTATTATCAATTAAAAAAAAGAAATATCAAAAAATTAAGAGAAAATGTAACAAACGTTTTCCGGTTGAGAAACCTTGAGAAATTGTTCTCGACAAATGACACAATCTAATAGATTAAACTAATTTATTCTCTTTTTTTTTTTTAAACGTTTATTCATTATTAATCAAGAGGAAAAGGAGAGTACAATAACCAAACCAAATCCAGACATTTGCAAGAAGTAAAAAAAACCTTACCAAGACAAATTGACTCAAACATCAAAAAAGACTCCTAGCCTTGTCGATCCTGCTCAATCTTGTCCTGTAACCAAGATGGACCACCAAGTGCAAGGTAAGAAGTAAGTCGTCCCTCTCGTGACACACTAGAAGCAATAGCCCTAGCCAAACTATTGGCTTTCGGTGAAGAGAGGTGAAAAGTAACCTTCCCCATCACCTGTATTGTTTTAGTGATTTTGTCAACCTCAGAACGATACTTTTGGCCATTGTAAAGGCGATTCCAAAGCGGCAAGCACAGCATGACAATCCAACCAAACTTCACATGACGTTATCTGAAGATCTTTAAGACTCTGTAGACACCACAACACACAACTCAACTCTGCCGAGATTCTGTTATTGCGGGGAAGGAAGGCATCTCTGGCATGGTACATAACATCCTCGTTGTGGTTCCGTAGGAGCCAAGCACCTCCACGGAACAATAATTTTTTAATTAAAAATATATTTTGAGATCCACTCAGTATCAACCGATGCAGGTGCTCTCAGTGCACACAAAAACACATTTTTCGGGTATGGAGAGAATAACGACCAATGATTTTCTCTCGAAAAGCTATTTTCTATTTTGAATTGTTAGAATTTTTTATTTTGGTATTGTTTTGGCCATTTTATTTTATTTTTATTTTTTGGTTAAGATTCTAAAAATTGATTTATAAATATTTTCTCGTAGTTTTCAATCTCTTTTTAGTTTTTACCTATGGAAGTTATAGATTACATGTAAAACTCTCTCTACAACAAGAGTTTCATGATTTTAACTTAATATAATGAGTTTTGGTTGGCAAAAAAAAATCTTCATACACAGTCGAATATTAGATGCGAATTAGAATTCTTTAGCTAACTTTTGCGTAAGTCCATTACTAATATGGAGAGAGCATGGTTAGTGCTTCGTCCCACTTATAGCTTTATTGGTAATCAGCTCGACCATTAGGGATGAAATAACGTTGTGGGCCTTGTGGCTTTGTACCTGAAATAGTTCTATATTCAAGATTCAAGACTAACATTATAATGAAATAAGTGAATTAAATTTAATTGAAAAAGCTCCATATTGATTAGACTATATGTTAATTTCACATAATACTATTCCAATACGACAACTTACCTACATATTACAGATAGAATGCGATTCGTTTCCTTCTTGTATTTGACTATCTTCTTCATAAAGTTAACTCTTTTTAATTAATCTTGTATTGTTCAATGACAAGAATCTCAGTTTTATCTCTTTCGATTTCAACCCTTTAACCAATAAGGGAATTGGTAGATGAAATGTCACTATCTAAGAAATCTATTATACAAAAAAAGATGTGGCACAGGTCGTGTGAATTGAATGTCAAATCTTCCTTCATTTAACATCGTAACATAAGTTTCATCGAATGCTAAACGAAAAAAAAAACATTTCGTAAAAATGAATGAAAGGTCCCACGAAGAATGAATGAGTAGATATGTCTGTCGGTGTCTTTTAATGTAGACTCTTTAAGTCTTTCATCGGTCGAGTCTTCGAGACTCTTCTCCTTATTTTTTTCTACTTCGGCCTCATTGCAATTATGGAACATATATGAAAAATATTACCAACCACAGAAATTCAAATTTTCAAAAGTTGATTATATATCTTCTGAATATGAATTGATGTTATGTTGGACCACGTACCTGTTACGTCTTTTATTGCACGAGCTAAAATTCAAAAATTTTGTGGATACAGTTCAATCTTTCTCTTATGACTTAAAAAGAATTGGCGGTTGTTTCAAAAATTCACACACGTTACGGCATCATCATGTAAAGACTTGGATGATAACATATTAACAATGGCCAATAGATTTGTAATGACATGATATCATAGTAACTCTTGAGTATGTCTAATTTTTTTAATCTAAAAGTTACATTAGCAATTAAAAACGAAAAATAAAAAGACTCTTTATATTCATATACATAAACGATTGTAAAAATACATCATTTAAACTAAAATAGATGGAGTATTCAACTAACTACAAATGCTGTAAAGTAAAAAAAAAAGACAAAAGTGACTGATGCTTAAGAAGAATTAAAGTTCTCAGGTGGTAAATTCTGCTCCGGAGAGTTCCGACACACCGGACAAGTCCCATTCAACTTCAGCCACTCGTCAATGCAATCAGCGTGAAAACAATGTTGACACGGTGGTATTGTCCTAAGTGTCTCTTTTGGTTCGTACTCCGATAGACAAATGGCACACGTCGAATCGTCTATTTTGGGCAGCCTTTTGCTCTCTCCCAACACTATTTTTGGGTACGACTCTATAGTAGGCTCATCAAGACCCGTTATGATGACACGTGAATGCAAATAATGGGCTGTTTGAGCGCTGTTGATGATATCTGGTGGTGGGCTTGGGACGAGACGGCGTCCTTTGATACACTCGTTGATTTTGCTATATACAAAACAGAAAAGACCAAATACGATTAAAGCTCCTGGGATCCCGGCACCGATGGCTATTGCGTAACGAGCTCTTCTCGGAATAGCTGAAAAATTAAGGGAATGAGAATTGATTAGAGGAAAATAATACTAAAAGCTATGATTAATTATCTTTAATCATAACTAATATCATGTGTATTGAAAGAGACAAATGAAGAAAAAAGAAGTTAATGTGCCAAAATGTAACTGGTAGAAGAGAAGACTCTTTTAGTAAATGGGGTAACAATTAAAATCGTTGACTAAAAGATAGAAGTAGGGCAAAGTTAAGCAAATTAAAGTGGGAGATATACTAGTATAAGATAAAGTCAATGCATTGGAGCTTTCATTATGACGGCACCGACCCATTTGTCCACTTACCTAATTGTATCTCCCAACTTCACACATTCATCTCAATGAATGCGTGTGTTTTGTTTTTCTTAGTGAAAGTGAAAAGATGCAAAGAAGAAAAGAGATATTTGAAGTCTTTTAGGATAGTAAGGTTGAGGAAAAACAAAAACGTTTAAGCTGATCATGTGCCTTTCACATTCATAAGCTAGCTACTCAGTTAGCCTGATCATGTGTACAGTGTATACGCATATAAAAATATTTTAGTTTCACTTACTTGTTCGTTCATTAGTCAATCTATCATGCATGTTGAATTCTCATGTTGGTTTTAGGATTTAAACAATCAGAACGGACAAAACAATTGGTTATAACTTGTCATTCAACCAGATTTGTATAATCAACTTCTATACAAAGACTCATTCAACACACAAATTGCGTCATGGTCTACGTCAGTTTTTCGTCTTAATTAGTAATAATATCTTCTTAAGCATCTGAAATTTATTATAATGAAGATAATCAATCAATCAATCAAATTTTACTAAAAAAAAAAAGATGAAAAACTAATTTAATTTACCTGGTTTATGAACATCAGAGCAAATGGTTTCACGAGAAGAATTACTTTTAACCCCACACTTACCACCTCTAGTCTCACACCTACTACATCTCGGAACCCTCCAAGTAAGCCAGAGGTTATCACTTAAATCCGAAGACGACACCATCTGCTCATAAAACGGCCACCGAACCGGAACATAAACCGTTTTCATCAACCGGCACGACTGAGACGACAAGTAGTATATCATCCTAGGCGAAGGAGTCGCAAACACCGTGCCGTTTTCATCGCTCAAGCACGTTATCGGATTCAACGGCTTATAACGTAGAAACTCCGAAGTAGGACACTTAAAGAACGTGAACTGACGTGAGTAAACGCCACTAAACGGCGTCGTTGAGAGGTTTAGCTCTAAGATCCGTTGAGGAAGACAGTTATCTGGGTCGTTGATCCAAATCTGTTGAGCTGCGTAATCTATCTCTTCGACGGTGAAGCTACTAGAGAAAGGTAACGTTATAGTGGTTCGATTAACGTCGTTTGTATCGCACGTTAAGTCAAAGCCTTTGTCGTAACCGCAAGATTGTGATTGTTGAGGTTTTAGACGGAAAGGGAAACGGATGGTCGGACCGTCACGGCGACAAACGGCGTTAGTGCATGTAACGGTGGCAGTAGTCGTCGTCGTCGGGATTAGGAGAGATACAATCAACAAGAGAGAGAATGATATTGTTTCTGTTAAATCCATGTTTTTTTTTCTTGGTTAGGTGTTGGAAACTAAAGCAGGTAACCTTTTTGTAATTGGAATGGACTCAAAGTCTACGTAAGCATTTGTAGTAGCATACTTATTTGTTTTTCTTAGTAATTTAATTGTATATTTCGTGTATTTATTACGTAAAAGATTTTACACCATAATTACTGAGAAAGTATCTAAATGTAGAAAAATGAATGTATTAATGAATTATATAGATGAAAAAATCAAAATGTAGAAAAATAAAATTGATTGTTTGACTCGTAATGTTGAACTAAGTTTTGTATTTTTGTTTATGTTAATATACATAGTTATGTATTTTCATTGAATTTTCGAATTTATGTCAAATTGAATTTTTTCTGACAAGAAAAATAGGTGAGCGACAACAACTCAAGAAGATGTCTATTATAAAAGTCAACTATTTCCAAACAAGCAAGACTGTATAATTTTTTCACTTTATCACAAGTTAAGACTATGACTATGACTACAATTTCCGAGAATTTCTAGTAGCCAGAGCATAATACATGATGCGACTACAATATTGTATATTTACATGATTATGATTGATTCATAAAAAAAATATTTGCATTGAACGAAAAGTCAGATCTCAGATTAATTTACGAAACATTTACTCTTTAACTAATGAGTTCCATAATGACATTTGACCTCTTCTCCGTCTATGAGAGCTTATCGCCTTATCCACTGCATCAAGAGGTAGATTAATCAACTCTAATGTCTTTTCCCAAATTTCTAAATGGTTCCATTGCATGGCGCTGTTCATATCCATTTTGTTAGAATTTTTGTGCTCGTGAAAACATATATGCATACCGTTATCAAATTTCGATAGTCTTAAACGGCTCTTTTTTTTTTTTTTTTTAACTCAACAACAACTTTTTTATTCACCAATGTCATGTGATACAAGTTCTCTTGCCACTAGATGCTCTAGCCAACGCGGTACAGTAGAATAAAATCGGATCTCATCGCTCTGAAAAGAGGTAGTCTTCTGAGCTATCCTGTCTGCAACCGCATTCCCTCCTCGTTTTGTAAACTTGAAAGCTACTTCCTCAAACTGGCGGCATAGGCACTTTATATCTTCCAATAATGGTGCTATTTGGGGTCTCCTTTCATCGCCTTTAATCGCTGAAATAAGGTCTTGGGAATCTGATTCAAAGATCACCTTCTTATATTGGTACCGCGCAACTGATACCATCGCCCACCGGAGGGCTTCAGTCTCAACTTCCAACACGCTCCGTGTTCTTGGTATTGCTCTAGCTCCCATCCATAACACCGACCCTTGATGATCCCTTAGGACCCAACCAACTCCACTCCGATCACCTTCCCTAGGCCAAGCTCCATCCATATTACATTTGACCCACTTTAACGGTGGTGATCTCCATCGAACTTCCAGTGATAGAGCCGAAGGGTTAGGCCTTAATCTACCTGTGTTCTCTACTCTACTTCTCCACTCCTCAGCATCCTCCTCTACTAACTTGATCAGTCTTTCCACCCCAATGTCTTTCCCGTTAAAGCACAACTCATTCCTACTTTTCCATAATCTCCACAACACCCATTGAGATACAGTCGGTTGCGGATTCTGACTCCTCTGTTCCTTCTGGTAATTTAAAACCCAATCCATATTCGCATAGAGAGAATCAGACCATTCGCCCCCCTGAGGGGCTGGGACAGAGGATACCGCCCACACCACTCTAGCATAGGGGCATTGGAAAAACAGATGGTTCACTGTTTCTGTACAATTTGGGCATCTGATGCATGAAGCTTCCTTAGAAATATGGCGATAAGCCAGATTCCCGTTCACAGAGAGACAATTGCTTAAGCACTTCCAGACGAAATGATGAATCTTTGGTGGTGCCTCCAGCTTCCATATCAGTTGATAGAGCGCGTCGAGGCTTGGCTGGTCCACTACTTGGGCTCGCCCTCTCTGCCTTATCACCTTTAGGACAACCCAATATCCAGATTTTACACTATATAGTCCCGACTTTGTATAATCCCAAGTATATCCATCCATTGTCTAAAATCCTCCTGGTCTGATTTCCTCAATACGTTGCTTATCTTCGTCCTCAAAAGCTAAGGATAGGAGGTCCCTATTCCACTCTCTCCCATCAGGGCCGAGGAGATCTTTCACAGTAGCTAATTGGGCGACAGAACTTTGAAACTCAGGTGGGATTTGCTTTACTCTTAATAATCCTCTCGCCGGTTTGGATTGGAGCCATTGATGTTGCCAGATATTTATGTCCTTGCCATTTCCCACTATAGCCCTAGCTCCCTGCCTCACCAGCTCTTGGGCTGCCAGGAGACTTCTCCAAGCATACAAAGGGCGATATCCCAGGGGAGCAGTCAGAGGATCTGATTTTCTAAAGTAACGACTTTTGAAAACTCTTGCCACAAGAGATTCCTTCTGGGTTATAATCCGCCATAATTGTTTCCCTAGCAGGGCATCATTAAAAGCCTCTATGTCCCTAAACCCTATCCCCCCCTCCGCTTTTGGCCTGGTCAACTCTTCCCATGCTCGCCAATGCATTCCTCTGGATTCTTTCTTATTTTTCCACCAAAAGTCAGCCATAACCGAAACAAGTTGATGACACACAGTTACTGGAAGTTTAAAACACGTCATCGTATAGGTCGGTAAAGCCATAACCACTGCTTTTAAAAGGACTTCTTTTCCCCCGTGGGATAGAAACATTGTTTGCCACCCATTTACTCGTTGATACAACCTTTCCTTCAGATAGCTTAGGATGGTGACTTTGGAGCCTTTAAAAGCTTCTGGTAAGCCCAGGTAGATTCCTTCCCCTCCTTCTTTACTTATTCCTAATTTATGCTTGATCTCTCCTCTAATTACCTCAGGAATAAGCTTCCCAAAATATATACTGGATTTCTGATAGTTCACTCGCTGACCCGAAGCCAGGCTATATTCCTCAATTATTCGAACAATCTGATTTATCTCCTCCTCCTCCTTCCTACAATAGAATAAGCTATCATCTGCAAAGAGTAAATGGGAGATAGATGGAGCCCCTGTTGCAATCTTTAACCCTGTATCCTCACCAACATTTCTGTGCAGATCACAAAGAGGTACGGAGATAGGGGGTCCCCCTGTCTCAGCCCTCTCGTCGGTTGAATATCCCCATACGGTACACCATTAATCAACACCTGATATTCTACAGTTTTCACGCACTCCATGACCAAACTGATCCAGCTCCCTGAGAATCCCAAATAGGTCATAGCGTTTTCCAGGAAAGACCATTCCACACGGTCATAGGCCTTGGAAATGTCTGTTTTAATGGCTATGAAATTCTCCGCACACTTATTTCTGGAGCTGAGAGCATGTAGCATCTCATGTGCGATCAGAATATTATCTGAGATAAGCCGCCCTTTCACAAATGCAGCCTGTGTCTCGGAGATAATATTGGGGAGGATCCGTTTAAGTCTCGATGCCAACAGCTTACTAACAATCTTGTAGACCACATTGCATAAGCTAATAGGTCTAAAGTCCTGGAGCTTTGAAGCCTTCATTTTTTTGGGAATCAAACAGATATTTGTTCTGTTTATTCCTTCCTCCAACCTTCCAGTTCTCATGAAGCTTCTTACCATCTCCGTAATGTCCCCTCCAACCCTCTCCCAGAACTGCTGAAAGAAAAAACCTGTAAGACCATCAGGGCCAGGACACTTATTTGGGTTGATCTCAAACACTGCTTCTTTCACTTCCTCCAAGGAAGCTTCAGCAGTCAGCATTTCATTCATTTCGGTAGAGACAGTGTTTGTGCCTTGTTCCATCTCTTGAAGCCTATATCCAACATCTTCAGAGGGTTTTGCTCTTGGAAACAAGTTAGGGTTTTGCTCTTTAACATGGAGTATATATATTTGGTGACGATAACCAATTATTTTAACTAAAATCTCACACAAAAAGGTATATTGTTAATCTTTGATTCTTCTTTCAAATATCTAAAATTTCAAAACTAAAATTGGTTTCTCCAAAGAGAATTTTCAAACACTCGTAATAATCTTGGTCTAACCATGGCATATACATATAGTGATTTTCTTCAACTTTGGAATAACGAACAGTATTTGGACGACCATAAGTGAATACCCTTCCTCAGTGGAAGTACGCAGAAAATATGGCAATTCAAATGCCATTTGATTACAAAACAAATTGTTCCAAAACACACATAAAACGAATAATTACTAACACAGTCGCTATAAGAAATTGGAGACCGTAAGGACAAATAATTTTGTGACTCATTATTATATATTGAATTGTGTCTTTCGAAAAGGAATGATGTAGAAGAGGTTTCAGCTGATCCCTATTTGCTCAATGTACATGTCATATTATGATGCTCAAACATTTTCTTTAACTTCAAGTCTTCCTTGATAGTTAGACTTTCATGCATTAATGGAAATGCTTTCGTCTACCTAATCAATGGAATGACATGTAGTATACGGCTCTTAACATCAAGACAAAGACATCATACTGACATATGATGATTTCTAACTGAGCATAATTGTTGGTGCGGGAATTGGCACCCCCAACATACCGATCTAAACCCGACTAAGGAAACCGGTTATCTAAACCAGTAGCTTGACCCCGCGGTGGATTTCATCTTCGAAGGCTCAGTAGCACCAAGAAGCCCAGTTCCGAGGTGATGAACCGACATCCAGCTCGCCCAGCGGCTGACCTAACAGGAAACAAGAAACTTTCCTAATCAGCTCGGCCACGATTTAGAAAGTGGATATATTTTGTATATTATAGAAAACCTATAAATAGAGGGCAATCCCTTCATTATAAAGTCATCCAGCAATTAATACAAAAACCCTAATTCTTCATTGTTCTTGAGCAAAACCCTAACTTGTTTTCCAAGAGATTTCAATCCCCTTTTGCTTGTTAGCTTTAATCCGATTTCTTAGAGAGAAAGTGTTATTGAATTTGTTTCCCCCTTTAAACAAATTCATTGTGTGAAACTCAGTTTCTACAATTGGCGCCGTCTGTGGGGACGCTAAGTTCTCAACTCACTTCTCTTTCAGAGTCCTTTGAAATTCAAACAAGCAAAATCATGTCTCTAGCATCTAACGGTGGTGTCGCCGACGTAACCGCTCCACAACAAGACAATCCGGTTACCAGAGCCATCGACTCTCAGGACGTCGCTACCGATCCACCAACCGACGCACCGACCACACGAGTCTATCACCGACGTCACCTTAGTGCATCGAGGAATCCGGTAGACGATTCAATGACACCCTTCGTCGGGGTGCAAGACACCGACGCACCCAACCTCGGAGCCCGGGAACTTGTCGGGGAGCTACCTGTCGACGGATCTGCCGCTAGACAGACTGCATCCACGCGAGTATCGCTCCCTCCCAACTCGTATCTATGGACGACCTCCAGCACGTGTTCAGAACGATCTCTAAGGACCTCTTCCAGGCGATATCCGACATGAACCAGCGATTGGACGCAATAGAGCGCAGCGCACCCCCTCTACTCCAGCAGAACACTGCACCACCGCAGGCATCTCGGCGGAATGACCCCTTAAACCGACGACTGTTTAACGATCTGCCACCATCGGCCTTCCGATTCCTGGCCTAGCACGCGCCATCGGTGTTAGCCTCAGGGTGCTGCCCCACGTCGGACAATCCTCCCAGGGAGATCCGACCTTCGCTCCCCATCCAGAATTGGAAGAAATCCACCTCAAAATCCGGGATATGGGATCCCTTCTCCACCGGGCTGTGAGCACAGCCCCGGAGATCGACAAGATGTTCGAAGCCACGCAGCTGACCCTGTTTACCAGACGAGTACTGGAGACATCATCCCGACCGTAAAACTAAGGTTACCGACCTATGAAGGAACTAGGGATCCAATGCAGCACATAACCTCGTTCATGGTTGTCGTGTCCAAAGCCAGGTTCACCGAAGAACAGAAGGACGCCAGTCAATGTCAGCTATTCGTTGAGAGTTTGATTGGGAACGCGTTAACCTGGTTCTCTCGACCCCAGCGAACTCAATCGATAATTTCGCTCAGCTGTCAACAGCTTTCCTGCGGAACTACCGGGTCTTCATAGAACGCGGCGTTTATAGCGCAGAGTTGTGGGAAATTATCCAGGAACCTGGAGAACCCCTGCGACGATATCTTACCAGATTCAAAGAAAGCTATGCCAGCGTCTCGGTTACCGAGGACGTTGCGATTGCCGCCTTCAAAAAAGGACTCATTCCTGGGTCGCCCTTACAAGTGGACCTCAATATCCGAGAGGCCAAGGATCTGGATGACGCACTTCATCGGGGGTCCCGTTTCGCATATGTTGAGGAAGACGAAGAGAAGCAGACAGGGAAGACCCCTCCCGCACGTACAACTCCAGCAAAAGAGAAAAGCCGAGAAGTCTACCAAGAACCTCGGAAGCACCATGACCCAAGGGACCCTAAACGTGGGGTGGTCACCGCGATCTCCGAAGAGGGGGGACAAGGTAACACGCCTCCGAGCACACTAGAGGAGCTTTACTGCGATTTCCACATGTTCGGAGGACATTCCACGGCCGAGTGCAAGCATCAGTCCAATTACTTATACGAAAAATACCTATCTGGCGAGATCAAAGCTGTCTATCAACCTAAAGCTTCCTGCGGCGGACGCGGGGGTAGAGGTCGCGGAAGACGATTCGGACGATTCAACCCTGGGTGAGGTCAGAAGGGAGGTAACCACTCGAATAATGCGCCGAGCGACCTGCAACAGCCACCCCCTGTCGAGCAGCAGAATCCAGCACCAACGGAGGTCCTCCCGACACCGCCCAAGCGTCAAAAAGATAGCAGGCTGAACAAATCCCACCTCGGGGGGCCGTATCTCTATGATTATTGGCCAGACCGATGAATGCAAGGATTTGGTCTGGGCCCTAAAAAAGCGAGCACGCCAGATATGCAGTGTTCAGGCGACTTCCAAGGAGGAGATGCTTAGTGCGGATCCTATCACATTCACAACCGAAGACGCAAAGGGAATCCACCACCCTCACAATGACCCCCTAGTCGTGGAAGTCATGATGGGCAAGTTCGACGTAGAGCGAGTTTTAGTAGATACCGACAGCACAGTCAACGTCCTGTTCTGGCAGACGTTGGAAAAAATGGGCGTTACACCAGAGCAAATCAAACCGGAGTCCCGAACTCTGATCGGGTACGACGGTGTGGCCAAAATGTCAATGGGCGACGTGAAGCTGCAGGTCCAAACTGGCGGTGTAACACGCAAAACCAAGTTCGTGGTCATAGACGCTCCACCAATTTACAACGCCATCCTAGGGTCACCTTGGATCTATTCGATGCAAGCGGTCCCTTCCACCAATCATCTTTGCGTTAAATTCCCAACTACCATGGGAATTTACACATTATATGGCAATCAAAAGATGGCCAGGACTTGCTCTGTTCTCGATAAAAAGCAACGGCGGAAGGATGATGCATAGCAATTACAGAGCCAGGGTCACCTAACCGATCCTCATAAGCAAGAACAAGACCGGCTAAAGGCCACAGGGTGTCAAATCATCCAGGTCAACATAGACGGAGTAGACCCCTCTCGGACGGTTGGAATCGGGGCCGAACTCGAAGATCGGAGCAAAATCGAACTGATAACCTTTCTGAAATCCAGATCCTCCATGTTCGCCTGGTCCACTAAAGATATGGTCGGTATCGATCCATCGGTCACTTGCCATAAACTAAATATTGATCATACTGTCAAACCAGTCCGGCAGAAACGACAGCATCTCGGCATCGATCGGGCAAAGGCGGTACAAGACGAAGTCGAGCGACTCTTGAAAGCCGACCAGATAGTGGAGGTACAATATCCCGATTGGTTGGCAAACCCGGTGGTGGTCAAGAAGAAGAATGGCAAATGGAGGGTTTGCGTCGATTTCAGCAACCTCAACAAAGCATGCCCTAAGGA
Source organism: Camelina sativa (assembly GCF_030686135.1). Taxonomy (NCBI): domain Eukaryota; kingdom Viridiplantae; phylum Streptophyta; class Magnoliopsida; order Brassicales; family Brassicaceae; genus Camelina; species Camelina sativa. The sequence continues at coordinate 43,379,830 of NC_141890.1, read as the reverse complement.
TTGTTTTCCTTTACCTCACATCGACTGACTCGTAGAGGCCACCGCGGGAAACCAGCTACTCTCTTTCATGGACGCATTCTCCGGCTACAACCAGATCGCAATGAGCCCAGCAAATCGCGAGAAGACCGCGTTCATCACGGACAGAGGCACTTACTACTATAAAGTAATACCGTTTGGGCTGAAGAATGCGGGGGCAACTTACCAACGTCTGGTCAACACGATGTTCACCGACCTCTTAGGGAAAACGATGGAAGTCTACATCGACGATATGTTGGTCAAATCCCTCATAGCAGAACAACATATCCAACATCTCGCCGAATGCTTCGACATCTTGGATCAATTCCAGATGAAACTGAACCCAACCAAGTGTACTTTCAGGGTGACCTCGGGGGAATTCTTAGGAGATATCGTCACCGAACGCGGAATCGAAGCAAATCCAAAGTAAATCAAGGCAGTATTGAGGCTTCTATCTCCGACCAATAAGCAAGAGGTACAACGCCTAACTGGTCGAATAGCCACGCTGAATCGGTTCATTGCCCGATCAACAGACAAATGTCTCCCTTTCTACCAACTCCTCCGGGGTAACAAAGACTTTCCCTGGGACAACGCTTGCAAAATCGCCTTCAGAAAAATTAAGGAGTACTTGACCAATCAACCGGTACTCGTCAAGCCCGAAGAAGGAGAGACATTATACCTCTACATCTCTATCTCCAATTCGGCCGTAAGCGGGGTGCTGGTCCGGAATGATCGTGGCGATCAACGACCAATCTTTTACACAAGCAAGGCTCTCAACGACGTCGAAACGCATTACCCAACCATGGAAAAGCTGGCCCTTGCCTTGATCGTCGCCGCTCGGAAGCTCCAACCCTATTTCCAGTCACACTCCATCGTCGTGTACACCGATCAACCGCTTCGGACAGTTCTTCACAGTCTCCTTCAGTCCGAGCGAATCGCAAAATGGGCAATCGAGCTAAGCGAGTATGACATCGAATTTGGTTCTCGCCTGAGTCTCAAGTCACAAGTTCTAGCAGACTTCATCACGGAACTATCTCCCGAAATTGAAGAGACCATACCTAAGGAGCAACCTTGGACGCTGTTCGCCAACGGCTCTTCCTCCAGTCAGGGGTCCGGCGTTGGAATTATACTCCGGTCTCCCACTGGCGAGATCCTTGAGCAAACATTGAAACTCGACTTCAAAGCTTCAAACAATGAAACCGAATACGAAGCTGTCTTGGCCGGACTATGATTGGCACAAGGGCTGGGGGTAACCAGCATCCAAGTTTTTTGCGACTCTCAGCTAGTGGTTAGGCAATTCAGTGGAGAATACGACGCCAAGAATGAGCGTATGGGGGCATATCGCCAGTTACTCCAAACTCTCTCAGAGCAGTTCACCTCGTTCGAACTAATTAAAGTCCCGAGGAGTGAAAACGCGTCAGCAGATGCTCTCGCCGCCCTGGCAAATTGTTCCGACCTAGGTTTGCGACGAACGGTCCCAATCGAATGCATTAAAACACCTAGCATCGATCATATTGATCTGACATTTGCCATCAGTGATGTTGCGGAACCAATGGAAGTCGACGAGCCTGTTCAAGTACCCGCAGATTAAGCACAACCCCCAGTCGATTGGCAGCTAGAGATCAAAATGTACATCGAGGATGGCAAGCTCGACCGCTGAAACCCCGATGTGCGCATTACGCCATGATGAGGGGCAGCCTTTTCCGACGCAGTTCGTCCAGAGCCCTACTCACCTGTGTTGATCGAGAAGAAGCAGAGCGAATAATGACGGAGGTTCATGAAGGTGACGGTGGAAACCAGTCCGGAGGGCGCGCGCTCGCATTGAAGATAAAAAAGGATGGACATTATTTGCCAACCATGGTCACCGACTGTGAGGCGTTTTCGGTGAAGTGAGAAGCCTGCCAACGTCATGGGTCGATGAAACATGTACCTCCCGAACTGCTAAGTACCGTCACTGCACCGTATCCCTTCATGCGTTGGGCGATGGACCTCGTGGGCCCACTGCCTCCTTCAAGATCGATGAAATTCCTTTTGGTTTTGACCGATTATTTTACCAAGTGGGTGGAGGCCGAATCGTTTCACAAGGTGCAATCACTGGATGTTACCAATTTCATCTGGAAGAACATCATCTGCCGCCATGGGCTCCCTTATGAGATCGTCACCCATTCCTAGACGTTTTCTAATCAAAATGGGGAATACGCTTAAGCACCTCGACCCCCCCCCCCCCCGGTATCCTCAGGGGAACGGTCAGGTCGAGGCCACAAACAAGACTATAATAGATGGGTTGAAGAAAAGCAGCTTGGACAGATCAGCTCGACGGTGTACTATGGTCCTACCGCGCGGCGAGCTACGAGGCAGTCTCCATTTTCATTAGCCTATGGCATCGAAGCATTGGCTCCAGCCGACGCCAGAGTGCCAACGCTTCGCCGTACTATGTTGGTCGACGATCCCGAACTCAACGGCAGCATACTGCTCGACCACATTGACTTCGCCAAAGAATTACGCGATCAAGCCCTAGTCCGAATCCAGATCTATCAAAACGCCGCGACCAAGTACTACAACTAAGCAGTTCGTCAGCGACGTTTCAATGAAGGCGACCTAGTGCTGTGCGAGGTTTACGAAAACACTAAGGAGGTCAATGCCGGAAAACTCGGCGCTTGTTGGGAGGGGTCATACCTCATCTCCAAAGCAGTTAGCCCTGGAGTGTACGAGCTTTCGACCATGGAGGGCAAGCAAATTAAATACTCGTGCAACGCGGCCCATCTTTAGCGTTATTATTACTAGATCATTTGGCCGATTTCGATTTTGAAAACATGTGTACTATGAACTACGACTGGCTTGATCCCAATTTTGGGTACGTAGGCAGCCCCTCATTTCTTTAATAAGATTTTGTGGGCACAACTAGAAAAATAATAAGATTTTGTGGGCATAACTAGAAAAATAATAAGATTTTTTATTTCGATTTAAGTAAGAAGTCAGTTCGCCATCTCACCAGATAAAGGAGAAATCTTTTACTTCGGCTTCTCGCCAACATAAAGAAGACAACAGGAAGCAACAGAAATTTAAAAATACTGATGGATATGGAGAACACCGATCCCATTGGGCAAAATGACAAGCCCTTTGATCTCAGGGAGCAGAGTGTGACCTCCCTCCTGTGATCTCAACCACCTTGGCGATTCACAGGCGCAGAGCTTGAGAGGTTGGACTCCAGCGGTTCTTTGACGGTCAGACCTTCGAGATAGGATCGCCAGCTTTGCCGCTCCCGCCTTAGTTCCTCAAGCTTACCTGCCGGCACCTCTATCCCTTTGGCCACCATCTCTTCAAGGAACGCGCATAAGCCTTCCACGGTGTGACTCTCCCAGAAATGGTGGTCCGTTGACTACAGATGGAGAATGTACCGTCGTAGGTTCTCTATACGACCCCTGTAGATTAGGATTTCCGCGATATGCATGTTGTCCGAGCCGCCCAGTGGTTCGTAGTCGACCTGCCCTTCACATCGATCATGGTCAGCAAGCAGTCGGGTCATACGCCAGTTCGCCAAGTAGAAACCGTCGGCGATAAGCTCGTCGAGAACCAAGATGGTTCCTTCTAGACGACATAGCTGGAAGATAAGGTCGTATTTCAGATGAAAGGCCTTGATATATGAACTCATCCGTTGGCAGCAAGCTCGGTAGGTGCGGACCTCTCTCTATATCGGATCCTCCTCAATTTCCGTTACAAGCTCATGAGATGGCGACGTAACTGCCTCTTCCAGAGGGTGGGCAATATTCGACGCTTTGGGGTCGAATCCACTGACACCAGCGGCAGTCAGATCCCTAGCTCGCCTCAGCCATGCATATCGGGTTGTGACATGCATGTTTTGCAATGTATGTTCCTGAAGTTTAGATGTGAGATGCTCAGCAAACCCGCTTTCTTCCTATTTATAGGGGGAATGGGGGAGATAAATGTTGCGTCCCGCAAATCTCGCACCAATCAGATCATAGGAGAATACACGTTGCGTCCCAAGACTCCTTTGCCAATCAGACCGCATCGCGAAACCGCGTCTGCATTCAATGACGTGGTTATGCCTCGCGAATGAGCAAAAAAAAACAAAAAAGGGACTATCACGTCCACCCAGTTCGGAACCGAACGGATCGACATCCCCGCCAGATGATCGACATTATTAATTCTCCAATGCGAGACAAATCGAACCCAGAGAATTCTTTTTGAATTGTTTCGATAACTCCTTGACGGGAGACAAGCCGGACCCAGAGAATTCTTTTGAATTGTTTCGTAAGTTTCAGTTCGGACGGATATAAGCCGAACCCAGAGTTTTAAATTTTGCCTTCCAACTTCCGGACTAAAACAAAGAAAGGTAAGCCGAAGTCCTGTATTTCGCCCTTCGCTAAAGCGCATTGACGCTCGGGTTAAATTACCCTCATAAAAAGTTTTTCAGTGTAAGCCGGGAGACATCCCGCCTCGTAAAAACTTCCGAATAAAGTAAAAACTTTATTTATTGCAAACATAAAATTGTCCAAACGCGACAACATCTTTAATTTAAAAATAGAATAAAATAAAAACGACGAATGATTCAAAGCGCCAATCCCAAGCACATCAGTCATCCAGAGCAAGCCCTGCTGCGATCTTCCGAGTATCCGCTTTAAGGCGCTTCGGCATGGGCCATAGTAGCGGAAGTCCTGCTCTCTCCCATTCATCGGGACGTGATTCCATTGCCCTGATCCTCTGTTCGGCCTCATCAAGACGACCGATGGCTCTTTTCCTCTTCGCCTTCAAAGTGGCGATCTCAGTTCCCAATACTGTTAAACGATCGACGATCTCATTCTTCTTCATGCGATGATAGTAAAGTTTGTGGCATTGTTCCCAGTGTACGGATTCAATCTGCATACAAGATTGTTGAATAGAACCAAAACTTAAAGGAGACTAACACAGCTAAGGTTAAGAAGGGTTACCTGGGGAACAAAGGCGTGAGCTGCAGCAGCCTCTACGTTGTTGGCACGTCTGTTCATATCGAACGGTTTCACCTCGGAAGGCATGAATTCGCCGCTCAGGGAGAAACTCGGTTCGCTTGGTATCGAATTCGCCGAATGATAACATTCGTTACAATATTCGATCAAGCACGGCGGCATGTCTGCCACCCTATCCAGACCATTCTCAATCCAAAATCTTGGATGGGATTCGAGCAGTTTTAGTTTTTATAGTAATTCGTTCCGCGATTGTTCTGTTGCGGCTAACCGATTACGATATTCGCAATGACGTTCTTTGATGCGAGAGAGGAAGGTCTCTAAGTCCGTCCTCGCTTCCGGCTTGACGCGGAACATCAAAATCCATGGAGCTCAGACATTCGGGTAATACGACATCCCTCTTTCAACGGCCTCTGAATTCGAGAACGTCGGGACATTGTTTCCAACTTCGGCTTCGGGATCAACACTGCCTACAGAGCTTGGCATCTTTGAATTCTTTTTCGGTGAAAGTTGCAATCAATTGAGCAATATGGCCAACATATTTATACTGATCCTAGAGGAACGATTTCCAATTATGGAATTAGGAAACTACCATTTTCATTAAAAAGGAGATATTTTTCCGGAGGCATCAATGGGAAATTTCCAAAAAAATAAGAGTACATAGAAGTCGGCCACTAAATGAGAAATGTTATCACAAGTCTTAAATAAAAAGAAGAAGCAAACATAAAGTCGCAGTCAGGGAACAACGATTAGAGTTCCGAAGGATCAGTCAGATCGGCTTGGAAGATCTTGGCATTAGAACCATATGGGTGCCGAACAGAGTCTGGAGCTGTGGTCCCGGGGTGGAGAGTTCCAAAGCCGAGCTGGTCTGGAGACATGTTGAGATCATCTTCTCCTAGTTCGAGGACATATAGTGCATCCACCTCGCCCCATGCTACCTCTCGCTTTCCCTTGATCTCGGTAATCAGGTTGTCAGGGATAGACGCTCCGTTCTTCAAAAGGTATTCCATAACCAGCTCAACCCCGTGCGCCTGATTGCGGACGTCTTCTTTCGGACGGGCTACTGTCTCCTGTTCAAGCAGATAAGCCTTTACTTTGTCAAGACGACGTTGCGCGTTCTTCATTGTACCCTCGACTTTGGCCTGGTCATCTAGGCGTAGTCGTTTCGTTTTGGATTCGAATCTCGCCCCCAGACCATCGAGCTCTTTTCTCAGCTCAGACTTCTCTTCCTCCAAGGCTTTTTCCCGTGACTCCAGCTCGGTAATTCTTGCTTCCAGATGCTTCCTGTTTTCTTCTTTGTTTGTGAGTAGGCCCTTCAACTCCTTGATTCTGCCGTCTTTCGATTTGTCCGCTTCTCGGAGGTTGTCTAGGCATTCCTTCATTTTATCAAATTCAAATTCTGAAGACGCCATCGATTTAACCTGCCTATCGTACATGAGAGCGAGTGCGCTAGCATAGGCGGCAGTCTGCATATTAAACAGAGTAAGGCGGGACGAAGTAGAAGAAAATGATATGAAATTGCAAGTTAAAATAAAAGGTGATGTGATTTGAACCTGAAGGGCGGACTGCGTAACTCTGAGATATTGATCCTTCAATTCCAACTCGTCAACTGGCGGCAACATGACTGATGATATTTTTAGATTCCTGCACAGTTCCCCGGCAGCTGCCTGATTACAAACGAGAGGGGTATCCCCAAAATCATCGAAGGTAAACTGGTCAGATCGATCGTTTTCTCGTTCGACTCGGAAACGATCATGGGATTCGAGTCCGGCTTCCTCCGCGGAACGCTTCCGACCTGTCCCTTGGTCAGAACCTTTTCCATTGCCCTTGTCCTTGTCCTTCTTGGACTTTTTCTTTTTGGAACCGCTACTCGGTTCAGAGACGAGTTGCGTCGGAATGACAGATTTGACTGGTGGAGGCCTAGATCTAAAGCGTTTGAGCTACCGTCGTGTCCCCTCAATACTGAAAAATTCGTCCCCCGCCTGCTCAGAATCAAGATCAACGTTCGGCTCGTTGTTCGGAGTCACGGATTGGAGCATGTCGGCCTTTACGATTGTGGTCACCGGGACTTCGGAGGATTGACCCAGTGAACTTGCGAAACTTGAAAACTTGGTCTTCGCCTTCACCATAGCTTATACAACACGATGTCGGGAAATATGGTCCCAGCTACGATCAACTCTTGCAAAGAGGGAATTCCTGACTTGTCAAAATTCGGGAGATAATGTCCGAGCTGAAGTAGGGCGAGCTGCGAAACATTGAAAATTAAAATCTGGTCAGAACACGAGTGTCCAATTTAACAAAACAAGGGACGAGATGGTACCAGGCGAGCTGTTCCACACTCTTCGCCGACCACATCTCGGGTTTTCAAAAGAGCGGTCATCAACTCGGACGAAGATGTAGCGAGCTTTCAACTTCTTGAAGTTGCTAACTTTTTCCCCGAGAAGGAAATTATGAGCCGGTTTCGTATTGACCATCCACGATGAGCTTCCTTGGGAATTCTTAAAATTTGTTAACTGCTCAAAGCATTCGACTCCGAGGTAAACTCCAGTTTCGGCCGCAATAGTGAGAGCGGCGACAAAGTTGTAGATACTTCCCGGGGAGAGCTGACATATTGGGATTTGGCGGTGATGAGCATATCGGGTGAGCAGGCTAGGAAGCGGAAACCACAACCGGCATTTGGAGAAGAAGCCCTCATATAGACAGATGTACCCAAAAGACGGGTTCCATGGACGCTGGTGATCTCCGGGAATAATGATGTAGACACCGCAATCTCGTAAACCGCACGAATTCAGCATTGTGCGAATGGTTTCGGTATCGCTGGACGTCTTCTCGCCCCCAATCTCACCTCGGTGATCTCGAAGAGGAAGGATGTCCTCAATCATGACCTCGTTTGGAGCGAGTTGATCGGAGACTGACGCCAAGTTGCCACGATTCCCGCGGTTCTCATCGATTAAAGAAGGAATCTTCAAGGGTGGAATTTCATTCGATTTGGGTCTTGAAGAACATTCAGCGCTCTCTTCGGGTCTACAGGGCATCTCGCCCCGATCCGATCTGATGATCTCGGGAAGTTTCTTGTTGGAATTTCTGCGGATCAGCGGGTCGCTTGAAGTGGCGGACGAAGAGACCATGGCCGAGGTGAAAGATAGCGCAGATCGGCGAAGAGTGTGGACGACAGTTCGCGGAAATAATAACAAATTAAATAAGAAAGAGGAGAGAGAACAGAGCAAATACCTTCGATGGTTTGGCAAAAAGTGAAACTGAAGAGTGGGGGTCGAGTATTTATAGAAGAAAGTGGGCGGCAGCCCTACGCGGAGTCATAATGACCTACTCAACCTACGCGACGTTTCAGCTTCCGAGTTGACGGAAGCGACGTATCGGACACGTGTCTTTCAACTAATGGGTGGCAAAGCGGTGCGGCGATCTAGGTAGTTAGATTTGGATTTCCCAACGGATTAAATTGGATATTCTCTCCTATAGTCCGGACATTCGAATTATCTTCTGAATGTACCGAACTGGGGGGGACTTATTGTTGGTGCGGGAATTGGCACCCCCAACATACCGATCTAAACCCGACTAAGGAAACCGGTTATCTAAACCAGTAGCTTGACCCCGCGGTGGATTTCATCTTCGAAGGCGCAATAGCACCAAGAAGCCCAGTTCCGAGGTGATGAACTGACATCCCAGCTCGCCCATCGGCTGACCTAACAGGAAACAAGAAATTTTCCTAATCAGCTCGGCCACGATTTGGAAAGTGGATATATTCTGTATATTATAGAAAACCTATAAATAGAGAGCAATCCCTTCATTGTAAAGTCATCCAGCAATTAATACAAAAACCCTAATTCTTCATTATTCTTGAGCAAAACCCTAACTTGTTTTCCAAGAGATTTCAATCCCGTTTTGCTTGTTAGCTTTAATCCGATTTCTTAGAGAGAAAGTATTATTGAATTTGTTTCCCCTTTAAACAAATTCATTGTGTGAAACTTAGTTTCTACAATAATTACTTTGAAGATGCATAAAAAAACGCATCGTATCACAAACTACATAAAAAAGATACCAAAGAGTTTTGTCTTGTCCTAATAAAGAGAGAGCCTTCTACTCCGTAGTTTTCTTCTTCTCCATCTTAGCCTTCTTAGGCTTCTCAAGCCTCTCAATTACAATAACTAATAAGTATAAACAACGAAATTAATTAGAGGTTATAATTTTGCAAAGAATTGCTGGAGAAAAAAAAAATCAAGATCAAGCAAGAGAAAATTTACGTACATGGATGTTCACAGCCAGTACGTATCTTTTTTTAATTGACATTTAGCGGGACAACATGATCGAGTACAACATTCCATCCATATTCTTCGGTTCTTTTTTTTTTTTTTTTTTTTATCATCAATATAGTCTTCTTCTCACTCAGCCATATGAGCCTTTTAAATGGCTTTAATTAATCTCACGCCATCTTGGAACCAGAGGTTTCGTATATACAATATACTCACAACGTGTGTTTGGACACCACCAGGAGATAAACAAACGACGATGAAGCCGGTCTCCAAAAGGCAGTTTAGAAGTTTCCGCATGAGGCGAAATGTTTTTTCAACGCGAGCGTGAGAGCATACTCCTTATTAACCCAAGTGTCATATCCCTCCACGGAAATTATGCTACCGCAACAATTTGATCGCCATGCAGGAGATAATACTATCAACATGACAAAACCAAAAAGAAAAAGAAAAAGAAAGAAAAATGTGTTTACCCTGAAACACGAGAACACCTGTTTCTTCACTGTGAGTGTAGTGAGGAGTTGTGGACTGAGGTTACAAGGAGATTAGGCTATCCTCCTTTTGTATTTCACACTTGGGAGGCCCTTTCAGCTTGGCTAGACATATCCGATGCTACCTCTACTCAGACACTTAGGAGACTCGTATCGCAGGCTGTCATTTACACCATATGGCTGGAAAGGAACAATCGCCTGCATAACAATATCTCAACTCCACCGCATGTGCAGTTCAAGGTTCTAGACAGGCAAGTTAGAGATGCTATTCTCGCAAAGGGTCATCGGACAAATTTCAAGAACCTGTTGCGGGATTGGTTAAGAAATATATAAGTAATGTTTCTTTCGGTTTTTTGACTATTAGATAGCCCTTGATTTTTATCTTTTTTTGGTAAGGTCTACCTACTGTAACAAACAATTGTAGCTTCTATAATCCTTTTCATTAATGAATATTCACAAATTAAAAAAAAAAAAAAAAAGTGTTTATCGTTCTATACTGTTCGTCTCCTGCGATTCCAGACCCTAAATTAAGGTACAAACGATCCAATCAGAAAAATTCTACTACTTGAAATAGATTATTTTCTTCTTTTTTGTGAAGAAAGAAACTATTATTAATTAAGAGTCCATAAAGGAGAAGAAGATTATACTTTCATGGCGGATTCGTCCATGGTTAATTTGAGAAGAGCGACTATTAATTAGGGGTTCCAATCTTCGAAAGTTAGTTGTGTTCAGATCTTTAGGGGGTTTATGTATGAACAAGAACAACATTTTTTATAATACTTTTTGTTACTTATTTACTCTGGTTTGAGATATAAAGTCACCGACCGTATTCAAAAATTTAGAACAAACGATTGGCCTTTAAATCTAGTTCAGGCGACTAAGCCCATTATTTAGTTATAATATTCTTACATGCATACAGTAATATGATTGAAATATTCCTATTGAACGAGACTAGTTTCTAGTCACAAATTAATTGGAACTTCTTGTCCTTCTATAAGCCTTTCCACTACATCAAGAGGAAGACAAATCATCTCTAGTGTCTTTTCCCAAACTTTGCTCGCTGTTTCTACGTTGTGAGCTTCTTCGGAACAATTTGTGGGTTTGCAATTTTGAGAGATGAATAACGTGCAAACAGATTTCTCATTGGTTTTTAGCTTATGGTAATGCTGTAGAACCTGAGGATCTGTCGCTGAGAAGAGTGAACTTCTACAACCTTCTTGTGGTGAAAATATAAAATATGGCCAGGCTGAGTAAAGTTCTTGGATGAATCTTGGAAGATCTCTCGTCTGCGGAATTTGAGACATGTCAAAATGTTAATTTATATATGCAATATTGGATTTGATTTTTTTATGTGCTTTTGTTTGTGATCCAAGCACAATTTACGCGGTATAATTAAAAATAAAAAACAAAAAAGAAGGTAAACACAAACAAATAATTTAGGCTTCCATACATACTTACACCGTTTGTTTGGACAACACCGGGAGATAAACTGACGACACTAATGCCGGTCTCTATAGGCAGTTTTTTGAAAAGAATATTGTTAAACATAACCTGACGGTACGGTTTAAAAGAACAAGAAAATGTAATACGTTTTAGATTATAGAAAAATCTATCAATTCAAAAATGCTATATGTTCATCTATATGGAATAATTAAAGTTTACCTGAGCGAGTTTGCTGCTCGAGTATCCTATCAAGCTTGAAAACTTTCGTTCACCAGAAACAACATTCATGTCATTCGGATCGACAAAACCAACATAATGAATCTACAAAACCAAAACCCAACAAAGCATATACAATCACATGGAGAAAGATAGGGCAGTGAAACATATTTATATAGTAAAACGTTTTGATTTCATGATCGATTGATGATACTTACAACAGAGCTGACGTTAATGATTCGACTTCCGGAAGCTCGGATTAGCGAAGGCAAAAGAAGTAGTGAAAGCAACGCTGGAGCTAAATGGTTCACTTGCATGTGTTGTTCATTACCATCTTTTGAGAATCTTTGTGCCCCTACCAAATCAAAGTTACAGATTGAAATGTGCATTTAAATTTGCGTTTTAACATTTAGGTTTCGATTTAAAAATATTTGATGACATTTGCATCTGCGTTTTGCAAAAGCAAAATTTTCCATTGGCGTTAATTTGCATTTGATTTTAAGTTTTTAACACTTCTGAATGCGAAAATCATGATTTCATTTTGTATTTGTTGCTTAATTCATTGAAATTTATTTTAAAAAGGAATGGTGTATATGAAATTTCAACTGATCTCTAACGTATATATGTATTAACTCACTAATGAACAATAGATTTGGGTACCTCATTTTGGTATCCCTACTTAGCTCTATCTACATGGCATTATATATATATATATATATATGTACTATCAAGTATCAACCCAAGTGGGTCCATAAAATTTGGAGTAAGAGCAATGATTAGTGATGCAAAAACCATATGCCTTTGGGACCTCATCGATAATAATAGGCCAATAACAATAGCATCACAACAGGAAGAAGCTTAAAAACGTAAGTAAAATAGAAACAAACCTCCCATAGCGAACATGCCGGCATTGTTAATCAGAACATGCAATGGGGCTAACCGTGCGTTCCATGCATTGCTAAATCGGACTACGGAATCTAGAGATAGAAGCTCAAGTTCCATCGCCTAGAGAAACGAAAACTATAGTATCATAAATACCACCAATTTGGATGTTAAACCATAGTTACCAATTCAGATATGATATAAAGTAAGATATATATCCTAAGATTCATTTTCACTAATCCAATCTACTAGAGAGGGATCAATCTTAACATTATAGAGATAAGTTAATAAAGAATCACTAGTATAGTTCTTACAAGCATTTTCTTTACAAAGTTTAATATAAATTAATTTCACTAGATTTTTCAAATAATTTAAAATAGCCATGATGACATGTATGTAGATATACTATAAAGCTGATAGAAATTGATCAAAAAGATTACCTCAATATTAAGTGGGAGTCCCTTACCACTAGCAGACCACTTGGTCTGCCATTGTTGAATCAGCTCATAAGCTGCTTTTATGTTCCTTACCGCCATAACAACATGAGCACCAGCCTCCGCAAGCTGCCTCCAAACTCTCACAAAAAAAAAATAATCAAAAACAATATGAGGTGCTATAGGAAACTTTATACTAAAAAAAAAAGTCTTTGTTCTTTATTAGGGACCTAGCAGTCTCGGAGCCAATGCCACTAGTGGAGCCAGTGACAATGCAAGTTAAGTGGTTTAAAGAAGGCAGAGGTAATGGATTGTGTAAGTGAGAAGCCATTATTCTCTGAAAAAGAATCTCTTGCGTAACATTGACCCATCCTCTCATCCAATCAATCCAACTTAGACCATCTTTTTTCTTCATTGTCTTCAACGACACCGATTCACTACACATCTTCTCTCACAACGCAGATGGAGAAAGACAAAATGATTATATATTGATGATTATTGCGTCAAAATCTTTTTTTTAAGGCTTAGTATTAATTAGAGGAAACTCTAAACAGAAAATGTAACATCTTATATAGTAAAAGTAAGTGGGGTTAGTGGTTTGGGATTTTAGATGGTCTTATTGGATTCTAATTTATAAAGAATTTTAAAGACTTTAACAAAACCATCAAAAATAAGTAAATAAAAGATTTTTAAGGATTGCTAGAGAGTATTATATAGTTTTGTTGATTAGTTTTCTAAAATATTGTAAAATGCTCCAAAAGATCCCTGTATTTTTGTGATAGTTTCCATGACTTTATTTTGTGAAGAAAATGTATAAAATCATGAACCAATAACATAAAAATTGAATTCATTAACAATCCTAGATTTTTTTGTTTTAATTAAATAACAAAAAACTTTTAATGACTTTATAAAAATCTGAATCTAATAACCCAAATTTGTTAAGATTTTAAATGACTTTTTACAAATCATAAACTAATAACACTAAACTTTAACAGAGTTGAACAAAATCTTGATTTAATAACAACAGATTCTACATAACATTTAGGGGGTGTTATTGGATTCTAATAATTTATAAAGATTTTTGAAAAATTTAACAAAATCATTAAAAGTGAATAAGCGAAAGATTGTTAAAGATTGTTAGAGAGTTTTGTTGATTAGTTTTCTAAAATCTTGTAAAGTGCTCCAAACAATCTCTGTATTTTTGTGATACTTTCCATGACTTTATTTTGTAAATAAAGTATCTAAAATAATGAACCAATAACATAATAATTGAACTCATTTACAATCCTAGATTCTTTTGTTTTAATTGAATAATACAAAAATTTTAATGACTTTATAAAAGTCTGAATCCAATAACCCAAATTTGTTAAAATTTTAAATGATTTTTTACAAATCACAAACTAATAACACTAAACTTTAACAGAGTTTAACAAAATCTTGATCTATTAACAACAAATTCTACATAATATTTAAAATCTTTAAAACTCTATTCAGATCTCAAACCAATAACCCCCACTTAAAGTCTTTAAAACTCTATATGGTTGTTATTAGATCAAGATTTTGTTAAACTCTGTCAAAGTTTAGTGTTATTAGTTTGTGATTTGTAAAAATTCAAATAAAATCTTAACAAATTTGGATTATTAGATTTTTTTTTTTTTGTCAAAACGGATTATTAGATTATGACTTTAATAAAATCAGTAAAAGTTTATGTTATTCAATTAAAACAAAAGAATCTAGGATTATTAATAGATTCAATTATTATGTTATTGGTTTATGATTTACACACTTTCTTTGCAAAATAAAGTCATGCAAAATATTTTAGTTACGAACGAAAAATGGTTAACGGTATAGTAACGTCTGTTAGTGGGTCAGTTATCAGATTTAACGTCATGTCTTTTTGGCTTGATCAACGAAACTTCATGTTTAAAAGAGCTAGTCAACGAAAATTGATGTTTTAAATGGCCTACGACAAAGTTCATGGTTTAAATGGCCAAAATTTGAAAATTCATGGTTTAAATGACATTTTTCCCATGATGTTTGACCAAAAGAAAAAAATTGATAACCTCCCATGATCCTAATGATATATTGATACCACAAAATTCTCTATACCGTAAATAGCAAGACAAATTTTCATCAAACATTATATTTTACCTCTCACATAAATTTTTAAATTTTTTAATATCAATTTTTATTTAACTAAAATATTTTTTTTTATGTGACTTATGTAGGTTCCGAAACAAAGATAGAGTCAAAATTTTGGAGCATATGTGAAAAGGCTAGATGAAAAAGATCTAAGGCACATGACACATTCTCACTTTTAGAAAAGAGACAATGTCTTTCATATCTTATTTACCTTTCATTTCATAAAATCTAAAAAATTTGTTTACAGTTAATATATATCTTAGTTACAATATTAATGAATGTATTTTAAAATAACTAAACATATTTTATCGCCTGGGATTTTTCTAGTAAAATATTCTCTCCGTTTCATAATATAGGATGTTTAGAAAAATATTTTTGTTTCATAATATAGGATTTTTTCAACTTTTTATGCAACTTTTAAATTAATTTTCTATTTTATATTATACAGTTTTGTTGGTTAAACTTTGTTTAATTAACTATTTCTTAATATGTGTGTTTTAACTAAAACATCTTTTTTGAAAGGGAGGGAGTATATGTAACACGACTTTTTCGACAACAGTCAAAGCCTCTTGTAACTTAGTAAAGAAGGCCGTTTCACCCTTTCTCAAAAGAAAAAAACACATTGCTTAAAAAAAATATGAAAGCTAATCCGTGACATCTCATCATTCATCTTTTAGGATGTGTGTAGTTAGTGTAATGCAGCTTTGAGGTCATGTTCTAGAAGCTATCAAATGAAGAAAAGAAGAGAGAGATCCTATATCGCTTGTAATAGACTTGGGAGGAAGACTTATTCTTGATGAGTGCCGTAACGGCATTGCACCTCTTGTCCTTCTATAAGCCTCTCCAATGCATCAAGAGGAAGACCGATCAGCTCCATCGTCTTCTCCCAAACTCTGTTCGCTGTTTCTATGTTGTGTGCTTCTTCTGAAGGCTTTGTGTGTTTGCAGTCTTGAGATATGAATGTACAAATGGGTTTATCATCCGTTTTAAGCTTTTCACAATGCTCTGGAATCTGAGCGTCTGTCGCTGAGAAAAGTGTGCTTCTACAACCTTCTTGAGGCGAAAAGATGAAATATGGTATCAACGCATATTGAACTTGAACATATCTCGGAAGATCCCTTGCCTGCGTAATTGGATGTTCAACACGGTTTAACGTGATATTAGTTCTGAGGAACGAGCAATGGAGTGAGACTTAAAGAGTAATACTCACAACATTTGTAAGGACGATCCCGGGGGATAAACAAACAACGCTAATGCGAGTTTCTTGAGGAAGCCTTTTCAAAAGAACATTGCTAAACATAACCTGACCAAATACAATTGAAGAGAAATAGAAAGTAAGTAAAGTCCATTAGTTGCTGAGATAAAGAAAAAAGACAGAAAAATATGAATGCTTTTCCTTTTCTGTTAAGTTCTCACCTGTGCAAGCTTGCTGCCAGAATATCCTACGAGACTTGTAAACTTTCGTCTACCAGAAACAACATTCATGTCATCCGGGTCAACAAAACCGACATAGTGCATCTACCAAAAGAGTAAACCCAACAAACAATGATATTGCATAAGATGAGAATAACCAAGAAATGTAAGTAACGCTGTATTCTGTATATATAGGGTTAAAATTTTCACTTTGTTTAGGATCTGTTGTATACCAAGAAGATTCAAACTTTTCAACATCACTACAAAACTAAATGAAAAATAATTATTTAGTGATGATGATACTTACAACAGAGTTGACATTAATGATTCGGCTGGAGGAACCTCGGATAAGCGAGGGCAAAAGGAGTAGTGAAAGCAGCGCTGGAGCTAAATGGTTCACTTGCAAGTGCTGCTCATATCCATCCTTTGAGAACTTCTGTTCCTCTGCACAAATCAAGGTAAGAAGCAACTAAGCTGGTTTTGCTCAAACATGTACTACAGAAAAATTTGTCAATCTGAACCTCATTGGTAAAGGAGAAAACAGTTCAAATTTTTGACAGCTAAAATGCAATAAAACCAACCAACCTCCCATGGCAAATATGCCAGCATTGTTAATCAGGACATGCAAAGGGGATAATCGCGCGTTCCACACATTGCAGAATCCGACAACCGAACCAAGAGAGAGAAGGTCAAGTTCCATGGCCTTGAGTAAAACAAACATAAATATATCTCATCAAATCTATAGATTTTTATATAATAAGATCACAAACACTTCTTGATCCATTTCACAGTTATCTGAATCACACTTTGTTGACTAGGCTTTAGTCCAAGCAAACACATTGCTAAATATAGTCTATAATGTGATGATCAGATAAAGATGTACCTCGAGATTAAGAGGGAGGCCTTTACCAGACCACTCGTTCTGCCATTGTTGAATCAGCTCATGAGCTGCTTTTGTATTCCTCACCGCCATTACAACATGAGCACCAGCTTCTGCAAGCTGCCTGCAAATTTTCACACAACCAAGTCAAAAGATCAGTTACTCTTCTTGTTCACAAATTCCTTAAAACATGAATTCAAAAAAACCTAGCGGTTTCGCGACCAATGCCGCTGGTGGAGCCAGTGACAATGCAGGTGAGGTGATTGAGCGAAGGTAGAGGAAGTGGATTCTGTAAATGAGACGCCATGAATCTCTGGAAGAGAAACTCGTGGATTACACAACTCCATCCTCTGATTAACTCTATCCACCCCAATCCTTCCTTCTTCATCATCTTCATGTCTTAGAGATGATCTGATGAGAGAGATCTGTGTTTAAGAGAAAAGACAAAAACAGTATTTGCGTGATTAAAGATTTTGATTATTTTATTAATTTTAAGTTAATCCTCCCTCACACACCTCGGACTTGTCGCTAATCACATTTGTCTTTTTTTGGAATAATTAATTTAACAACATAAATTCGAAATTAACAACAATGCTCTAGAAGCTAAGACTCTGCTTGTATCTCTCTCTAATCAAAGCTAATCTTCTTCTAAACTTAAATTTCTCATCTTTCATCTCCAATTTATCCAAGAAGTGCACAATCTTCTGGAGTGTAACAATGAGTTCTTGTGCTGAAGGACCAAACTCTTTCTCTTGGATCATCATAACCCTTTTCAGCAATTCCAGTAGTTCTCCATCATCTCTTCCTAATCTTGCTTGGATCGACACCAAACAGTCCAGCGCCTCACCTACATTGGGAACATATAGTGAGTGAGATAGATATATACCATCGAGGAAATAAACTTTGAAAGTTTTATTTGATCATATTGTGGAAGAGAGATATTATACCAACAGGGAGAGAGTCTTTGCCAAATGCGTTCTCACGGATTCGTAGAACCTTTATGGCTATTTGCTCGGCTTCTTCATCACGGTTTAACTGAGAAAGAGTGACTACAAGATTCAGCATTGGGAAGGTTATGGACTGATCGTCTGAGCCAACTGATTTCTCCATGATGTCCAGACAAGTTCTCAGCAATCGTTCCGCCTCTACATAATTCTTGGAACGTGAATAAGATGCTGCAAGGTTTATAAGATGTGTAGCCATGCTAGGATGGTTTTTCCCTTTAAATCTCTCGTTTATTAATAAGCATTCTTCTAGTAACGCTCGCCCTTCGTCTCCCCTGAGAACAAAGCGAATGTTAGTGGCTTAACTGAGTCCCTCATGTACAGGAAGGAGATTAGAGGCAAAGAATTTACCTTCCAACAAAATGAAGCAAGTCGGCAAGATCTATCCTCATATTTTCCAAGACACTGTTATCTATTGCCATATAATTTGAATCTTTGATTATGCGTAGAGCATTCTTGTAGATATCAACGGCTTCATTTGCATCGCCTGTTAAGAAAACCCGGGGTACAAGACCATCTCTTCAACAAAAACTCATAGTTACCACATCAAAACAGAGTAGGGAATTATAGAACCCACCTTTTGAGCACTTAGCATTAGCAAGGGAACACATGGCCATACCAACTCTTCCATCTTTCTCTCCATATATCTTCTTGTATATATTTATAATCCTACCAGATGAAAGAAAATGGAAATGGATCACATAAATTTGAGAATAACTAATGTAAAAAACTTTCACCAACGTGTTCTTTTCACAGCGTACCTGGTAAAAGGAATTTCTGCTTCAGCAGCTTTACCTTCTTTGAGCAGAAGTTTACCGAGTGAAAATAACGGCACCACTAGATCCTCACTTTCAAAACCTCTGTTCTGTTCCAAGATAGTCACAATACGCTCGTAAACACCTACTGCTTTAGTGGCTTTTCCATCAGAGGCAAAACTCTTTGCCAAACCAAGTAATGGTGACACAAGTAGAGTATTGCTATTACCTAGCAAATAGAAGTCATGTTGATCACAGACCAATGAAAAAGGAAAAAGAAGACACAAAGAAAAACAAATACGGGTTTCGAAGATCATTACCATATCTATTCTCTAATATACGAACAGCCCTTTGTTGAGCGAGTATAGCGTTTTCGAACCTTCCTATTGCCGAATACATACTGCCAGCATGCATAAGTACTGAATCCAAAAGAGGTTCGGAGTCTTCTAAATTATCAACAATCTTGTTTATCTGCATTTGTTAACTTACTGTTTTAGACATATACAAACACAATAAAGAAATAGAGTTTTTCTGATATCTGGCTTCAGACTCACCATATCAAGCAATGCCCGAACAGGTTTCAAGTCCCCAACAGCCATATACCCCAACGCAATGATGTCAAGCACAGCAGCTTGTTCGATACCTTTCAAACCTGAATCCATCTCTTCTTTCACAGCAACATAATTCGCTCGGAGAAGGTCCATTGCGTCTCTTTCCTTACCCATCTTCACCATAGCTTTGACTTCGTTAAACAACTCTTGCAATTCCATCTCGAACTCTTTCATCTCATTAACATTGTTACTTAAAGTAGACCTGCTTTAGACAGAAAAAACTCATCTAAAATCTTCTTTCTATGAGTTAAAACAAAAACCTCAATCAAAACCAACCAAGTTCTCACCTTTGAACTTCAGAAACGCCAGAAGTAGCATGAATTGAGGCGGTTCCTGCGGAGGTGATTGAATCAACTGGAGCCGATAAAAAATGGCGGACGGGAATCAAGTAGAGCATAGGTTTGCGTTTCTGATTACGGAAACAAACACACTGCCATGTCGAGTCTCTCGGAGAACTTAATTGACTCACCCTGAAAACCCAAAATCACAAATTCAACAAAGACACAAAAGCCAAACATTTTCGGATACCCAATTCTTCTAGAGAGATATTGAGCTAAAACCAAGTCACCGTGGATCAAACTTAAGCTACTTTACAGTAATTTGATACCAAACTCAGAAATTTAAAGACTAAGCTTTTCACTAAAAGGCTTAAATTTCAAGAGAAGGCACAGGTACAAATGAATCGTTTACCATTTGGTGAGAAGAGTGGTCGAAGAGAGGAGAGAAATAGAAGACACCATTGACGAGGGAGTGTGAATCTCTTCGTTCTCGTGGCCACGGTACCGCTGAGTCGCCGACTAGAGAAATAGCGCCGTTAATCTATCAATATGAGTCATACGACTGATGAACTAATTTTAGAGGGCCACAAATAATATATAAAGTTAAGAGTTTAGACCCAAATGTTTTAAATAGTGCTAAATCCGACACATTAATAATTGCACAAAAACCCTTAACTTATTGTAACATATTGTTACCATCCTTCTTCTGGTCGAATTCGGTATTCATACAAAACTTTGATTCATATGGTTTAAACTTAAAACCGGACTAAACCCGGTTTATACAACTACAAAAAGAAGGAAACGAGTGAAGGGAAAATGCAACTCATTTGTGTTTGCTAACAATGTTTCTGCAATTCCAAAGACTACATTAAAACAGATTGGAGAAGAGAACTATCACTGAAGGAAGACTTCCAAATGCGGAGAGTTAATGGCCACGGACTTTGACTTTGAGAATCCATTGAACAGTTCCTTGTGGCAAAGGAATTGTCTTGGGGAATTTGAGAGGCACCTCGTACTCTCCAAAAGTTTCCAAAGGTGCCGTTAAAACCACGTTGTCTGGATCAATCTTCACACAGAGCTGCCTCGCCACCTTCATAAACCCCACACAATAACCAATCATTACAAGATATACTTGCAAAAAAACTTACAAGGAAAGAACAGTTTACCTCAGCGACAATCTCTTCCTTTGTCACAGGAGTTTGTACATCAGGTTTGTCGTCTTTTGATGAGCGGTTTTTGAACTTTTCCTTGTCAATCAACTTCCTCAATACCTGTTAAAATCACAAAAATGGATCCCATGTATACACCATTTTTAAATATTCCACAGGAACAAGAATGCTGAGAGTTAAGAAGAGGGTTAGTTTAAATTTACCAAATTAGCATTTGCCAGGCGCTTTGCAGCCTTTTCATACTCCTTTGTCTGGACTTCAGAAGTTTTATGAACCACCTTAACCTCCTCTTTTTCTTCTTCATGATTATACATCTGAACATATTCCCCATCAAAAGAAATCAAACACTTTCCCAAAATAAACTGTAGTACCATAACAATATCAGGTCAAGTCAAAACTATCTGCGGGTTCCCTTTACATCTGAACATAATCCCCATCACGAAAATCAAATGAAAGGAAAAGCCTCCTCTTAACACTAAACAAAAATAGCTTCAGTACCATAACATTATCATATCATGTCAAAAGTTCCCTTAACATCCAGAACTACACATCATCAAGATTCAAGAACACAACCTATATACATACCACAAACAACTGTAGTATGAGCTTTAGAGAAGAAGGAAGTGTGAATAAACCTTGCGTTGCTCTCGGATGAGATGAGCATACTTGTCAATGTTAGGCACAGCAAGTAGTTTAGGCATAAGATGATTCCTGAAGTATCCAGGAGCTACTTTCACAGTCTCACCAGCTTTGCCAAGCTTCTCTATCCCCTATAACAAAAACCAGATCAGCTCAAAAGAATAGTCAAAAACAAACACCACACAAACATCTGATTCAATTCAAAAAATCCCCAGAACTCATTTCCCAGAATCATAAAAATACTCACCGTTGTAAGAATAACTTCCAATTTCCTGTATCTAACACCTTGACAAGCGAAAAGGAGAGGATGATGAATCGCATTTTCAGACTTGTGATAAGCTTTTCCTCTCGAAACTACATGACGAATCACGTTTCTGCTTTGCCCAACGTACGCCATTTTCTCGATTCAACTATATCTTCTGCGACCAGATTACAAAGGAGAGATTCCACAATATTAAATCACGACGCGATATGAGAGAATAGAGAAAACGAAAAAGAGCAGAATAAGGAAGAATCAATCACCAGTGAAGCAGCGACGGCGGTGCGATGCGACGGCTCCTTTTCACGAACTCGGAAGAAAGGGGGCTACGGAGGAAGCCGCAGGTGAGGTTTTAGCAGTGGCAATTTCTGTAAAAATAAGATTTAAGAATTAATTAATTTCTCACCCCAAACTTTTCTAGTTTTGCCAAAACAGCCCCAATCTCATATTTGTATAATTCCGTGTATTTTATTTAGATTATAGTATATATGTATGCACATTACAGATAATGAATATAATATGGATGAAGATGAATGCAAAAAAGAGTTTTTAATGATTATACCTTCGGATTAAACTGTAGTGACTAAAATATTGTAAAAGAAGATTAATAATAGACAACATTGAAACCAAAGAGTGATGGTCAAAATGTGGACTGTTCATCTAAGCTACTGCTCACAGTGCCCACTGAAAACATCCTAAATATTCAACAATTCATACATAACTCCACATTTTCTCAGTTTCTTGATCTACATCCCTGTGTTCACCGATGATCCGGTTCAAGCTCACGGTCCATCCTCTTGTACTGCACCAAACAAGGAACGTAGATCAGACTTACCGATCAGTAATATTCGATATAAGAGTTCGGAAAGATAGAAAACTTACTGCTCAGGATGAAGCCTTGGAGCAAGCTCTGTGCTCTCTCTGCCTGCTCGGGTGTACCCGAAATTCGAATGATATTCTGTGTTTCTTCTGGTCGGTCTTCAACTAAGGTTACGCTAGCTCCAGACCACTGTAAACCAAGCGGGAAAGAGAAAAGACAAAGCGTCAAGATTTTTTTTGAAAAACATGATTTGCACCATTCTAGTTCCCAATCAAAAGATATTCACCTCACTGATTTGTGCAAGCTTGTTTCTTGATTTCGTAACGAGCTTAGGAACAACTGCATCTGGTAAGACAACTTCAAGAGTGCTCCTAGTAACAAGTGGCACCGCCATTCTAGAAAAACAAAAAAAAAATCAGAAAGGAGAGGTGTGAAACGAGCACTTGTTTTGAAATATGTTCGAATGAATACAAATTTGGGAGTTTCTGTACCTGTTTGTCGTAACAGGAACCTCATCCCGGTATTCACTTTCTCCCGCCTTTGCAACTGATCCAAAACCTTCCTATCAAAACCGAGAAAGAAAAAAATGTATGTAAATATAGGGACGTTGAACGGATGGACGAGAACCATACGCCAGGTCATTATGCATAACAAGATAGATACATTGTTTCAATGTCATAAGTCTGAACCTCACTGATTACAGATGCCTTTGTATTGAAAAAGATTGTTGTTAAGAACAGAAACCTTATATTGTGACATGACTGTGCTAGCTGCTTGCTGCAAGGTCAGATGGGAACGAGTAAGACCTTCACGGGAGTGAGTTGTGTTATTTGACGAAGCTACCTCCATTACTCCTGCAACACCTTCAAGAGGGCCAGTTGTGGATGTGGAAGCTGGTGGTGTCTCCTTTTGAGAGTTGTACATATGACTCCTCAATCGTAAAGTTAATTCAACAAGTGCCTCTCGAGCTGCTCTGATCTCGCCATCAATCTACATCGACATAAGAATTCTCTTTTGAGTCTAGAAGTTGTTTAACAAAATGCCCAAATCCTCGAAAATAGACAAACAGACCTGTATAAGAACATCATTGATAGAAACAACACATCGGGGAAGTTCTTCCCTAGCTAGAATTTGTATGCTTGTTCCAGTTAATCGTGAGATCTCAGATACTGATCCTGCTTTCCCTTCCAAACATACGGAGTCTCTAGATGAGACAAGTAACCTCGTTGCTATTACATTATCTTTATCCGGACTAAGATCTATGATCTGAGTTTGGATGTGCAACAAGGCTTCTTGAGCAGGGAACATAGGATCATCAGGAGCCTAAGCAAAACAAGAACACAAAACTTCAAGTTCACCAATTGTAAATGTAACAGATGATACTGAAGAAGACCTGGGGATATTTAAAGTACCTCTTCCGAAGAAATGGTGATTATCTGTTCATCAGAACCAGCTACTGGGTCAGATACTCTCACATCCACGCCAATCTCGTTTTGAAGCAAATCTATTATTCCTTGTGATTCCCCAACAACCCGAACAATCTTGTCAGCTGGGCAGAGAATCCGGAACACAAGCTCTTCAGTGTATAAAGGCTGTGCATTCTCACCAACCGGCACTGCTGAAGCTTCTTCTGCATAGTTGGATTGGCGAGAACTGAAGTTGCTGTTTCTATAATTACCATGAGAAAACCTATCTGATGATTGTCTTCTTTGCTGTGGGATGTAATCATCCGAAGCAGCTGCAAACGGCCGTTCTGGTGAATGTACACGCCCTTGGAAATTACTACGATCACGATGTTGACTCTCTCTTAAACGCGATGATACAATCGCTAAAGCGTTTTTCACTGCATGAAGTTCACCAACAATCTGAACGAAAAGTAAAAACATCAGAAACGCATTTCCCATAGGTAAGCAAAAACCAAAGAAGGCTTAAACATAACACACATAAGAGTTATTTGACAATAGTAAACAGCCTCAAGCTCACAATCATAGTTATAAACTATCAAGCATTGCTTCAATCTCACAGACCATCAATCAATTAATAACATTTCATTAGCTCTCAAGTTCATTTCATATATGTTTTTCAAGCAAATTGCAACTAGTTAAATTTCTCAAATATAGCAATTTTTCAGACCTGAACAATCTCTTCAGTGAGTGAAACACAATGAGGTAAGTTACTTTCTCTTGGAAGAATCCGAATATGAGTCTTAGTTTCAATCCTCATCTGCTCAATAATCTTCCCACCTTTACCCAACAAGCAACCAACATGCATCCTAGAAACCACTAGTCTAGTCACAACTCTCCCTCCACCAAGTCTAACTCCACCGTAATCCTCCTCCTCTTCAGGCTGTGCACCACCATACCCAAACTGAGGTTCACTCTCAAGAATCCTATCGTGAACACTAAACAGAGCCTCCTGAGCAGGAGAGAAAGACGGCATTCTCCCATCAGGATCACGCCGGCGATTGTCTGAAATCTCAATGATACGCTCAGCGTCTCCGGGAACTAGCTCGTGCACGTTAATCCAAGCTCCGGTGTGCTGTCTTATCGACTTAATGATTGTTCCGGATTTACCAATGACGCCTCCAGCTTTAGCGTCGTGGCAGAGGATTCGATAAGTCGTCGTTGCCATCGTTTCAGGGTGAGACTTAGATGGCCGGCCATTTCCACCACCTCCTCCTCCACCACCACCGCCACCGCCACCACGGTATCTGTTATTCCCTCCTCCGCCGCCGCCGCCGCCAAAATGGTAATTATTGTTGTATCGAGGTTTAGACCTGGGCATGGAATCTCCATCATAGTCTTGGTCATAGTGGTAGTTTCTCTTCGATCTAGATCTCTCCATTACAAATTTACAATCAAATCACAAACCCCAACAGATCAAAAGTTCAATCTCAACTAGTCTTTTTTAAATCAATCTCGATGGCAAAAAGCTCCCAAATTTTTCGAATTCCGAAGGTTTCTATGAGATTTGATATAGTTCACAAAGACCCTAGAAGTCTACAGTACCCAATTACTTTCCTTTTTACCAGGAATTAGGAAAAGGAAGAAACTTTACGGTCAATTTCACGGGAAAACTTGGAGGACGAGTCCAAAATCGATGGAGGCGAATTGGGTGCAATGAGGGTTCTTGTGATTTGTGAATCCAAAGAAAAAAGGAAACCAAGTTTTGAAGTTGAGAGTATAGAGAGAGAGAGACCGTGCCAAGGGTGTGTTAGTGGTGTGCGCTAACTACGGTATTGCCCTGGGTAATAAATAATATACAAAAACGTTATCGTTTTGAAGCTTATAGAGAATTTGGGTATGGTTCATCTTCAAGAACTCAAAAGACCATTATTAAGCTAAAACAGATTTGCTAGGGCTAGACATTGAATCGGCATGGGTCAAGATTAACTTTTTGGCTCACATAACGTATTACTAGATAATGAAAATGTAGTACATGACATTTTTTGAAAAATATGATATGATTAAATACGTAACCAATTAGATGATATTATGTGTCACGCACGGTTGTAAAATTATTTTAAAATATAAAATACATTGTATTTTTTTGTTTATATTTGGTAATGTTAGTTCTTATAATGGTTACTATATTAGTTGATATGATATGATTAAATACGTAACCAATTAGATGATATTTCGTGTCACGCACGCACGAATTTAAACTTGTTTTTAAATTAAAATAAATTGCATTTTTGTGGTTTGAATTTGGTATTTGTATCTATTGTAATTGTTACTATATTAATGTTTTTTTATTTTATTAGTAGATATAGATTTTCCGTTTCAGATTAAGTTCCGTAAAAGGGTTTTTACGTAAAATTGAGAAAAAAATAAATGTTTATGTTTTACCTCATATAAATTTCTAAACTATTTTCATTCGATGTTATAATAAAATATTAAGGATAAAAATAGAATTTTTCTCAAACATTTATGAAAACCTAAAATGACACTTATTACGACACACATTTGAAGTTTTAGAACGATAATTAAAGTAAAACGGTGGGAGCTGTAAATAAGTCAAAATTTAAACTATATATCATGTTTTTTAAAAATTACAAAATTAT
The DNA here is from genome assembly GCF_030686135.1 of Camelina sativa. Taxonomy (NCBI): domain Eukaryota; kingdom Viridiplantae; phylum Streptophyta; class Magnoliopsida; order Brassicales; family Brassicaceae; genus Camelina; species Camelina sativa. The sequence continues at coordinate 43,353,090 of NC_141890.1, read as the reverse complement.
ATTAAAGTTGAATTTCAAATGATATTCTTTAAAAATGTTGTCTAATAATAAAATATTAAAATGTGTAAACTTTTTTTTGTAAAGACAACATTTTCATTTTTATTAATAGTTTAATATATTAGGAAAATAGATTGAGGGAAAAATCTTTGATGAATCTAATATTTAAGAAAATAAGATAAAAATGAAAATAAAAATTTTGAACATTAATTTTTTCCTTTTGAAATATAGTAGGTGTGTTCAAATGTTGGACTATGAATACACTCATATGGTAATAAATCATTTGGGGAATATAAGTTTTGCATCCTTGAATACATTTTTTGGTCTAATCTAATCTGAACTAGACCAAAATCATTGACCTAAAAATTAGAAATTTTATAATTGATTAAAATATTTTTATTTACAGGTATTTATAATAAAAATCAAAATATAATTTAACTGAACCGAAACTTATATTTCTAAAATTAAAAGATAACAAATTCCAACTAAAAATCTAATCTGAAACGAAACTTTTTAATTCTAAAAATTGTGAACAAATTTGTTATCATTGTAAGGATCGATCCAATCTTCACAAGAAGAAAAAAAACTTACAAATAACTAGAATGAGAAAAAATAGCATATCAAAACATGTCTCTAAAAAGCTTATAATATCGTTAGACTACCAACTTTTTGTTTTCTGTTATAAATATTATTGTCACTGAAATCACACCACCACATGTCTATACATGAAAAACAACCCTTGAAAAATTCTAACATAAGAGCGATATATATGAAGACTTGAGTTAGTAAATGGTAACTCTTATTAAACTTTAGAAATGTGTGGTATGGTTTAGTCCTGGGCACATTAACCGAATCCAAAATCCGAACCCGAATCCGACCCGAAGTGAGCTGTTCGGTTCGGGTTTGGATACGGTAAAATACCCGATCGGGTTTGATGTTTCATAAGATCGGATATCTGATCGGATTCGGATAATACCCGATACCCGAATATAATGTATAACCCATTAATCCCCTAATCCCTAATCCCCTTTTCTTTTGTTTGTATTTGTCGATTTGAGAACATGTTATAGCCTGTTCGACTACCAAGCTTCAAAATCGAGGCTACTTTTTATTTTTACCCAATAAAATCAGATCTTAATCTCATTTGTTCAAGCTGGAAATCGTAAATCGTATAGCATCCTCCCCTCCTTCTGCGACTTCACGAAGGAAATCACAGGTTTGTTTTTTTTATCTGAAACTCATCGTCCTTCTATTTTTTGATCGTCTTCTACAACTCTATACTTGTCTGAAACTGAAACTGCTTTGGTGTTTAGAATCTAATACTGCTTTGATTAGATGTTGTATGTTTCATCTTGTATAATGTTAAGATTGTAGAATCTTAAAACTCCATTGTAGTGATTAGATTGTAGAATCTGAAACTATCTACTTGAGCAATTGATTGATTTTGATTATACTTGTCTTAATTTGATTCTTATATGGTTTAAACTTAAAACCATATGATTACTCTGACTTTGTTTTCTCTGTTTATATGATTTGCAGATGGGTTCTTCATCACCAGTGAAGGAAGGTTATAACGATGATGATTTAAACGATGAAGAAGAAATGGTGACACCGAAAGCAAAAGGAAAAAGGAAAAAAAACTCATGGATCTGATGGTGGCACTAATGTTGAGCAAAAAAAGACACCAAGGACACTAGCACCAAGGTCTGGTGTATGCACCCATTTCACATGATTATCAGGCAGCCGTAACAGATGTAATTGTAACTATTGTGAAAAAGGTTTAGGATGTTCAACAAAATCAGGGACGAAGAACTTGTGGAATCATCTGAAAATATGTAAGGCACACAAGGCATGGAAAGAAACTCAAAATGCTACCAGAGGACAACAGGTGATTAATAAGGAAGAAAATCTACATAATACAAAAGTCCCTGAGCATGTTTTCAGAGAAACGCTTAATCAAATGTTGGTGATAGGAGAGTTGCCATTATCTTTTGTTGAAGGAGTGGCATTAAAATTCTTTTGCGACAAGGTTAGCCTTTTCTTATGTTTTGTGGTTTAATACATGTTTCTTAATTCTTATACACTTCATTTAATCAATATTTTTCTTATATGTAATTCATTTAGGTAAACTTGTATAAACCACATTCAAGGAGGACAACAACAAGAGAAATTGTAAAAATGTATGTTGAGAGGAAGGCAACTCTTAGACAATGGTTTCTAGCTGATAAGCAAAGAGTCTCACTCACCACTGACATATGGGTTTCATCGGTAACAGGTAATTTTTTTTTAACTAATATTCTGATCTTAGCTATTTATTCTTACTAATGTTATACTTAATGCTATTTTTTATTCTTGCAGTTTCAAGCGACATGGTTATCACAACACATTATATTGATAAACAATGGCGATTGAAGAAGCTAATCATTGGATTTAAGAACGTGATAGATCACAAAGGTACAACAATCGCAAACACACTACTAGAATGTCTTGTTGAATGGGGGATAGAGAAGGTGTTTAGTCTCACTATTGATAACGCAACTGCTAATAGCAATGCTTTGATTCAGTTTAAATGTAGCTTCTCTAAGATATCAAAGGATTCTCTGGTTATAGATGGAGATTTCACGCATATAAGGTGCGCTGGCCATATTATAAACTTGATAGTGAAGGATGGAATGTCTGAAATCGATGATAGTGTGACTGCAGTCCGTAATGGCATCTCCTATGTCAGATCAGGACCAATTCGAAGAAAGGCGTTTCAGCGAAGAGTGGAAGGTGGTAGATTCACAAAGGGTAGTTTGCCACTAGATGTGCAAACAAGATGGAATTCTACGTATTTGATGCTGACAAGGGTAGTTAAGTTCAAAGGCGCATTTGATAAAATGGAGTGTGAGGATAAGCTTTATAATGATCATTTCTTGGAGTATGAGAATGGCATAAAAAGGATTGGACCTCCTCAAACCTCAGATTGGCGTAAAAGTTGAGAGGTTAGTTAAATTCCTTAATGTTTTCTATAAGGCTACATTTATAGTATCCGCCTCTACAACTATGAATGCACATCAGTGTTATGGGGAAATAGTTAACATAGCTGTAAAGCTTCAGTTACTTTGTGCTACTGGGGATCATGATGTGAAGGTACATGCTGAGAAAATGTTTAAGTAATTTGATAAGTATTGGGATGGCTTGAAGAACATTAATAGGATGTTGATCATTGTTAGTGTTTTTGATCCGAGAAAGAAGATGCTGTTTGCAACCTTGTGTTTTGAGGAGTTGTATGGGGTAGATACAAGCTGCAGCGATGAAAGATTCAATTAAGGCTATAATGCATGACATGTATAAGGATTATAGTGAAATATATGCAAAAGCAACATCATCTACGGAACAAACTCAGTCTCACTGCTCATCTCAGAGTACTCGAGAGAGACATCAAGATGTATTTGACTCACTCGATGATGACTTTGATTGATACAACCCGATGGAGCAGAAGTATGATACATTGCTCAGAACTATTGGAGTTAGAGATACTAATGAATTGGATACGTATCTAAGTTTCGAAGTTGAGAATCCGGATTTGATGATGGGAGTTATGTATGATGTACTCTCTTGGTGGAAAGTCAATAGTGCAAGGTACCCTGCTTTATCTCAGATGGCTAAAGATTTATTTGCAATGCAAGTATCATCTGTTGCTTCTGAAAGTGCTTTTAGCACTAGTGGAAGGATAATAGATCCATATAGAAGTTGTCTTACGCACTACATGGTGGAGGTTCTGATGTGTACTGAACAGTGGTTAAAACAAGACATAAAGTTTGAAGAAAAGGTGTTTACAAATTAATGCTCAAATTCTTGCAGAAGTTGAGTTTGAAGATGAGCTTCAAAGAGGTCACTTTTCTTATCTCTTTATGCCTTGTTAATTACTTACTTACAAGTTACAGTTTGTAATGTTTGTTTGTTTATTTTCAGAGTTTGAATGTGAAGAAGAAGACTATTGAGCATGTTACATGGCAGAAGAAGAAGAGGATTAGAAGACTGGTCTATTTGTTTTATCTACTTGTTTGATGTTTCTCTCTTTTAAACTTTATCTACTTGTTTCTCTCTTTTAAACTTTATCTATTTAGACTTGCATTCTCTTTGAATCTCTAAACTCTTTAAGACGTTCAATTCTAAGTTTCATTATTTATGTTATTCTGCTTTCATTCATTCTCATTAATTTTTGATATTTAAGTTATATGCTGATTCAGGTATTTTGGGATGAGTTCGGGTTTTTTTACTTATTTCGGATATTTTTATTGATTTCAGATAAAGTTAATCGAAATCTATCGGATATCCGAAATTCAGTTTGGACTTCGGATGCATTCAAAATTACCCGAACCCGTTCGGATAAAACCCAAATCCGCCCCGATTCTATAAATTACCCAATCGGATTCTATTTCCATAAATCCGAAGATCTGAACCTGATCGGGTTCGGATACCCAAACTCGCGAGACTATGGTTCAACAAATTTCAAAGTTATGGTCTTTTCCTTACCTAAAAAAAATTGTTTTCTTGTTTATTATAATTTTAGAATACTGGTGAAAGATATCAAAAGAATGATTCGTGACCGTATTTCTTGACTATTTCTCATTATATTTCTATCACATCTCATGTATTTATAAAAATATAACTAATGAATATCCAGATTAATAGAAAAATTGATGGGATGGAATTGAAATGTTCCTCGATAAAGAAAATAAAAAAGAACACATTGATAAAATATCTTCAAATAGCCTAGTTGATATCTAATTTGATGCATGAGTGTTACTTTTTTCACGTGCTATTTTTCTATACAGTATAATATAATAATTTCTCATGTCAAAAAAATATAATAATAATTTTTTTTTCGTGTAAAAAATTTGACCGTTGACCTTTGTATTAGATATTTACCCGCCAATAAAATCCAGCCGACCAATCCTACGTGGCAGTCATAACCTCCACCCAAAAAGAACCGAACCGAACCACCACAAAAAGGCACAAACCCAATCTCTCTCTCTCTGTCCCTTTATAGAAAAGTTCTTTCATTTCTTCTCCTCTTCTTTTATTTTTCTCCTCCGGTTGCTCAATCCGATCCCACCCAGACATTTCGGAGTTTGAGAAAAAAAAAAAAAAAAAAAGACGATGCCTTTTTGCGAGGTGGTGAAAGAAGACGTCGGCCCAGAGACGACGCTTAACAATGCCGCAGTCAAGATCTTTTACAGAACATATGGTCATGGTCCTGTCAAAGCTCTTCTCATCATTGGTCTGTAAATCTCCCATCCTTTTTTGTTTTCCTTTCTGATTGGTTACCCTAAGAGAGATTTCGATTTCAATTGGTTTTTTTTTTTTAATTGTTTCAGGTTTAGCTGGAACCCATGAATCCTGGGGTCCTCAAATCAAGGGATTGACTGGGAAAGATAAACCCAACGACGACGAGGAGGAGGATGGAATCGTTTCCGATGATGATTCAGGCATCGAGGTTTGTGCTTTTGATAATCGTGGTATGGGTCGAAGCTCCATACCTACCCACAAATCCGAGTACACGTTAGTCTCTCTCTTTCTTTCTATTGCCCCCAATTTCAATACTGATGAGCTTAATTCTCTACTTTATGAAATTGGTGTCGTTAGCTTCATTCAATTTAGCTTTTGTATATTGGTTCAGAACAACGATAATGGCAAAGGATTCAATTAGTTTGTTGGATCATTTGGGTTGGAAGAGAGCTCACATCATTGGTCATTCTATGGGTATTTTTTTTAGATCATTCAAGTGATTTTTGATTGTTTGTCTTAGCCAAATTATGGTACTTTAAGTAGTCTTATTGCTTCTTATTGTTTGCTCTTTTGGCTTTTTGATTAACAGGAGCAATGGTAGCTTGCAAGTTAGCTGCGTTGGTGCCCGAACGGGTTCTTTCTTTGGCTTTGCTTAATGTTACAGGTGGAGGTTTCGAATGTTTCCCCAAGGTACTTGAACGATAGACGTGGCGCTATTGTTGAATTCTTTTGATAGCAATGACTTGTTCTTATGTGTGAATATGTTTCTCATATGAAGACAAACTTTTGTTTTCTTATCTGTCATGATTTGTCACAAGATGCAAATCTGACTATGGCCTTTTGTTTTTATGTGCTTTCAGCTTGACCGACATACGATTTCCATTGCCATACGTTTTCTCAAGGCAAAGACTCCTCAACAAAGGGCAGCTGTTGATTTGGATACACATTATTCAAAGGTGGGGACTTTTAGTTTGTTCTTTGATGTCCTGAAATTGTAATTACAAAAATTGGCATTGAACCGTTGTTAATAGAGCCATGATTGAAGTTTACTAATGCATTTGTTGAAAGTGTGCTTCATAGCAACTTTCGTTCTATATTGCAAATATTGCTGCTGTTCTCTCTATGCGGTTTGGAGCAAGCGATCAAATGAGTGAATTGGTTGACAGTCATTAGTCTCGAAATTTTTTTAACAATTGGTTGAGAGATCAAATCTTTGGTCTGGAAGAATTATGAAATTTTTGAGTGTTCTCATGCTGGTTATATATGCAGGATTACCTAGAAGAATCCGTAGGAACTAACACAAGACGGGCAATTTTATACGAGGTGGGTATATTGGCCTTTATGTGAAATTTTTAGCATATACCACTAATGAATGATTTGAGGGAACTAATGTTTGCGAGATGCAATGCAGCAATATGTAAAGGGAATATCAGAAACTGGAATGCAGTCCAAGCACGGGTTTGATGGCCAACTTAATGCTTGTTGGTTACACAAAATCACTAAACCAGAGATCGAATTAATCCGCTCGGCTGGATTTCTTGTCTCAGTCATTCATGGAAGGTATGCAGCACCAACGCAATTAGAATCAAAGTCACCTCATGCACTCAGTCTTGAGTTTGTTGATCTTGTAAAGCATCTTTACCTCTACATAGTATCTAATTTGAGTATGTGGTGGGTTATATGCAGACATGATGTGATTGCTCAGATATGTTACGCAAGAAGATTGGCACAGAGACTATATCCTGTTGCTAAAATGGTGGATCTTCATGGAGGTCATCTTGTAAGCCACGAGAGAACAGAAGAGGTACTACTGTCTTATTTATTCATTCATGTCTACCTTCTCTATCTCTTTTGCATCCGATGTATGTATGTAAGACTTAATCCGCTGTAAATGTTTAGTGGATGTCATACTCAGATTACCGTAACTTAACAGAAAATATATAAGATCGAAATGGAATCACACTATCCTGAAAATAAGAACAAGTTGGCTATGAATTTAATTAACTGACTTAATCATATATGGAGAAAAGTTCAGAGACCTGCTTGGAAGAATTTTGACTGTTTTACTGATGGAAAGTTGTAAGCAATCATATTGTTACTTAATAGTGTAGTCGGTGTTTGTTACGATAGCAAACTATAAAGACTTACAGGCTCTGCGGTGTTTTAGGAATAGCATTGCTACAATATGGAAGAGGGAACAAAGTTTCCCATGGTCTGATCAGTTGTCAGTATCTCTATTTCCTCAGAACCTGGAAAAAAAAGATTAACATGTACCTTCTGGTCAATTTCAGGTTAATAAATCTCTTCTCGAGTTAATCAAGGCGTCAGAAATGAAGAAAAAACCAACTGATTGGACTAACCTCACCATGGAAGATCCAGGTATAGATATACACACTTCTCCATTGTTTAGGTCTTTTAGACCAGCCTTTTTCGTTGAAGGTGTTGTTCTTAGACTAGCATCAGTATACCATTAAATGCTTGCTCTGTTTCGTTTCCTCAGGTTATTTCAAGAGGAGACTAACATTGATTAGAAGCTCCTCGGAAAGCAAGAGTGCCGTCTCTCCTGGACATTTCATAGTGGAAAAGTTCAATCGCTTTCTACTTTTCCTCTTCGGACTTCTGGTTTTGGCATTTGAGTATGCAAGAAGAACTTTCAGGATGGTAAAACCCGTCAAAGTTGGACCTTCTCTCACATAACAATAACCCTTCACATTCCAATTTGTCGACCAAGTAAGCTCCTCTTGACTGCTGAACTATATCAAAGATAGAACATTAGAAACTAAAACTTATCATAATCTGACGTCTTCCGACAGAAATTGTCATACAAGCAATGATGCAGTTCTTCAATGATCAAGCTGATGAAAACATAAGGGCTTAAAGATAATCTTGCTGCAAACAGAGGCTAAGAGAAGGAGTCACTGCTTTTACATGGAAGAGATGATACAATACCAACTGTCGATATATACACACGTGTAGAGGATCAATACAACACATTTGTTACGAATGTAATATGTAATTATAAGACATTGAAATCTCAGTTGAGATACGTGTTTCTGTGTACCTAAATGAGAGAACACAACTGTTTCTTAAAGTTTCTGCATAAAAATAAGAATTACAAAGAGTCCTATTCAATTACGCTAAAATCACTAGGCTATGATTATTATCTCTATAAATGAAAAAAGATCATAATATTAGAAAACAGTTCAATGCATTAGAAAGCTTGGGGTTCTGATATAAACATTAATTCTAGCAAGGTTTCATGAATTTTTTTTTTTTTTTTTTTTTTGGTTTCATGAATCTTTCATGTATCAAAACAAAAAAAAAAATCATGAAGGATAGCTTCTAGCTAGTTATGAAACATTTATTATAAGATGATGAAACAACTCAACAAGCTAGCTAATTCTTGAAACAAACACAAAAATACGAAAGAGATGAGAAGAGGACATGCCTGCAGGTACTGTTTCTGTCTGAAACCAAAGCTTCATTAAGCTTTTCGTCGGTGAATTATGTGCGTAGCTGAGAGATGGGAGTTAATCTAAAGAACCAGAGGAAGAGAAGAGAGAGCGAAGAGATAGCAAAATGAGTAGACGAGAGATGCTTCTTATGTTCAAAAGATTCCTTCATGCAAGATATACTCTTCGAATATACCCTATTCACATACCCTGTTGTTTACGGAAGGGTCTCATCAATTCGTCTCGCTACAAAAAAAAAAAAAAAAAGTCATGGGCTTGGAAATATGAGGCCCGTTTATGTAGCCCACTCAAATCCTAAGGGTTTTAATCAATTTTGCCAAAACCTCCTCCATTGACGAAGGAAGGAAGGAGCAAGCAAATGGCTGCGACTGTTCCTGCAATCACTCGTTCTGACCAAACCTGGGATTTTAGCTGGTATGTTCTGTCAACTTCTCTTACTTTGCTTCTCTGGTTCAGGAATTTTTCGATTCTTCTATATAGTGATTCGATTCAGCTCTTAATTAGTTTCTGGTAGTTCGTAACGTGTTTTGCTCTGTATCTGATGATATAGAACTTACCGATTCGATTATAGAGATCTTGGGTTTGACACATTTGAAGGAACAGACTTAAAAGTTTCGATCTTTACCCACATAAACAGAGTAATACGACCTAGTTAAAAGGGTTTCATTGCTGCGCTCAATTAGGTTAATCCGAACTTGCTCTTCAGGGCTTTGGCTTTGAGTTCCACAACGATTTTTGATTGGATTACATTGTTATAAACTTGAGTAAATTTTGTATCTTTTCAATGGGACTTTGTTAGGGATATTGCTGTAACAGAGTTTTTTTTTTGGCAATGTGCAGTAATTTGGATGTGAATTTTGAATCGGAAGAACATGCTTTGATTGCTTATACATCATTGGCTGTTGATAAAGAGGTTTTTGGACATTTCTCAATTCTAATTCCAATATTTATAAATAAAAATTTAGTTTCCAACAAGCCTTTTTCCAATTTTCACTGATGTTTGAATTTGGTTTATGTTGTGTGATCATTGATGCAGTTGCAGCCTGATAAAGTGAGAAGAGTTTTGTCTGTATCAAACAACAAGCTTTCTGTGTGAGTTTCTTCAAGTCCTTCCATCGCCTTATTTGATTTTTGACTAGACATCTTTTGAGTCCATAGAACCTATTCGACTTCTCCGCCTACTTCTTATAGTACTAGTTTTGATCATTGTTTCACCGGATAATTTTACAGGCATTTTGAAGCGATAGAGGCAAGGCTTCTTCGTGCTTCGTTCTCTGCGTTTGTCGACGTTCTTACCCTGGCCACAAGAACAATTCAAGAATTTGGCCAGAAGTGAACCAACAAGAAGATTTGATTCTTTCTCATTTTCTCACAGAGAACTCAATTTTACAATGTGTTTTAGTCAGTTCAGTGGTTGCTCTGAGCACAAACCTTACGATTTTTTTTTCACAGAGTTATTCAAAACAATGTATTGTTATGTAGTGTGAACTGGATTTGAGAAGTTAATAAAGATGATTACAGATTAAAGTTTTTTTGACTGGACTACGTTTTTTATTTTCATTTACGAAAATATGAATATATCATTACTAGAGAGACTCTCGTTAACTCTCTTAATCCTCTTCCCACATCAAATGTATCACCTGTTTTAGAAATCCCTAGGCGCTAGTCGGACGGTCGAGGTGGGCCTAGCGTCTAGCGAAAAAATCGGAAATTAAACGGGGATTAATCAGGGACTAGTTTTAAGATTATTTTATTAAATTAATAATAAAATAAAAATATATTGTACTAAATATATGTATAATTCTGTTTATGTTAAAAAGAAAATATCAAATAAAATATAAAACTATAGTATTGTTTTTAAAATTATGGTAAACACAAAAAAATATCATTTTAAAAGAAAATTTTATGATTTTTGTTAAAAGTTTACATTAGTTATTGTAAAACATCCTAATCTCTTAATTTAAATGCCTAAATAACAAAAATATTTATGTTTGATTTTCATTTGGTTCTAAAAAAATTGGTATACACAAAATTAAACGGAAAATAATCGGACTAGACATGCATAATCAAATAATCGATGCTAGACGGGGATTAGTCATAAATCGAGGCGGAGAGCGAGGCGGAGAGGGTGGACCTAGCGATTTTGCGGGGCGAAATCGGTGCTAGGGGGAGATTTTTAATATAGGGAATGTATATATCATCGTAACATATAACACATGCATCATCTAATGCAAATAACATACAAAATCTCCATTCATTTAATACCGATTGTGATTTTTTTTAGTAATTTAGATCTTTATCACTTTCATGCATTGACTTTGACTAATTTTTAACCATCTTTTGAGCTTTAATTAAAGAAACAACTAATACACAATTCAGCCCCATGATCATACAATTAACTAAAGTCACACACGGTATTTAGTAAAAGATTTAACAATTAATGATTATACGCTTTGGGACTTGTAACTCCCATTACATTGTACACAATCCCTATGAACAAACACACTAATCTTCGTTTTACAGAGACTATATACATACGTAATGAGTTCATCACCATGTTCCACTCTTCTACTTAAAAAAAAAAATTGTACTGTTTTGTTTTAATCATTGATTCAATGATTCTTCAACAAATGGATCCTAACTCTATCTCTCTACTCAATTCTCAGAAAATCGAAAACGATTATGATCCAGATTCGCTATACGACATGTTAGACAAGTATGTAGGAAACCTTTTTTCTTCCTCAACAAGTTATCTCTCGTGTCTTTGTTTTGTTATTAATCGTTTTGTGGTTCTACAGGTTGCCTCCGTTAGAGTCTCTCCTCGATATAGAAGATCTGAAACCAACTCGGAGTTTGCATTTTCAGTTTCAGTACGAAAGCTTTGAAGATCTCGTCGAGAGCATTGACGTGACTAACATAATCCCATCTGATGATATTGACATGCTGGCACAAGAACCTTACATCTCCAGTGGATCCTCCTCGCCATTGGCTGTTGAAAACGACTGTCCCAGTTCGAACGTGAGATCTGAAAAGAGGACCGTGAAGAAGAGGAACGCTAAGAAAAAGAGGCAGGACAAGTTAGAGATGTCTGAGATCAAACAGTTCTTCGATAGACCAATCATGAAAGCTGCGAAAGAACTCAACGTGGGACTTACCGTGTTGAAGAAGCGATGCAGGGAACTAGGTATTTACCGGTGGCCTCACCGGAAGCTCAAGAGTCTTAACTCCCTCATCAAGAATCTCAAGGTGCAACATCATTATTTAAGTAATAGCGTTTTTAGTATTTATTACGTTACGTTTTTTATTTTGAAAGTGTGTTTGAAATTGATTTGGTGACCAGAGTGTTGGAATGGAAGAAGAAGTGAAGAATTTGGAGGAACATAGGGTTCTTATAGAGCAAGAACCGGATGCTGAACTCAGTGATGGAACAAAAAAACTGAGGCAAGCTTGTTTCAAAGCTAATTACAAGAGACGTAAGTAACTTGCTGATAATTACTATTGATCTTTTTTTAGTTTTTCTTCAACTCTTTTTGTTGTTTGGCTTTAGACTAATGTCTTTTTGACCCAATTGGTCAATTAATCTATAATATTTAGGGAATATGATTTTTATATTTTTATAGCCATTTACTCGATGGACTAAGGTTGACGAGTTGAATAAATTATTTTGATGAATGAAATTAATTATTTTTTTATCAATTATTTTGATGAATGAAATTAAGGTTGACGAGTTGAATAAATTACTAATTTGCATACAAAAGAAATTACAAAAGCATTGATACAATGGTTGTATGGAAATGTGTGCTTAACTATAATTTAACTATACCAAATTTTAACTACTTTGACCAAAATTTACAAAAACTAGCAAAGTCAATTATAGACAAAGATATATTATTAAAAACAAATCTTTTCATTTTTTGTGTGCAATGTCTTTTGAGTTTTGGGTGAAATGTCTTTTGAGTTTTCACATCAGTGATAATGATACGAATTTTTAAGAACTTAGTTCATTTTCAAATTATCTCTACACTTCTTTCTTAAATTCCGTGAATTCAACAAGAATAAAAACCTAGTTATCATTGTAAATCGTAATATTAAAATGTTTCCTTGACAGATTTGTATAAAATAAAAGTATACACACAAAAGAAGACCAATTAGTATACCAAATTACTATAGAAAATTAAATTAAAACTGTAGAATTAAAGAGATTCGATTTTTTAAACAATGGAAGAGTTGGTTCTTTGAAGATCCTCTTGCTTACGCTTCCATGGAATCACTTGCTTAAACCCTTCGTAAACCCTTGCCTGCATTTATAAATATAGAATAATTAGGTTTACGCTTTTACTTCCCTCACATGCAATGCAATATCCATACCCACAAAAGGTACATTATTGCACACATGTTTTGATCAATTTGAGTATTTGACAATGATTTTTCTTTCTTTTTTTTTGTTATTGTTTGCAATAAAATTGACATTGGAATGGACAAAAAATTCATATTCATCATATAAAAATTTGAGAATTTTGTGAGTATGAAACTTTTGATAAAACTTTAAAGAATCAAAAACTGAATTTAAGGAAAAAAAAAAGTATGAAACTTTTGATAAAAACATACCCAAAATTCAGACTTTGTTGTATGAGAGAGGTTAAAAAAGCTTCCTTCTTTTCTCTTAATCCTAAAAAGTTTCACTTTTGTACCGCCGTCTCCGGCGACTCCTCCTCCGGTCCAATCCTTCCGGCAATGACAACCGTCGTCTCTAAAACGTGGAAAGTCAAATATACCCTCAGACACATCTTTACATTTCCCAAAACTTCCCCATCTACTCGACCCACCACCAAACAACCTCTGTTCTTTCTCCGGCGCCGGCGCCGGAACAACTCCTCTAAGCTTCCGAATCACAGCTGACGATCTCGGAAGCGACAGCGAACGACGACGTAAATCGTAAGGACCGTCAAGAACAGTCGTCGGAGAAGGCTCGTTCACCGAGGTCGTGGATTCTCCCGGCAAGAGAAGCCTCGGAGGAAGGTCAAGACCTCTCACGACGCCTCTCTGATTCGACGACTTCGCCGGTTTTTTAACACGACGAGGCTTCCCCGGAGCTTCTTCCCATTGAAAAGGAACAGATCCGGCGATATTAACCGGTGGTGTAGCTAACCCCGGAGTAGTTTCATATGCTCTGTTATTATTATTCATTGGATATGAAAACAAAGGAAGCTTAGGTGTTGTAGAAGAACAGAACCGTTCTTGATGATCATTTACAAAAACCATTTTTTTTTTTTCTTTGGAGATGAATTTTTAATGAAGACCCAATAATGTTTTTTTTGACGTTTTATGAAATGGGTTTGGATTAAATAGGAGAAAAGAAGAAACCTTTATTGGGATTGGATTCATTTGAACAAGAAAAAGGAAAAGTTTAAGGACGATGAATAGTAGTGGGAGAGGGAGGTTAGAGAAGACATGATGGACAAGAAAAGATTGAAATATTAAATGGTTTGTTTTTTTTCCGAATTTAATAAAATAAATGAAACGGCTCCTCTTTTGTGTTTCTTGTTCACGAGGGATGTGGTCTTTTTTAATTTTGTTTTTTTTTTTAAAATTATTATTGAAAATTTGAAAACGACTTGTTAATTTGAGTACCATCACTATCAAAAATTCGTGAATAGTTAAAATATCTTTTAGTTATGCCAGTTTCATTCATTTTTGTACGTAAACTTGTAGATTGAAAAGTAATGATTAGGTTCCAAAACGTTACATGTGAGGGTGTGTTTCATTGTTATCACTTAGAATGACACATGCGTTGTTAGTTTGTTTTAGCTTTTAGGCAGTGATATAAAACTGCAAATCTTGTGGGATAAGTGTTTTGTAAAAGGAAAAAAAAAAACAGAAAATATTATTGGTAAGAAAATAATAAAGGTAATCGTGATGGACGTTGACGGGGACGTGTTGATGGACCAACGGTCAATTTGGTTTAGGGATTGAAAAAGTCAAAGGGCAGCTCTCTTTGTGTTCTATCTCTCTCTATGTTTGTCGTTGCATCAGTTATGCTGCAGCGACTTTTGTGTAGAAACGAATGTGAGGATTAGGAGCATCATGCGAATCTCCTGTCTCTTCGCCTTCTCTTAGTAGTTTTCATCTTTCATGCATTATTTAGAATTAGATGTATCAATATTGTAGTTGTTGTTTATCTATGATTGACATGCAACATGTTGAAACTCCATGTATGTCTCTGTTGGAATCTATCGAAACCATAACTTACGGCAAAGTTTTGAAATACTATATTTTTTTCTACAAAATTATACTCTTTTCATATCAAGTTCAACCAACACACACAAAAAAACAATTTTTCACACTAAGCTAAACCACAACTTAAATGATTGATAGTTTATTTTTTGTTTATAACATCTTCATTATTATTCTTGCGTTGACTAGGAAATTTACGATGGTTGATTGGTTAGACATTACAATCACAATTACAAGCAGAATGAATCCGGATTTGATTATACAAGCACTCCAATTTATATTACAAACCACGTATTATATATATTTAAGATTTGGTTTATGTCAAAAATTTGATTTAAAAACTAGAAATCAAAGAAATTTACATGTTATATGTTAGCTAAAACCATTTTTAGTTGTAGTTAGTATCACAAAAGTATAAATGAAAGTAATTAAGTCACGTTGGTAAGATGAGAATTGAGGACTGATTTGATTTTAACTTTGTTAGGTTTATATGAGAATTGAGAGGCCACTGACGTTAGTCAAATGTTACTTTCTTCTCTTAGGTTTATATTATAAGATAATACTTAATAGAATGTGAAATTAATCTGTGCCATTCGTTACGAAATAAAAGAAGAAGTAAAGGGGGAATTATAAAGATAACCCACAACGAAGGCCTCTTTATTTTATTTTTGGGCACTTGTGTGCTTTTTAGTTTTCTTCTTATCATAAAGCAATTCGATTGCGTTTACGAAACCTGCAGTGCTAAGTGCTAGAATGTATCATTTGTAAAAGTGGAGAAAATATTTCTCAATTTCTCAACCACAAGCACATTTTCTTAAATTCATTTTTCCTGGTAAATTAGAATATTAGAGAGATTTAAGACCCTCTAACTCTAATCACCTTCGTTATTAAAGACTTCCATCTATCAATAAAACCACATTTTATTTAAGCTCATTTTAAATACCAAATTGGATTGTCGAAGAGTCGTCAAGAGGACAATCTTCATTTTGTTTATATATGATAGAGAAAAAAACATACGGGTTTATCAAACCTACAATGGTTTTCTTAAAATATATTTTTCATAAAGACAATTGGTTTTTTTTTTTAAAACCAAACTTTCTAAGTATTTCTGATATAAATACCTTTCCTCTTTTGGTACAACCTTATATTGTAATAAGGGGAGATAAAACAAGACGCAACTACCAAACATTGTAGATTGAATGTTTGTAGCTTTCATAAAGAGGCAAAGCAAAAAAACACATGCAAAATGCTTTTTACTATCACTTCTAAAAGCTACTTTTTTTACTATCAACTTCCAAAAGCGACAGATACATCCAATTTAATCCCCATCCTTTCCTTAGCCAATTAGGTCTTTTTATAATATGTGATGCTTTTTGTATAGGGGCTTTTCTAATTTGGCTGCTAACCAACACCGAACCAAAATTTCTGGTCTGTATGAACCAAACCAATAATCTGATTGAGCACCTACTTCATAATACTAGAAGTAAAACGTACATTTAGGGTAATCAATGCAGGATTTGTAGCTCCACATCTCTCTGAAAGTGACAAGGTTTCAACAAAAGATGAAGAAGCAATGTTTCTATATTGAGAAGAAAATATTAAATTAACTAAGATTGTAGGAGTAGTCCATTTAAACATAAGGCGAAAATCTCTGTATATATATTAGTGAATTCTATATACAAAAGCTAATTGTTCTCGTTTTACCTCAATTGTAAAGAATTTACACATTTTGTAGCTTCTCATACTCGTAGCTCCATGTCGCCCCGTCGCTTCAAATGTATCATTCCCTCACGAGCTAATGTACCTTCAAGATCACCAATGCTTCGGGATATCCTAACCTCAAGCCCTCTCTGCACTTCCTGAAATAGACTTTTGATGCTTTCTGCAAAACGTTCTGGATCAAAGCTGCTACTAGAAGAGGATGATTCAGTAGTGATTATTCCTACTAGAACCTCAACAAAGCCAGAAGCGATCTTAGATTGGATTTCCATCAGTTTTTGTCCTGTTGCCACTATGTATCTTTGCAGCTGAAATGTCTCATCTAAGAAATGCTCTAGTGATGTTTTGGTTTCCCCATTTGCTCTGATGTTTCCACTAATCTTCTCCGGTTCATTCACATGCTATAGATAATGGTTAACCGAAAAAGAATCAGTTTTATGTTAACAGAGACAGTAATGTAACTTGTATGAGAAAATCATTGCTTACCATTCTTTTGCACAAATCATCAATCTTCTCTTGTAGTGATTGATACCTTGTAACTTGTTTGTTGAGCAATGTAATGATCAATAACAAAGCCTTTTTCCCGGTATCACTGCTATTTTTTTCGATCTCTTGGCTCTCCGGTTTCCCAATATATCTTTCAAGCATCATCAGTTGTTGTTTCAGCCTTTTGATCTTGTATGAAACTCCAAGAGCATGAAGATCCATTCTCCAAGGTGGATTGTTTGTGCTTGATGACCTTATTAGGCTCTTACTCTCCTTACCATTCACTTTTTCTCTTTTCCCTGGTAAGAGTCTTTCGTTTTCGGATCCTTCTTCAGCATCAGATTGAGCAGCCTTCAAAGTTAAATGCCTCAACTCATCAGGAGAATATGATTCCCTTCCCTTTTCAGTTGCATTTTCCTGAGAAACTTCCCTTGATCTGAATTCTTTTTCTCGCTCTTCTGGTTTTGTGTCCTTTCTTCTACAACTCGTATTGTTCTTGTGGGGTATCAAGCTTTTGGAGTACTGAGTCTTGAATTCTTGTTTCTTCAGGGAAACCGATTCCTCCCCTCTTCGATTTACCATGCCTTCCAACTGTGTGTTTTCGTGTCTCAACTGTGACATTTCTTGGTTCATTCCTTCAATACAAGATCTCAACCGCTTTAATTCTAATTCGGAGTTCATGAGATGCAAACACAAAGCTTCAACCTTTTCATCTTTTATTTTCATATGATCTCTAAACTCCCCTAGCTCCATCTCTCGCTCCTTCCCTGTCACTCTAATACAAAGTTCTTCCTCACCAAAAGTCAAATTCTCACGCTTTTTTGCAATTTCATCCACTCCTTTAAATGTATAAACGGAGAATCAGAATCAATTAAAAATTCAAGAAAGAGACTATACATGAAACGTGAAGCTCTTCTAGGACTTACCTAGTTCATTGAGATCACCAATAGAGTAGGAATCCATGATTTGTGGGATGATATCAGGATCTTTATTCAACTCCAGATGTTCAATATGAGTAATGGAAGGAACAGTACTGTTGGTTTTAGACTTACTTGTGGCTTCAAAAGCAAACATGCTTCTCAGTGACCGTCTCTCATGTTTTTTAGATTTTGAATTCGTTCTCCATTTCTTTACTTCTTCTTCGTCTTGTTTCCTTTTAGCCTCCTTGAGCAATGCCATCTGCTTCTCGGTCATGTCCAGTTTCGACTTTTTCATCATTACACCCAATATTCGATCTTTCTGTTCCAAATCTTTTCGCAGCTTAATGACTTCCAATGACAAGTCTTCAAGTTCAAGTTCTTTAGCCTCGATTTGCTTATTTGCACGACTCAGTTCAGCTTCAAGCTGTCTCTGGCTAGAAGCAAGCTCAAGGAATGTCTTCTTCTGCCTCCATAGCTCAGACGAATGTTCTTGCACACCTCTCTCGTGCGTTTCCCTTAAATCTTGAACTTCCTTCTCTGTTTTGACCAGGCTTTCTTCTAATTCTTTGCATTTACGCTTCTCTTCTTCCATTGCCTTATCTTTAGATTCCACTAAACCTTCCTTTTCTTTTAATTTTTCTTGCATCTCCGATAAGCTTTTTCTCTTCCTCTTCTCAATGTTCCTTAGTTCCTTCATCAGAGCCTCAATCTGAAGCTTTATTCCATACCTCTCCCTTAACCAATTCTGCTTTTGAGACGCGAATATGCTAACTACCTTCTCGTTAGCTTTTGCATCTTCATTCCTCACTTTCTTCAACTCTGTAATTGTACTATTGGCATCATCAAGCCTCTGAAGAAGCTTACCCTTCTCCTCATCAAAGATTCTCCTAATCAGTAAACCAAATAGCATCATATTGCTCCTCATCTCGCCCTGTTTCTCATCTCCCATGGACATGATGGCTTCTCTTTAAAAAGAACCACAGACAGCAGCAAGACAATCAATCTCCGTAGAGATGTGACTAAATCTGAATCTCAAGACGCAATTTGCCTATTGCAATCCATCTGATAGGAAAACAAAAAGCAAAAAATGCTTATCAGAGAAACTTCTGATTAACTTCAATATGAAATTTAATTATCCAAAACAGTAAAAAAAAAAAAGATAGCAAAACTCAAATGCAAGAACAGAAAGGGTTTAAATTGATACCAAAAGAAAGAAGAAAAAGATGCCAGTGAAGAAGTCTGAGATCTTACGCAAGATTTAAACAAAGGTTGAGTGAAATTGCAAGTCTAAGCACAAGAAAACTGCAAAAGTACATGTGGTTTAGCATGTTATATTGTTGGGTGGGAGTTACATAAGCTTATCATTTTAATTTTTTTTTCCAGATGGTGATGGCAGAGGAATAAAGTTTGGTGAATAAAAAATATATGACACACATGTAAAAACACTTTGAAAAGAATCATGTAATAGATCATCCTTACAGATAGATAAAAGCAAGAAATGTATGCTTCTCCTGGTTTCATGTTAAACACAAAGGCCCCTTAACATGTCCCCACTTGCTCTTACTTTCTCATTCCAATAATCTCATAATTTTTTTACCATGGCTTGTTATGGAGAGCAAGATGAAACTAATAATTGTCAACAAAAGCCATCAAACAATAGCTTAACTAAGATCCAATCTTCATTACTGATACTTTCGGGAATCAGATTGGCACTAATGTTGTAATTTGAATAGAAAACTTTTAAAACTCAAAAGGTAAAAAGGGTACACAGAAATAGAAAAAGAGTTTTATTTTCCCCATTGGGGTAAAAAAACACTGTATCTGCGACATAAATACTCTTTCATCAAGCTGTTATGAATTGATTGGTGATATAGAAATATCAAAGAAATTTAAACCACAAAAATGATTAGAGGTTTAATAAAAAGTGGACCATGTAAAAAGTTCAATCATTCCATTTCACTATCAAACATTAACTAACACCTTTAGAGGGGGTATTAAACTTGGTATTTTAAAGGATTTGATAAGATTTTAATATTTTAGACTTTTGAAAGAATTGAGTGAGTTTTTAGGAGATGTGGTTATCTTTTAGAGTTTTTCTAGTTTTTTATAAAAACAAATGTGTGATTCTTTGAGATTTTTTAGTATATTTTAGGTGATTTTAGAATATTTTACAACACAAATATTATAACACAAATATATATTTTTGTGTTCTTAAAAATATAACAATGTTTGCTTCTTCTTAAGAACATAACATCTATATATTTTGATGTAGCATAAACAAAATCAGTTCAAGAGTCTGGAGCTATGCCTTCGGTTTGTTAACCGGAAATGGAGCATGTCCTCAGTTGGTTAACCAGAAATGGCAGCCTCCCTCTGTATATGTGAATCATTTTTTTATACAAACGGGAAGATTCTTGACAAGTTAGTAACCATTGTAGTCACCAAATTCAACCAACAGACAAAGCACCCTCCACATGACATTCTAAAAACTTCGTCCACCTTGTTAGTTGAAACCATTTTAGCAAAAGAAGTAGTTTTAGATCAACTAACGCATACTCATACTATGACGTGTACAACATGAATGAACCAGTGTCAATTTAATCACAAAATTGTCATGAAGTACTCTTTTGCAGGGACACCGTTATACTCTCGCTCGAGAAGGAGGATGAGATCACAAACAAATTTCTGTGGTTGAAATCGGCATCAGAGACTTCACTGGTGGAGAAGGTGGTTGGTGATCGGAATTGAAAATGGATGCCCTCTACATTGTAATCACTAATTACTTGGCTTAATAGCATAACCCTCATCATTTAGATAAATGAGATCACCTTTCTCTTTATACCCAATGCATCTGATAAGAACTGAGATATATCAGTAACAGACCAAACTAAAGAAAGAACCTAATTGTCACATATAGAATAAAATGTCCCACTCTGCATTTTTTTCACTCATGTGTTTCGTTTTCTAAATACTATGGCTAAGAAAAAGCTATATGTCCCTTGGGTAGAGGATAAGAACAGTAACATGCGTATGCTGCACATATCCCATATGGATGACCTCATTGCAAACAGCTCCATGAACATTTTGGAACCAGCTCCTTTTGATGCCCAAGGGAATAAGCGTGAAGATGGTAGTGTTTTTTTTTTTTCTACGTTGACACCACTATAAGCTTCACATAAGAAGTACAAGCCCTTTGTAATTAAAACCTTTTCTTTGAATTTGTTGAGAGTGTTGCAAGCAGATGAACCGATCGATTTGTTCGTCATCATCCTGAAACTGTTTCATTGCCAAAGCTTTCCCTTATCTCTGTATCTAATCAACTTGTTTTTCTTTTCAAATCATTGAGATCACGTCTTGCGTTTGAGAGCTTCAACGACGGTGAGACATGTGGAAGACACATTTATCACCTGTAGGAAAGTTGCAGCAATCGATCCTTCTCTCCCAATTGTAATTTCCCAGGAAAATATATGTTGATTGAAGAAAGTTGGACTTTATAAACAAAACAAAAAAAAGTTGCAGTTCATCTTTTGTAGTTGTATCGGACATTTTTTTTTCTCTTGAAATCTTTCAAAATTCTACCTCTATAGATATGATTTTACTAGTCATATTTTTCAACTAAAAAACAAAGAAAAAGTTTCCTAGAATCATTCAAAGTAGAATTTTAAAAAAAGTTGTGATATATTGAATAACAATAGATTTCAAGCAAGTTTTATAAATGACTAACTGAATAACAAGAGATTGTATGTTATTTTAAATGATTTTACAAAAATTTCAAGTTGAATAATATAAGATTTTAAAAGATTTTTATAAATCCTAATTGAATAAGAAGAGATTTCAAAAATACTCTAAAGTCTTTTAAAACACAAGTTCAATACCCCATCTAAATTATTCTTTCTAATTTTACATAAGAATTTTTATTTTTTCTTTTGACGAAAAAGACTTTGTTCTTTGAGGCATTATTACAAACAACTTGAGAACTACATCATTTCAATTGCTGAAAAAAAACAAACCACCCATCACTTGTCTATTATTCTAAATTCGAAAACTTTTTAATCCCAATCAAACAGTGAAGCTTCCAAATACATACATCCAAATTCAAAACACACACTTTTTCGAAACGAAATGTAAAAAATTCAGAAACTTTTCACTATACATCATCAAGAAAGAAACAAATCAAGCGGCTGAGTCAGTTTTTTTTAGTCAATCTTGCTAATTATATACTACTAAAAAGAGGTTAAAAATTAGAAATTGAAGTACCTCTCTGTAAGAAATAAAGTGTTGAAATGAGAGAGGAAGGATTGGTGAGGAAGAAAGGTATAGTATTGTTTAGATAAAAAGGTCATCATGATGATGAAGACAACTATGCAAATACAAAAAAAAAAGCTTCTCTCTTGGGATCTTACTTCGAGAACCAATCAAGCTTCTTTTTCATGTTTCCTTTTTGATGAAATCTGTAAAGCTGGGAACTTTGTTTTGATTAAATAAGAAGATGATGGACACTGAATTTTTGAAGTAACCCATTTTATAAGCCATTTATTTATTAGTAAACCATATAACGAACACACGCTATGTCTCAATCAGGCCCATCTTCAGGCCCAATAGACTTTTGCTTTCTACATATTTTGTTTTGTTGACAACTTCTTGACTCGTTTGTTTTCAGTTTAGTTCCAAATCCAATGACGCTGCTGAGTGTGTGTGTGGTGGGTACAATGGAAGTAGTTCAAATTACACAGGATAAGCATACATGATCAGACCACGTGTTTATGATTCTTTACTATTTCTATTACTAATAATAATCTAGATAAATGTATATAGTCCATGTAAACTCCTAATGGATCGGAGACCTTTTTATAATCCATGAAAAACCACAACATTAAATCAACCATATTAGTAAATTTTTTTAAATTAACGGGAAGCATGAGGTTCCTAATTATAAAACAGTAATGCGAGCGAGTTGAAGAGTGGGTTTGCCTACACAACAGTAGTCTCCACAGCCGTCTCAACCTTTTGTCGATGATTCATCTCGGTTTTGATCTTTGAAATGCATCATCCCCAGTGTAATTATTCCTCTCTGTTGTTGTTGTTGTTGTTGTTTGGAGAACATAAGAAAATATATACTATATGATAACAACAACGCCAAACGATAAGATTTGATTTTGCAGCAAAAAGGAAACAATGAAATAATACAGAGTGACTAAGACATGGTTCAAAAAAGGTGATATAGAGAAGAGACCCATGCTCTCTTATATCTTCTTTATTTATTATCTTCGACTCACGGCTTTGTCTTAATAATCTTTTAGTCTAAACCGTGTAGGAGAAAGAGATAAAGATAGAATAAAACAATCTTTATCGAATTATATATCATATATCTGCAGATCATCAAACTGAAACATAATAGTGAAAAGGAAAGTGAAAAGGAAACATAATAGTAAACAATCTTTTTTTTTTTTTTTAAAATTCTAATAGTACAATAAATCTAATTATTAGTGAAAAGGAAAGTGAGGAGACAAGGTCCACAAGGACGTGAAAAGGTGGTCAAAGAAAGATAAGATGGTGGCGGCACGCGCGACACGAGTCCAAGAATCTTGAGATTGTGACGTTACGTATAATAAAACAAAAAGGCTATAAGAAAACAGAAAGATCTTTCCAATCCTGTCCAACTCAGACGTTTGTTTATTATTTATTAGTCTGTTTTTTTTTTCGAAATATAAGGTCATTTTCAAAGGGTAGTAAGTAGTAACACACGAGGTTGGTCATTTTCAAAGGGCACACGATGTTAGCAAAGCTTATCAAGTTGCTCTTTTGATAAACGGTTTTCAATCTCACTCCTTTTTAAAAATATTTTTTTTTTATTTTTTTTGGCTGAACAACCCCACCAAGATGCTCTTTACAATATGTCCATCAAAGAATGTAATAAAAATATTTTAAAACAAATTTTATTTTTAATTTTGAAAAAAGTGAAATTAAGAACTTCTTAAGAAAGAACTGCAGTTTTAAAAACCAAAACATGAAAGTATTCAAAATAGAAACTGCAGTTTTCAAAACAAAAACCTGCAAGAACACTAAACAGAACCTGCAGTTTTTAAAATCAAATCCTACAATTTAAAAACCAAAACATGAAAGTATTCAAAATAGAAACTGCAATTTTCAAAACAAAAACCTGCAAGAACACTAAACAGAACCTGCAGTTTTTGAAATCAAATCATACATTTTAAAAACCAAAACATGAAAGAATTCAAAATAGAAACTGCAGTTTTCAAAACAAAAATCTGCAAGAACACTAAACAGAACCTGCAGTTTTTAAAATCAAATCCTACAATTTAAAAACCAAAACCTGAAAGTATTCAAAATAGAAATTGCAGTTTTTAAAACCAAAACCTGCAGGAACAAAAAAACAGAAACTGCAGTCTTCAGTCTTAGTGATCGGATCCAAAAACACAAAGCCAATTCATCATCAATTGTTAAACTACTACTGAAGAAGCAAAAAAACTCTCACAGTCTTCAGTATTAGTGATCGGCTTTGTGTTTTTGGATCCTTTCTTAGGCTTCTTCCATTTCATCATATTGGTTTTACAAAGGTTTAATTATAAGAAAAAAAAGATTCAAACAATTGTTTACTCCACCAAATATCATCAAAACTCAACAATAGCCGTCTAAACAAAATACAAAATCAAAGATCACAAAATCAAAGGCTAGTTCCAATATCATCTAAAAGATGAAAATTTACTCACTTGAATCTCTCTTAGAACCTCGACACGCTTCCTGACTGTCGGAGTCAAGTTCTCAAGGACATCTGAGTGTTGTCCAGCCAAGTTCTGCAACTTGTTCTGCAGCAAACACACAAATCAGAAAAACTTGTACATAAGCTATTAAAAGGAACAAACTTTCAAACAATCAAATTAAGATGCAACAACAATCCTCAAAAGCGAAGATCGATTCATTGAACCCTAATTTCAATCACAACAAATAACCCTAATTCATCACCATCTACAAATAAAATCAGAGAGATTCTTACCAAGGAAAACTGATTGAAACATCATTGAACCACAGACTATTATTTCGCCACTTGAATCGTTGTTGGTTGCACAGGCGGTGGAGATGGTGATCACGACGGACAAAGGTGTTGGACCAGTCGATTGTCGTTGGACCAGTCGCGAGAGAGAATGAGGGAAACAAAAAAAAAATATATATTTTTCTCTCTAGCCAATCAGGTGTCGACACAACCTCGATCCTTAGTGATCCTTAAATCTCTAACACAAGGATCGATCACTGGCAAAATTTGTTTTTTTTTCATTAATATGATTTATTTTTTAACCCAAGCAACTCTTAAAATATTGCTAAGAGCATGTGTATTGGGAATTTATCATGAGAATTTCTCGCTTAAAAAAAAAACAATAAAATATGATATAATAATTTTTTATTATGAGAGTTTTTTATTAAAGTTGAGAACAATTTTTATTTGAGAATCTTTAAGAAACTTTCTTTTTTGTTTTGAAAAACTTTTATAATAAAAAATTATTATTTTTTATTTTATTAATATTTTGGTTAATGAGAAACTTGGTGAGAGACTAACCAAAACACATGATCTATGACCTAATAACCTTTAATGGAGATACTCTAACAATCTAGTCTTTTACGAATGGAATTATTAACTAATTCTTATTTTAATACTTTGTCGTAATTAACTTTAATCTAATCTATATATAATAGCAAACCTATTTTTTAGGGAATGTTGATGTCATCTTTATAATCCAACGATTGAGGTAAGGCTTTTTCTTAATCTAAGGGCTGTGGTTTCATGAAACCAAAAGATGTGTCTTTCAATCGCAACGTTTTGTTTACGTCTTATGTCAAGCATCGCCTCTTTTCTATCCTCAATTCTCACCACCCTTAAATGAAGCCTCTTCATTTTCTGATTTATATAATTGGCTTTCTTCTCAATTGACTCCTTTGCCACAACCACGTCGTAGATTTCACTATCGACGCGCAATCGGTTTTGCTTGAGATGCTTTCTTCTCACAAGTCATGTTGGATATAATTGAGTTTAGTTATCTTCATTATCAAGTTATAAGTTGTGTTTGTATTAAACGATGCTTCTAAGCATCTTGACGATTGTAACAGTTACAACGTTTGATTTAGAAAGACACAACTCTTTCTCTTGTTTGTGTATAAGTATTTAAACACATAGTCTCGTCATTGTAAAACTCAGTTTTTTTCAGTTTATTAATAAAATCACAAATTTCTCTAATACTCTGTTTTATAGAAGATAAAACAGAGCAACAAGTACGCTTGTTTTGTTCTTTGTGAGATAGAAGCTTTTGCTTCTAACAAGTCACACCCCTTCGTAGTTAAGGTTTACTATTCACCCCTTGTCGTTCTGACGTCCTCAAAACCTAACCAGTTTTGATTTTTTTTCTTAAAACAAAATCGTGTTTTATTTGTTACATCTCAAAATGTTATTTGCTCTAATTGTCTATGTTCTTTCTGAGAATTTTCATATTCTTCATCTCTAATTATCATCGTTGATTCTAAAATTAGGGAATTTCCAATTAAGAATTTTTTTTTTGTCCGGCCACCTTTTGATTTCTCACACGGCTCTGTAATTCTAATTACCCCTTTAAAAAATCTTTGTTTTTTTTATCTGCTCTAATTCTCTTTGTTACTACATCGAAATTACATATTCTTCACGGTTAATCATCGTTGATCCATCTTTATTTTGTTTTGTATATTATATGCATTTGATATTTTTGGTTTGAACCTTTTTTGGGATCTCCGTTATTAATTAGTTTGTAGTATTGCCTATATATATTAGTATTGGCTTTTGGTGAAGAAATCAATTTCGTAGGAATGATATGTAAGTGTTTGTTCAAAAAAGAAAAAAAAAGAATAATATGTAAGTGTAACCACATGATATGTAGGTCGTAAGAACCGTGGATTGTAAGTATTACCGGTGGATTTGTCTTGAAACCCTATATAAGGATAGAAAATGGACGGTTAACCGTGGATTGTAATATAGATTTGTTATATTCACTCTTCTGCAACAGTAAGGAAAGGGACGATTAACGGAAAGTTTGGGACTTTTTTTTTTATCTCTTTTGCTTTACTTAAGTTCTCTAGTTGTGTTTACGTCGGCGGTTAGTATATTACTCCTGGTTAGAGAATATACATTTGAATTTGTGAGGTTAATTAGTAGTTTTAATTGAAAGATATTATACAAGTAATTTTGCTTTTATAGGAGGATTTTTTTCATACATAAAGCGAGGATCGAGGAAGCTCTTTTTAAATGATTTTCTCTCTTTATAAAGGGTGGGAACTGGGAATAGAATTTTTTTATAGATTGCAATTCTGTTGCAAGTTGATTATACCGTATGTTCCTCTCGCC
The DNA here is from genome assembly GCF_030686135.1 of Camelina sativa. NCBI lineage: Eukaryota > Viridiplantae > Streptophyta > Magnoliopsida > Brassicales > Brassicaceae > Camelina > Camelina sativa. The sequence continues at coordinate 43,325,602 of NC_141890.1, read as the reverse complement.
ACTATTGCCATTCTTACAACTGCTTGGTTAGTATTTTGATCGTTGGCCTTACGAAGACTATATTTCTTAATCAATAGCTTAAAAACATTTGATCTTCTTTCTGGACTCCTTTGAGCTTGCAACGTTGGTTAGTACTTTTCCCGAATTTATAACTTACATCTCGTGCTCATTGTTATGTCTGCTATTTAGTTGAGATTGTAAATCATAGGTTTCCAGTTCTCTTTGTCACCAATTTTTTTTCCATTAAAATCTAACGTGTTTTGAAAAGTTATTGACGTTACTAGATCGTAAACAATGTGGCGATTAATATGGTATATGTTGACGTTATGTATAAAGTCTTTTATACAATGGATATAGTTGCAAACTTGTACACATGAGCCGAAGACGAGGGACGATATAGAACAGAAAATGCCAAACTTATACACATGTAGCCGTGTAGGGACGATATAGAACAAAAAATGCCAAATTTTCTTACAAGTATAATAAACTTAGTTATATTTCCTATATATATGGCTATATATATTACTTTCTTTTTTTCTATTATATTTTACAACATTCTAACAACCAATCATTTTAATTGTGAAGAAAGGCCATTTGAATTCTATGATCAAGGTTAGTTACAATATATAGTATAAAACAAGCTTGTTGAATTCATAAGATATAAACGGAGAGGAGATTTGAATAAAGCCAAGACGCTGAGATTGACAATTCAAGACGGTGTGTGAATATGTACTTACCTAAGTTTTTCGTTACAACATCCCAAGAAATGTTTTGGCTATATGCCTTTTATGTTTTGAGATATGCAGCAAGTGTTTTTTCTTTTCTTTAAACCTCTTTTCTATTACAGTTTAGTTTTGGTCCACTCCAGATGGTGTATGGGAAGAGGTGGAATCATGTTAGTCTAATCAAAGAAGCTAAGTTTTCATGATCTTTTTTTTTTTTTTTTTTTTTTTTGTTAAACTTTCTTCTAAGGTTTTATATAGGAAAAAAACTTCATTATTAGGCTAATAAACAAAATGCCTCTTTCCTTTTCAAAAGATGGTATTCTCCATTGACCATACCAAAGGCTTCTTCATCTTCAATGGTTGTGATTTGTCATATATAAGTCATTCTTTGTTATATATCTTTAGTTGGGGTGTAGCCACCACCTCGCTATTCACCATTGGTCCCATGGATTCATATTGTAGGTTTAGACATTTTATCCAACTGTGTTGGTCGCACACCACTTATTATTCTTATAGAAAAAATAACTCCCTAATTTGGCTCAATATTTCAAACAAAGGTAAAAAGGTAGTTCAAAGTATGCAAACCTTAAAATAAAATTATTTTTGTGTAGTAGTACGATATATAGACTGCATGGAAATTTTCTACGAAATCTTTTTTTTTTTTTTGAGAGAATATTACACGAACTCAATTTTTTTTTTCTTTCTCTTTTTTTGAAAGACATTAACCCGCTGTTACTATATGTTCCGATCCTGCAACACGATTACTTAATCTTTACTTAAACACACAATGGAAATCATGTTTCTAATTTGAAAACTTAATAACATATAACCTTAACAAGTATAAATTATCTAGAAATCTTATATATATATATATATATATTTTTTTGGACCTTGAAAATAGTTTTTATTTCTGTGAGTATTATTTCACACCTCCAAATATTAAAAAATCTAATCATTGTTTTCTTTCAATTTATTAATCAACGTTGATTCACTCATCTTCGTTAAAATGTGGACTGTTTTATTTATTGATTCACCTATCCAACCTTTGTTTGGTGTCGTTTTCTATCTTATACTCACATATGTCATCTCTTCCAAGTATTAATTTAGGTAATTGATTGGATTTCTATTTATGAATGATCTCAAAAATTGCAAGATTTTCTTCCCAATAATTTTGTTTCTTCATCGTACCTCTAGCTTTTAATATTCGCACATATTAGTTTTTGACACCTCTTTGTTTCCATACCACTTTGTTTATACATATAGATTTTAAAAACCTTGATTTTTTTTGTTTCTCTGAGTTTTGTTTCATACCTCTAAGTTCTAAAAAATTTGAGTATTGTTTTCTTTTAATTTATAAATCGACATTGATTCACTCATCTTCGTTAAAATGTGGTTTGTTTTATTTATTTATTCCTTCATCCAACTTTTATTTGGTGTCGTTTTCCTTCTTATACCCTATCGATCATCTCTTCCAAGTATTCATCTAGAATATTGATTGATATGGACTTTCTCCGTCTGCTTCTCTTATTATTTTTTTGTAAGTTTTGTAAATTTTGATAGAATAATGATATAAAATTTGTTTTATACATGTAAATATCTTTCAAAATTGATAATATTGCTAAGATTCATATATCTCGTTAACATTGTTCTCTTATTGTCATTGAATCGATTTTGTATTTACAACAAAATTATTATTTGATTAATTTAGTTGATTCATGCTAGGCGGCATTATTTCTGAATTTCATACTATATAGTTAAAAGACTACAATAAAGTTTTCACTTGAAATATGAATTAACAATGTTAGTCATTTAACGTTTTCACTTGAAATATGAATTTAACGTTTACGCACGGGTCGACATCCTAGTATTCGTAATAGAAAGTCCGATTACTATATATAAATACTTTGTTGTAATTCACTTTAAGACAATTGTTTAGTTATATAGTCCAATTGTCGTAATTTTTTTTTTTTCGGATTTTTGATACGGGACTGTCGCACTATCCGCTCTTGTAGTTGAATGGTTTAATACTATTACATTTGGAAGCACAACCACGGTTGGGCTTCCATATGCTTTTTTAATATATAGAACGGGAGAAAAAAATATCCAGATCACCTTTAGAAAGGGAGATAAATATGTGAAGTTAATTCAGAAGTAAGAACATAAAAATGTCAAAATTTGCAAATGTTGTTAGTCTGGAGATGTTAAAGGACTCTAATGGGACCTTGCTGAGTGACATAAATTTTAATAGTTCTATATTAGCCGACTGGATTGAGTTAAAAATTAACACACTACCCTATGTGTAGGTTCTTGCTGAATCTTCTCCCAGAGACAACCTTCTGCTTGTCGAAGCACTGACGAGAATAGGGCATGTAGTTGCAGCCACAGGGATGGGAATACATGATTCAAAGACACTACTCGCGGTCTGTAATTATCATATTTAAACCCAAAAACTAATCACACTAGTTCAAAGAGAACATGAATTCAGAAAGACATGTCCATCATCACTTTTCCTTGAACAGGCGGATGTTAGCCTTGCTATGGGAATTGGAGGAACCACAGCAGCAAAAGAGAATTCCGATATCATTATACTGGATGATAATTTTGCTACAATTGTCAAGGTTGGTTTATTATATGCTTGGTTGATAAACTTGGGCAGTAGCGGCTTATAGAATGCATACAATAGTGATGAGCAAGCTTTGACCTTTTGGCAGTTTAATTTCGTTTAAATCTTTCTGATAAGATATTAGAGGCTTATTTGGATAATGCAGTGTATCATATGGTCTCGTTCTCTATACACCAATGTCCAGAGATCTATCCTATTCCGGCTTACTGTCAGTGTATCAGCATTAACTCTCTGTGTGGTTGAGGTTGTGGTTTATGATGCATTTCCACTTAACGCCGTGCAGGTTAAAAAAATGTTATCCCTTTGTAAATTCATCATCTTGTAATCCAGCTTTACCACGATTTGAAACCTTTTTCCCTAACCCAGTTTTGCTTTTCCCTGATGCAGCTTCTGTTGCTGAATCTTATTATCGACATCTTAGGAGCATTTGCATTGGCATACCGACCAAGAGCTGATCGCCACCTAATGGGAAAGCCACCGGTTGGTATAAGGTACAAAAATCTGAATAGGATCAAGGATTTGATTTGATTATTAAGTTAGTATATAGTTGTCTTAGAAAGAGACTTACTGTATTGGTGCCAGAAATTTGGAAGAAACAGTTGATTTTGCAGTTCTTGTTCTGTTCTGCGTGAATATAAGCAAACTGATCGATCATACATATGTATACCTTTTTCCGACTTTTTTTTTTTCAGAGACCCTCTTATTACCAAGACGTTGTGGTCCAAGTTGATAATACAGGTATGTCGGGTAAAATCCTTGATTTATTATGCGTGGACGTAAATGTCCGATAAAATCTTTTTTACTCCTTCATAGTTTTCAGGGAGAAAATGCAATTCCTTGGTCTTCTTTAATCTTTACTAATTAACTATATAGATTAGAGACACAAACACTGACTTGGAGACCTCTAAATAGTGCTTCTGTCATGACATACCTTCTTCCAGGTATTTTACCTAGTGCTGTCGCTGGTACTCATAAATTCTGAGAAGCTACTGAAGCTAAAGCATGGTCCTAGCAGCAATGCTGAAAAAGTGATGAACACATTTATATTCAATTCCTTTGTCTTCTGCCTGGTAATGTCCAATTTTTCCCACTCTTGTTATCAGGGTTCATTTGCTAATATGTTGATAATCTCTCTCTGTCTTTTTAAAATAACGCAGATGTTTGATGAGTTTGAAATCCAAAGCATAGACCAAACCTTCAAAGAAATCCTCAGAGAGAATATGTTTCTCGTTACAATAACCTCAACTATTATATTTCAGGTAAGTCCTCTGTACAAGGTGATTACAACATTTATCTTCTTTTTCTGTTCATATCTAACCCGAAAACATAATTACTTTCTTTTTGTTCCTTCTGTGTCAGATAATCGTAATGGAGTTCGCAGGCATGTTCGTTTCTTCAGTCAAGCTTGACATGAAAAAATTGGTGACGACAAGTCTTTTGGGATTGCTCAGGTTCTGCTCATAAAGATCCTCAACTACTTTATATAAGTTTTACTCTTCACATTTTTCTCAATATCTATACGTATATTTAAACTTTTTGTACAGCCAAGTGGCCACTCGCTTCCCTTACCCAGCCAACCAATACTACCGTAACTGAGATTTATCTTGCCATATAGGCACAACTACCGTAAGAACCTTTTACTCCCTAATCTTCTAATGCATCACACATGAATATCTTTTTGACGAGTAGAGTTACTCTGAACTTATAAATTCTCATTTCAGGTAAACTTTTGAAGCATCCTTCTAGCTTTGGTCGCTTAGGAGGTTGTTGTTCTCTGCGTGGGTGTGCGTGAGAGACTAAATAATGTGGATTATTGTGCTGTGTATATATCATAGATTCATAGTACAGTTAATTTAGTCATATTCATTTCCTCTTCAACATATGTAGAGTGAAATGAGTGAGAGTCATGTATTTATATAAGTTTTGTTCAATCTATTTGTCTCTTCATTTTCGTTTCATGAATTCTTGGATGTTTCTAAATCTTCTGATCCAACTGATTCATCGCAATTGTTTTTTTGTTTTTTTTTTTTTTAAACTACCCGATTATATATATCTTCCTTTCTCTACCCATTTCTTTGAAAATTTCAGTTGGTTGCTATACCAAAATCCACCATTCCTCCTAGGTTTACTGCCATAGGTTCATCGAATAACGATCACCACGACAATTTTAAACGGTTAGACAGCCAGAGGGATACTACTGTACTCGTACACACAAAAACTAATACTCATCCATTACTGCTACAAACTTTCATACCATAGCCAGTAGCCACGTGTGGTTTTACAGTGCACCCGTCGGCACCGGTTTGAGGTTCTGCCTATAGATCCAACGGCTTATGTTTTTTTTTTTCAATTTTACCATCTTCACTTGACGCGGCGTGATCTCAATGGTAAATCTTATAAAGGTCTTCGGTTGTTTATTTTAGTTCCAATGATGCTGTGTGTGGTACAACGAAGAAGTTAATAAAGTTACACAGGATAAGCATATATCAGACGTCTTTATGATTCTTTTCTATTTGTCTTACTACTACAATTAGGCCTAACTACAATCTATATATATAGTAATCCATGTAAACCACTTATGGAGACTTTTCTTTATCCATGAAAACCACAACAATAATCAACCACATATGTTATTAGTATTTCAAATTAACGGATGGTTATTTTAGGAAAATTGTGTTATCTTTATAACCTTCTCCTCTAGTAAATAATTTTTTTTTACTTTTGTTGCTTCAAATTTGTAAAATGATAAATTTGATCAAGAAAGTTACTCGTTTACACGATTTTAATCTTAAAATCACTGTGAACTACATTTGTTACTCTTGCTTTATGTGCATCTGCTAACACATTCAAGACAGATTGAATAAAATGGTTCAAAAAGGTGATAGAGACAGACCAATGTTCTCTTTATCTTTATTGGTTATCTTTAGTCGGCTTTATCTTAATTAAATTACGGCTCCGATTAGTAACAACATTTAAACGAGGCAATTGAAAAAAATTTCAGCGGTTGTAAAGAAGGTGGTTAAAAAGAAGGCGGTTATAAAAGATGGGAAAAAAAAGTGGTTAAGTTAAAGTGAGTGGTTAAGTAATAGTTTTGATTGGTAACAAGCGGTTGAATAGTAAACAAATTAATTATAAAAAACAATATAAAATAAATTAAAATATGAAAACATTTTTTAAAAAATTATTTATATTTTTATAAATTCTTTTAGAAAATAATATATATGAATATTATTTATAAAATTTTTAATAATTTTTTTAAAATCCAACCGCCTCGTTTGCAAACGAACCGCCTTGTTTTTGGGGCGGTTGGCAACCGCTCGTTTTCCCCCTTCCAACCACTCTCTTTAACCATCTTCTCCAACCACCTATTCCAACCGTTTCTTCCAATCGCTATGTTGATTGGTAACCTTCAAGATGGTTCGTTTGCAAACGAGGCGGTTGAAGGTTACCAATCAAATCCTACATTAATCTTTTAATCATCATTCGTCTAAACCGCGTAACAGAGATAAAGACAGAATATATATCTTTAACAAATAAAATCATAAAGCATAATCTGTTAAATAATATCTTTTGTCTTTCAATATGGGGTCTGAGTAGTTGCACTATCAGTTAAGCATAAATTTTCACCACTCATTGTGAAATGAACTTGAGGAGGTTTCATAATTTTCAATAAATAAATTTCACATAAGAGTAATTCATTAGATCCCATAAAGAATTTCAAATAGAATAAACCAAATTCATCTATGTTTAACAAATAAAATAATAAAGCCAAAATAATATCAAAGTAACACCAAAATAAAATCTAAACAATATGTATACTAGAAAATCATAATTACCCTTAAATCTAAGAACCAAAATGTTTTTCTTCAGGGCCTTTAGGGGGGAGAACCGGAGAAGTCATCGACTTCCATATTGTAACCTTTCGTACACAAGATTTGTTTCTATGTTCTTTCCTATTTGCTTTAATGATTGTTGATAAAGGTTTTTTAAAAATGCTTTGATGTGCGACACATACGTTACCAATGACCTTTTCCTACACAACGGTGACATTACATACATTGGTCACATTCCCATTTTTTCTCATGTTTGTTACCATCCCATTTCTAGTGAGAGTTATTTAAGTTCTTAAAACAAAGTAACACTTCTGACTTCGACTTCGACCTTGACCAAAACTATTATTACTTCCTCGCCCACGTCCACGTCCACGTCCGTGACCATGTTGGTAACCATGTTCTTTATCATAGAGAGATGTCACATTTGCTTCAAGGAATTGAGTTGAACCATTTGGGCGCGACTCATGATTTTGCAATAGCAGTTCACTATTCTGCTCAGCTCTGAATACTTTTTCTTTACTTTTCTCATGCTATTGTATATGCAGGACAATTAAATTAGCGTAAAAAATAGAAATGTTTTCTCTAGGATTTTTGCATCGGTAACATGTTTTCCACACAACTTCAGCTTGGAAGTGATCTTAAACATCGCTAAGTTGTATTCAGCATTTCAGCTACAAACTTAAAATCTTGTAGTCTCAAATGCAATCACTCATACCGGACTTTGGGTAACACCACAATTCTTTGGTGATCAGAAATGTTATTTAGATCTTTCGAAAGAATTTTTGGATCTTTCACTGTCAAAATTCATTTTTCAAGTTCTCATGAAGGTGACGACGAAAGAATATTATAGCCTTAGTTTTGACTTTTGATGCATGCTTCACTTCCCTTTTTTATTGCATCATCTAGTTTTTCAGAAACTATATATAGTACATCCAGCACCAAGACATTTCTGGATATGTCAAGGACCTCGAATTCCAAATTTGTAGTTGTAAGATTCGACATTTTTTTGAAACTATAGAAATGTGATTATATGATCATTGGTTTTTCGAGTAATAAATCAATTACATTTGCTTAAATAAATGCAATATCGATAGTGAAAAAAATAATTTTAATCACACTATTAATCACACTAAGCATGTATATAACAATAAACAAATCAAAATCTTGTGTTAGCAAATAACGTTTGTTCATCGTCATCGAAAGCATGTGACTAACTATTATGAAATCATGATCGATAGCAGTTTAATTATTTAGTTATTATAAATCCAATCATGACACAAAATAAATAATATTTACTACTAACAATTAACAAACGAATTTTAGCAATGTTCGATGATTAAATATAACTATAACTATATGGAATATTCAAACTATTATACTAAAGCTATAAACCAATAATATAATTATAGATCTAGATACAACAAATAACTACAATATAATTTATATTTCAAAACAGCGTAAAGAATCTAATATACCATACCACCAAAATTAAAGCGTTTTTCAAAGTATAGATTTAATTGTTTTTAAAATAAAGACGTCAATGAATTCAATAATAAAGCACGATGGCAATTAAATATGTAAATATGTTAGCACGATAGCCGTCAATTAAATATGAACGGATCCATGAAGTCATAATCATTCAATGAATCAAACGTATATGCGACAATAAATTATCAAGCAACGATTGTGAAGCAATAAAGCATAAATAAAATATAGACGTGTAGATACTTTCTTACCATTTCAACAATAAGATAAATGGATAATATATTGACTCTAAAACCATAAGACAATTAAATTGACCTCATCGTTTATTAATAAACAAAATCATAAGATATATAAATGAAACAGATCTATGCTACAATAAACTGATTAAAACAACTACTATGGTAAAGCACTAACGAACGATCTCAATAATAATTTTGATATAGTCTCGCGCGTATGAGAGTATCGATTAATAAGTTTGAGGTTACTTACCTCGTTATGCTATAACGCGTTGTAAAACAAAGGTTTGGGAATTGTTTCTTATGTAATAGTAAAACAAAAAAAAAACTACTATCTGTTTGTCACAGCGCTCGACGTAATCAGCATAGCATTCAAGCTCATGTGTAGTTTATTTGTATGATGAGTTAGAGTAAAGGTAAAAAGGGTTGAAACTTATTTTCATCACTATAACTTCTTCTTTAATTTCAGCTGAAAGAAAACAAAAAGATTTTTTTTGAATAAAGAAAACAAAAAGATAAATTCTATATTATTTGTTTGTTTCAGCCAAATAATATAAAATACTCCACTTACTCTTATATTGGACTTTACCTCTTTTCGTTTTTCTTTTCCTATCCACTTTATTCCTTCTTTGTTTATTCTATTATATTTACCAATCACGCCCCCTCAATTTTAGTTGGAAAAAAGGGAAAAAAACAAAAAAAGAGAGAGAGAAATCTGATGATTTTGTGGTGATGACAACTGACACGTATACAATTAAAACTGCATTCTGAATTTCTGGTTGTACAGTACTAATTTTAAGAGATATTTTGTTTTCTTTATAACCTTTTCTCTAGTTATCAAAAAAAGTTGTACTTATGTTGCTTCAGATTGGATCAAAATAAAGTTACTCGTTTACACGGTTTGAATCTAATATCATTGTGAATTACAGTTGCTATGCTCTTTGCATTATGTATAATCTGCTAACACAATTAATACAGAGAGAGTACTGACTAAGTCGGTTCAGAAAGGTGGATCGAGAGATCCAAATGTTCTCTTTAGCTTTATTGAACGAGTAATGAATATTCACCTCACGGCGCTTTGTCTTAATAAATTACACAATCTTTTAAATTATAACAATATCATATTATCATTCAATTCGTCTCCGCGTAAAGAGAGGTTCATGCAAAAAAAAAAACCACATAAAAGAGAAAAAGGAATAAAAACGACGAATATAAGTTTATCTATAACTGAGAATTGGGAATATCCTGTCACGTTGATAGGGTTTCGAAAGGAATAGATTAAAAGGACGAACATCGATATAATTAATACTGTAAATGCACAATCTCATTTACAAAAAAAATATATATATATATATATATATATATATATATACATTATGCTTATCACTTCGTAAATGTTTTTTATAGAGAATATTAAGGGTGTTGTCAAAAAAAGAAAAGGACTATTAAGGGCTAATAATGGTAATATATATTGTATTTTTCTTAAAATGTTGAAAGTTTTTTGATTAGTCAACAAAGAAAAAAGTTTACCATTAAAGAAACTATCCATAATGAAGGAAATAGCACATGGTTACAATTGCTTACTTTCAATTCAACTAAAGCAATGTTCTTATATGACGTATCTCTTCATCAAAGCATACTATAAAAGTTCTTATATAAAAAAAAGAAATTGTTACTTTCCCTTAAATAAATGAAATACTGAGTATATTTATAGTCTCTTGAGTCGTTAACATGACTTTAATTTGTCCAGTTTGTGTTATGTGTTCATTATTATGAGAAAATCGTGATTTTTCTCTGTATTCTTTTTTGACATCTCCTTAATTAATAGTCTCGTTTAAAAAAAAAACAAAAAAGAAATACAAGCGGTTGCAATGTTGGGACTTTTAACAAAATGACAAAGAAAAAGAAATTACTACAAAATGAATCTGATTAGTATTTGACAGCTTGATGCAATCAGCAAATTCAGCATATAAAACACCTTTTTGTGTGACTGTTTGTATGAGTTAAGAAGACTTAATTGAGTTAAAGAAGCAAAAGGGTAAAATCTTTACTTAGGCTAATCTTTACAGCTTTCATCTCTTTTTTTTTATTTAACTAATCAAATGAAAATTGGCAACTTGCCACAAAGATAAGAGAATGTTGCCACGTTGGGTTGAGCGTGTGTTGTATGAGTCATTTGTGAATTATTATAAGAAAATATTCATAAAATTAGTTGTTTAATGACTATAAAAATATTAATGAGTCAGATGAAAACAGAAGAAAACGATGAGACAAGATAGTCAATTCAAAGGAAGAGAGAAGTGGTGGCGTCACGAGCACAAGTATCTGCAGAATCTAACACTATTTCATTAATTATAGATTGCACTAAAAACGGTTGGGCACCCACATGCTTTTTCGTTCTTCTTTTGATAAAAAAGACCTTTCTAGTATCTGATAGATCGAACTCAAAATGTTGTAATTTAATATCTTTTGATAAGATTTTAATTTTGTTTCGAAATGTATGTACCAGTTTAGTCTATATGAATCAAATTATTTTGTTTTAATTAAAATTAAGATTTAAGAAAATCCGCTATTTGTAATAGGAAAAAAGTACCAGCTAGTATCATTACTATACGGGAATATATACACGATTATCCAGTTTATCGAAACTACTTTTAATACTATTACATTTGTTTTGTTTATAGTTCAAAACTATATAATTGGAAGAACATGTCCGTTTGATAAATTGTATAGAGAAATTGTAAGATAAAATGGTAAACTATTATGAAATAGTACACAAAACAGAAAAAATAACGATACGTAAAAACCGTAAAAAAAAATGAGAGTAAGTTTGTAGTAAATTTTTTGTAATTAGTGAATCTTAAAACTATATATTTATAAAATTTTGTAAAGCTGTTACCTATCAAACCCACAATTCCACCAAGCCAAAATGTACAAAGTAAAAAAACTATACATGGTCGTCCACATGCTTTTGTAAATATATAGAAAGGGACACCAAAATCCAGGTCACCTCTCTCTCTCCCTCTTTTTTTCTTATTTTATCAACGTCCGAAGAAATTAGTATACATGTGGAAAGGGACACCAAAATCCAGGTCACCTCTCTCTCTCCCTCTTTTTTTCTTATTTTATCAACGTCCGAAGAAATTAGTATACATGTGGGAAACGAATAACATTTCGTTTGATTTGATTCGCTTTTTTTTTACTCGTTACACTCACCTCATTTTTTTGTTTCTTTTTTCGAAGGAGTTCTAGAATGTTAGTTTTTTTTGTCGTTGTTACCATACAGAAATGCACAAATATAGTAACGATAGCCTAAAACAATGTTTAACAGATACATGTACTTTGTTATCATAAAAAAAAAAGTGAACAGAAGATTTATTAGAAATGAATCAAAAGTCAAAACCAAAAGCGAGTTATATATATAGAAAATTGGAGGCATGAAAAGACTTGAACTCTAGGCAATTGTTGCAAATTCAATATGGAGACATTATTACCAGTCGAGCTGTTGTTATGTGCGTGCGATACACTTAAAATTTACAAATTTATGTTGTTTTAAGCAGGTAGTACAAGTCATTCACTTAACCCTTTCTCAACCCGTATCTTCTTCGAGAATAAGTAAGGAATATCATAAATGAATATTCATTTATTTTTATATTCAACTAATTTATTTTATTTTTTCTTTTATATTTGACCTATAAAACACTCTCTTTCCCAACATCAAAGCTCAGAACAATATCCACCAAAAGAAAAAATCGTTTTCTCTTGAGTTTTTGATTTCCTCCTGTGGCTTCTCATTGTCTGTAGATCAAATCTAGTCTGTGTCCCGCACACACCATAACCCTATCGAAACAGAGTACGTTCAATGGTAGTTTTTAAACTGTCAACGTTCATGTTTTGGAAGAGGCCATCATCCAAAGGAGGGCCGGGAGATGTAGAGGTTCGTCACGGCGCCGGCCACGATGTTGCAGTTCCACAGCACCTTCCGGAAGATTTTGGTGGTGGCTCTCTCCCTGAAGCTGAAGATGTGTTAGGCGGCGATTTGGAAGTCGGTGGCTCTGAATCTGCAGTTGAGATTGCACCTCTGGACTTGGAAGCCGGTCTCGTTACTACCGACGATCGTCGTCGCCCCGGCTCGTGGAGAAGGGTGAGCTTACTTTTTTTACTTGCACGTTGAAATAAATCAGTTTAATTCTGTAACACTTTTCGGGTTCAGATTTGGGTTTGGGTTTTAGCCGACGCCACCTAGCTCATTAGTCATTACTTACTTGGCTTTGTACGGATCTTACAGGGTACGTTGAAGGGAGTATGTCACGCGTTTTATTATAAAGTGGTAATCGAGAAGTTGAGGAGGACTACAACAAGAACACCAACACCAACACCTGACCAATCAGCAAGCGTAATAAATGATCTCAGTTTAGTACTAGTAGATTTTTAAGATCTGGTTTCACTTAAACTCTAATCTTGATGTTTTCTTGTAATAAGCTTGTACGTGATCACCAAGAACCAGAACAATCAGCAAACAACGGTGTTTTTTTTTTTTAATCTTTCTTTCTTTTTTTTTCCTACTCCCAATTTTCGTAAATCATAAATTTTTTTCCTTGTTGTCTCCGCCTAACCGGAGTATAGAACCTTATAATTTTATTAAACCGGAAACTCAAACCGAATTAAACCGAAATTAAAAAATCGTTTCTATTTTTTTTTTTCTGGGTTTTTTGGGCACAGAACCATCAACATCTGGTGATTATGGGATTGGATTGGAAGAACTCGTTCAACTAGTCAAAGATCGTAGCCTTGAAGCTTTGAATCGATATTATGGGGTAAGCACACTTGTTTGATTAATCTAATCATCTCTTTCGTTGATTCTTTGCTCTTTAGATTTTACTCTGATTTACCCATTTGATGATGATGATGATGATGATGATTCATATAGGTTCATGGGTTATCAAATCTACTGAGGACTAATCTAAAACTGGGCATAGATCGGAACGATGAGGGGATACAGCATCGTAGGAACACATTTGGGTCGAACACATACCCTTGCAGAAAAGGAAAGAGTTTCTGGGTAAATTTACTTACACAAACAAAAGTTTCGTTTTTTTTTTTTTTTTTTTTTTAAATTTGGGAAAGCGCTTCAATTTTTTTTGTTCCACTGGTTGTAGTGCTTTCTCTGGAGAGCTAGCCAGTCTCCTCATTTGCTGGTTATCATGCTTGCTGCTCTATGTTTTTTGCTGCTGCGGATTTTCACAATGGTGAGTTTTTTTTTTTTTTTTTTTTTTTTTTTTTTTTTTTTTATAATCTGTACAAGATGATCTTAGTACCTTTTTTGGTAATTATGTTTGACATTAACATTTCCTGTTTACTCTGATTATCTCGTTGGTTATAATATTGTTCCTTTGGTGTTTAGGTGTTGTTCTTTGTCAAGGGGGATTCTTTTAGATTTGAGCTCTTTTCAGTTATCTGTCTGAGTTTATTTTCTATATCTCATGTTCATGACATTTGCAGGGTGTCCTCGATGGATGGTATGTAGAAGCCTGCATCATTTTGGCCACTGTTCTTGACATCATTGTGAGAGGTATCGTAACTACAATCTTTCATGTTCTTGAGTTGCTGTTGAGTTACAAGAGTGAATATGGAAAGTTGGAAACAATCAGATTTTGATTTTGTTTGTCTCCTATTTTGCAGCTATCGCCGAGTACAAGCATTCTTGTTGGTTTGAAAAGTTGACTGAGGAGAAGAGAAACGTGTATGTAGAGGTGTGTTCCTGCATACGGTTTTCTTCGTCCCTTGTGTGCGGTGTTGCACTTTCCCACATTGCTGAACGTTTTTGGTTGCAGGTTATTAGAGGTGGCAGAAGAGTCATGGTTTCTATCTATGATATTGTTGTCGGCGATATTGTACCCCTCAAGAATGGTTTTCAGGTAAGCATCACACTTTTAACAGATATATTTCTTTGGCTTGTCTGTCTTGAACTTCACAATTTGTGTGATTTTTGATTAATGGTGCAGGTACCTGCAGATGGTGTCCTATTTGTTGCAAACTCGTTGAAAGTTGACGAGCAAGAAATTACTGGCTCAGACGAAATTGTATGCTGTACTGTACCCTTGTTGATGACCTGTATCATTACCTCCCCTGTATCTCTAATCTCTCTTTTCAATTAGCAGGTTCAAAAAGATCTTCAATATAATCCGTTCCTGTTATCTGGCTCAAAACTTATAGAAGGCATAGGCACGATGCTGGTAAGCTCTCCAGCCACGTATCTTATTTTTTTTTTGTTATGCTTGACACATCCATCTCATAGATGTATAGCTACTTTTATTAAAGATGAGGCCTATGTTGAAAGGGATAAGTCACGTTGATAAACACTATAACTATAACTGTTTCTTCACAACAAAATAATTCATTGGAACCTATTCCGTGTTTCTGCATACAGCTTCTCTTTCTTCGCCTCAATGCTGTCTCTTCTTCTAGTGCCAGCAATAGATTGATTGATCTTGAATAAAGTGAAGTTGAGAGAAAAGAAGTAATCTAGAACTGTTTTTTGTGGGGAGTGCAGAAATGCAAATTCTGAAACCTGAACATAGTTATACTCTGTGATTTTTTTTTCTTTGTCAGTTACAAGATTGGTTTCTATGCTTGCTTTCTCTGTA
The DNA here is from genome assembly GCF_030686135.1 of Camelina sativa. Classification (NCBI taxonomy): domain Eukaryota; kingdom Viridiplantae; phylum Streptophyta; class Magnoliopsida; order Brassicales; family Brassicaceae; genus Camelina; species Camelina sativa. Next base: position 43,310,053 of record NC_141890.1, on the reverse strand, counting down.
TATGGTTCTTGATCTTCTGTTTCACTTTATTCTTTCCCATGTATTAAGGTTACAACTGTTGGAAAGAACACTGGATGGTGGTTAAAGATGGAGGAGATTCGACATGAGACTGAAGAAGAAAAGCCCTTTCAGGTCTGTTTTATATTGATTACTAATTTCTTGCTACCTATAACAGTTTGCGCGTTTATCATCTGTGATTTGTTTTACTAGGGATACTTGCAATGGCTTGCGATTTCTGCCAACTGCTTAGTCCTTTTGTTTGCTTCAGTTGCCGTTATTGTTCAGTTGGGCCTGTAAGTCTTTCTTTACTTTACAATGTACCCATTGCACATTTGTTCTGCATTCAGATCTAATATCTCCAGCTCAATAAGGACCTAACAAGCTTGCGATTTAATTTCAGATACTTTTGTGGTCAGACCAAAAAGTCAGATGGAACTCCAATGTTTATTCACGGACATACCTCGGCCCATGAAGCAACAGAATTTGTGATCAAATCCCTGAGTTTTATGGTACGGGAATGCTGAAATTTACTTTTGTGGCTAAAGTAATGACATATGGTCTTTTATTGGAATTTCGTTGGCGGTTGCCAAAACATGATTTTTTCAGATTGCAACAATCGTAGTGGCAGTGCCTGTTGGACTGTCTATAGTTGTTCGCTTGAAGTAAGTCTCTTTTCCTTTTGAAAATCTGTTTAATTAAAATACATATCAGAAAATGGCAAAGTAGTCTGGTAATATAGTGCACAATCAATTGCTGTTCGAAGAGTGGCAGAACTTAAAGTATGCCTGCTTCTAGTTTTTCGTTGCAGTTTATATCGTTTCGCACGACAGTTACTTTCATGTTTCTCATCTGATCATTTTCCTCTTTCCACCAGCCTTGCAAAGACAATGAGAAAAATGATGACTGACAAAGTTTTGGTACTCAGCTTTTAGATCCCATTTTCTAATGTCGTTAGAGCATCGACGTGTGCTTTACCATCGTAAATGTTTTTCAGGTGCAAAGACTCTCTGCATGTGAAAGAATGGGATCTGTTACAACTATAGTATGTCATAAAACTGGAATTTTAACTTTGAATCAGGCAAGTGTTTTCTTTTATTTGCAATCATCTCTTTCCTTCTTCCTCTTATTCTTCCTGAGTACCTATTAAAGCATTTATTTTCTGCTAAGCAGATGTCGGTGGTCGATGTCTGGGCTGGAGGAAGAAGAATGCAAGATATGGATCATGTTTCACAGTTTCCCACGTTTCTGAAAGAACTAATCATTGAAGGCATTGCCCAAAATACAAATGGCAGTGTTGTTTTTGAAACGGTAAGTGTCCTGGATTACCGCGTTGATTTGGACATAAACTGTAATATGAATTATTCTTAGTAAGTTCATACTTAATTATAGGGAGCCATTGTACCAGAGGTGTATGGATCACCAACAGAACAGGCCATTCTTCGCTTGGGGAATAAGGTTTTGTTTGTTTCTAATCTGACATTACTACTTGCTATAGCTATTATGTTTATTACTACTGACTGTTAGTTACTTGTATTTTGTAGTTGGGAATGAAATTTGATGATGTTAGGTCAGCTTCTTTAGTTCATCATACTATACCATTCAATCCAAAGAAGAAATATGGAGGCGTGGCACTACAGGTAACATAACCTTGTCTATATTGTTGTTGAACAGATATATACGCGCGCGCACACAGACATATATATACTAGTTTTCACTTGACACAGATACTTTGTTGCAGCTTTGTTAGAGTCTGTAACTGCTTGACTGTAAATCTGCCTGCATATTTTATGCTATATTTGATCCTTATATAGTTGTTTTACTTCTTATTATTCATTTCTAGCTTGGTACACGAGGCCACGTTCATTGGAAAGGATTTGCAAAAGTAATTTTGAGTAAATGCGAATGGTATATGGATGGGGCCAACAACCACAGAACTATTGATGAACAGACACGAAAGGTTTGTATATGAATCTAGATGACTAATTTAAAAATGCACTATTATTTCGCGTTCGGAGTTTTATGTAAGAGTCCATTCTCTCTTAAGTTCTTTGAAGGAACAATTGAAAACATGTGTAAGGAAGGACTGCGTTGTGCTGCACTTGCTTATCAACCCTACGACCTAGGAAGTCTTCCAGCCAATGAGGAACTTTCTGTAATACCTCAGGACCTTGTTTTGTTGGCTATTATTGGTATCAAGGTAACATTTCCAGTACCCATTCTAAATCCTTAGTTAGTATCAATGAGAATTGGTACCTGATTCCATTTTCGTCAAAGCCTATGAAGTCTTTTCACTACTAACATTACTTATCCAACGTTTTTAATAACATGCAGGATCCTTGCCGGCCAGACACAAGGGATGCCATTCAACTGTGCAATTCCGGAGGTGTTAAGGTGCCATGATTATATTTTTTGGTTCTGTTACTGGCTGTATAACTATTATGCATTATGCATGAAACTTGAAGTTTCTAAACTTTGATTAGTAGAGAATGATTTCCTACTCGAATAGTTTGCTATCTCTCAAATATTTAAACCGACTATTAGGTACTTTATCGTGTGCAGTGACACCTTTAATATTTGTTTCGGAAGTAAATAAGTTTAAGCAATTTTTTTCTTTTTTATTCGTCTACTTTGTAAGTGAAGATGTCGACTTTCAGGTTTGAAATTGTTTTAGGTCAACCCCTTTTACTGGTCTACTTTCTAAGTGGAAGCTGTTGATTTCAGGTTTGCATGGTGACAGACGAAGACGTTTGGACTGCACAAGCGAAAGCAATGGAATGTGGGATATTGAGGGATGCATCTGGCCGTAATATAAGGACAGGAGCTCAGTTTCGTGATCTTTCCGATCTTGAGAGAGAGCTGATCGCCGGAGAGATCTTAGTATGAATCCATTCTTCTATATTTATTGTTTAACGTATATATTAATCTTTGCACATCATGAAACATCGATGACTGGAATCATGAGATAAGATAGTTGGGTTCAGTATCTATCGTCACACTGTCACACCTTGCTAAGTGACATAATTTTTAATAGTTCTATATTAGCCGACTGGATTGAGGTAGAAATTAACACACTACCCTATGTGTAGGTTCTTGCTGAATCTTCTCCCAGCGACAACCTTCTGCTTGTCGAAGCACTGACGAGAATAGGGCATGTAGTTGCAGCCACAGGGATGGGAATACATGATTCGAAGACACTACTCGCGGTCTGTAATTATCATATTTAAACTCAAAAAGTAATCACACTAGTTCAAAGAGAACATGAATTCTAAACAGAAAAACATGTCCATCATCACTTTTCTTTGAACAGGCGGGTGTTAGCCTTGCTATGGGAATTGGAGGAACCACAGCAGCAAAAGAGAATTCCGATATCATTATACTGGATGATAATTTTGCTACGATTGTCAAGGTTGGTTTATTATATGCTTGGTTGATAAACTTGGGCAGTAGCGGCTTATAGAATGCATACAATAATAATGAGCAAGCTTTGACCTTTGGGCAGTGAAATTTTGTTTAAATCTTTCTGATAAGATATTAGAGGCTTGTTTGGATAATGCAGTGTATCATATGGTCTCGATCGCTATACACCAATATCCAGAGATCTATCCTATTCCGGCTCACTGTCAGTGTATCAGCATTAACTCTCTGTGTGGTTGAGGTTGTGGTTTATGATGCATTTCCACTTAACGCCGTGCAGGTTAAAAAATACTATCCCTTTGTTACTTCATCATCTTGTAATCCAGCTTTACCACGATTTGAAACCTTTTTTCCTAACCCAGTTTTTGCTTTTCCCTGATGCAGCTTCTGTTGCTTAATCTTATTATCGACATCTTAGGAGCATTTGCACTGGCATACCGACCAAGAGCTGATCGCCACCTAATGGGAAAACCACCGGTTGGTATAAGGTATAAAAATCTGAATAGGATTAAGGATTCGATTTGATTAATAAGTTAGTATATAGTTGTCGTTGGAAAGAGACATTACCGTTTTGATGCCGCAAATTTGGAAGAAACTGTTGAGTTTTCTGTTCTGATTAAAACACACTATCTGTTGTACGTGAATATAAGCAAACTGATCATACATATGTATGCCTCTTTTTTTCAGAGACCCTCTTATAACCAAGACGATGTGGTCCAAGTTGATAATACAGGTATGTCCGATAAAATATTTTACTCCTTCATAGTTTAAAATGCAATTCCTTGGTCATAACTCATAACTAATTAACTATACGAGGTTGAGACAAAAACATGATTACTATATAGATTAGAGACACACACACACTGACTTGGAGAGGTAAATAATGCTTCTGTCATGACTCATGAAATACCTTACCTCCAGGTATTTTACCTAGTGCTGTCGCTGGTACTCATAAATTCTGAGAAGCTACTGAAGCTGAAGCATGGTCCTACCAGCAATGCTGAAAAAGTGATGAACACATTTATATTCAATTCGTTTGTCTTCTGCCTGGTAATGTCCGATTTTTCCCATTCGTTTAATCAGGATATGCGAATATGTTGATCATCTCTATGTCTTTTTAAAATGACGCAGATGTTTAATGAATTTGAAATCCAAAGCATAGACCAAACCTTGAAAGAAGTCCTTAGAGAGAATATGTTTCTCGTTACAATAACCTCAAGTGTTATATCTCAGGTAAGTCCTCTGTACAAGGTGAACACCAACTTTTCTTCTTTTTTTGCTTTTCTTATATATACCTAAACCAGATATACTCTCTTTTTGTGCCTTCTTTGTCAGATAATCATAATGGAGTTCGCAGGCATGTTCATTTCTTCAGTCAAGCTTGACATGAAAAAATGGGTAACGACAAGTCTTTTGGGATTGCTCAGGTTCTGCTCATAGAGATCCTCAATTAGTTTATATAATCTTTACCTTTCACGTTATTCTCATTATATTTGAACTTTTTTACAGCCAAGTTGCCACTCGCTTCCCTTACTCAGCCAACCAATACTACCGTAACTGAGATTTGTCTTGCCAATATAGTCACAACTACCGTAAGAACCTTTCACTACTTCCTAATATTCTAATGAACCACACATGAATATCTTATTTTTAGAATAATACTGAACTTACAATTTTCATTTCAGGTCAACTTTTGAAGCCTCCTTCTAACTTTGGTCGCTTAGGAGGCTGTTGTTCTCTGCGTGGGTGTGCGTGGGAGATATTCAATAATGGGAATTATTGTACTGTGTACATATCACACAGTACAGTTAATTCAGTCAAATTCATCTCCTCTTCAAGCTATGTAGAGTGATGAAATGCCCAAGTGTCGAATTTTTTTTAAGTATTGTTCAATCAGTCCATTTCCTCTTCAAGCTATGTAGAGTGACATTGGGTGAGAGTCAATCAATTACTACAACCAATATATATATATATAAAAGTTCTGTTCAATCAATTTGTCTCTTCATTTTCGTTTCACGAGCTATTGGATGTTCCTAAATCTTTTGATCCAGCCGATTTGTTATTTCTTCCTCTCGCTTTGGATTTCTATGAGAATTTTCAGTTGGCTCCTCCTATATCAAAGTACACACCATTCCTCCTCCTAGGTGGTTTACCGCTATAGATAGAGCACTACGATTTTATATACCGGCTAGACCTTGGGTGGGTTACTACTACTAGTTTATTATTATTACTCATACACACAAAAACCAAAAAATCTATTACTACTACAAAACATTCATACCATATCCGTTGTAAGATGTAACGTGTGGGTTTTACAGTACACCCGCCCGCACCTGATCTTTTGACTTTTATTTTTACAAACCGAGTCGGTTTGAGGTTTTTGTCTACAGATCTAACGGCTTACATTGTTTTACAACTATAATCTTCACTTGACGCGGCATGATCTCAACCGTAAAACCTTATAAAGCTGACAGTTTCATCTAAAAACTCTCTCTGGTAAATTCGACAGATTTCGATTTGGGGAACCCTAAAAAAAAAGAAGAAATTCGAAAGACTCGAACTGATCCACTTCTCGAATCCGTAAACATTTCTCTGTGATATTTTGTTTGAATTGCGTGTGATGGGTGGTTTAGCTATGGAGGAAATGCCTTTATCGGCGCTATTCGAGCAAGCTAGGAAAATTCATCTCGCTGCTTCTGAGTCTGGTGTTGATCAGGTGCAACCCTCTTACATTTTTTTTCTTCTTTAATTCGAATTCGAATTCGATTAGGTTTGAAATCGCGAGCTTTTATAAACTGAATTGGACGGATTCTTTTGTTAGGATGTTGTGAAGAAAGGATGTGAGATGTTTCAGAAGTGCGAAGACATGATTGGGAAACTGGGCTTGTTCTCCTCTAATGAGACTAAAGAAGATATTAGCACCAACAATCTCAAGTATCTTTTGGTAAATTTTCTCTTGCTATCGAGTTTTGGGGGTTTTAGTGGTATGTTTGTATTCTAGTTTTGTTATTAGTTTTGGTGTAGAAGAAATAGCAGAAAATTGAACAACTTTGGCTGGTCCTGTTACTTTTTTAATCTTTTATAGCTGAAATTGTTGAACTATCTAATGTGGAGTCTGAAATTTGGATTGTGGACTTACTACCAGTTACTCTGTGGTTAGATCATAAGATTGTGTGTGCTTTTGAGTTGTAATCTTTAAAGTGACGAGGAATTTATATATATATATATATATATATATATATATTATTGTGATTGTAGGTGCCTTACTATCTTGCGGAGTTGACGGAGAAAATCATACAGGACGATCGGATTCAGGTTGTCAAGGCATCGTATGCAAAGTTGAAAGTGAGTTTTCTGTTGAGTGTTTGCTGGTTGGTTGTTATTGCATCCCTTTGATAATAGTGTGCTAGTGGGAATGAATGAGCATTTGGTTGGAATTTTTTAGACTGATGTATCATCTTGTTATTGTGTCTAGGAGTTCTTTTCGTTCTGTGAGGCAATGGAACTTGTTCCGGATGAAGAGTTGGAGGCTTCTTCACGAGGAGGTTCTGGTGCACCTGCTGATCGAAGGGCTCTCAAGGTAGATGCAGCCCTGTTTCTTTTGTATAATCACGAGAATGGAGTTTAATGTTTTCGGATTTTGAAATGCATGCTGTGTCTTCATGACTATGATACTCTTTGTAGATAGCTCGATTCAAACGTCAAAAGGCGGCTGAGGCAAAGCTTCTTGAAATTAAAGAGAGGAAGGAGCGACGCGGACGTTCAACTAAAGCAGCTGCCTTGTCAACTCCTGTGGAAGCTGGAGAAGAAGATATTCCAGATGATGACAGCGAAGAAGAGAGAGAGGTTTGTCCCACTTCTTGTTTTTGCTGCTTTCTTTAATTTGATTTTCTTCTAAGCCTGGTCTTATGACTTTTCTCTGCAGGCCTGGCTATCATCAATCAACTTGGCTGTTTGTAAGGTTTGTCTAAAACTCATTTACTAGAATCCTATGATTTGTGTCAAGGTGAGGCTTTATCTTGTGACTGAACTTCGCTACAGGCTATTGATCTGTTGGAAATGCTAAAGAGAGAAGAGGAAATGCTCTCTGCAATAAAGGAAAGACAGTTAAAGGTAGCTAAACCTCGCTGTTAGTTTTTTTTACATGCTAACAAAACGATTTGAGAAACATATAAACGAAGAAAATTGTTATGATCCTTTGATCAGGATGGAGAGGACGTGTTTTCTCGGGATGCTCTTGATGATCGTACAAAGAAAGCTGAAACCTGGCACAGAGACGCTGCTGCGAGGGTACAGTACTCTAACCCGGCACAACCAATCACTTGTGCCACATTTGCGCAAGATGTATTAGAAGGAAGAGCTTCTGTGTCACAAGGTCACGAACACAAACACCAACCTCTTATATTCGGTCCAGCAAGCATCGTGGGTGGACCGCTTTCTACCAACAGAGAGAGGATGATAGCTCAGGTTTTCCAACCAAGTCACAGGTAAACAAAAAACTATGCTCATCAGTCATAACAAAATCTTAATCCATTTTGAGATTTTTAAAAATGGTGATTAACTTGGAGTTTATAGGATGCCAACAATGTGCATAGAGGATGCTGGGTTAACAGAGATGAATATAATGAATGATTGGCAAGAGCAGACGAAAAAAGCCATCGAAGAAGCAACCACCTCATGGTATAACGATAAACCTCTGAGAAGAAAGGAAGAGGACGAAGAAGAGGATGATGAAGACGAAGAAGCCGTGATGAAAGCTAGAGCTTTCGATGATTGGAAGGACGATAATCCTCGTGGTGCAGGTAACAAGAAACTCACACCTTGCGGCTGAGAGATTGAATTTTAGACTGAGACACACACATATTTAACACTTTCTCCCTCCTTTTGCTCCTTATTTCCAAAACCTCTTCTTTCACTTTTGTTATCTGTAATGTAATCCATCTTTTATACTCTTTAAAGTTTAAACCTTGAGACTGTTACAAATTTACAGCATAATTTTAACTACTTTCATTTTCGTATGTTTTTTCTTGGAATATTATTTTTAAATACGCCGACTAAAAGATGCACTGTATGACAGATTTAGTAAAATATTAACGTGTGACTGGATCTGAGTGAGACCCATCTTTTTTCAGTCCTCCATTATTGTGTGACCCTCGTTCAATCACAAGCACCATTTATGGAATCAAACAGCAAAAGAAAAACGAGAAAGATAAAAAAAGAAAAGAGATAATACAAAACACACACATTTTGCTTGTGAATGATTAAACTTCCAAAGTACAATGAACATATCACACTAACAAATGTAAACCAGGATTCAACCTATACCCTAGTTTCCTCCTGGAAACAACACTTTTTTTTGTGACTTTAAAAAAATAAAGAAGATGAAAAACAAGAACGTGGACAAAAAAAAAAGGATCAGATTCTTCGATCCAAAAAAACGAATACTCAGAAAAAAAAAGAAGATGTCAATGAAGATTGAAACAATAATATAAATTTGGAGATGTACACAAAGTGAGAGAAACTGATGATGATGATACTTTTTTTTTTACCCTTGAATGCATTGAAACCCTTCACAAATCCAAAGCCAGATTCCGAATAATATAGCACAGATGCAGAAATCAAACATCAACACAACCCAAACATGTTTCTTCCATATCTGTTTAGCCTTTTGTCTATGATGATGATCACTAAACAGCCCATTTCTCACTTCCTTGCGTAAGACTCCATTGTTACCATTCCCACATAAATCAACCTTCTTCTCAGATATCTCCTCCATCGAACCAACACCATCGCAAGAGACATCTTCCCCTTCCGCTTCGTTATGATTATTATGCAACCTCTTCTTCTTCTTCTTCAACGCCTTCAACGGTTTCCCCAAAAGCGGCATCAAAGCAGCTCTCCTCCCTTTAGACGAATCAATACTCGGGTTACGACTCTCCCTCGCTACGCTCCTCGGCGATCCAACCAAATCCATATCCAATTCCAAATCAACATCAACAACACCAACACCAACGATCTCCGCGAAAACTGGATCGAGCTTCGATTGAAGACAAAGCGAAACCGGGTTATTAACAACCGTATCCGCATCGGATCCGCCGACTCCGATCAGATCCTCCATAACCGATCTCAAACGATTCAAAACCCAGAACGATTCGGATTTCTCCATAGTCTCGTCGAGAATCGCGAAATAAACAAAGGAATCGTCGTCGATCGCGAACGTGTACGTCTTTTTGCGAACAGTGTGGGAGAACATCGAATGATGCGGAGGCGTGTTCTCGATGCATCGTAAAGCTACGGCTTCGATTCCTGGCTCTTCTTTTGAGACGAACTCGGCGAGGACTACGGTTCCTTTCGCGATGCAAGTGTACGACAATAAACTCGGATTCGAAATCATCCTTTTCCTTTTTTTTTTTTTTTTTGTATATAAATACTGACTCAATGGAGATTCACAAAAAAAAAAAAAAAAAAAAACAGAGATCGTTTAGGTTTATTTCATTCGGGAAATGCTGATCAGAGAGAGAGGAGATGATTCTTTCTCTGATATCTCTTTTCCCCTTCCTCTTGCCCAATCTGATCTGTTTCAATGGTCTCTTTCTAGGGTTTGCGGAATTTTCTAGGGGAAATAACAGAAATGGTGTGATCCATTATTGGAGAAGACGACGATACTAAAAAAGATATATAAATACAGCCTAGCCCAATGGGAACTACTACTGTATACTGAAAACCACCATTGTATATTTACAATAATACCCCCACAGTTATCCGTGATTCGAGTAATTCACACGTGCTAGGGTAACGCCACGTCGGACTAACAGTCCTTTATTTTTTTTAATTTTAAAAACTTATATTAAGCGATCGTGAAGCAGGTGTAGAATTTGGGGAGTGTTATGTAATAAAATAGAGGACATGTTTTGATATGTTTGAAAAGATGAGGGACCTAGTGTTAATATATTTATTGGGACGTCGTTTAAGTAAAAACATTGCGTTGTTTGTTCAAAGTGTTTTGGACCCGAACAAAGATGGATCAACCCGACCCGAAAAATGGCTCTGGATTGGTTATCTCCGCCACTGAAACGATGCGGTCGTTTCTCGCCATCGCCTCCGGTGATCTTCGTCTCTCCCAAGAACTCAGAGGAATCGCTTCCGATCTTCGTTCGAAGAACACCATTCCGTACAAATTACTCCGAGCTATATGGACCGGATCCGATCCGTCGACCAGACCGGATTTGTTGGGGCTTTTCTCCGGCTCCGATTTCGTCTTCAACCGTCCCAAACCCAGAGAGAAGGTTACACACGAACCTCCAATTTTTGACATCAAATCCTTCTTTCTTCTTTCTGGGGATTTTCGAAATTCGTGTGATACTATTTTAGCATCATGCTCATTCAATCTAGAATGCGGAGAAATTTGACCTAGTTAGATTCTGTTTTTGCTCTGAAGGAGATTATGTAGATGATACTGATCAATTCAGCAACAAAAGAGGTAGTCTTTTGGTAGTTTAGAGGAATTTATGGAAGATAAGTGAGCACAAATTTGTGTGTTAATGTAGTTTTGATTGATTCAGATTCAGATACAAATATGAAAAATCCTGTTTGGTTAGTTGGAATAGTCGAGTAGAGAATCGAGAAAAGGATGCTTCGTGTTTGCTTGTTTAAACCATCTTCATGTCTCGCCATTTCTTTGCGAGTTTGTGTTTAACTTGATCTGATTTTTTTTTTTTTTTTTTTTTTTTTTCTATTGGTAGAGTGAAGAACTGAAACTGAGATTGGTAAAGCTCAGAGAAATAGCAGAGAGGAAGGAGTATGCTGAGCTTGTTAAAGATATTACACCTAAGAAACAAGTTGAAGAGCCTTTCTCCTCTTACAAAGACCAGCTCGGTTTCGGTAAGCATTTCGATTCCCGGATTACCTTTTTTCTTGTTATACATAGGTCACTGAGGATTTGGTTTTCCTTCTTAATAGGTTTACATGTGGGTCTTACCATGTTCACTGGATATTTGGTTGGATACGCTTCTTTCAGAGCTTTATTCAACCGCAACCCTGCTCTGGTATTGTTTTGTGCTTCTCTGCTCTCATAAGGAAACTCGTTGCGGTTAAAGCGAATCTTTTTTAAAATCAGCGGTGTTTTGGATTTCTTCTGTTTTCTTCCTTTCAGAGTGCTGCTGGTGGGATTCTTGGACTAGTTTTGGCGATGCTTGTGGAAACTCTTCTGTTTATAATCAAAACGTCTAGAGATGATAAGATTCAGGACTCTAAGTCGTTCACTCAGAGCTCTCCATCATTCACTCCCACTACTACTAAGAAGAATCAATAGAGAACTTTGTTTGCGTTCTGTTCCTACTGAGAAAAGAGAGAGAGAGATTTGTAGAGAGTTTAGCTTTGATACGTACGTGATATAATCATACCAGTCTGATTTGGGAATTTTTTTTGTAATCATATGACAAGAAAGAAACACAGAATTTATAGTTTTGTTTAAATAAATTTGAAGTTATGTGTTATCTTTCCTTTCTCTTACATGAATGATGAACCTAAAGGCGGATAAAACAAGCATAGTTTGGACGTTCTGTGGCCTCTAAAAACGTTTGTGTTCATCTCACTTGAAACAACAGCTAGAGAAACAAAAAACAATGCAGATTCTTAGCTCATACCACTTCCGCCATCATGCTCAGTCTCAGAAGATCATAAGGAACAGCGGTCGTTTAAGGAGGTGAAGCTGAGAAATAAAGAGCGGCGACAAGATGTGGATTCATTCTTGCAAGATCTGTATCTCTTTGATGCCAATTCTATACAATGTTAATAACAGATATACTTTACATGGCCATATAGTTCATTTGATCTCTGCACAGTTAGTTGGACCAACTGGTTCTCGTAAGCAACTTGATATCGCCATCACTGCAGCTTCAATGGATGCATCTTCTCCCTGGTTTCAAGACATAAACGTAAACAGTTTACACATAAGAAAAAAAAACAAAAAAAAGAAAGTAACACAATCATCGATTTGAATTCGAGAGAGCCTTCTTGCCTTCTCTTTCCAGTAAAACATGTTGCCGTATTTCCCAGCCAATCGACTCCAGAAACTACGTGGTATGTCTAAATCAACCGTCGCACCAACATTGAAATTCAATATGTTACCTGTTCCAAATCCGATTGTCAAGATCAGTTTCCTATCTGGATATACTTCCAAGAACTTAACAATGAGGTCTGAGATGTTAGTTACCAAAAGTCGGGTCAGCAACAAACACAATTGTGCTATCATCCACCTGCCAGAAGTCTTTGATTGCTAGTCCTGTTTCAAATACACACAGCAATGTCATCAAGTAAAAAAACCTATATAGAGATCAAGAAAGTATGTTGCTTTCAAAGCATATATCATCATACCAGGTGTAACAGGATAGTTCTGAGCCAATACTCTCAACTTAAATCCTGTATCTTTCTCAAGATCAGCTATTTCTTTAGCAATCCTTTTCTCCTGTAATCCTCAAATAGCAACAGCATTAACAATAACCACAGAATAAAGCCATTAGATCCACATGACATAAACAAGAACAAAGTGCGTAAATCAAATCCCAAGAATGAAGCATACCTGACCATTAGAGAGGAAATCAGCAACATCTATAACAGAAGTGAACTCTTTAGGAAGCAATTCTGGTTTGTTAACTCCAGCTTTTGCCTCTGCATATCCAACGCCTGCTAAAGAGATTCAAAGTTATTGAAAACTGGAATCTGGATAATTTCGTCTGCATTGTTCATACTTCATAAAGTCACAAGCTTGAGATTGATGAGTACAAAAAGCTCCTAACTTTGTGATTTTTTAAAGATTGTTTTAGGCAACACATCGACATTGTTATTGAAATCAAAGAACTTGTTGCTCAATCCCGAGTCAAAAAGCAATGATCTTGGTGAGAAGGGGGCAAAGAAACGAACCCGATAGAGATAAACCGAGAGCGAGAGCTCCAGAGAACATCAAACTCAGAGATTTTGATCGGAAACGTGAAACCCAGTTTTCGACGCCGGAGGATTTTAAGGAGAGACGAAACGACGGTGAAATTTCTCCGGAGATGTGGTTGAATACAGTAGGAGAGAAGCTTCTACATTGTGTAGAAGGAGGTCGAAAAAGCATCGCCATGACTGATGACTCTCTAGCAAAAGCTTCCTTCTTCGTTACTCTGCTTCGTTCTGGATAACGTTAAAACGCTCGCTTACTATTTCGGTACAGACCGGAACATATTAAACCGGAAATAACCAATGTTTGGGATCCATAGGATATAGTTTATCTGGTTATTGAATTTTGTGAGTTGTGTGACCAAAGACACACTAACAACAAAAGTGATAAATAAAGAAACTTTTGAATGGAGTTTGCTAAAAAAAATTACTTTATTGAGAAAACCTATAGAGAGCTTACCTAAGATAAGCGTTCACATTTTGATTTTTGCTAATAAAAAATAACATTGAAACTTATTAAACTTTCATTTGGAGCTACAGACTAATCTAAAAGAATAGACCAATCAATCATTTTTGCTCTTAGTTGTGTGGAGGGGAGTTGGGGACAATACGAGCGCAGTTATCCTTAAGGAGAGGAGGGAAGAACGGGTTCAGTGGAAACATATGAGGCCAACAGTTGGCATCTAAGGTCGAAAACGCTTTGCAACATGCGGTCTCGACATTATTGAATTTTCCTGAGAAAATTGATTTAGCGATTTCGAGCACACATCCTTCAACACTGAAGAGAGAAGACCAACATTTTACAAGATCAATAGGTGAGCCAGGTGTGAAAAGTCCTGGAAGCATTTGAGCTACTCCTTGAGTGACAAAAGTGGAAGCACAAAGGGAAACAATCAAAAAGATTGAGACAACAGTTTTGCTTGCCATCTTTCTTGTTAATCCTTTTTTGGTTTTGTTTTAGACTTAGATGCTTGGGCTGGTTTTGGATTACAAGAAACTAAGAATTTATAGGATCAGGAAACAAGATTATATTTCATAAACCGATCGAAGAGTAACATATCAGTTGTAAATTTGGTTTCATTATGTATGTAACTCATGTTTAAGTTTGATGTATTAAACTTTGTTACATTAATTTGAGTTGACTTGTGTAAATGTGGTGTTTGTTTGTTTAAGTTTTGAAACCGAAGATGTGAAGCTAATAATTTTCATTTGACCCACCACTTGTACCCAAACCGGGTTAAGGTAGTATATGGTGGATTGGTACAATAACAACTGCAAATTTATTAGCAAATGGTATGTCACGTTCTGTGAAGGCAATTGAGTCAAATCACAACTATGTATAAGTAATAGCTTAGACAATGCATAGGTTTCTTCATGTGGGATGCATTAAGGATATCTACTTATTGATTCCAAATACATATAATTTTTACATTCACTCTTCACAAGTTTTGAAGGGTTAAGTTTATTAGGTAGTAGTTACCTGCTAAAGAATTGTCATATCTATATATAAATGATTTTCAGATCAAACAAACAAATGCATCATATATTGGGAAACTACTGAAATAGCATGAACAAAGTTTAAGAACAAAGATGCTCAACAAACTTTGTAATGTTTGTAATTATAATTGAATTAAGTGGATTGTAAGAAAAATGAGCGTATATATATAACATTAGGAAAGAATTTTTGGTAATGATAATTGATAAATATGTATTTAATTAAAATCTAAATAATCTTATTTTGGTCGATTTACCATATTTAAATTTTTTGTTTTTTTTTGGCAATTTTCTAAGGATTAAGATTGTAAATAAAATTTCAAATAACAATGATTAAAATGGTAGAACCCAAAATATATTTCAAAAATGTTAATATAGATGGTATGTCACCTTCTATGAAGTCAATTGAGTCAAATCACAACTATGTATAACTAAGAGCTTAGATAATGCATAGGTTTCTTTAGGTGAGAAGATGCATTAAGATTATCTACTTATTGGTTCCAAATACAAATAATTTCCACATTCACTCTTCACAAGTTTTAAAGGGTTAAGTTTATTGGTTAGTACTTGCTAAAGAATTGTGATAAAAATGGTTTTCAGATTAAAGAAACAAATGCATCATATATTGGGAAACTACTCAAATAGCATAAGCAAAGTTTAAGAACAAAGATGCTCAACAAACTTTGTAATGCTTGTAATATAGCTTGCTTGCAATATATGATAAGCTCTCAACTCCTTCGACATAAGATCAGTATTTGTCATAAGATTAAGCTTAGATAGCACCAACAGCGGATTCAAACACCACATAACAATTGATTCCCGCACTACAAATACTGAACTAGGATTCACTATCAACATTTTCAAGAGGTTCACACTATGCTATACATATATACTTTTATCCAGGCTAAAACAAACTCCTCATCACAACATTTTCCATAATTAATATCCTCATTGTTAAACACAACTAGCTTTGGTTTCAAATAACACATTCACAAAACACTTTAACTAGTTAAGAAATCATTCATGGAGGAATCTAGCAACAACATATCTTTATCTGGTTATTGAATATTGAGATAAGAGTTTATGTAAATAATTTTCATCACTACTCATATATTCGTGAGTTGTGGCCAAGACACATTGACAAGAGTGATACATAAGAAAAGTTTTGAATTGGATTTGGCTAAAATGTTACTTTATTGAGAAAACCTATAGAGAGCTCTTCTAAGATACACGTTCACATTTTGACCTTGCTAACAGAACTAAAGGCGACTAATTCAAAAGAGTAACATCAGATTTAAATTGTATTTCGACATGTAACTCATGTCTTAAGTTTTATGTATTAATTTTTTATTACATTAACTGGAGTTGACTTGTGTAAATGTAGTGTTTTCTTGTTTAAGTTTTGAAACCGAAGATGTGAAACTAATAATACTCATTCGACCCCCACCCCACTTGTTAAACATGAGTTTGGTTTCGACTCTAAACAACACGAGTTAAGATAGCCGTAGCCTACCCAGGTCAAGGTCTTATGGTGGACTGGACCGACTGGTACAATACAAACTGCAAATTTATTAGGCTAAATTCATTTTCTTACAATCATTTCTGTTTCTATTCCATGTACACTCCAGTTTCTATTTCGTTTTTTTTTCCAGATAATATAAGTACTGACTGAAACTGTCCAGTTGCAACTACAAATCTGTGTATTTCGTAGAAACGTATGGATAGATAATTTTTTTTACAAAATATTTCAATAAGTATCTACGTATTGGTTCTTAAAGTTTATGGAATAGTACCTCCTTCTAAAAAAAATTGTTATTGGATCAAACAAGCAAATGCACATGCACCATATGAATATAATGGAAAAACTACACGAAATAGCAGCATAAGCAAAGTTTAAGAACAAAGATACTCAACAAACTCTTTATTCTTTTAAGGTCCTCCAAGTATGGCATTCTCTGTATCTTCTCTACTCAACGCATAGCTAAACCTTCTTTCCATGTCCCTCTCTAGATTTCCCGGCCCGCTTTTCAAGTACCTACATTACAAGCAATCTATAGTTAGTCCAAAATAGGCAGATTACACACAGAAACGCCAAAGGGAAATGATAAAGAGAACATTTCAATACATCGACTTGTTTGGTCTGTTGGATAGAGAGAGAGATGCAGAGACATAAAATTAGCTTCTAACAGCGAATGCAAACACCGCATAACAATCGATTCAAGAGGTTAATTCATCACACTATCTGGCAATACATATACACTTATCCAGGTTTAAAAAAAAAAACTCTTCTTCACAACAACAGTGTCCAGAATCAATATCACAACTAGCTTTGGTTTCGAAACTAACACATTCACTAAACTGAGAGAACTCTAGGCCTTTCCAGACTATAAAAGGATCGAACTTTCACAAAAAATTCGAATACAAGAATCCAACTTAGGACCAAAATTGCAATACCTGATGCAGAGATCTGTGACGTCAAGAGATAACTGAGCGTGCCAATCAGGTTTCTGAATCAACCAAACAGCTCTATCGTCTTTGCTTTGGTAAAACCCTAATTTCCTCAGCCACGCCTCGATGCAAGGTAAGCTATGCGAATACAGTGGCTTGTTCTTCTCCGGCAGCTTTTTCAGCCATTCGTCCTCCGTATCCGATACCTCCTCCGCGTCTGACGATTTCGAATAAACTAGAGTCAGATGTTTTTTTCGAATCGATGAAGAAGAAGAAGCGAAACTAGGACATCTGGGAGAAATTGAAGCTTTGGAGCTCGAAATGTGAAGAAATTTCGGAGCGATTGATGATTGTGTAATTGGAAAAGGAATCAGTTTGAATGAAGTAGAGATACAGTTCATGATAACGAACCAATTTTCTCTTCTCCGAGAAAATTCTGATTTTCCCGGGAAAATTCTAGGCAAAGTCGATCGAGAAGAAGAGAATCTGAAGCAGATGAAGTGTTCGTCATCTGGTTCTTCTTCTATCTTCAATTTCGCCACGTCATCAATTTGGGCCCTTTCAGTTTCAATTGTAAATGGGCCTTTTAGATTAAAGCCCAATAAATCTCGTAGCAAGATTTTGTTTCCCGCTAAAAACATAACCCTCGTCGCTCTCACTCCCTCCACTATCTCTTCTTCAACCCCAAAATCGAATTCTTTTTTTTTTTTCCTACTCTGTTTGTTTACATTTCAATGGCTGGAGACTTGTTATACGCCAAAACGCAGCGTTTCGTGCTTCTGATAGATCTTAATCCGTTACTGGTCAAACCCGACACGGAGCAGTACCTGGCCGTCGTGATCTCCGCCGCCGAGAAGCTTCTCTCGTTTCCTCCTCTCTCTGCTTCTCTCTTCTCTTTCAAATTCTTCTTCTCTTCTCTGTCTTCTCTCTTGTCTTCCTCGAAGCTCTCTGCAGCACTCCCAATTTCATCTTCTTCGCTTTCATTTGACCTCCCTACCCCAACACTCGACTCTCTCAGACGCGCCATCGATGGGGTTAGAAGATGCGAGCTTCGATCTAGTTCTACGGCGGTGGCGGCATCGCCTCGTGGGGTTAATGTCGCGGCGAATTTGCGACAGATCGTTTATGATTACGCTTGGGAGCCGGTGGTTCGAGGTATGATTCCTGGATTTACGGATGGTGGTGGGTTCGATGTGGTTAGGTCGAATTTGGTGGTGATGTTCTCCCCAGTTTCTAGGGATTTGGATTGGGTTTCTGAGTTTCTCGATGTTAAGGCTGGTGATGAGTGTCTTAGCGACTTGGATTTGTTCAAGTCAAAGTTAGGTGAGATTTTTGACTCTGTGAATGAGTTGTTTGATGATAGGGATATTCAATTAAGCTGGGTTGATGTTAAATCTGGTGAAAGATGTGAATTGGGATTGAAGTCTGGGTTTTTCGATACTGGGATTAGAGAATTGGGTTGGGGGCATTGTTCTACGGATTCAATTGTTTTTGGTTCTTCAATTGTACCCTTTGGTTTGATCTATCCAGCAATTGGTGTTTGCCCGAAGCTATCTACTAGCCAGAGATTTACAGTTCAGGCCAGTCTTGAGATTGCAGATATTAACGGTAAACCTATGGAATGCAAGTGCGGTGAGCTAGAGTTTTCTTCTTCTGAGATCGGTAGTGGGAAGAGGTGTGATGAGTTTATCAGCTTAGCTAGTGGGACTGAGCCAGTCAATCAGGACTCTCTAGTTGAACAGTTTTGTGATGGGAATACCAAACTCAGTATTAAACCCTTGAGGATGTGTGCTGATGATCTTATCGAACTTGAGAGGTATACTTGTGAGACTTTTGTTGTTCATGGAGTATCTCAAGAATCTGATCAAGATCAGGAGCAGGAGTGTGGGTTTTGGGCAGACCGGGTTTTTCAGATATTAGTTGAGGAGACAGGTGAGAAAGTAGCGAAAAGATCATCACCCATATGGCAGATCTTATTAAGTTATCTTTATAGGGAAGATTACTCAGCATTGATATCTCTTTCGAATAGCAATGGTAGTTTGCGGACTGGAATCCTCAAACCCTTCACTTTTTCCTCGGGTTTAATCTTTGTTTTTGACAATGGAGTGTCTCCTCTAACTGTGGATCATGAAGATAGCAGGAAGAAAGTCAGTTGTAGCGAAAATAAAAGAAAACTAAGAAAAGGTACTCTTAATGACATTACGTGGGAGGAGTTCTGCAGATCAGTAAAAGATTATGGTCAAATAGATCTAGAAGATGTTTATTTCTCCAAGTTTAGCAAGTCAAAGAAATTTAAGTTTTTGAAATGTTGGATGAAACAGATTAGTAAGCCCACAGGTTGCAGCTTATCCGTGACTAATAATTGCTATGCATTGGAGGATGTGGACGCAAATCCAATTGAGGAAAAGAACAACTCCTCTGAAGAGACAAAAAAGGCTAGCTCATCTTTACCTGTAGCTGAAGAGGACATTGCTTTGAGTGGAAATCGTATATCTGGAAAGCAAGAAAATGATGCATCTGTTCATGCAGCATCAGAGTCATCAGAGAATTTCTTCGCCAGTCTTCCTAGTAAAATCAATCAAGGGATTGAGTCTGAGGAAATAGACTTGTCAGCTCTGGCCGAGCGACTTGTCAAGTCCTGTGTCTTCTACTGCTCTCAAAGAGCTGAGAAGGACTATAGCTGTGAGAGTGGAACCCTCTTGTTGGTCGCTGAGGAGCTAACCAAGATATTACTGAAAGAACCGAAAGATATAGTTGCCAAGTTCAAAAAGAAAGATTCATTATCCACGGCAAGTGAGCAGAAGTCTGATGAAGCTGCACCCAGTAGCATCGTTAGAGAGTATCCTTTTATTTTCTGTTTGGTGTTACAGTAGCCAACTTATTCTTATGCTTTTATTTTCTGTTTGATGCTTTCTGTTCTGTTCATTTATCTAAACTGAATTTTATGGCATCCTTTTTCTGTTTTCTTTAATTAGCTATAAGATACGAGCTGCAGATTCTTTTCCGAATGGAGATTCTAAGATGTCAGATAGGTTTGGGAAGTGAGGAATCTGTGACACAGAAGTTTGCAAAACAGATTTGCATGTTCCTTGAGGGCATTCAGTGCAAGTTAGATGGCGGATTCTTTGGTGAATGGAGCCTTGATAAGTATGTTGACAAAACTATAAAAGCCAGGTATGTAATGCCATTCTCAGAATCTATATATTGTAACTTTTGGTCTTATGTGTATTCATGCTAATGCATCATCGACTTATGCCCCTTCTCAGGTATCATCATATTCTTGGAGAAGCTGTCAATATAATATATACGGAGATGGATCTGCTCATGTTCAGTGATGAGGATCTTGAAGATAGTTTTATGAACAATGAAGAGAGTAGTCAATCAGGGAGAGAAAATTACCATAGCAATCTCAAGAGTCATCATCATATTCAAAGAAATAAAGATGTCCCTGGTACGAGTAAGCAGGGAAACAGTGAGGAGTGCGTAGAAGCTAAGAAAGAGGTTGAAGCACAAGAAATGAGGGAGAGGGCAAGAAGATTCTCGAGTTTCACAAGTTGGATGCCTGATCTTTGTAGAGTCTGGGCACCAAAACAAACAAAGAACTCTAAAGGCAAGGTGGGCCAGCAACAGAGAATGGCCAAAAGAAAGAAAGAGCAAAGATCAGTGGAATATGATAGAGTATGTGAGACACCAATGACAACAACGGAGACCAAACGAAAACGAACTGGTAACAAAGATGACTACGAGTGTGAGACTCTGCCTCGTAGTTCAGTACCAAAGGCTTTGTTTCAGAATGATTCTTCTTAGGTAAACTTTCTCTCCCCGTTTAAAGAAAAGACTTGGAGCTAGAGATAAAGACTACATTGAAGTCCCACTTACAAAGATATAAAGTTAAGAATGAGAAAATGAAATAAGTAAGTTAAAGTGGAACAGGGATGTTCTTTGTTATAATTAGTGCAGTTGGAATCTCATTGTATTTATTCAGAATCATATACAGATTAATACAAGAATGAGTACTTTAGTTCCTTTTTCCTATTTCAAACAAAGGACATTGGTTCTGTTTGGGAGATGTAGGTTAAGTCTACTTATCAGGACACGAAGGATTCTTGGCAAAGCAACTGGTGCTTCAATTTGTGTTCCCTATTACTTATTCATGTGCATCTTTGACAAAGGAAACTGTATGAAAGCAACGTTGTTCTCCACTGCATCAAAAGTAGGAAAATAATACTTTTTTCAAAAGAGCAGAGTTCTACTTCATCATACTTATTTGATCATGAAGAGGCCGAGTCATCACAAATATTATCAAATGTGACAAAAGGTGGTATATCCAAGAGCATATGCATCTCAATCTAATAGAGAATACAGACTATACAGTACATAAAAAAATAGATTTGATATTTTAAAGGCTTAAAGAGAAAGACAGTCTGAGACTAGTACTCATTTACAACCTAGGAGTCAATTTTTTGAGGTGGAATATAGTAAGGGGACCCGAATGCAGAAACCCAACTAATGATGGAGGAATCCTCCAGATCTACAAGTGCGCTTTCGTCGATATCCAAGGTGTGGACTTGGTTAGAGCACAGGCCAGGAAAGGAGCTACCATTGACACAGAACAGAAAGGTTCCGACTCTGAGAGGAAAATTACGAGATCTCCGATGTCTTCAGTGTAAACGGCGCTCCCTTGTTCGTCTAGCTTGAAGACCATTAAAGCTTTTGTTATCATTTTCAAAACTCCACCGGAGGTGGCCTTCCTATACCACTTAACTAAGAAAGTCTCACCTGTGGTTCTTGACTTCACCAAGTGTTCGCTCGTGCAGCACGAACCAAGAAGTTCCCGTTTGAACTTTGTCAGCTCGGGAAAGTTTCTAAATCGCAACCTCTGAATCTTGGGATTGTGCTTGTGTTTGTGTAGATCCCATGATCCAATGAGGTGGCCTCCAGAATCTTGTTGGTCTAGTTTGAAGACCATTACAGCTCTTGATTTCATTTTCAAAACTCCCCTGGAGGTGGCCTTCCTCCACCACTTAACCAAGAAAGTCTCACCTGTGGTTCTTGACTCCACCAAGTGTTCGCTTGCGCAACACGAATGCAGAAGCTCCCTTTTGGTCTTGGTGAGCTCCGGAAGGTTTTTAAACCCCAGCCTCTGAATCTTGGGTGTATTCTTGTTGTTGTTGTTGTTGTGGGGATCCCATGATCCGATGAGGTGGCCTCCAGACCCCGGAATGCGAAACATGCCATCTATCTTGGAATACATAACAGGGGAGGAGTAGAAACAGGGTTTTTCGATTCTGATGTTGAACCACTCGGAGTTTGTTTGAGCTGGTCTGCAAAAGCTGAGCTGGGGTCCCAAGAACTAACTTGACAGCCACAACACAGTCTTCGTCCTCAGGAGAAGAAAAGGACATGGCCACGTTGGTGACAAGTTGGGTTTGGCAATGAGGTAGAGTCACAAGAGGAGGGAGAGGAATGCGTTTGGGATGTGTATACGATGCAGCCGGGTTTAAATCGTCTTGGAGACGCACTATTCCAGTGGCACCTTCTTATCCAAATAGTTGAGCTCCCCGGTAGCATTCAAAATGACGAGTTTTCCGAGATCCGCTCCACAAGGAACAGCGCGGATGATGGAACAAGGAGGAGTTTGCCTTGAGGAAGTTGAGAAGCCATTAGAAAGAATAAGAAGAAGAAGAGACGGAGGACGTTTCCCAAGGCGGCTGAGAAGCAGAGACATGTTCTTCTTAATGGAAAAAGCAAGAAACCCCTACACTTAAAACCCCTCCATTATTAATACACAGGAATGGCCTTGGCCACCAAGCTTTCCATCTCCACAAATTATTATATTTATTTATTTCTATATTATCAATCAAAAGCAAGATATTTTTGCTCTTTCACCTGTATATTAAAATAATTCCAAAGTCCTTCTAAAAAAGCTCAATTCAGCAACATTAAGCTGAAAATACTCCGCAACATTAAGTAACTCAGCTCCATCTGAATTTTTAAAACAACTCCCCTCACCTATCATCTCCATTACGGCGAGCGAAGTTCGTCTCATTTGTTTTTGGCGGCTTTGCTGCTGTTTTAACATTATTGCGTTTCTCGAAGAATCTCTTCTAGTCTTTTAGAGAGCCATGTAAGAAATCCTAACAACGTAAAAGCATTTGGTAGATATATTATCTGTTTCTGTGTATCATGATGATATGTGCAACTTTTTTTTTCAAACAAATTAACTTTTTTTTTAATGTTAATTGAAGTGGCTTGAATTAGTGGAACTAGATGATGAACTTACCAAAAATTTCTCATCCTCGCAATGGAAACGATGTGAGATTCTCGAAGGAGGCAGGTGGTGGGAGCATGATCAGTAGTGAGTAACTGAGTATGTTCGCTGAGCCATTTTCTCCTAACAAAGCTCGTCCCAATTCTATTTGAAATCCAATTTTACGTTTTAAAAATCTCCCACACTCACTGTTATTATTGTTTTAAAATCTCACAAAATCACAAACTGTTTTTTATTTTTAACTAACAAAAAATATAACAATTCCACCCAATATCATAAAAACTCATTTAATTCTTCCAAAATCCACAATTAATTAAATTCCACAAAATCTTCTAAAAACCATGTTTAATACCCCCTCTTAAGTTTTATCTTAAACATATTATTGACATACATACGTAGAAAGTTTAATTATGTCTAATATTCTCGTTCGCTCTAGGCAAATGGAGAAATAGAAACAAGTAGATTGGAGTAAATGTGTTGGCTTCTTTATTACATGAGGGGTAATTAGTACTCCGATCCGTATTAGATAAATGTGTGATTTTTGTTTTTGTATTATTATTATTTCCTTGTACTATATATCTATATCACTTGCAAAATATTCATCCATGTTTCCTGAATCTAATATTTTTTGGCATAATTTTTTTTTCATTTCATCTAAATTCATTAATTAATACTATATATATGTTAATACATTTCACCGTCATTTGTAGGTTCATATATAAATATAAAAATCATATTTATTTTTTTCTCGGCTCTAAGCAAAACTAAATATTATATAGAAAAACATGAAGAACTATATATAGCATTCCCTCTACATGTTTTTTTTCTTCTAATTATTAGTTATACTGTACCGAAAATATTTCAGGAATATTAAACCTTTTATCACTATATGTAAAGTAAAATTTAGTCCATTATTTTATATCGATGTCAATCAAGTACAATATAAATCACACGGCCAATGTAAACAACTAACTACCGTTTGCTACAAAGATTAGAACTAGCTAAAACAACTAAATTTATGATCATATCAACATATATCATATTAAACGAAAACACTAAGGCAATAATTAACTCTCTACTCCCTTGAATGACCTCTATTTCTTTGATTAAAAACATTACTAAACCTATGTTAGTATGTATATTTTTAATTTTAACCCTTTCAAGATAGATATATGTAATATGAAAGTGTTGTTCTTTTGTTCGTTTGGTTCATTGGTCTCTCTAGTACTTTTCTTTAAGTATTGTAAATTTCTATACAATAGAAAAATTATTTCATTTATTATATATATATATATATACATGTAACGTTGACTATATATATCTATGTTAACATTGACACTATATTTGAGAAATCATAACTCTCATTACGTTTCGAATTCAAGTTTTAACAACCTACTTATGTTCATATGTTTTGTTTTCGATATGGAGGGATATATTATATGCCATGTAGTTATATAAAAAAATCCGTTTTAATGAAGGAAAATGTTTAAAGCACAAAAATAATTTATTATGAAAAAGACGTCGTAATTTATGAATGGAAAAGTAAAATAAAGCTTTCAAAATGTTATTTACTCAATTAATATACTGTTCTCTCATCTTCTTTAACCTTTTGTCTTCTCCTCCTCTTTTTCTCACTCATTCTGTACAAAATATTTACAGAGAAATATTGATTACTTTGTAGTCAGATTTTGTCTCAATCTCCATGCGTTGAGTATACACATAAATACGGAGATTGAGTACTCATTCTTCTTTCATTTGTCAAAATGGTTTCTTTCAAAGCAGTTTTCAAAACATTTGTCAACTCTATTTTAAGAGAGATGAAAAATGCAACACAAGATTCAACTGAGTGGAAGAAGCTCTGCCTTCTTGGAGCTGAGAAGGTAGCCTTGAAGATCCAAGGGGAGGATCCAGCTGCAGAAGTGAAGACTGAAGTTGTGGAGGCAGAGAATGAAGATTCAAGGGTTGTGGTGTCTTGGAAGAAGGAGAGACATGAGTTTTGGGTGGAGCCTACCCAATTTCACTACATCAGAGGCTATGGAAAGCCTAAGCATCTCTTCAAAGAGTTTGAGCATCTGAGGAGGCAGTTCTGGAAACAACAAGAAGAACGAGAGTCTCATGAGCAATCAGAAGAAAAAGAGGAGAGAGTTTTTCAACGGTCCATCACCACCACCGAGAAGAAAGAGATGGATGATGTTGAGGCTGGAAGATCTCTGATTAAGGGGCATAAAAAGCACGCAGGAGCTGTTAGGAAGAAGAAAGAAAGGAAAAAAGCAATACGAGCTTCGAACTGGAACCAAACTAAAACGCCACCGTCACCACAACCAAAGACTGAGACTAAGATTGAGCAACAATCAAATATTAATATATTAATTATTGTCATTAATTATTCATTAGAATGCTATAAATATTATGGAGGTGAAAAAAATAGCATAAATATAAATAAATAATTACAATTAATTAAAATTTAGTGCCTTAAAATATGGATATGATTATAAATATGAGAGTTACAAAATATTTGATAGAATATGTAAGTTTATAAAATATGTGAAAAATTCTTAAAAATAAATTTATTGTGAATAATGAACTAATTTTTGGTTTGAATATAAAAATTTGAAATGACTATAAACATAAATATATGACATGAACTTTAAGCTAATCAAATTGTAATTTTAAATATACATTTTGTTCTCTCTTAAAATAAAATATTTATTCAGCTATTTCTTTATAAATATTTATTAGAGTGAAATTACAAAACAAAATAATAATCATATTATGTGAATTATTTCTATTAAAGTGAAGACATAAAACAAAAAATTATAATTGGAAAAAGAGAAGGCATACCTGAGTAAATAAATCGAAGTATGTAGTTTGAATTGTCAAATGGAGAGGGCATGCATGCATGCATCGTACATGAAATTTTTTTGGATAAATTCTTTTTTTGTTTTTTTTTTGTTAAAGAATTCTGGATAAATTATAGAAAAAAACAAATAAATTATATTGACGTTTTGAAAATGTTAGACCGATATTCACATGAATTAAATATGTTGAGTTTTTTAGAGGTTAATCAATGCGCGCGCATGAGTCGAGTCTAAGGTAAATGAATTTCCAAACTTGTTCATGTAATTTTTTGTCAAGTGATTAAAAGGTTAATTAATAAATTGTTATGGAATTATTATATGTTGATGTCCAGTCCAAACTAAAAAAAAAAATTATAGTTAGTAATAACATATTACAGATATTATCTTGTAATTGTTTATTTTGTGTGTAATCTATGAACTGACGAGGACACGCTGGAGATGACGTGGACAGAAAAGAAGAAAAAAAAGAGAACATTTGTATGTAATAATTTTTTTTTCTTTGTCTGTTTTATGCAAGAATGAATGCTTCAATTTGTGTTCCCTCTTTCAAACAAAGGACGAGCCCTGAACTCCTGAAGCCTCATCAATCAAGGCCCAAGTGTCATTTGTTGTGTTACGCACATTCAGTAAAATCGACTTATCTGGCACCAGAATCATAGGCAAAGCATTTATTTAGGACATGATCGGTTATATATATATATATATTTTTTTTTTGAATTTGATGTTAAATTATATTCAAAAAAAAAATAGCTTTGTTACATCAATTGCATCACAGAGTTGAATAGTTTTTAAACAGAATCATAGAAGAGAAAACACTTAAGATTTTAAGGTCTTGTGCCAAACCATACTTGTAACCCATCGTCGTATCGCCGATCGCCCATAAGACCAATTGCTAGCAGTTGGTTTCGCATGTGTCTATCAATCATGTAAGTGAGATAAGAAGCAGGGTGTTGAGGCTCACCATGTGCCCGACCATTACGCTCTTGCCAGAGGCAGTAGACAATCGTTTGCAGAACAGAGCGAGCTAAATATCCCTGAACCCGAGTATCCCAGTTGTCGCAGGCAGAGGAGAGGATCGAGTGCCAAACGGTAGAATACTTAACCTTGTAGATGTTCTGAGCAGACGCCTTCCAGACCTCTGAACTAAAACTGCAGGCGAAAAACAAATGGTCTCTCGTTTCAGTGGTGCTATTGCAGAGCAGACAGGTCCCCTGCGCACCCCTTCGCCATTGAATCATTCTATCTCCAGTAGAAAGTCTGTTTCGAATTGCTAGCCATGTACAGAACGCGAACCGCGGCGTTGAGTGAGTGAACCAAACGCTTGGATGCCAAGCTACTTCGGCATCATGTGTTCGTATCTGATTCCATGTGTCTTTGGTAGAGAATTGGGTTTTAAAGTTACCATTTCCACATTTCCAAAGCATTACATCCGCCTTAGAACTGCTCATATCCTGGTGCAGCTGCAACTCTGCCTCCAATAAGTTAAAATTAGCTTGCCAGTGCCGCCTGTGATGACGTTGTCCCCACGCCTCTGCAACGGTCATGTGCTTACTAATGCCCATTGAAATGAAACCTTGATCAGCCGCCATATCCACTAGTCCTCCCATGTTGGACCAATCATCAAACCAAAAGGAAGTACGTTGACCATTATTCACTTCCATTTTGCAGAATTGTTTAGCAAGGTCTCGAAATTTGAGGAGTTTTCTCCACATCCACGAGCCCAAAGCAGTCGGTTTAACAGACCAGAAAGACTCCCGCTTCAGTAACGTGTTACTGACCCATTTAA
This sequence comes from Camelina sativa, assembly GCF_030686135.1. Classification (NCBI taxonomy): domain Eukaryota; kingdom Viridiplantae; phylum Streptophyta; class Magnoliopsida; order Brassicales; family Brassicaceae; genus Camelina; species Camelina sativa. The sequence goes on along the minus strand of NC_141890.1, from coordinate 43,281,843 downwards.
CCCACAGAGACACACTTGAAGATACAATTCGCCATATCAGCTTTAAACAACATACATCATTCACATCTTTTAAAGACCGTAGACCCAGACCACCTTCCCGCTTAGGCTTACAAACATTCTCCCAAGATAGATTAGCTTTGTGAGGGTTTAAATCTGGGCCTGACCAGAGGAATGCCGAACATATCCTGTTGATCTCCAGTAAACATTGTTTTGGTAATCGAAAAGCTGACATCCAAAAGCTGCATATGCTCCATAACACCGAATGGATCAAATTAAGACGACCTGCAAAGGACAAATATTGAGCTGTCCAGGATCCGATTATATTCTTAATCTGCTCGAGCAATGGTGTATAATCAGAGGAAGTGAACCGCTTAGTAACCAAAGGGAGTCCCAAGTATCTCACCGGCAATAGACCTATCTCAAAACTGAATCTTGTTTGTATCAAATGACGATCCTCATCCAACACACCTACAAAATACATCGTGGACTTCTCCATACTAATATTTAAACACGAATACCGAGCAAACTTGTCAAATACTGCAACAATTCCTTCTATAGACGAGAGAGTGCCATCCGAGAAGACCATAAGATCATCCGCAAAACACAAATGAGTAACACCGAGGGGTTTACATTGCGGGTGAAAACCAAAATGTTTCAAACCTGCCGAGGAGAGAGCACAACCCTGACGCAGACCACGAGTGCTTTGAAAATATCCCGCAAGTTCCCCATTAACCTAAACCGAGAATGATGCAGTGGTAACACATTTCATGATCCAGTGTATAATCATTGGCGATAGAGCAAGAGCCGAAAGCACATTGGTGAGAAAAGGCCATTGAACAGAGTCAAAGGCTTTAGAAATGTCGATTTTAAAAGCACATCTGGTGGATATATAATCCTTGTGGTAATCCTTGACCAATTCCGTTGCAAGCAGCACATTTTCTATCAAAAGTCGGTTTTTAACAAATGCAGACTGATTTCCTGCAACAAGATCCGGCAGCACCACCTTTAATCTGTTAGCTAAAATCTTGGAGATGAATTTGTATAGCATGTTACAGCAAGAGATTGGGCGGTAATCCTTCATCTCACAAGAATCAAGCCGCTTAGGTATAAGAGCAAGTATAATTGCATTGGCTCCCTTGGGGAGGAAACCCTTTTCAAAAAAATATTGAACCGCAATAACAAACTCCACCCCCACTAGATCCCACACCGCCTTAAAGAATTCACATGTATAACCATCCGACCCAGGTGACTTGTCATTTGCCATGGAAAATAAAACTGTCTTAATCTCATCGGCAGAAACTATACGTGTGAGCTTCACACCATCAGCCTCTGTACATCGCGAAGGTAGCAAGGCCTGAAGTTCCTCAACTGTAGCGCCTTGAAAATCAGGGGGTTGAAAATGGAGAAAAGCTTGAAAATGACGCACATCTTCCTGCTGAATCTCCTTTACATCCAATACAATACGGCCATCTGGAGTTTGTACCTCACGAATAAAGTTTTGAGCCTCACGAGACTTAATCGCTCTATGGAACGTCTTAATTGTTTTTATCTCCAATCTTCAGCCAATGAAGCTTCGCCTTCTGTTTTAGGTACCTCTCTTCTAGATTAGCAATAATACTCCATCTAGCATAAGCCACCGATTCCTCAGCCATAGCGGCAGCAGACGGATTGGCAAGGTTCAACTCTTGCTTTTGACAGAGATTCTCATAAGCCTCCTTTGCCTTGGCGACCAAGTGAGCAAGCTTCCCTTTAGCCAAAGATCGCAGCTTAGGCTTGAGAGTCTTAAGCTTTTTTGAAAACCGATATAGGGAAGAAGTCGACATGTGTATAGGCTCTGTTTCCTGCCAGAAAGTTTGCACTAACGGTTTAAATTCAGCCATACCAACCATCGCATTAACGAACTTAAACGGTTTGCGTCGGTGGATAGTAGCATCAACATTAACACTGAGATGGATCCGACACCTAGAATGATCAGAACACCCTCCAGCCTCAAAAACATTATATGACTGTGGATATACGTCTTGCCATGCCTCATTCATCAAGACTCGATCCAGCTTTTTCAATATTAAATCAGCATCCCTCTTGTTGCACCATGTAAACAAAGGACCTTGAGAAGGTAAATCAGTGAGAGTGCAATAATTCTTCACCGACTGAAAGTCTCTCATTCCCCCAGTTACCCTTGGACCCTACTCTCCTCGAGAATGTTCCTCCGTAGCCAAGGTTTCATTAAAATCTCCAAAGATAAGCCATGGCTTATCCTTCATAATGGGAGAGTCCTTATGGGAACACAAATCATCCCATAAACTCTGCCTCTCCTCCACCGTAGTCAGACCATAGACAAAAGAGCAAAAAAATTCAGAGTCTTGATCCTCCAACTTCATTGAGCATGTGATAATCTGCTCACTCTTATAAATAGGAGTAAGTCTCACAGTATCACGCCAAACCACCCAGATACGACCCCGCGTATTATGCTCGTAGTTTGTCATAAATAACTTAGTTCCCAACCATTGAGCCTTACGCTCCTTAACCCTAGTTTCCAAAAGACAACCAAACTGAAACTTCTGCTCTGCAATCCATTTTTTTTAATAACTGAATGTTTTGAAGATGCGTTTAAACCGCGTACATTCCAGAAGAATCCGGACATTAATGCTGTTTGGAGGATTGGCGTGGGCCCTGATCCTTAGCCTTGACCCGAGCTGACTGAGAAGGTTACATCAAAATAACTTTATGTGCCGTCTTTGACTCACGTGGAAGAGACGGTCGCAACTGCTGCTGCTTCTGCGAAGGACCCAGAGGCAGGTTAGACTGCAATGTGTTCTCGGAGCTGTCCACTGAAACCTCTATATCATCCTCTGCAACAACTTTCTGATCACCCTTATTGGGACCCTCGTCAGTCTCTTCCTCCCCTTTTCCATCTCGATCACTCAGAGCTGAAAAAGGATTGGAGAGAATAGAAACTTCACCAAACTGAAGGTTTGTAGTAGTCTTCGTTCCCGGACTACGAGCCGATTTAGGTGTGATCCAAGACTCGTCTTTATGCACTTCATCGTTAGAGCTGCCACCTGATGAGATTAAAACAATCTCCCGATTCACCTCTTCTTCAGTAGTTACTACCACACCCGAGGTAGGAACCACTGGTAAGTCCCTTTGCACGGGGTCCTCAGCTGGAGGCAGATCAGTCTCCACCATCGGAGCTGTTGGAGGGGTAGCTAGACAAGAGGCCTGTAAATGACCCCATTTATGATAGGCACTGAACTTCGGAGGCAACCACGGGTATGAATATTTGATCACGACATCAAGTTCTCCTTCCTCTTCCCCCGTAAAAACAAAATGTTTTGGTAGGTCCTTTGTTAAATCAGCCTCCACCAAGACTTGAGCTACGTCAAAACTTGTGCAAAGCTCTATTTTAGGGTGCAGTCTGAGCGGCTTGCCCACTGAACTAGCCAAGAATTCAATACCTTTGTTAGTAAACATTATAGGAGGCACGTCACGTAAAGTAACCCATAGGGGTATCGTCTTCAAAGCTGGCTGAGTTTCTTCCTCAAAAGGTGACCATTTTGAGACCACCATCGGAATATCCATGATATTCCACATTCCCCTGTTTAAGATCCGACGCCTCGCACTATCACTACAGATCCGAAACTTCATCATGGCATCACTAACCTCATAAACATCAGTCATGGAGGTTTTATCCCCCAGACGCCAAATTTTCTTAACAATCATGTGGATCTTCCCCACATGCGGTACTTTAACACTCAAGAACTTCCCGATAATAAAGTCCTCCCAGAGAGGCTTAGCTCCTGCAAATACCTCTTTAGGCACAACCACCTTTTGCTGGCCATCAACTTCCACTGCCTCAAACTTCTGCCTAGTGAAATCGTGCTTTCGAGCAACGTTCGCATAAGATCTCTTTTCCCCTGGTGCCTTCTCCGATACACCCTGACTTAGCAAAGCATCCTGCATCGTTACACCTTCGATAGAATCATTCAGGACCACATCATGTGGTTTCTCAACAGCCGGAGAGGAAGCAACACCGTTTACCGTCCCCAGACTCTCTCCACCGGGAAGAGAGGCCGATGGCGCCATCAAACTTGCGTGAAAAGCCAAAAACCCTAGATCGCCTTTCCTATAGCCCGCCACGTCAGCAGAGAGTTTTTTTTTTATGAATCACAAACAGTCTCTCCCAATCGGTTATATTACATTTTGAAAGTATATTTATCTTCAGTTCATGAACCACTTTGACAAAAAGTCAACAAAGATAGGAAAGTAACTCTTTTCCAAAAGAGTATAGCTCTATCTAGTCCATCATATCATGTAATACATCTGATCATGAAACGAGTCTATATGTAAGAAAACTTGGCTATAAACAGCGTTCTCTTCTTCGTCTAGCTTGAACACCACTAAAACATCTGTTATAAGCATGTCTACATCCGAAACTCTCGTCACACACAACAAAATCCGAAATCGTCTGTGTTCTTAATCATCCTCTCTTTCTTCAGCCTTACTATCTCATATCTGGCTTCAAATCTTTTTACAACTCAACCGAGAGAGCTCTTCTAGCTCCATTGGCCTAGTTACAACTCAATTCCAAAAGCATACCCAAGACACGTGACAGCAAACCCTCCCTTTGGACCCAGCATCACGTCCATTCGTCCACCATGCCAACTCAACATCCACATCAGCATCACTAATGACTTTCCTCCTGAGCTGCAGCTTACACTCAAATGTTTCATGTGTGTCACAATCCAACCGGAATATGTATGGCCTTCGTTCCAGAATAATAAGTGTTTCGTCATGTATATCCTTGTGCTCCTAGTGTTGAACCAAGATTTCTGCTCAAACTGCTTGTCAACCACAATATATTCATAGTTCAATAATATCTAATGCGCATTTCTCTATAGAATAATTAATGCCCTCACGGTAGTTTTGTTACGTACTTACGTTCCAACCTTTAAATCTCTCATTATATTGTATAGGAGGAAAAGTTGTTTGATGAAGTATCATGAGGGTCGAGTAGTGGGTGTTCTCGTTTGAGGTGATATATTGTTTACATATAATATATAGTGTGATATTGTTATATTTATAACATGTAAACACATGCTTTGTTTGACTAATCTACTGATATATTAATATTAATAAACACATGCTTTGTGTTTCTTCCAAATGCATGCTTTCCAAACACATGCTTTCTGTTTCTTTCAAACAATGGTTGAACTACCACACGCCGATCTGTTTGCTCTTCCTTTCCTTGCTATAGAGTCCGATGGTTCTTGCCAAGTTTCAAATCTGAATGATTCTTCTTCGAATCTACGTATTGTTCTTAATACATATTAATTATTGCAACATAACTGAAATTATTTTTCTCTTCTTGTGAGGGTTTGGACTCATCATGTGTTAGCCTCAACAAAAAAATTCAATAGTTATCACTTTTTGTCTAGATGCCTAAGTTTGATAGAGGAAAGAAGAGAGGTTCAGATGGGTTTTATCACGGGAACGGACACGGACAAACAAAGCAATTTGAATATCAATGTTTATGTTTAGGCTCCCACAAAAAAACACCAATATTTGGTAGAAAATAACATTTGGATCCTCATTTTTTTGGGGATGTCTTTAAATTTAGTATTAGTTTATGTTGAAGTCATCTATGAAAAGTTATTGAATGAAGATGGTCTTACAATGTTTATGACTAATACAAACTGTGACTTTATTATTAGATTATAAAGAATTTAAATTCAGACGATGATATAACAACAAATTATGCATGAATATTGCATGTTTATCATATTTTTTTCATCTTGACATCAAATTTCAATTTTTTTTTTAACTATTTTATATAGAGAATTGAATCTTAAAATAACTTAAAAAATCAGTCAATTAGTTTAAATTTGTTTTAAAATGATTCATCAGTGAATTTTATAAGAAACTAGATAATGACCCGTCCGATGTACGAATTTAAAGTTTTGTAAATAGAATTAAATTTAATAAAGAATTTATTGTACATTATTTTTTTATTATTATTTTTTGCTATAATACACTGATTTATATCCATATACAAATCTTTTATGTATGTTACCATTAAAAGTGTATTTTTTACACCTAGATATACTCTATGTTACAAATATATTATTTACCACCACCTAGAAAATGTCTATATGAACCAATTAAGCCAACTATTATATATATCTTTACTTTCACTTTTGCATAGTTTCTTTTATCACTAAAATTGTTGGCTCAAAACATTTTGAATAAAAAATAAATTACATCACAATAGTGTATGACTAACCATAGAGAGAATCTCGGTTCTGCCCTCCTCCCTTATGAAGAGAATCTTGCGTCCAACCTCTTCCACCATGGAGAGAACCTTCGTTCCGCCTTCCTCCCTTGGGGAGATAACCTTACATCCAACCTCCCCCACCTTCCTCTCTTGGGTAGATAACCTTGCGTCCAACCTCGTCCACTATAGAGAGAACCTCGGCTCTGTCTTCCTCTTGTGTGGAGAGAACATGTTCACGTCTTTTAGCTATCTCAAAGTGGCTTGCTCCAGCAACCAATGAAACTAAATACCATTTTCCAACGTCACAAAATCTTTTGATAGTAACTAATGTTAAAATTCCCAATGTATTCATGAAAATTTATTTGAAACACTATGTTGTAGCCTCTGTCTCCAAGCTCCTATGGATTTATCAACAATAATTTATGTTTTTCCAATATATCTATGTTTGTTGTAGGCTTGTGTTTGATTAGCCTATTTTATTTCTCCTTTTTCTCCTTTTGAAATTGAACGAATCGTAACAATTATGTTTGCACAAAAAAAAGGTCTATGACCAACCAATCAAGGTTGAAAAATTAGAAAAAAATAATTTGATATAATTAATGAAATAATAGAAAATTATAAGCACATTAATATATGAATCTCAAATAATTCAAAAATGAAAATATAAATTAAACAAAACAATATAAAGCTGCTATAATAAATTTTAAAATATAGTATTAGAAAAAGACGATTCATATATTAATGTTAAATTTTTTTTGGTCAACATACTAATATTACCTATTCCAAACTGTAAGTAGGAGTATATTTTGGTTTAAAAAAATAAGAAAAATTTGTCTTCCCATCAAAAAGGTTTGACCAATAGAACAAAGTTGAAAGCAATATTTTTGAATAAATTATTTTGTTAGATGAATAATATGAGACGATCTATGTTTATATAGAAGTGAGTATTTACATTTTTTATAATTAATAATTTTCTGTATATTTTCCTTAATCCCTTTTTTATGTTTTTTGTAGAATTAATAACTTCAAATTAAAATAAGTAAATAATTTTATAATTTCGAATATTATGAATTATATATATATATATATATTCTCCTTATAATTATTTAAAAAAACTGCTTGATTTGGATAATTTTTTTTATAATTATCTTTTTACATTATTAATATTGTTTAAAACAAATTTTCTGTTTTTTGTTGTAATCTTAAATTTTCTATTAAATATTAACTTTTATACATGTCAAAATCTCATATTAGTAATTTAACACGTGTCAAAATCATGGTAATGACTAACTTTCAAAATCCAACTTTATATAATAAGATTCTATATATATGGGGAAGAAAAATAGTGAAAAAAAACTGATGGCTTTTATTTTTGTTCTATTTTTAAAGTGACGTTCATGGGGCTTTAAAAAATACTGAAAAGAATAAAGCCAAAAACTAATTAAGAACCTTACAACAACTAATTAAATAAAACGAAAAAAAAAAAAAACCTCATTGGTAAAAAAATCTGTGAAGACTTTCAAAACTTTTTACCGTCACAGTGCAAAACCAATGTCACCCTCACAGAATCGATCGTTTCTCTCTTTCTCCCTTTTTGTCAAATACTGTCATTGAGAAGGGATCTAAAATTCCATAATATGGCCTCTCCGGTCTCCGCTATCCCTTGAACCCCATGGATATGGTCCACTCACGGATGATGGTCTTCTTCAGCCGTTGGCGCAGAGAAGAAGAAATACCCATTCGCATTCCCATTCCCATTCCTGGTCCAAGCTTCCTTCAGATCTCCTACAATTGGTGTTTGACCGCCTTAGTTTCGCAGATTTCCAACGAGCTAAATCAGTCTGTTTCTCTTGGCAATCAGTTTCAAGAAACTCTCAGCCAAATAACCAAATCCCTTGGATGATTCGATTCCCTAAGGGCAACGATCCCGACCACAACAATTACTGTCTCCTTTTCAACCCTGAAAAAAAATACAACATGTACAAAACTCCAAACCAAGGCAATGATTTCGCCAAGAGCTTTTGTGTGGCAACTTACAAAAGCTGGCTTCTCATGCAACCACAGTATAAATACATGGACGACCATCGGTTTAATCTTTATATTCTCGATCTTTTAACCGGCGAGAGAATCAATCTACCCACTTTCGAAACAGAGTATGGACTCACCTGTCCTGTATTATGGATCGACGAGAAAACCAAAGACTACTTAGTTAGCACGGGGACGGCAGTTCCATGACGTAACCCGGAAACGTTTCAGGTACAGGGACGGCGAAGAAACGACACGGAAACGTTTCTATTGTAAAATAGGGAATTTAACTGTTTTTCTTCCATTGCCCGAAAAAGAAAAGGAAAATTAACCTTTTAAATATTATACAATTAGGGTATTACAAATATCGTTTGAAAAAAAAAAAAAAAAGTTTACAAATATCAATGTTCTATATATCTCATCTTTTTGCATTCTTACTGAACCAAAACACACAAACTTCTCTGTTTTTTTTTGTTAAGACAAACTTCTCTGTTTAGCTTTGAGAATGAGTTTCTCAAAAAATAACTTATTTTAATTATTATTTAATATATTATAGTCATGTTTTGTTTCATGAAAATTATGTATAAGTGACTTTATTTATTTTATTTTACTAATTTATGGATATTTTTATATTTTATATATTATAAAACTGACATACCCCTGCCGTACCCGTACCCCTAAAAATTTAGTTTGCCGTTTTCTGTCCCCGTCCCCGTACCCGTATCCCGTATCAGTACTCGTCTCGGTGCAGCATAGCTTAGTTATTGGAATGGCTGACGAAGACTATGCCATTTCTTTCAAGAGAGGAGACAACTCGTGGAAACAAATCCCAACCTTGTCAGGTATCGAAGAGTGTTTTAGCATGGTTTACAAGGATCACAAGCTCTACTGTCTCAACTATTATAACCTCAAGATCTTCGATTTTTCTCAAGACAACACTCCGGTTAGAGTTTTCAAAACTAGCGTAAGTGGATGCTTAAAACAACCAGGAGGTTTTTGCATGAGACTCCCTGGAATCCCAAGGAAGGACCAGGCGGCTCACTTTAAGGACAACTTGGTAGTCACGCTAACCGGAGATGTCTTAATCGTTAAGTGCCATCGTCCTAGTTTTTCCGAGATATGGGAATTTGAAATCTACAAGATGTTAGGGAACAACGAGTGGGAGGAAGTTTTTTCTTTGGGAGACGAGGCGATGCTTTTGGATTTGGGTATCACAGTGCTTGCTAAGGACATGCAAGGAATCAAAAGCAATTCCATCTTCGTAGTCGACCTCGGTTCAAACACGGTCGAACTACCCCACCGGTTTGTTTGCTCTTCCTTTCCCTGTTCCAGAGCTCGATGGTTTTTGCCAAGTTTTAAACGAGAATGATTCCTCATTTGTTTTTTTATATCTACGTGCGTATTCTCTTAATATTTAATTGTTACAAAATTTGGTAGAGTATTTCGTTTTCTCTTCTTGTGGGTTTGGAGTAATTAAGAAATGAAGAATAAAGCCAACAAAACCATCCTTGATGACATATAGAGTAATAATAAATTAAGCCATGAACACAATAAGGACGCTTTCCAATGGCCTGAGAACCAGAAAAATATTTAAAGGTAAGTTTACTTGCAAAACAGACAAGTACGTACCAAGTTCGTATGATGATGAAAGATATTACTCACAACTCACAAGGTATACGGTGTGTTATCGATAATTTGATCGTGATTGTCTCCTTCTCTTCTGTGGTTTACCAGTACAAGTAACAAGTCCCTATCCCTAACCCTTATGGTTGTAGCCACTATTGGAGTTGGAATGGTAGGTCTGATGGTTCTTGTATGGTCCGCGAGTTACCTCATTCTATAATTCTACGATATTTATGTAATCTAGACAATAAAAATAAAATAAGTTTGACGTAACGGTCAAGAAACAAGTATCAACAACCGTAAAAACGACCAATATTAGATGTGGTTGGTCGCTCTGGACTGCGAAAAGGCAGTAACAAGAAGTCACTTTGTTATCAAAAATCAATAATCAAGAATCAATAAATCTTACTCCCACCCCAACAACGGTTAATAGCTTTTATAAACCGATCACACCCACCAAAATCAGTATAGCCATAGTATTCATCTCTAAATTTAGCAAACATCACCTCAAGCTTCCTTCCTCCCAAGTAACTTCCACTGAGTGCTAACGCCTTCTTTTTGCCTTTTTTTAAAATTCATGAAAGCAAATCTGTAACAAGAAAATATACGTTTTTTAGTTTACATTTAACTTGAGTTCGTTGTCACAAATTAAAAAAAAAAATCTAGGAAGAAAGTCTCAAACCCTATGGAAACACCGGTTTCACACACTATGGGAACAAAAACCCTTGTGATCTCTCCACACGATCCGAAATGGTTACTCAATGCATTCTTGATTTCATCCCTAGGAAATTTAGAATTAAATCCCTTAACGAAAATGGTTTTCTCATTGTTTCCCTCTGCCTCTTCACATTCAAAACCACAAGTATAAATCGGTTGCTTCTTTTTCCTTGGGGCATCTTTCGGTTTATAGACACATTTCTTTAGAATTAAACAGGTCATCAGCTATATAATGTGTCGTAAACAGTAAAGTGTTAATTGTCAACTTACAAAACACATACAACAGCTACAACCAAATAACCAATATAAAAAACCTATACCTCAGGTAAAGTAGCTCTTTTCCATAGAGAGGTCTCTAGGTTTTAAGTTTTGGTAAAAGAAAAACATTTCTTTTAGTTAAACTAGGTTAGTACCGGCGCTACGCCGCGGGACTGTTTTATATTATATTTTTATTTTTATTATTTTTGGATAATTTTATATGTGTTTGTAATTAAAAAAAATATTAATATAGTTTTTGACAATGTTTATTGGTAATATTTTTGGTTTTAGGTTTTTGTTATTATGTGTTGTTAGTTTATTATTGTAATGAAATTGTAGATTAAAATCAATTTTTTTTCTTGTATTAGGATGTATTGGAGGACCATTATTATTATTATTGTTAGTTATTTTATTTTATTTTATCAATTTTGACTTTTGCTATTTAATGTTTTTATCAACACCGTGGAGATTTTTAAGAATTTTTTGTTTAAAAAATTGTTTGATTGTGTTATATCAACTCTACTTCCTTACATGTTTATGAGATTAGTTAATTAATTATTAAACATATAATGAAAATATGTTTTTTCTCACCTCGGAAAAATTAACTCATATGAGTCGAACTTGTGTTCAAAATTGTTCGACCATTCTTTCGTTGGGATATGAAACTTTATAGAATATTTTTAGTCAAAAAAGAAATCCATCAAAAACATTTTTTTTTGTCATTGACATTTCCTTTTTGGGGTTTATGATTGAGATGATGGTGGGCTCTGGTTCACCTTACGTAAAAGTAAAACCCATTTTGGTTATATATACTGAAATCAGTCGTCGATCATAAATACTACTGGTGTCTGCTAAGGAAGGTTCTCGTTGAAACAAAGTTTGAACCAGTTTGGTTTATAAATTACGGTCAAGTTTGGTTTAATTTCATTTAGGTGATGTTGTTTATTTCACATGGCAAAATAATATGCTATGTGCTTCATTTAAAAAAAAAAGCTATTAATTTATTAAAAATTGACAAACAAATCAAAATATTAAAATATATACCCAAGCTTTTTAGTATTGATTGTAGTATTGTACACATATGTTGTCTTTTTTTTTTTTTGTAATTGGTCATCAATATGTCGTCTCTTTCTCTCTTTGTCGTCCTTTATTCTTGTTGCAGGTTTTAAATTTACACAATTTTTTTGTCATTCATTAACATTTTTTAAATTTACAGATTTTTTTTTAAAAAGGAAAATTTTAAATTTATGGAAATCAAAGAACTAAAAACAATATCCCACGTCGGTTAAAAATTTTTTAGACAATATTTCAGAACTATTAAAAATAAGATTAATATGCTTCCAACAACGAATGAGCATGAAAGCTTAATTTATCAGGCGTCCAAGTTTAAAAGTTTTATTTGGTTTGATCTATTTTTTTATTTGATCAAATTAAATTTTAAACAGTTTCAAAAAAATATTATAATATTTAAAATTTTTAAAAGTTTAAATATTATAAATATTGAAACTTTTAAAAGTTCCTAGCTTTTAAAAAGTTTTTAAATATTATAAGTTTTAAATTTTAAAAGTTTAAAATATTATAAATATTAAAAAAAATTAAAAGGTTCAAATTTTATATTTCGAAACCTTTTAAAAGTTTAAAATATTATAAATATTGATGCAAAACATAAATTATCTTATTTATCTACATTTATGCTTTTTATTTCTTATGAGCTGTAAAACATATTTTTGTGTATGATTTTATAGATGAGTTAATATTCTTTCATTAATTTTTTTATTTTTGGGTCTAAGGAAGAAGGATTGACATCGCAAGACCTTAATTTGATGTTTGAGTCAAATTTTGAGGTTTAAAGAAGAAAAATGGACGACAAACACACATGTTTTATTAGCTATACATAGGCATGACCAAGGTTACGGTTGTCACGGTTAAGTTTTATTAACCATCGGTTATGGTTAGAAATTTTTGTAACCTTAACCAGAACCGTTTAACTACGGTTACGGTTCAAGCGGTTACTGTTATATACGGTTACAGTTATTTGATAATATGATACAGTTGATATTATTTGATGATATAATATAATTGATATTATTAATTTATAATTAATATGTTCTTATAGTGTACTCATATTTCTATATATCATATGATTCATATTAAATAAATAATTATTAGTATATTTTATTATGTTTTTAAAATATTATAAACCAAGTAAGGATTTTGGTTTGAGAAGTTTCTAAATGCGTGGATCTAAAACCAAATAAGTATATGGATAAAATTGTCAATAATTGGGTGCATGTGTTGACTATGCTGGTAATCATGAATTTTACAAATTTTATGAGAAAAGAAATGATTTTGTTCTTGGAGTTTGATGGGTTAACAAGTTGTGTGGTAGTCTAAAAAAAAAGTTTTTCAGTGGAAGAATGTGAAGAAGTTGACGAGGAAGAAGAAGAAAAAGAGTATAACGAAGAACCAAACGGTAAAAGTTACGATGACAATTAACACAAAATTTGACAATGAAAATGACAAGAAAGAATATGAAGAATAAGAAAACATTGAATAAAAAACACGAAAACATAGATGGTAGCGATCAATTAAATATGAAAACGAATTAAATTCATGATTATAAAATTGTTTCGTTTTTTTGGTGGTCAAAGAAAATGGTTTAGGATATGTGAAGTCATCAGTTTGATTTGCCTCGCCTGGACGTCAAGTTAAATTTATGATTTTTTTTATCAGATTTGATTTTATAACACAGCCGATTTTTATATTTAAAAAAATTGTGTATCTGAAATTTATTTTTTTCCTTAGTAATAATTTCAATTTTTTTATGAGATAATATTTTATTATCGTAATCAATCATATATAATTTTTATCAAAATATATCAAATAAACCCACGCGTAGCGTGGGTTCAAAACCTAGTATAGGTTGAAAAAAGATTATAAATTGATCAATTCATGGGTTATATGAATACATTTAAGAATATCCCAAAGAATTCTCTTAATGAGAATATTCCAATAATTTATACAATTTCCAAAGTAAAATCTTTAGTATTCCATGTATTGTTACAAAATATATACTGTTAGGCATACAAATATACGATTAGGCGTAAAAAGGAATAAAATCTTGACAATTTATCACGCTTAATCGTGATTTCCGAGATCTTATTGCAGTTGAAAATAAAATCTTACCTAAGCACGGATCGTATTAAAAAACTTTCACCAAACATGTTCAAAAATTAAAATAAAAACAAACAACAAACATAATCATTTCTTATACATGAAATTACAAAATTAACAATACAAAACTTACAAAATATATGTGTTTTTCAAACCATCATATTTAGCATATGATTTTATTACATAATGTTTTATCAAAATACTTTTACAAACAATCATATAAATTATATTTTATTCTAAAATAATAATATAAATAAAAAGAATTTCAATCCATACAGTAAAAAGTTACACGTTACGTCCTCCTTCATTTAATATCTTTTTGAGTGGCATATATAATATAAGTACATGTTTATAACTGCTTGCTTTATTTTGATCATCAGCTGAATATAATTCATACTAACAACTAATGAGCTAAGAGTGTCTGCAAAAACGTATAATCGTAGAAAAAACATAAACAAAACTGAAGAAGATACAGCAAACAAGTTTTAGAGTACAAGAGACATGCAACGGAAATTACCCAAAAACCCGGTTCTACATATTAAGGACACCGACCAAGTGAGATCTTAAAAAGAAGCTTTAGACCTTGCGGACTTGGATGTTATGTGTCGATTGAGATCGCCAGATTGGCTGTGTTCCACTCTGTACGATTGCTATTTGCTCTCCCTTCTTCACCATTCCTTGTTTCTGTTTCATCCAAAGTTCAACTCTTAAATCCCAATAAAACACTAAACGAAAGCTATATCTAGTTGGGGGAGATGGATTTTACCAGTAGTGTAGCCAAAGCATTAGCAAAAGTTTCTTCTGCATCATCTGCGAACTCCATATATATGGGGCATACGCCTTGATACAAAGCTAATCTTTGCTGTATTTTTTTCCTGCAGAGCAAAACCTCTACTGTGAGTTTCTAAAACAAAACACTTGTCAAAGTAGTCAATGTTGTAAAAGATGGAATACTTACTCATTTGTGAAGGCATAGATTGTGCCGGAAGGACGATAGTGACTTAGCAATATAGCCATGAAACCAGTTCTGGTGAAGACAACAGTTGAAGTGCCAAGCGTGTTGGACATCATGGATGCATGGTATGCAAACATCTCACTCATATGGTTCTACAGAGATTAAAAAACATGTTCTTGTTAGTACAGATTAGATAGCAGATAGACTTCCCTACATAAATACTCAATGGTGCAAAGTTTCAAGAGTAGAGAGAGAATCAGGCGCAGCTTACCTTGAAGGCTTGACCAAGATTAGGTGGCATATCACCGCTAGTAATGGTCGCTTCTGTTCGCAATGCAACAGTGTGCATCACTCCAGCAGCTTTCAATGGGAACCTGATACCAAGTAAAGTTCAGATTAATGTGTATTTACACTAAATCAGTAGATTAGCTGAAAAAAATCTGCCACTTACTTTCCGTGAGCAGTTTCTCCAGAAAGCATTACTGCATCAGCACCTTCTCTAACAGCGATAGCAATGTCTGAGACCTCTGCCCGGGTTGGAGTTGGATGAACTATCATACTCTCAAGCATGTTAGTCGCAACAATAACAGCTTTTCCCATGCTACGGCATAGGTTAATGATCTTCTCCTGTATTTTCAAAATCAAAGCAGAGTTTTAACTGCAAGAAAATTTGCCGCATGTTCTATATCTGAGGAAATTGCAAAACTTGTTCTTTGGTTTATCTTAAATAAGAGGCAAGTGCTAACCTGAAGAATGGGGACTTCTTCAATTGGAAGCTCTGCACCAAGATCACCTCTAGCAACCATTGCCTGGAAGACATACACAAAATCTAATTAGACAATCACATGCACAAGGGCCATTCCAACCAGAATATATATTATTTTTTTAAAACAATATCCAACCAGTTGCTCTCACATAAGGAGATTATGTACTGTAATACGTATAAAAGCAAAAAGAACAAACTAGAGAAGGTTGACAGAAAAGATCACCCCATCTGATGCTGTGATAATGGAGTGCAAGTTAGGTATGGAGTCAGCACTTTCAATCTTCACTATCACGTGTATGTCGGCACCACAATCTGCAAATATTGGTAACAAAAAATCTCAAGATTAGAATGAAAATCATAGGCAAACCATTCACTTAGGACAGGCTTGTGGTTCCACATATTTACTTTGAAGGTATTTCTTCAATTCGTGTACCACTTGAGCATCTTTGACAAAGGACACCGCATAAAAGTCAACTTTGTTCTCCACTCCAAATTTAATATCCTCCCAATCCTTCTCTGCAAGAAGAAAATACTTACACAAAAAAATAAGTATCAGAATAAGATCTTTCAGACTTAAATATGCAACAGTTCAATCTAAGCAACAAGAAAAAGTGAAAAAGAGAGTTAACACAGAAATTCTAACCAGTGATAGAAGGTAATGTTGCACTCTTTCCTCGGACATTCAAGTGTCTCCTTGACTTAAGTTCTCCACCATCAACAACTTCACATTTCACAGAGTCTTTGGTCTTAGACGTCACCATAAACGACATCATACCACCTGGAACATAGTAATAGAGCCATCAATATAGTGGAAAAGACTAAACCAAGTGCATCTCTTTCAGAGGCATGTCAAAGGAGATCTAAACCCTTTTACACCAAACATTAAAATATACTTACCATCAACAAGGAGCATGTCACCCGCTTCCACATCATTGACGAAATCATCATAGTTAACACTGACACAACTTGGTGTGCTGACACCTCTCTCAATAGTAAAAGTAAACTCTTGACCTGGATCTAACATAATTGGTTGGGGTAAATCTCCACTCCTAACTTCTGGACCCTATGGAACAATGAAACTAAATCGTCAAACAAGATACATGACTGAGAAGACAAACTCTGAATAAAATGGGAAACAAAAAAAAACAAACCTTGGTGTCAAGCATAATAGCAATGGTGTTGTCTTTAGTCTGTGCATTGTATTCTTTAACCAAATCAATAACCTTCTTATGTGAAGCATGATCACCATGAGACATGTTCATCCTAGCAACATTCATCCCAGCTTCAGCCAATTTCCATATCATCTCTCTTGTGTTGGTAGAAGGACCAACGGTGCAAACAATCTTTGTCTTCCTCCTTACAGTCGGCTTCGACCACATCCCTACCGATGTGTCACCAAACTGCTGTATCTCCAACAACCTCTCCAGCTGCTCCTCTCTCTAAATCCACATTGAACCCAAAACAAAAAAAAAAAAAAAAGGGAAAAAACATATAATCAGCTTACACATATGAAATCTACACAAAGCATCAAAAAATTCTCAGTAAAACCTAAACCATAGACTTTAAAGCTGTCTCATCCAACATCAACTCGAAATGGATAGTTATTATTGGTGAAAAAGATCAAATTAAAACGCTATCTCAACTAGTACAAAACCCAACACCCAAAAAAGACAAAACACATAGCCGCATACAAAAAAGCATACAAGGCTTATTACACATACGTTAGGCACATCTTCAGGAGAAACAGGAATCACTTCAGTCTCAACACGAGCAGATCTCACAGTGGTATCAATCACTCTTCTGCTTCTCAAAGAGACTCTTCCACTTCTCTTCGCTTCGTTTCCAAGAACCTTCACTGCAAAACTCGCCGGCTTCAAAAGCTTCTTCTCGGATCTTGTAGACACAGATCCACCGTTGTTGAAACACAAGATAGAGCCTTGAATCGACCTGGTAGCAACCACTTGAGCCATTTCTGTTTCCGAAGAGAAGAAGGATCAATGAATTCGAAGAATTGTGAAGTTACAAAAGAATGAGAAGAGAGAGAGAGGTGTCGTAAGCTCAGAGAGAGTAGTGAAGGATTTGGTTCTTTTCGGCGGAACTTACGAAGACGAAGGAGAAAATTGCTTTGTTCGTATCGAAACGTAACAAATCATTAAGTAGTTGGAAAATTTTGATTAGAACTAATAAAAAAAAAAAAAAAAAAAAAAAAAAGACAAAACTCAAAACGGCGGTGTATTAGTTGGCCCACTTTATAAGCCCATTAATATCATTGGGCCAAATCTCTGCGTTTTGTTTTGACTTGACTTTTTGAGGACTGCGAAATGGCGGGAAAATGTCTGTAGCTATTCGCGCTCACAAAGAGCCCTAATCACTGATGAGAGAAGCTGAGCCATTTTGTTGATACAGTCTCCGGTTAATTTCATTGAGCGTTTTGATTTCAATTTCGCGAATCTGAGGAAGAAGATGGATGTGGAGGAGAGAATCTCAACGAAGAAAAAAATGGATTTGGAAGGGTTATCAGTAATCTGCAGCGATCTAGGAGTACCCGAGGAAGACGAAGATAGAAGAAGGATTGGGTACTCTAAAAGTGATTACTGTCTTGATAATTTGAAAGATTTACTTCGATTTCTAAGACGCGACGATCCTGAGAGCAGACAAGTTTTCAAACAAGTCTGTTCTTGGAATATAGTCGCTAAAGATTTGATTCCGATCATTGAGCATTACCAAGATGAGCATAGCTTAGTTTTAAATGCAGGTACCTTTTTTTTTTTTTTTTTTTTTTTGGTATACATTAAAATAAAAGTTTTGTAATTTTTTTGCTGATGAGATTTGTTGTGGATTCAGTTAAGGTGTTGGTGTTTCTTACGATGCCTATAGAGACTTCTTCAGATGATATTCCTCAGCAGTTAGAGTATTTATGGGGTTTGAAGTCTGCGATTACTTTTAGTAACATTGTTCCAGTGATTGTGTCTTTGCTTGAAGCTCCTCTCGAGAGCTTGGAATTGTAAGTTTTTATAACTCGTTGTTGTGTGTTTAAGTACTTGCTGAGTGGGTACGAACCCTTTCTGAACTTGATGCTTATGGTTTTCAGAGATGTGTTCAATGAGGAAGATTGGAAATTGGTTCAGCTTGTGCTTACTTTATTCAGAAATTTGCTGGCTATTCATGAGATATCTCCGATTCAGAAAGCTGGTGAATCGACTTGTTACTTTTTGTCGCTGAGGGATCAGTTTCTTGAACTTTTGTCTCGTGAGAATGTGATTGATATATTTCTTGTGATAACTCAGACGATTGAAGGTTTTGATAGTTTGTTGAGGCATGACAACTTACTTCTCCTTGAAATTTATCATTATATTCTTTTGGGTCAAGACATGGAGCTCGTTGCAAAAGCTCCTGAGAAGGTTAGTGTTTCAACTAGATCATTAAGATTTCTGAGATTGGAACATGGTTTTGTAATGTTGGTGTTGATGCTGATGTCGATCATCATGTTTTGTTTTGGCAGTTGGACCAAGGGAAGAAAGCTTCTGTTGATAGTTTGAAGACATTGATGAAGGAGGAGGAAGTGAAACGAAAGCTTGCAAGACTCAACAATATGAGTCAGCGTCATTCAAAATTTGGTGGGACATTCACTCGGGTTGCCATGGTATCGTTTCTCGCAATGGTTCTTAAATGTCTTTGTTGTGTAAAAGATGGTAATTTAAATGAGATTTTTTTTTTTTTTTTATAGGATGGCACTAAAGCTGTACTAAAGGGAATACCTTCTACTGCGGAGAGCACAATGCTAAAGCCTCAGCAAGGTCGTGGAGCTGCAGAAAAGATTGTCTGGGAACATGGACCAATGTCTGTGACAAATGACAATGTTTTGAAGTTGTTACATGATTTCATCAATCAGTTTATGTCAGGAGGATATAATGGTATGTTTCACAATAGAACAGTGATATTTTGCTTGTACTTTGTTTCAAGCACCCTGATGCTGATACCAGTGTACCATATCTCTTAGTTCTGATGCGGTCAGTGTGTGAAGATATTGAAAAGGAGCACCCCTCCATTCAAAATAGCGACATCATTACTTTCTTTCAAGTTGCACAGTCCGTCACCTCTTTTCAGTTTCACAAGTCCTCGGCTTCTAACGTGAGTAATTGAGCTACGTTCTTTGGTTTTATCTCCCTCTCATCTTTAAGTTGCTATGCATTTAATTTCTTTCCTTACTACAAGGCTGAATCTCCGTTATTTTATGGTTGTCTGGCTATGTCTCTTTTACAGCCAGCAACAAGATCGGAAGAAACTTCTGAACTCTCTACCAATCAGAATGCTGGTGTAAACTGTTCTAAGAATGACATTTGTGCGCCAATTGCAGCAACGATTAACGACAGAATGTTTTTACTTGTCATTTCAAAATGGCGCAGTGCATTTGATGGTCTGAAGGAAACTAAAGAATTTAAATTTTTATCTGCAGCAGGTTCTCTTATGAAAACCATGGTATGCAATATCCATGCATCAATCTATTCTTGCTTCTGCATTTTGTTTAGCAATTAATAGCCAATACTCATGATGTGCATTGTTCACCTGCTTTTCAATGCAGCTTTGCTTGTTAGATCTGGTAATTAGATTGCAACCTGAAGACTCTAGAGAAGCTTTTACTGTCCGCATCTTGCTTTATAAGTTGTTTTATGACCAAACTGACCAAGGGATGTGCCAGTTCATCCTGAATCTGGTGAGAAGTTTTGATACGCATAAGCAACCTAAAAGGTTGGCCTCTGCTTCTGTTACTTATATTTCCAGAATCTTGCGGTCATGTAGTATTTTGCAACAAGTGATTTGTCAATTCTTGTAGTGTGATACATATAATTTGTGAATCTTGGTACATATAACATAATCGTGACACACAGAACGCATGTTCTTGTTTGACTTGTTAAATGTTTAACTGAAAACCTCATTTTAATGGCAGGACGTGTATGTTCTTTATTGTACATTTAACTTGCTTGTAATTACTTTTATTTTTTGCCAGTGAGCTTGGAGATCTGGTGGAAAGCATCCATGTAATAGTAGGCCTTATGGAAAACCTTCAAGGGCGTGGAACTTTGAGGGTATGTAACTGCT
Organism: Camelina sativa; assembly: GCF_030686135.1. Classification (NCBI taxonomy): domain Eukaryota; kingdom Viridiplantae; phylum Streptophyta; class Magnoliopsida; order Brassicales; family Brassicaceae; genus Camelina; species Camelina sativa. The sequence continues at coordinate 43,260,951 of NC_141890.1, read as the reverse complement.
TGGATATGAAACTCTTATTAGATTAGATATAAAGCTTTATTAACATGCATTAAGGGAAGAAACGCAATATTTCAACCAAATGTCTGTTTCATCCCCCAGGTTTCAAAAAAATCAAGGAAGGCAAGAAAGAAAAAACCCATGGGAAATAAGGAGGCCACAGTGTATGAACTGTCTGAAAATCATCCAGGTACTTCAAATGAAGCTAGCACCGCAAAAAGCATACCGGTGGTTGATTCAACAGTTTCCACGGAGGATGGACCAATGAATGTGCCTCCCAATAATCCAGGGGCATCAAACCTAAGGACTGAACCTGATGAAAATCAACAAACGCACAGCCCTAAGTCAAATCATGTGGTCGATGATCTGTCTTGCGGCAGTGACGATTCTTCTGACGGTGAAGAGCAAACAGCAACAGATGAAGTTGATTTTAAGGTTTCCACATTTATTTCTGCTTTTGCCAGCAACAGCATCATTCAAAACCTATGCTGGTTGCTTAAGTTTTACAAAACCAACCCAAAACAGACGAATCACCACATAATAAGCATACTGCGGAGGATTACAGAAGACTTGGAGCTCTCTCCCATGTTGTATCAGGTCAGTGTTTTAAATTATATCCCAAATTGCTACATTTCTTAGTAAATTTTTTGCATCTTCCTCACTACTTTATTGGGTTAATTTCGCAGCTTTCACTGGTAATAACATTCCATAAGATCCTTGATGAGCAGAAATCTTGTCCCTGCAAAGACTATGAAAATATAGTTACCTTCCTGACAGATCTGGTTAGAAATATGTTGAAGAAAATGAAGTCACAGCCTCTTCTCTTTGTGGAAATTCTCTTCTCAAAGACTCGCAAAGAATGCCATTACATAAATGCGGAATATATGTTGCATGAGCTTGGCCATCTAAGAAAACAAATGGGAAATCAAGAAAAGGTCGCCGGAACCGAGGAAAATGATATACCATCAGAGAAAGGATGGACTCGCCGAAGCTTAGCAGATGCTCTAGGTGATGATGAAGCTGATGTCGTGATTTCTTATGATCAAGGATTTCAAAAGTAAGAAAGTGTTCCATCTTGTAGAAGAGAAACTCTTTATGATATTAGTGTTTGTGCCTTATGTTTCTTGTTAGCTGGATATACTGTTTATCTTTATTTGCTAACGCATGCAACTTTTTCATGCTGCAGTGAAGAAGATCACATGGTGGAAGATGATTCTGCAGGACCATCTAAAAGAAAGCGAAGACTTGTTCTTGATGGTGATATGGAAATAAAAATTAAAGACCTATACGAAAGGTATGTTTTGTTTGACGAGAGGAGTAGTTGCTGAACAGAAATCATTCTCTATAAAGTGCACTTCTAATCTTAGTTATAAGCATTGATTCATGGTTTTGATTTCATGAGCATTGGACTCAGATTGCTACATATGAGCCAACATGTGCTACAGTTTGGTTTAATTGGCTGCTTAATTTATTTGTTGCAGGTTCAAAGATGATAAAAATTGCAGCCGGCTAATTGCTGAAAATTTGGATCCTGATGGTGGAATCTCTGCTGCACAAGTAACCAACAAGCTTAAACAGCTAGGTCTAGAAATAAGGAAAAGGCTTCGGCGTGGTGATAGCTCTATCCAAGCAAATGAAGGCACAAATGGAAATGATTATCCAGATCACCTGGATGCAACATCATTTCAACAACCTTCGTGAGTATCTCTTAGAGTTGATGGAATTTCGAGACTTAAAACAGATCTAGTTTTGGATTATAACGACTCTTCTCTACTGCTTTTGTAACAGAAACACCAGAAAGAGAGCGAGTTCCTTTAGCAAAGAACAAGAAACACGTATTAAGGAACTATACGAGAAGTGAGTTCCAAATTTTGCCTCCTCTGCATAAATCTCTTTCTTTGCAACAGTTTTATTGACTCTGTTTGTTTTCCTATTGTTGTCTATGTGCAGGTTCAAGGACCAAAACCGATGTAGTTATTTGATTGCCAATGAATTGGGGTCTGAAAAAAAATATACTACTGCCCAGGTTTCACGTAAATTAAAGCAACTTGATCTACGTCTTCCTCGTGGTAAGAAGTCTGAAGTTGGCATGAAGCTGAAAGATGACCATGATGAATCTTCAGCAGATGAATCAGACAATGAAACATTACTAGCCTTCAAGAACAGGTAACTAAATGTTAATAACAAGATCTGCCAATGACGCCCCTCAATATCAAACTTGCTTTCTTGAACGATGCGAATTGATATGCTCGAGTGTTGTCTTCTTCTGCAGGAGGAAGAGCACAAAAAATCAGAAGAACAAGCAGCACACAAGATCAAGCGATGAGATCACTTTAGGTAGTTCTGAAGACAACACAGAAAGGTAAAACTCTCCACTCATTTTGTCTTCGCATCGGGTTTATAGACAAGATTAACTCAGAATTATAACGAACTTCTGAGCTTGGTCTCACGAGTCTGTCTCACAAATATCACACTTTTTCAAATTAGGAATGAAACTAGCCCGCATGTGCCTACCACTGATGAAGAAGAGAACAATGATCAAGACTTCATCACCCTGGAAAATAGAGAATCTGAAACAGATGTTCACATCAGTGACAATGCTCCTTCTACCCCATCTGAAGATCCAAATCTTTCATCAGATCATGAACTGGAGGATGATGAGTTAGCAGATTCCGGTGATGAGGCTGCAGCTGGTGGTGCCACCCTCACTCAAAGCCCGCTTAGTAGGAGGAAAATGAAGATGGTGCTTGATGAGGATGACTGATGAAAACAGGGCTCCCATCTTATTTTGTTTAGGTAACTTCTGTAGGGAAAACAAATCCATATGAAATAAACCTTTACTGTTAAGTAATGTATAGAAAATTAGAAAAGAACACACCAGCCACTGTAATTTTTCGAGGAAATTTTGGTTTTTATTATATTGTTCTAGTGTCTTGTTCATTTGGTTCAGATTTGTTAGGGAGGCACTCATAGTCCAATGATTCAAACTACACTCCACAAAGCAGAAGATAACAACGATCATGGTTTTGGTGTGTTTTCCTTTTTAAAAGCTGTTTTGTTTCTATGTCGCAATTAAAAACAAAAAAAAAACTATTTTTATCATTGTTTTTTGATGGCGTGTGGAAAAAAAAAAGGAAAAAAATTAGATTGACCATATACAAATACCGAATCGTTATAGGAATCACAATTATGAATCCCTATAAAACAGGAAACAAACTTTTTAACTCAAACCTAATCTCTGTGTACAGATCGTCTTCTTCTCCTCTGTCGCACCACAATTTCTAGGGTTTCTTTCGCACGTCAAATCTATAAACCCTCTGGTCCCTCTCATTCTCTCTCTAGGGCAAAGATGTGAGTTACGGAAGGAGTGAGTGATACCATAATCACTATAAGGGAAAAGCTACGTGGTAAGATTGGACGGACAAAAGTAAAAAGATATTGGCCTGGAAAAGCTCCCGAGTGGGCAGAGGAAGAAAAAGAAGATGTTGCGATACACAAGGTTGTTGTTTTGGATTGGAAGGGTGATCCGAGGCTGCGACGTTTAGCTCAGGCAAGAACTGAAAACCGTGAACAAGTTATAGCTGATCATCGGCGAATTAGACAAGCTGAGATTATATCTACAGATCAAGAAGGGGAGGAATTGAGGAACCAAGAGACTAGAGACGAGGAAGAAGATGAAGAACGAAGAAGAAGAATTAAAGAAGAGAATCTTGAAAGAAAGCAAGAGGAGGATGTACAAGAAGAAGAAGAGCTACAAGATGAAGATGAAGACGAATACGAGACTGATGATTCAGAAGAAGAGACGATGCATGTTCATGCCATGATCAAGCCTTTTTATGTACGAAAAGCTGCGAGAGATACAATAGCTGAACGTAAGCGGCTTGAGGCTGAAGTAGAAGCTTTTAAGGAACTAGCAAAGAAAAAACTTGAGATAAGAAAGATAGAGACGAAGCAAATAGTAGTTGAGGAACTTTGGAAAGATGAAGAGATACTAAACAACATGTTACTGGAGGAAGATGTGGAAACTGATGATGAAACCAATGAAGTTGAAGAGTACGAAGTTTGGAGGACAAGAGAGCTCGCTAGGATCAAGAGAGAAAGAGATGCAAGGGAAGCTATGTTGAGAGTTAGGGTTGTTGTGATGGACTTAAACGGACCAAACGTATAAAACAATTAAGCCCGTTTAATAAAATTACAGAACAGACGAAAACTACTAACATGTGGTTTATAATTTCTTCACTAACATTGCTTTCCCCCATATGATTTTGTTTTAATTTAGACTTTAGAGTTTCGTTTTGCCAAAAAAATTATGCCGTTACATAAGTTGGAAAAATGTGAAAAAAAATACTTAAGAATACATACATATGCTTGGAAAAATGGTTCATGCATGAGTCATCATCATCCATCATATCATATGAGTCTTAAAATTATTTGTGTTTAATCTATTTACTATACATAATATTATACCACCAAAATTATATTCATCATATCATCTTAAATAATATTTTTTGTTTAATCTATTTACTATACATAATATAATACCATCAAAATTGTGAATAAATAAGATTACTGAATTGTTATTTACCACCTCTTCAAGTACATTACTTTCGACGTACTGAAATAGCTACCAATGTAATTGCCCCTAACCTACTTGAAAGCAAATTTGCTTTTATAGGATTTTGTATTATCATTATTTATGTTGTTTATTAAAATAAACCACACATAATGTATAAAGGATTTGATTATATAGACTGTACCACGAAGACATGAGTACAATCTACGTACCGTCACATTATATTTAAAAACTACATTACTATTCAAACGATGGAAATGTTACGAATTAAGAGGTCGGACTATATATTGAGGCACATTTGACTACCCTCAGGTCATATATCTCACCACATGACCTGAGAGTCACATTTGACTACTCCTTTGCTCAGCCTAAATATGGTGCTTAGCCTAGAAGAATTTGCTTAGCCTAAAAATGGTGCTTAGCCTAGAAGAATTTGCTCATGTGTTTTTGTATGGGTGGTGCAGTTTTCTGTTTCGGGGCTTAGTTTTCACCAAAGCACCTGCGCAAGTACACATGCTAAAGAAACAAACGACATTAATTATTGTTAACTGTTCTGCTAACAAAATTAAACCAATTTGGGGTATAAAAGTGGAAGTGCACAACCTTCAAATTTAAACTTGGAACTGGTGTCACTTTGGAGTTTTTTTTTGGGATTTTCCCAATTTAAAAACATTTTCCTATATTGGGTGTCACATCCTGCTTGTCTATGTTCCGTTGAAGAATTGGTGTGGATGATGCTTCACGAAAGAAAACTCGGATAAATTAGGTAATTTTGTCATGGGAGAATATATGTCAAAAACTTATTAATATCTTATCCACATCTCTCCTTTCAAACTGCTTTTATTTAGTGTCATTTTTGTTTTTTCATATGGACACAAATGCAACTTTCATGCAATCCAATTATCCAAATAATTTATCTTCAATTTTTTTTTTTTAAAACTAAATATTCCATCTTTGATTGTAATGATTCAAACTTTAGTTTTTTTTTTCACTATCAGGTTTTCTTTTATTTTTTATTTTTAATTTGTATCTAAATTTGGTCTATACAAGTCATTTCCTATTAAGTCTTGTCGAAAGCTTAGGAGAGTTTCGAAATGTGTTTTGTTGAAGTATCTTGATTTCTTGATGCCATTGTGTAGAAGATTAAGGAGATGTAAATCCGCTGGAACAACCGGAAGTATCGGTATATATTCGAGGATCCATGTAACGATGTTGTTTAGGAGCATGGTTTATTCTGATGAAACGACGTCTTCGCCAAGAGTAAGTGTAGCCGCTGACTATTACTGGAGAAGGGCCTGTGACTCCGAGAGTTCTATTTACGAAGTCGTTCTTCATTGCAAGAAATCATTCGGTACGTTATAGACATATTTAACTTTTTTTGTATAATTTTATAAACTTTTATGATTATAATCATGAAAATAAGTTTATTAAGACGAAAAATTTAGTCACAATAAAAAGTATTTAGTCACAACATAAATATTATTACGAATTTGTGACGATTTTTGAATGGTTGCAATACAATCGTCACAAATGTTTAATCTATTTTGTGTTAATTTTAACAAAGAAATGAGAAGAATACATGGACTACTCTTTATTTTGTGGCGTGGACAAAGAAAATTAGGAAATTGTGATAATTGATTATCTTGCACCCTAATTATTCAAGAAGGTTTACACCAAAAAAAAACATTATTGAAGAAGGTAGTCGAGTCGATGGAAAACATCCTCCTTCATGGTAGGTAAAGAAGACACAACATACGTACATTGATAAACCATTTCATGAAAACAGAATTTCTGATTATATATGTTACCATTTTGTTTAATCTATTTACTTCATGGTAGAATTTCATATTTTGTTCCATATGCGTTGTGCATAAGTTCCAGAATTTTTAATTTAATAATAAGATACTTTTGATTTAACTTTCAATGAACGCTAAATTAAATTTATTTGTTTCATAGAAACTTGTAAAAATCTGATTTAGACAAAAACAAAACAAAAAAACTCTAGTCACTAAGGTATACTATAATTATTAGTATATTTAGACCCTTACGGATATACCTTATGATATACTGTATTACCAATATAATATTAGTAATGTTCAGTATAGTTTTAGTTAAGAACTTCACTATTAAATATCTTGTTTGTGTTTTGACATTTTTTTGCTTATTTTTTTATTTTATTTTTGCTCATTTTTCTTTAATTCTTCAAACTCTTAACTCGTTTGCAAGTTCTTTTTTAGTGCCTCTCAATAACTTGGTCACCACTTTTCTTTTTCTCATACTTTAGTCTCTTTTTTTCTCACTATCAGTCTTTATTTTTATTCAAATTTAGTCCATATATCGGATCATAGCATTGGACATGTCTACATAGTTGATTGTACATTCATAAAAATAAACATATTGAATTACATTGTTTGCAACATTAATTAATGTCTATATGGAAAAATTATATATATATTTTATTAGGATTATATTATAAAAATATGAAAATATAATCTACATAATATAATTATTATATGTTATTTATTTTACGAATGTAAAAAAGAAAGAAATTTATATATTGTTTTAAATGATTAAAAATTATATAAAATTGAAAAGTCGATTCATTACTCGAGTTAATCCACCACAAACTGTAAACACCATGGACTATTCTCTACATGGACGACAAGAATCATTATGGGAATTTTGTTAAATGTACCACATTGGATATAGAAGTTTTCAATTTTACCACATTTCATAAACCTTTTTCAATGTACCAAAAGGAGGGATATCAAATGACGTTTCTACCTTGTACTTCATCTCTTGCTGCAAAATATGGTGGTTGTTCGGCGCACCCAGTAGCGTTAATTATATTGGTAAGTTGAATTGGCATTTAATATGGACAAAAGGAGAGCATGCTGGGTAAAAGGAAACATGAGGAAAATGAAGCATAAAACAAAAGGAATTAAACATAAATTAAAGATAAGGATTTGTCTCTCACCGTTTAAGCGTAGAAGACGAAGATATTGAAGTTTTATGGTGCACGAAGACGCAGGTAGGTTACTATATATTGTGTTTTTTTTTTTTTTTTTTTTTTGAGCTGGTATTCAGTTTGCTGCATTTATTGTCCATTTTATTGTACTATAAAAGATAATTTTTTTGAAAATTTCCTACAAATAACTTGGCGTTAAATTTGTAGGATATGGAAGAAAGTGTATGTGTTTTAGTTGGTGATTGGACTTGTGCACCTAGCGGAATTTGGAAGTTTGTTCCTCGCGTGGGAGAATTGGCTAGGTGTGTAGGGTATAACAGCGGGACGGCATTGGTGGAGTTGAAAGAGATAATCAGCCAAGTGTTTAGAGTCCGACTATGGGAGACTACCATAAACCTGAGCTTTTGCTTTAGAGGGGATGCAGGGGTTATGAGTCAAGGAAAAAGAGACATACTTGGGTTCACTCCTAGGGGTGAACCTCTTCATTCACCCCCTTACAAAATGAGGAAATAAAATCTGTATACATTATTATAAAATTAGAAACTTAAACCGCTGGTTTAAACCCAAACCGATATATAATTTTGTTCTAATTGTAAAATCTAAACCTTAACCATCTCATTTGTAAACCCAAACCGACATATAATTTCATTCTAATTGTAAAATCTAAACCCTAACCATCTCATTTGTAAACCCAAACCGACATATAATTTCGTTCTAATTGTATGTAAAATCTAAAGCCTAACCATCTCATTTGTAAACCAAAATCGACATATAATTTCATTCTAATTGTAAAATCTAAACCCTAACCATCTCATTTGTAAACCCAAACCGACATATAATTTCGTTCTAATTGTAAAATCTGAACCCTAACCATCTCATTTGTAAACCCAAACCGACATAAATTTTTGTTCTAATTATGAAATCTAAACTCTAACCACCTTATTTCTAAACCAAAACCGACATATAATCTCGTTTTAATTATAAAATGTAAACCCTAATTCTCATATATAAACCCAAACCGATATACAAACTCGTTTAATTGTAAAATCTAAACCAAACCAATATTTAATTTTCTTTAAATAAAAGTATACATAATTTGTTTCCTTAATTTGTTTTGCTTTTTAATTTAATTTTGATTTATTTTTTAAATAAAATATTAGATAGAACATTTTGATTATGAATCCTAAGTATTTATCAAGGGAAAATGCCTCTGGTTGCGTTAAACTCAGAAATTGATTGGAATCAGTTCAAGGGTTTGATGGCCGATTATGGTGGACTATATCTCCATGTGACTTTTAATGGGTCGGCTGTTAGAGAAAAGAGTCACGAAATTGGAAACGACTTCGTTGGTATGGATGCGGAAGAAGGAGATGATGGGCTTGATGATGAAGTTTTGGTGGCGTATGTGGAGCAAATAGAAGCAAGTCATAAGGCTAAGATGACAAAAGTAGTGGACAACTCTGAAAATTTGGGTAAGTTTTCTAAAGTAGACAAGGATATTCAGGGGTTGTCCACAAGAGCTGGTGGACAATGGGGAAATGGACAACAATCTCAGAGATGGTCTGTATGAGGTTGGGGTGGTTACTGAAATAGAACCGGGGGACAATATAATGGTGGTTGACCCTGTGGTCAACAATTTAATTGTTGTTGACCATGCTGAGGAAGTGGTCAATGGGGAAGATGGCCTTTGTGCTGTACCGGTGACCGAAATGAGAGAAATGGGGGACAATCTGATTAACGTAGACATAGTTCCCACATCTGGTTATGTTGTTGATCCATTGTCTACTGTAGAACCATTGTCCACTTTAGAACCAATTATGGACAATTTTATGGTAGGGGATAGCAGTCCGGAGTATAATTACGATGAGTGGACTGAAAGAATTAACTTAGAGTATCCTCCGGATTGGGATCCTAACATGGTGAGGACGACTGAAGAGGAGGACGAGAATGAGGATGTTGTTGTGGAAGCGGGAAACCAAAGCGGCATCCCAATAAACAATGCAATAGTAACAGTGGGATCATCTTCTGGTTATGAACGTTCGGATGTCAATATGGTTGATTTTCTTGGAGGACATGTGATAGATGAAACAGATCCTCTATTGTTGAATGACGCTCCACCATGCCATGATAATATGAGAGGTTTGCCAAGCCATGAAAGACAAATGAATTTGAAAAGAGCGGGGGATGCAATCTATGTTGGTAGAGTCTTTGCAAATAAGGCAGAGATGCACCAGGTGCTATCACTGTATGCTATGAAGATGATTTTTTGCTTTCGGATAGTTGCTTCGGACAAAACCAGAGTAATAACATCGTGCATGGACAAGAATTGTGGTTGGAGGGTTTATGCTGTAACTCATCCAAACACCTTGAATTTGGAAGTGAGGACCGTTACAATGGAACACAATTGCGACGTTGCCGCAAGGTCTAGATATGGAGAGAAAGCAACGGCGAAGATATTGGCTGGATTTTTGCGAGGCAAATTTGCCAATGGCAAGAAAGGACCGAGGGCTTACGAGTTACCAGAAATGGTATTGCCAGAGTTGAACGTAACAATATCTTACATGAAAGCATGGAAAGCTAAGGAATTGGCTGTAAATGCTACACGAGGAACTGAAGAAGGAAGCTTCGAATTTCTGTCAACGTATCTACACCTCGTTAAACCAACAAACCCTGGGACGATAACAGATTTGCATACAACACTAGACAAAAAGGGTAACACTTTGTTCAAATCTCTTCTTCGCATTTGGTGCATGTATTGATGGGTACAAGTTTCTGAGGAAGGTTATAGTGATAGATGGTACAGTGATGAAGGGTAAGTACAAAGGCTTTTTGGTAGCAGCTAGTGGGAAGGATGGGAATATCCAAATATATCCACTGGACTTTGGGGTAGTGGAAGTGGAAAATGATGCTGGTTGGGTGTGGTTTTTGAAGAATCTATCAAAATTTGTTCCAGACGAGGAAGACCTTGTTTTCGTATCTGATAGGCATGCCTCCATATATTATGCACTGGCGAAAGTGTATCCACTAGCACATCATGCAGCGTGTTCAGTCCATCTATTCCGAAATGTTAAACACATATATAATTGTGGCGGTCTAGCTGGTCTTGTCTCAAAAGCAGGAAGAGCATATACGGTTGGTGATTTCCGTTATTGGTGGAGGCAAATAGAGGAAACAAAACAAGAGTGTGCAGAGTATCTACTTAATATTGGACTACCACATTGGACACTATCACACTTCCCTGGCAACCGTTACAATTTGATGAGTAGTAACATCTCAGAGTCATTAAACGCTGCTATGCAAAAAGTTGTGGATTATCCGATAATGTCAATGGTAGAAGTCATAAGGGCCATGTTAATGAGGTGGTTTTGGTGTAGAAGGACTTTCGCTGGGAAGACTAGGACAAGGTGTACACCAGAGATAGAAGAATTGTTGATTGACCATCTGAAGGAGTCACTCAATTGTGCGGTATTGGGAGCTACCGGCTGAATTAACCAAGTGAACGACGGGATTGGGTGTGAGTTTACAGTTGACCTTGAGAAAAAAACTTGCACTTGCAGGGTGTTTGACGTACTTATGGTACCTTGCTGTCATGCTTTGGCTGCTGGTCGAGTAAGAAACATTGACCCCTACACACTTTTATCCCTATGTTATTTCGTTGGACCATGGAGAGCAAAGTACAAAGGAGTTGTAATGCCGCGTCCTAATGAGAAAGACCACAACATCCCAGAAGAATGTACAGATGTAGCTGTGAACCCACCAAGGACAAAGCGCCAAGGGAGAAGGCCGAAAAAGAAAAGGATTCCATCACAGGGTGAAGTGCATCACGTAAGTGATTCTATTATAACATTTATGTCCACTGTTTTAAAGTTCAGTCCATTAAGATAAGCGTTTCTTGTTTGATGTAAATGTTTTGGATTTCAGAAGAAGAAGAGAATAACAAAATGTGGGAGATGTTTTGGACAAGGTCACAACAGGAAAACATGCTCGACTTTAATTTGAAGAAATGAAGAATGGTTACTTAAGAGGTCTATTTCACTACATTTTTTGGATGCTGATGGATTCACATATTAATCATTTTGTCCACTATGGTTGTAAGATACTTAATGTCCTTGAGCATTAGGATAGTCTTTTGGCTACAATTGCTACAATTCATGGATACAATTGCAACTCATTTTGCCCACTATGTTTGTAAGATACTTAATGTCCTTCAGCATTAGGATGATATTTTGGCTTGAATTGCTACTATTACGACATTAACAGTTGTAAGATATTTGATCTACTATGGTTGAACGTTTTTTTGCATACTATTGTTGTAATAGTCGCGTTAACCATGGCTAAAATGTTAACTATGTTGTAATGGTTAACTATGTTGTGATTATGCGAAATGATAGACAAGGATTGATACTGTGGACATCCTTGTGGACATGAGAAGACAAAGTATCCCAGGGGAAACATAGAGTACATAACATTACAAAAGGATAATGAGATATAGGTGGACAATGTAAAACAGCTGATAGACAATTGTGAGGGATGCAGATGATAGACAACATATTAGTGCTTAAAAATGTAAATAAGGAAGGCAATCAGCAGGAAGGAGAGGAAGCCAATGGTGAACCCTATAAACTCTTTGTGGACAAAGGTCAATGGAGTAGAAGACGGATTGTTCCTAGGTGTGAGGTTGTGGACGTTGGAAGCAAGTTCTTCATAGCCATCACTGATCTCACGAATAAGTTGTTTAAGGTGCCCAATCTTTTCTCCATGATATTCAATTTGGGCCGCCAGCATAGAAGGGTATACCTTCGTTCCATTAGGTCCAAGAGTGAAGTAGTTCATAAGGTCGTCCCGCTCAGAAAACTTGTTGTGCAGATCGTGGAGTTCCTCGAGGATTGCCCCGTGCCACAGCTTGTTGAGGTGTAAACCACCATCCTTAATTGAAATGAATCATAAAATGTGTTTGTTATGCCAGATCTAGGGACATTTAAAATCTAATAAATGGAATTATAACTTAGTAGTTACAAACGAAGAGAGAATACCTCAGATCTAGCACATTTGTAGAAAAGACGACCCTGATTAACACCGTCCTGATGGGTAGTAAGTTCAAGATTTCCGCCACACCAACATTTTCTCGGTATCCCGTAGTTTGAATTCTGACGGTCGTGTGACTTAACTGAGTCAGCTGAAGAGGAAGAAGGCTGGCTGTAACTGTATTGCCCCATGTCGTTGATCAATCCGCCAAAATGAAAAGAGAAATATGAGAGGTTGGTGAAAGTGATGCTGTATGTTCTCTTGTATTTTGTGGTTTTAATAGGTAATAGACTTTGTCCAAAAAAAAAAAAAAGGTAATAGACCATTATTTTTAGAATTTTAAAGCATCTGTTGATACAGGTTGTAAAGTTTTTTGCACATTGTGTAAGGCAAGGAGCAATGTCGTACCTGATTGATGGCGACATGACTTGAACGAGAAAGGAAAAAAATAAAGTTATCTTTTAACTATAGTTGGAGAATCCAGTGTGGTCGTAATGATGTTAATCTAGATTTGTTTAGACTAGCTGAGTTGTTACAGTGTAGACAAAAGTTGTATGTTAAGTCCACTGAGGAGAAAAATATATGTCCATTAAAACAAGGAGAACAAACAAGTACATGCAATACAAGACGTAGACTTATGTAGATAGGTGGACAAGGCTCATATATTAGTCCACTGCCACGACTTAAGACAGAACTTAATGAGAAAATTAGAAAAGATAACACTTAAAACATACATATGAATTGAATACTCCTCCACCAGACAAAGCAAGCTTCACAACGGTCCACCATGGTGCATGTGTAGTCAACGCCGGCACACTTTGGAACATTATAAAACCTCCAAGTATCGCAATACCTTTTGATCCTATGTGGACCAAGTTGATGAATGTTTTCGAAGACAGATTCTGAAAAATATTCAGCCATGGCGTAAGAGCCAACCCGATCCTTAAATGAGGTGATCGTGGAGACACCCTCATGGTAATGGCCAGCACAGATTAAGAACAAACCAAGTGCAAACTGCATTTCTTCAGAAAATGGGGTGGTATTGAACATTAGGTTGATGGCTTCGTCAATCTGACCTTCTCTAGCTATAAGACGAAGACTTTCCAGGTAACAGGCGTAAGGGTTGCCAGCCTTAACACACCTTGTGAAGAAAGGGTGGTACTTTGAGGACTTGTCCACAAGAAAAGGGGCATGTTGAAAAGGAAGTAGACAAGTCTCTTTTAAGACATATAAGTTAGTAACAAGAGACAATCCAGTTTTTCCCGAAGCCATAAGTGGTCCTAGGTACTGGAAACCATATTTACCTAAACGATGGATTATGTAAAGCTGAAGATGCTCGGGCAGTGAGTAGAGGAGATTTTTCTTGGTTTCTGAAAGTGTAGACATAGTTTGTATGAGTCATATAGTATATTCACAATCCATTTTAAAGAGCACTATAAAAAGTGGTTGGTTTTAGGGTTTTTGATGTCATTAAAAGAGTCTAACATGAACTTGGTTTTGTAGTTGAGACGTATTTAATGTTTTTAAGGTGGGAACTAATTAATGTTAGACTACATAACATTGCAACTAACCCTTGTGGACAAATACAAACCCTTGTGGACAAGTATTGAGGACAAATAGTCTAATTGTAGACAACGTGATAGTACATTGTGGACTTCAACTAAGTCGAGGGACAAGTTGAAAGTAGACAAAAAAATATGTTGTGTAAGGCAAATTGAAAAGGAAATATAGTCCATAATAAAATAAGAGTCACAGGTGTCGGTTATAACCTCGAAACATCTACTTTGAAGGAAAACGTTTAAACAAAAGATGGTCATAGTAGAAAACACATGAAACATTTGTAAAGGTCATACAGTTTTATAACTGAACAACGCACACTTGGTAGACATCAACCGTGTAAGTCATTCTAATGTCGTCCACCATCTTCTCCGTGAGGGTATCAAGACCCAATCCTTGGGCGTGGAGTTCGATGTATTTGACAGTCAGAAGACCACAATCTCTGGTTCTGTCGTTTTGGTAGACATCCACCAATCTATCAAGCTTGAAAGATTTAGGTAGAGGACAATCGGCGACGTCAGGGTTGACTAGGTCCTTGATGATTATAGGTAACAACTCAACTAGCGGTTTCATGAGACGAGGAAGCTTAGACTCGTCGTGGTTTACAATAAGAGGATCAAGAATCTGAATTTCGCCTTCTTTTAATTTGATCGCTAAAGCAACCCAATGCCGCTTACCCCAGTTCATTGGTATGTAAATTGTGTCTACATTGTTGAACCAATCGAGATTGCACTGACGGCTGTAGACAGACCCACGGACGTAGTTCTTGATGAGGCTGTTCCATTGAAATGTTGATTTCTTCTTGCTCTTCTTGTAGCGGTCGTAGTCAGTGCTGATCATGTGAGTAAACCAAGTATCCAACACTGCGACTCTTGTCTCGCGTAGAAAAGGGCCCATCGTCCTCCACAGCCAGCTGAGCATTGCTTCCATATGCTATAGAAGGCGAGTAAAACAGACATAAAAATATGGGAAAAGCGGTTTGTACTTATTGAGAGAAAACAAATAACAAGAATAGATGCATATTGTGGACAAAACATACTGGAGAATCAACCCAATAAGTACGTTTAACGTCGTGGCCATCTACGATATACTCTCTGTAGATCAAAAGTAGATTATAGATTATATGATTTGAATAGAAGATATAAACCTTAACATCTTTAGTCCATTGACTTACTTTTGAGGATATGAGGAGAGTGTGGTCAGAAATTTCTTTCGAATTGCAGGTTTTACAATACGGAAAGGGGAGTATTCATACGGAGGCTCCTCCACTGGTCGTGAAGTCTTTTTTTAGATGAAGAGGACTGACCATATCTTCTTGGCATAGTCCTCGTTCTTTTGGAAGGGATGGGAGGATTGTAGAGCTCCAATACATTGGACCCCTTTTTTTTTTGGGGCTAACAACATCAACATCGTCCATTGGCATTTTTTGGAGCTCCACCGTTTCAACATCGTCCATTGGACCCCCTTCAGATAATGATGGATCACCAGAATTGTTGTGGGACGTACCATCCCCTGAGTCGGTAGTGTGACTTGGGGAATTAACCTGCCAATTTCATTTCAGTAGGTGGACATTAAAACTTGTTGGTGAAATAAAAGGAATATGAATACCTTCTGGACCAAAGGAGGTTCTTCCGCGTATAGGTCACCTATGGTCTTCAAGATTCCTTGGGTGTGTGGCACGTAGCTAGTCCACGGAGAGTTGTTGATGTTGTCCACAACGTCCTTGGAATACAAGTTAAATTAGTGTTAAACGTTTAGAGAAAACGAGTCATTAAATTACATTATCTAATTAAACTGAACATAATACCTCTTCCGGGATAGTTGTCTCGTTGACTGGTGTTTTTTCCTTTGTGTTTTGGTACAAATTTGCAGAATTATGCATCTGTGCCAAAAGATCTGAATGCATCCCGATAGGTGATTTGGGAATGATTCCTTTAGCAGACAAAGATGTAAGGTCTTCCTCAAGAACTTCAGCTTTGCATTGTGCTCTTTCAACTTTTAACATCTCCTTTATCTTCAAAGTGTGTTCTTCGTTCCTCCTATCCACCTCTTGAAGAAGCTCTCTTCCGGATAAGCAATCTCTGTGGGGAGGAGAAGAACCTCTATCTGGTGGGTTGGCATTACACTTGGTTTTGGTCGCCTTTTTCACGGTTGGAGCTCTAGATTTGGTTTTTTTAGGAGCTGGAATAGCTGTATTGCCCTTTGCCACACCAGTTGTAATCAGTGAGAAACAAGAAAGGCCGCCATGCCATTCCGCTTTACTAAACTTGTGACCATCTTTCAGCTTTTTTAAAATGAAATCAACACAAGGATCCTCGTCATCAAGACCATCCCATGAACAATTTTGAAGATCTGGTAGATCTTCGGTGTGAAGAATGTTCTCTACGTGAAGCTAGAAAAAGGCAACAACACACAATTGATGAATATGTGAATGAGTATATATGTTAAAAGTAGTTAAAACAGTTAACACTTACCATAGGATCAATTTCGGTCTCCAAAATGTTAGAATTATGAAAGCTCTTCAGCTTTGATAAATGAACCACGGAACGGTCAGTAAATGTTTGGGCATCGTCTCCATCTGGAAGGATTCTTTCAGGCAGTGGGATTGCATCGAGAAAAAGCAGTTGAAACGATAAAGTGGATCCGTGAGTAGCTGTGTGAGATTGTGATAACTGGTCAGCTAATGTAGCCGAACCTTGAACTACCTCGCCAATGGAAACCCTCTCCAAGGTCCTTACGAAAGATAGCCTCCCCCATGGATATTTGACAAAAGACTCTAGATCTTTTACAAATTGACAACTTTACAGGTAGCTTTAACATTAGATGAATTGCAGATTAGAATGCCATCGACGATTACAACAAGACACAGTCGGAGTCTAAGAACACCATCCATCCGCTTTGAAACTGGCAACATCTTGTCTTGTTTAAGAATGTCCACAATTTGCCTAATTGTGTAACTATTGTTCGGACCAACAAGACAGTTGAGGTAATCAGGATCAGAAGAAGCAGCAGAATCAGAAGAAGATGTATCATCCTCAGACGAAGGGAATGGATCACAATTTAAACCAGTCAATATTACAAACTCCCGGAGAGAGAACCTGATTGGATGCCCACCATAAACGAACCACATTTCATGTTTTTTTCTGGTGACAAGTGATCAACAAAGAAACTAGTGGACAAGTTTGCCGGAGAGGGAACTCTTGCGGACAGGAAATTGTAGTAGACGACAAAAGCAAGACTGTTTCAGCCACTCTAACTCAGGGGACCCATCCAACGCCTCTACGATGTCGAGCAGATACTCAGGCTTGGAATATGAGTTTATACGACCCTTAATAGGATAGTGATCCGTTGCAGAAAGACGCAGAGGAAGATGTCCATCATTGGTCTCAACACGGTCTGAGGTAGGTTGATGAGAATCTCCAAGATCTCTGTGTAGACAAAACAACACAAAATTAAAAACATGGTTGTACACCAACAAAATGAGAGAATATATGTCCATTTATCTCTTACCCCACAATTGGGTCAGCAGATTCGAGATCTCCCACAATTGGGTCAGCAGATTTGAGAGCTTCCACAAATGTACTTTCGGGAATAAGGACAAAGTTGGGGGAAGGGACCACAGGTGGAGGATCTGCGTTGTTCTCAACTGCGGGGGGGGGGGGGGGGGGGGGGGGGGCTCGTGTAGACATAACGATATCGACTTTAATAAGGTGGTCTACGGAAAGCAATAGATAATAAAGTTCCGTTACAACTTACACCAAAACTGGGTCAGCAGAATCGACTGCGTCTCCAATAGTACTTTTTCTGGAATAAGGTTAAAATTGGGGGTCATGCCGACTGCTGGAAGATCTGTGGTCTGCTCACCCGCGTCACCGTTAGTTTCCATTTCCGTGGGGGGAGGAGGGCACCGTTGAAGTTGCAGTTCAATCTGATAGGATAAAAACAGAATCAGCAATAAACGAATAGGCAATTGTGTGATAATTGCAGAATAGTTGGTTAAACATACAAGCTCTGCAGCGCGCAATTAGGATTAAACATAGAAACACCGGCGACTGTGAGAAACTCCAGCGAAGTGAGCAGAAAAATTTTATGACTATCTCTCGGGTTGAGTATTAAGTGGGAGAGACGAAGAGGTCGAGGAGTAAAGGAAAAAAAAATAATTAATTGTCTAACCAATTGAAAAGACAGGACATAAAGCTTTCCCTATTCAGAATTCAAATTATTTATTTTTTTCGGAAAACCATCGACCAAGCTTCAGGGTTATATGGGTCTTTTCAATTCTATGTTGTGGTAAATCGCAAAAGGACGAAGTGAATGTAGTAGAACCCACAACTTTGGTTTCAGAATGTGGCACATTTGTTAAAAAAAACTCAATCATAAAATCATGTGTAGTATAATCAACTACCTTGCACCATACGTACACTAAAGAAGAATTTCTGAGTCTGTGGCAAAATTATCCCTCTTGGGTGGTGAACCACATAATTTTGGGTATTTTCTTATTATTTGTCTTTGTCTTTATGCTTGAAAAAACTTACTTTAGTGTGCACCTATAGTCTCTGGTTATTGTATGCTCAGGGGAAGACTAGTCTCACAGGGGGAAACAGTGCAGCAATGGGATCAATAAAAGTGCAGCAGAAAAGATATTCCATGAAAAATTAGAGAATGCAGCTGAGGAGGACTTAGATTTCTTTAGCTGGTTTTAAGTAGGAGGAGACCAAGGGGAAATTTCTTATATTGTTATTACTACAAAACATTTTAATAATAAATAACATTATTGAACAATAAAAGATAGCTTATGAAAACGTAAATAAAATCCCAAGCCTAAGAGAATAGGCTTAGGCACATAATAGAATGAACATCATCTGCTACAATAAATAATACAATTTAAATCTTGAGACTCGATGAAGCTGAAAATTCAGATGTTTATGTCTTGAGAGGGATCAAGAATAGGATAATCAAAGATAGAGATGTTGTGGGCGGATCGATCCAGACACCATCTGATGGAACCTGGGACAACGGCCAGCACTCGGACACGGACAAGGATAGAAGCGCACATGGAATCCAGGACGCGGCTACATCCGGAATAGACGGCCATCGACCCAAGCACCAAATTTGATGCCCTAAGCTACAACAAGGAGCCAGAAAGCAGCAAGGACCGCAGGGAAGAAGTGCCTCATCTTTGTCCAAGCTTTTGTCTAGAACAAGAGACGCTCGATCACGGACCCAACCGACCCAACGGACAGCCAACCGAGGCTCTTCTCACGGTCTTCACCATTAAAAAGGGTGAAGACCTCCAAATCATTAGAGAAAGTAGTACTCTTTTTCCCACCTTGGGTTTGTCTTAATGGGTTTACTAAGGGGGTTTTACCGAGAAAATGATCCCTAGTGCATGGCCATGGCCAAGGACCACTTCGGCCACGTGGCCATCCTATCCTTAGTTTATTTTCGCTTTGACCGTTGTCTTTTAAAACTATTTTCTTGACGCTGCGTTTTGTTTTAACCCACGTGTTAGGGTTTTAAGGTTCCCTTGTAATGGCCAGCCTATTTAAAGGGCCTAGACCTCATCATGTAAAGGGTAGACTAGTAATAAAAATCAAAGTGTTCTTTTTCTCTCTCGTTTTCAGTGATTGAAATGAAATCCTAGAAGCTTCACGAACCGGGTTCGTAATCTTCTAATTCAGCCGTATCACAAGGAGAGCCATCCCTCGTGTGTTGCTACATCGCTCCACTTCTACGTCCATCTGTTCGAGAGATTCACGAGTCGAGCATCTCCTCGTGAACCTCTTACCATCCGTTCTTATCGTCCCTTGGTGTTGTTCCTATCCGTACGCCATTCCAACCGTCGTTCTTTCCATTCGCGTCTTCACCGAGCTGTTCATTCGACCCGTTCCGCTGGTTTAGGTTCCGTCCGTACGTTCGTGGTTCACGTCCGTGGTCCGGGGTCATATCAGTTGGTATCAGAGCCGAAGGTTCCACACAAGGTTTTATCTTTCCTCTCTCTACGTTCGCGATAGCTAGTTTGAGTTTTGTTTCGCTTTGTCTAAAGTTTTGTTCTTGATGAGTTCTTAGTGTTCTTGAGTTGTTCTTCGATATTGTTAGTCTAGATCCGTAAAGTTGTGTTCTTTTTGCTTGGTCTTTGTTGTTGGTGGCCTTAAATCCATGTGTAGCGTCTAGAGTCTTAGCGCGTGAAGTCCGTTTTTGGTTTGGTCTTAGGTTGTCTTGTAGCGCTTTTGCTTTACCTTTTTCCAATCATTAGCTGTCCAAGGTTTGTCTATTTTTTTGATCTTATCGAACAGAGAACCCACACGTTTCATTTGTTGTGTAGGAACCGTCCGATAGCTACGCATCAGAGATCGACCGACGAGACCGTTCACCGCCATCCGACACAACCGCACACCAGAGGACTTATCAACAGCCGCAGTACCATTCACCGACCGCCGTTGGTACCATTTCTCCAACCAACCCATACGGAGGCCACCGTCTGATCAGTACCTGACCGCCGTCCGTACAGCCGCCGTCCATACAGCCACCGTCCGTACAGCCGTCGTCTGTACAATCACCATGGCCAAGCAACCCGGAGAACCGCTTCCACCACTGGAGATCGGAACCGTTTTAGCAAAAATTCGGACTCAACTAACCCAGTTAGGAGATCGACTCCAATGCTTAGAGGGCGGACATCACCAACCCGCAGTTCGTGGCCCACCTATCCCGGACCGCTAATGACGCTATGAGCTGGATCCAGGAGGAACGTCCGAGGAAGACAAGGACCCACCTCACCAAAGGAGATGTCAACGCCATATGGACGACCGACTAGACGATCAACCTTACCGTCTAGCGGAACCAGGACACAAGCTCACGGCACCAACGTTTGCTGGAAAGTTTGACCCGGAAGTGTACCTTGATTGGGAGGGAAGAAGATCAGCAGTACCAACCGTGCTCGTACTCAAGGAACGCCGAGCTGGTCGCCTAACGCGTCCCCTGTAGCCGGAGGACACCGCGGACAGGAAAAGTCCAAGGCCGTCGCCATTGACTCGCGATTCAAATCAAGGACCAGACCAAGGACTCTCGTACCGAGCCAAGACCGCAACCAACCGAAGGGCAATATGCCCAGGAATGTCCCAACCCGCGTACCATGACTATCACCGCGTCCGGGGATATTGAGTCCGAGAACGATGACGTCCTCGACGAGCATGATGACACTAAGGAGTTCGAGGAAGTCGTGGCCGAACTAGATGAAGGAGAGCTGCTCATGATCCGGCGAGTCCTCAGTACCAGCCAAATCTCGGACGACATGCACCAGCGAGACAACATCTTTCATACGCTATGCACTGTAAGTGGGAAGGTTTGTGGCTTGATCATTGATGGTGGGTCTTGCACTACTGTTGCAAGCTCTTACATGGTCAAGAAACTTGCTCTTGGTACCACAAACCATCCTAAGCCCTATAAACTAAAATGGTTGAATGACAAGACCGTGATCCAAGTCACCGAACAGGTCACGGTCCCGTTTAGTGTAGGCCCCTACAAAGACCAAGTCTTGTGTGACGTGGTTCCAATGCAAGCTAGCCACCTCCTTTTGGGCGTCCTTGGCAGTTTGACAAACGGACCTCTCACTGTGGCCACACCAACCAATACTCCTTTGTGCATGATAATAAGCGTATTTGTCTAAAACCATTGAGTCCTACAAAAGTGCGTGAACTACAATCGAAACTGTCTAAGGAACTGAACACTAAAATGAACTTCTTGATCAATGCTAGTACGGTTCGAAGATCACTTAGTGACTCCACTTCTCAAGTGTTATTGATGGTATTTAAGGATGTTGTGAGTGTAGGTGCAGAACAGGATACAGTCCCGACCATGATCAAACCACTCCTACGACGGTACCAGGACGTATTTCCAGATGAGTTGCCGCACGGCCTACCACCACTTCGTGGCATTGAGCACCAGATCGACCTCTTGCCCGGCGCCCAACTACCAAACTGTCCAGCTTACCGTGTGAACCCCGAGGAAGCCAAAGAGCTTGAGCGCCAAGTATCTGAACTCATGAAGCAAGGGTACGTCCGAGAGAGCCTCAGTCCGTGTGCGGTACCAGTCCTGTTGGTACCTAAGAAGGACGGGACATGGCGCATGTGCGTGGATTGTCGAGCTGTGAACAACATCACCATCAAATACCGCCATCCAGTTCCACGCCTAGACAACATGCTTGATGAACTAAGCGGTTCCACCATCTTCTCTAAGATAGACCTTAAAAGTGGCTATCATCAAGTGAGGATGATAGAGGAAGATGAGTGGAAAACCGCGTTCAAAACCAATCAAGGTTTGTACGAATGGTTGGTAATGCCATTCGGTTTATCTAATGCCCCGTCCACCTTTATGAGATTGATGAACCATGTTCTTAGGGTCTATATCAACAAATTTGTGTTTGTTTACTTTGATGACATCCTTGTTTATAGTAGATGCTTTGAGGAACACCTAGAACATCTCTCTTTGGTCTTGGACACTCTTGGGAAAACAAACTGTACGCTAACCTCAAGAAATGCGTGTTTGGAGCCAATGAGCTTGTTTTCTTAGGCTTTGTTGTAAGTTTCAGGGACTTAAGGTGGACAATGACAAGATCAAGGCCATTGAGGAGTGGCCGACCCCGACCAATATCAGTCAAGTCCGGAGCTTTCACGGTCTAGCCAGTTTCTAAAGGCTGTTTGTGCGAGATTTCAGTTTGGTAGCAGCGCCTCTTACCGCCACCATCAAGAAGAGTGTCGAGTTCAAGTGGGGTCCAGCCCAGGAAGCAGCCTTTCGCGAGCTCAAACACCAACTGACGCATGCACCATTATTGGCTTTACCGGACTTCAACAAAACCTTTGAAGTGGAGTGTAATGCATCCGGAGTAGGCATCGGGCTGTGTTGACGCAAGGAGGCAAGCCTATTGCCTATTACAGTGAAAAGCTCAGCGGCCCGACGCTCAATTACCCAACCTACAACAAGGAACTGTACACCCTAGTTCGCGCCATGGAGACTTGGCAGCACTATCTACTGGCCAAGGAATGCGCTATTCACACCGATCACGAGACGTTGAAGCACTTACGCGGACAGACCAACCTTAGAAGAGGCACGCCAAGTGGTTGGAGTTTATTGAAACCTTTCCTTACGTCATCAAGTATAAGAAGGGCAAGGAAAATGTTGTGGCCGACGCACTGTTAAGACGCCATACGCTGATCACCACCATGGACGTACGAATCCTTGGATTTGAGAGCATCAAGGACGTATACGTCACAGATCCAGAGTTCGCCGACTGTTACCAGGAGCATGGCAAGGGCAACTATGCTAAGTTCTTTGTACATGATGGGTCTATTCAAAGGGAAGTGCTTGTGCATTCCCAGCGAATCCATGCAAGAGTTGCTGATGAGGGAGGCACACGAAAGAGGGCTCACGGGTCACTTTGGCGTGGCCAAGACAATGGCAATTCTGAAAGAGCATTTTTATTGGCCTCAAATGAAGCACATGGTTGAGAAGTTTTGTGGGAGATGTATCCCATGCAGGGCGGCCAAGTCAACCACGCGTCCCTACGGCCTATACACACCACTTCCGATCGCCTCAAGCCCATGGGTTGACTTATCAATGGACTTCGTCCTTGGTCTTCCCCCTTGCAGCAAGAAGGACTCCGTTTTTGTCATAGTGGACCGATTCTCCAAGATGGCCCACTTTGTTCCTTGTAACAAGACCAACAATGCTATGCACATTGCCGACCTGTTCTTCCGCGAGATAGTAAGGCTACACGGTCTTCCCCGTACCATCGTTTTAGATCGAGAGCCCAAGTTCCTTAGTCATTTCTGGAGGACTTTGTTGAGGAAGCTTGGCATGCGGCTCTTGTACTCTACCGCGTGTCACCCGCAGACGGACGGCCAAACGGAGGTCGTCAATTGCACCCTTGGAGCGTTGCTACGAAACACCGTGAAAAGCAACAAGAAGAACTAGGTTTAGTGCCTACCGTTCGTGGAGTTTGCCAACAACCTGGCCACACACTCGACCACAAAAAGGTCACCGTTTGAAGTCGCATATGGGTTTAAGCCCATTACCCCGATGGATGTGTTGTCATTACCGCCTACTAAAGTGGTGAACCAGGATGGAGTGAGCAAGGCCGAACTCGTCAAGAAGATTCGCGCGGATGTGAGATCCAGCATCGAGAGGCAAACCGAACATTATGCACGGACAGCCAATAAAGGTCGCAAGACCATGGTCTACGAAGAGGGCGACTGGGTTTGGTTATATTTACGGCCAGAACGGTTCCCACAAAAGAGAAAAGACAAGCTGAGCTCCCACGGAGATGGACCGTTTAGAGTCATTGAAAGGATCAACGATAACGCTTACCGCCTCGAACTGCCCAATGAGTATTTAACATCAACTTCGTTCAAAGTTTCTAACTTGGCCCCGTTGTATGTAGGTACCAAGGAAGATGTTTTGAGGGCAAAACCTTTCCAAGGGGGAGGGAATGTTGAAATATGGGACTTTGGCCAGCACTCGGATACGGACGAGGACAGGAGCGCACATGGTACCCAGGATGCGGCTACATCCGGAACTAGACGGCCATCGAACCAAGCACCAAATTTGACAGCAGCAAGGACCACAAGGAAGAAGTGCCCTATCTTTGTCCAAGCTTTTGTCCAAGAACAAGAGACGCTCGATCACGGACCCAGCCAACCCGACGGACAGCCAACCAAGGCTCTTCTCACGGTCTTCACCATTACACAAGGATGAAGACCTCCAAGTCATTAGGGAAAATAGTACTCTTTTTCCCACCTTGGGTTTCTCCCAATAGGGTTTACCAAGGGGGTTTTAACGAGGCTATGATACCTAGTGCTTGGCCATGGCCAAGGACCACTTCGGCCACATGGCCATCCTATCCTTAGTTTATTTTCGCTTTTGACTGTTGTCGTTTAAAACTATTTCCTGGACGCTGCGTTTTGTTATAACCCACGTGTTAGGGTTTTAAGGTTCCCTTGTAATGGCCAGCCTATTTAAAGGGCCTATACATCATCATGTAAAGGGTAGACTAGTAATAAAAATCAAAGATTTTTCTCTCTTGTTTTCAGTGATTGAAACGAAACCCTAGAAGCTTCACGAACCGGGTTCGTAATCTTCTAGTTCAGCGGTATCACAAGGAGAGCCATCCCTCGTGTGTCGCTACATCGCTCCACTTCTACGTCCATCTGTTCGAGAGATTAACGAGTCGAGCATCTCCTCGTGAACCTCTTACCATCCGTTCTTATTGTCCCTTGGTGTTGTTCCAACCGCCGTTCTTTCCATTTGCGTCTTCACCGAGCTGTTCATTCGACCCGTTCCGCTGGTTTATGTTTTGTCCGTACGTTCGTGGTTCACGTCCGTGGTCCGGGATCATATCACCATCCTTCTGAACCCGTATCTTATATTCCAAGTAGTACCCTTCAAGGTCTTCACACCAACTCCAGCTATATAAGGAATACTTGTAGGGGGAATTCCATTTGGAAGGACAATAATCATTGGTGGGACGTCTCCCATTGATATGATAGTTCCAGAAATACAAAATGTTACTCATTGACCCTGTGAGGCCATAGGTCATCACGCAAGACCCATCACTCAAAAATATTGACGAACCATCCTATGTTTCCTTCTTCTCCCAAACTGACTCCGAAAGGTTAGGCCTATACACAATGGTTTCCAAAGACGATGCATCTACAAGAAATATATGTCCTTTGTGTATTAGTTTTATTATTACTTGATAGTTAAGATACCCATTAAAAATCATTGGTGAGAATGGTCTATGAAAATGCTCTTATAGGGGTTTAGTAAATAACTATGTTAAGGTGTTTTAGTTAAAAAAAGACTATTACGTATTTATTTATTTATTTAATTTTTTTTTTATAAACTCTATCGGCTGATCCGGTCAGCCTCGGTAGAAACCCACCGAAGTCCTTTAGAGTGAACTTCTCCCCAAAGGGCCACCACACTGTCTGTCCCGAGTTTGGAATGATTTCCGACTAATGTCATGGGGTAGTCAGGCCGCCTGCATTTCTGACTACCAAGTGATAACATCATTATTTTACCCATTTTAGCTATATTTTTAGTATGCATTTAGGAAGAGTTTAGTATGATTTCAAGGCTTTATTGTCTATTATCAAGTATTTTAGGTTTCAAGAAGGTTTTACAGGTTTTATAGCAAAAAGGACCAAAATGCAAGGAAAATACGTTTTAGGAAAGTTTCATAGCTTTACAGTACGGGCAACTTTTGAAGAACTTTCAGAACTCACATTTCGACGTACTTGGTGTCTATGGAAAGCTAAAAGAGTCATCTTTCTCCTTGAAGTGGAATCAATTCACTCATCATGAAGTTATGCCCAATTTACCGAGACGTGTTACAAACTGACGTAAGGAGAACCATCAAGCCAATGAGCTTTTTATTAAAGGCCTGACCAGAGACCGCAACGGCGGCCCAGCCCAAGTCTTCACCACATTCTAGAAGCTTCCTACGCCGCCCCTTGCCATGCACTTAAAAAGAAAAGACGTTTCTACCCTTACAAAACCCTAAACCAAGACAAAACCCTATAAATACTCTTCTAAGCCCTAGGGTTTAGGGTGTGCTTTCAAAGCGCCTCAAAGCAGCCCCTAGGAGCCGACGACCAGAGAAGAAGCCACGAACAGAGCCCTATCTCGTTCCATCTTTTGAAGCTTTGAAGATCCACCAACTCTTTCTATTCTATTTCTTTTGTTCTTTGTTTCTAAAGGAAGAAGATCTTAAAACTTTGTTTGACAACCATTGAAGTAATATCTAAATCTCTTTTCTCTATTTATTCTTTTATGTTTATGAATTGTTTAAACCTTGCTTTGATGATTCCCTTAAACATGCTAGAGTAGTTTTCTAGTTGGGTTTAAAGGGATAATCAAAGGGGAGAGATGATCTTAGTTTCGGTGGCAATTTTTAGGGTTTGTTAGATTTATATTTCTGTTTATTCTATGCTTTAATTCTAAGTCTTTGCGTAATGCTTTAAGTTAGCCTCATGAACTAACTATGATCTAAAGTGTGTGTGCTTTGCCAAAAGCTTGCATGTGTGTTTGACCTAGC
Source organism: Camelina sativa (assembly GCF_030686135.1). Classification (NCBI taxonomy): domain Eukaryota; kingdom Viridiplantae; phylum Streptophyta; class Magnoliopsida; order Brassicales; family Brassicaceae; genus Camelina; species Camelina sativa. The sequence continues at coordinate 43,233,741 of NC_141890.1, read as the reverse complement.
TTAGATGTATGGGGAGAAATAGGAAGCACATACCCCTTACCTATGGAATTCCATGGATTAGAATCGAACCTGTTTTAAATTCTTTGATCTATGCGTCGTTGCCTGCGACAATTGAGTAATGGGGTGTAGAGATCTTAGACGGTTAGCTTGTGAACTATAAGTTAACGGTTCATTCGTGTTTCGTAGTCCGAGTTTTAGATAAACAAACTAACCCTAAACTTTCCTAGATAGATAGATCATTGAACCCTTGCGATTCCTCTTGATGCTCAATGCTTGTTTTATTATTTTTATTTGCATTTTATTTACGTTTATTTGCTTGCTACAACCGTGACACCCAAAACCTCCTTTTTATTGAGTCCTAGCTTTACTTACTTCCATTGGATTCCGTTGAACAACAACTCTCTCTCTGTGGGATCGATCCTTAAATACTACTACCGATTAGTTGTGCACTTGCAGCAGTTGTGTGGTCTTTTAAAGGTAAAATATTGAAGTGATAAAAACCACACACATCAAGCTTTTTGGCGCCGTTGCTGGGGAGAGATTGTTTGTTTACAAGAGTCTAGGAACTAGAGTAACGTCTAGGACACCTTGCTTTTTAATTTTTCTTTTTGTTTTTCATTGTTTAAGGAGACCTTGAGGATGAACCTCGACGCTCTCCCAGGAGATTTTGAGAATCTCACTATTTTTGAACTCATGTCACGCTACCGAGCCACGGACGGAGACCCATCCGGTCCGCTAGGCCACTCGCTGCATGGTTCACGCATTGGTCACTCTCGACCAACCGTTGTACCATCACTTAGGCGACCTTATCGCAGTTCTTTTACTTGACCATCTGATGGGCGAGCACCTATGGGACCAGCTTACTGCCGAGCTGACCATTCTTTCACACCGTACCACACGGACGTGCCATGCTTTGCAACGGACCAGTACCTTGATCCGCAAGAAGTCATGAATGTCGATGTCAATGAAAAAAATTTCTACGACACTCGAAAACCAATCACTTCAAGGAGCTCTTACAATGAAGAAAAGCTCATGAATATGATGGATGAACTTATATCAAGTCAAGAGGAGTCTGATAAAGTTCTTAATGCTAAGTTGGATAAAATGAGCATTGAGTTTGGAGCTCAACTCGAAGCTATCACCAAGGACGTTACACGCCTGGAGGAGCAAATCAATGCTGTCAACAACCAAGTTTCAAACAACTTTGAGGATTTACAAGATCATAGTACGCAGCTTATCAATATGGGTTACACCATTGACACCATCGAGAGCCGCTTAGAATGGAAGGTTGAAGCCTTACAAACCTTATTCAACAATCCAGACGAATGCAACAACTCGAGCTATGATCAAGTCTATCACCCTACTAATGCTGAAGAAGGATTGGAGTTTCAAATGATGATCCAACCGATCCTAACAAGTCCAAGGAGTGGACTAGAGAAAACGATTATCCAACCGATGAAGGAGATGCTTACTTTGAAGAAAATCCCAAGGAGAACCAGTATGAAGATTTGCCAAGAGAGAATGATGAGCCTTATGATCTATCATCTACTAAAGAAGATGGAGAAGAAGAGCTCAAATACTTCTACTGTTGCATGACATATCAGTTCCCTAATGAAGAAGTTACCGAAAACCACAATTTTCGACAACACCAACCACAACAGGAAGCTATCTACCGAAGTAACCCTAGAACCCGACCACCTCCAGCACCATATGATGTCTATGAAGATTGGGAACCTGTCCCAAGTCACCGGCCAAGCCGTTTTCAAAGGCCCTATCCAAGGAGGCCCGATACCAATTTAAACCGCCCCTATCCACGCCGAGAGCCTTATTTAATACGATTCCCTCACCAAGTCTATCTAGACAATTTTCATATGTCTACCCAACAAAGAGCTGAAGAAGACAAGATGCTGGACCTAATAAGTCAATTATCTGATCTGCAAGATGAGACTATGAAGATGTTGCATGAGAAGCTTGACAAAATCGATCTTGATCTTTCAAGGAAGATGGATGACATTGTTGTTAGAGTTAAAAGCATAGAAGATCAAAGATCTAAAGATGCTGAAGCCATGGAGATAAGACTCCATTGTCTTGAGGAAGAACAAGAGAGACATCTCAAGAGTGCCCAAGATAATGCTATCAACATTAGAGACTTGGGCAATGAAGTTTCAAACTTAGCAACGGACCATGAGTCCAAGTTTGGAGTTTTAATCAACAAGGAATTAGACACAAGGAGACGTGTGGAGAAGGTTGAGAACCGAACCTACGAATCTGAGAGGAAGATGTTTGGTCTGGAATTCGAACAAAAACATTTTGGAGAACTCATATCCGATGAGTTTACATTCGCAAAAGAGAGCCATAAGGAGTTTGAAGCTGAACAAAAGGAGATGAACCAAGATCTTGCTGATAAGATTTAGGATCTAACCTCACGTGTTGCTGGACACAAGGAAGAAGAAGATCAACCCGACAAGGAGGAAGAAGGAGAAGAAAAGGAAATCCTATTCGGAAAAGGAAAACATTCTAGTTTCCTTTTAGGAAAAGGAAAATTTTCTTTTACTTCAAGACAAGAAGATTTCGTGGAGAACAAACCACAAGGTAACCTTATTCATCCTCCATCAAATCTGGACAAAGGAGAAGTAACCCTAGAAGCCAAAGAACTAGAAGAAGAAGCCGTGGGAGACAAGCTACAAGTTTCCATGGAAACCGAAAGCTTTAACCGCAACTCACTTAAGCATTCTCGAGAAGAAGAAGAAGAAGTAAACCTCACAAAGGTTTGTTTTGCCACTACCACACCCTATGCTCCACCACCACGAGACCTAGAAGGTCTAGGTAAGGGAGAACCGGAGCTGCCAACCGCAAACGGTATTGCCGAAACAACTCGGAGGTGTAGAGAAGAAGATTATGCAAGAGAGCCACCTGATGCCTACATTGGAGAAAGATCCAAGAGAGATTGTCTAAGGACAACCCACTCTCCTCACCCTGCTTGAGAAAGCAAGCCAACGTCGAGCCAACGACGTTAAACAAGAGCGCTTCTTGGGAGGCAACCCATGTCTAGTAAGTTTTTATTTTTAGGATTTATTTTCTTTTACTATTGAAATTTTTGCATTTTAGTTTCAGGTTTATAGAAAAAAAAAACAACACAACAAAAAATAGAAAACAGAAAAGCCCAAAAAAAAAAAAGAGAAAGAAGAAGAAGGACCATGGATTGGCAATGCACACCATGTATAGTGGCAAGTACCACCTACTAACCGGCCATGTTCACCGTGACCGAAGCAAGCCGAAGGCGACGGATCAATCACAATCCTCATGTGATCGATGCCGAAAGTCCCCACTAGCCATACCAACCGTAGCTGATGCCATGTCCTGCACCGTGTACCGCGTACCATGTCCCATGTACCGCGTACCACACCACCGTACCTGCTGCTTATGTCCGCGACCGTTCACCCGTGTACCGCGAGACAATTCTGAACCAACACCATCCTACCACCTACCATCACCATTCTTTTATTTAGGTATGTTTTTGTTATTTTTATTTTCTCATTATTATTGATGGTTTTAGGTTTTTGTTTCAAGGAGGATGCATTTAGAGATATATCAAACACAATTCGAATGAACTTAGCCTAGTTTAAACTCGATGTCAAGCAACCAAAGGAAGTACAAACGGTTAGTCGCCACATTTTCATTCCACAGCCGACTCTAAGACAATATTTGGGCAACCATTAAATGTTTAAGAGTCGACAAACATCATTCCATCAAGGTGACATTGTTCTTAAACCCTACACTTTTCCTTATGATTTTTAATCCTCATCTCTTTCTTTTTTCCCACCGAGGACGGTGTGATTTAAGTCTGGGGGGAAGGATGTTCCATCCTATACTAAAGCTACTTTCTATTTTGTTGACTTGAGACTTTTTTCCAGTTTTTACATCAATAATTTTGTAAGTTTTTATCGAGTCACATTTTTATTGAGTCAAAACCAGTAGGGGATTATGATCTTACTCTAATGGTTTATTTGATTTGAATTAACACTCTTATGACTCTTGATTATGCTTGACAACAGAACCAAAGTTTGGAAAGACTGTGAGCCGACTCAACAATCCCCAAAGTCCCTATTCGATGGATATTCAGATGATCTAACGTTGTCTCTAACTTTTATAGGACCTAAACCGGACTTAATTTTCAAGCCCTGGGAATTGGTATACATTGGACTAGATCTCTACATTCAAGACACACAAGACATTACACTTCTTCAAAAGTATTTTCCCCTCTCTCTTCCCTTCAATACCAAAAAAAACCAAAAAAAACAAAAAAAAAAGAATAAAAGATGAGATGATTTTGATCAGTTTAGAGAGGTAGGTAAATTACCTGTGACCTCATTATTCTACTCTTGAATCAAATGATCACACAAAGCTTGGAAGCGAGGGGTAGGTAAATTACCGATGACCACAGTATTCGCCTACACCTTTGATTAAAAAAAAAGAAAAAAAAGATGTGAGAAAAGGGAGAGGAAAGGAATCATACGAAGAAAGTCTTGGCTTGAAGAGAGCCTACAAGCCTCTGATCGATTTTCTCTTGGTAAGATTTCACTTTTTATTATTGCTTAATTTATGTAAAGAGATGACAATGGAGATTCTGGAGACTCTAAAGAATTGTGGGATAAAGGAGCGTTGATGATTCTCATGGTGGATTACAAATGGAAGTTCCTAATGTCAATGCGAAGAAGAGTGCAAAGACAATATCCCCAAAGATAAGTGAATTCCCAGTATTTTCAAAACCTCTTTTCCATGATTTATTCTGATTATTTGCTTGAGGACAAGCAAAGTCTAAGTCTAGGAGAGTTGATAACATCATTATTTTACATATTTTAGCTATAGTTTTAGTATGCATTTAGAAAGAGTTTAGTATGATTTCAAGGCTTTATTGTCTATTATCAAGTATTTTAGGTTTCAAGAAGGTTTTACAGGTTTTATAGCAAAAAGGACCAATAGGCAAGGAAAATACGTTTTAGGAAAGTTTCAGAGCTTTAGTACGGGCAACTTTTGAAGAACTTTCAGAACTCACATTTCGACGTACTTGGTGTCTATGGAAAGCTGAAAGAGTCATATTTCTCCTCGAAGTGGAATCAAGTCAATCCATTCACTCATCAGGAAGTTATGCCCGATTTACCGAGACGTGTTACAAACCGACATAAGGAGAACCATCAAGCCAATGGGCTTTTTATTGAAGGCCTGACCAGCGACCACCACGGCGGCCCAGTCCAAGTCTTCATCACGTTCTAGAAGCTTCCTACGCCGCCTCTTGCCATTCACTTAAGAAGAAAAGATGTTTCTACCCTTACAAAACCCTAAACCTAGACAAAATCCTATAAATACTCTTCTAAGTCCTAGGGTTTAGGGTGTGCCTTCAAAGTGCCTCAAAGCAGCCCCTAGGAGCCGACAACCATAGAAGAAGCCACGAACAGAGCCCTCTCTCGTTCCATCTTTTGAAGCTTTGAAGATCCACCAACTCTTTCTATTCTATTTCTTTTGTTCTTTGTTTCTAAAGGAAGAAGATCTTACAACTTTGTTTGACAACTATTGAAGTAATATCTAAATCTATTTTCTCTATTTATTCTTTTATGTTTATGAATTGTTTAAACCTTTCTTTGATGGTTCCCTTAAACATGCTAGAGTAGTTTTCTAGTTGGGTTTAAAGGGATAATCAAAGGGGGGAGATGATCTTAGTTTAAGTGGCAATTTTTAGGGTTTGTTAGATTTATATTTCTGTTTATTCTATGCTTTAATTCTAAGTCTTTGCTTAATGCTTTAAGTTAGCCTCATGAACTAACTATGATCTAAAGTGTGTGTGCTTTGTCAAAAGCTTGCATGTGTGTTTGACCTAACTTATATGTATGGGGAGACATAGGAAGCACATATCCCTTACCTATGGAATTCCATGGATTAGAATCGAACGTGTTTTAAATGCTTTGATCTATGCGTCGTTGCCTGCGACAGTTGAGTAACGGGGTGTAGAGATCTTAGACGGTTAGCTTGTGAACTATAAGTTAACGGTTCATTCGTGTTTCGTAGTCCGAGTTTTAGATAAACAAACTAACCCTAAACTTTCCTAGATAGATAGATCATTGAACCCCTGCGATTCCCCTTGATGCCCAACGCTTGTTTTATTATTTTTATTTGCATTTTATTTACGTTTATTTGCTTGCTACAACCGTGACACCCAAAACCTCCTTTTTATTGAGTCCTAGCCTTACTTACTTCCGTTGGATTCCGTTGAACAACAACTCTCTTTCTGTGGGATCGATCCTTAAATACTACTACCGATTAGCTGTGCACTTGCAGCAGTTGTGTGGTCTTTTTAAGGTAAAAGATTGAAGTGATAAAAACCACACACATCACCAAGTAAACCAATTGGGCCAAGGCCCAACTGACAGACTTCCCACACAATTATGATTTTTTGTTTCTAGGGTGGATCGAACCTGGATAGTAAGTATTGTTTTGTATTGTTACAGATATATTAGTAAAAATGTTTTGTATTGTTACAGATATATTAGTAGGTATATTCTTTTTTGTAGCAAAAAAGATTTTGTTACAGATTTGTGACAAAGTTAATTAATAACTATTTGGTTGTAACAAATTTTTCCCTCATAGCTAATTGTCGCAACTTGTTACAATTTAGATACTAATCGAAATGTAGCAAATTGCTACAAAATGTTACGTTTTCTCTGTAGGTATTTGTTACAGAAAGCGTCTAAAATATACGTAACAATTAGCTTAAGAAATCACAAATTGGTCGTCATTGATTTATGACAGTTAGCTACATAGTCAATTATTATAAACTTGTTACGAAGTACGACGCTATAATTGTGTGTAATTAGTAACAGTTAGATTCGAATTCAGTGTAAGGATTACCTTCTAGTTGCTACGAATTTTGGTAACAGAGTAGCTTCTATTTGCTACAGTGTAAATAGTCATAGATATTCTACAATATGTGACTACTCGGTTGTAACAAGTTAGCGACAACTAGCTTCGTAGACAGTGTTAGTAACAGCGACACTTTGCTACGAGGAAGATACGAAATTCAAAAGGTTTTATAGCTCCGGAAATCTTTGCCTTCTGGGGAAAATTTATAAACATAGCGTCAAACACTATTTAGAAAAACAGAGTTTTAAACCAGCAGAGAACTATGTAGATTAAAAATTACAAAAGCTCCGATTAAACCTTAGTTCTGAACATTCAGAAGAAAAAAAACAGAGTTTTAAACCAGCAGAGAAAATAAAGAGTTCTAAATAGGTAGATTGAGTAAAGAAAGGTGGGAGAACAAGTTCATCAGAAGAGGGCACTGCCCACAAGCTCTGCATCGCCATCGTCTTCTTGCTCATGAGACTCATCAGCCACATTAGTGGGATGGACCACATCTGCATTTCTGGAGGTTCAGTCGCAGCTTCGGGATTGGCATCGATGTTCTCCCTGTTGTTGCGTTGAGTTGGGCCAGTGATAGAAGCACCCGTTGCAGAAGTTGGCTGAGCAGAGGGGAAGGTGTTTGCGGTACCTTCAGGCATATATTGCCTCATGAATTCAACCACAGTGGCCAACTGATCTTGAAGAGAAGTCAATTGGCGTTCAAGAGAGATTCTTTCCACTGCACCAGCTGAACTTTCGCCACGCTAACGTACGTAATTTTCTCCCCCAAGACCGAAGATCCTCCCATTCTGAGCAGGGACCACCTATATTAAAAAAATTGTTGTCTTCAAACACAAATTTCAGAAACACCAAAGTAATCGAAAGTATTTTCTAATAGAAACAACTCAAAAAGTGTTAAGCAGACTTCATATTCAGATACTGCAGACAACAAAACCAGCCAATTACATCACTTACTACAGACAACAATACATGTAAATCCATAAATGTGAGAAAGTTTTTACCTTATAGACCAAACCTGAAAAGACAAAAACAAAACGGTGAAACTACAATATCTCTTTTGGTAATACAAATGTTGTGAGAGAATAACAATCTTCTGCATTCTTGTCGTCAATGTTCAATTATCAGTTCACAAACAAGTCCATGTGAAACCAGTCACGTTAATAAAGTAATTGTTGAAGACAAGACAATCAGTTTTACTACTACTAAAGATAGAATAACCAAGTCCATATAATCAACAAGTCAATCTTCATTTAAACGCAAGGGAGGGACATATATACATACCACATTTCACCGTTTTCTCTCAGGATGAAGAACATGCATCAATCTCCTGGATTCTTGTGCTAGTAAGGCATCAATGGTCATTTGGGCATTGTTTACTCCCCTTCCTCCATGTCCTCCTCTACCCTGTACTTGAAGTCTCCCTCCGCCGCGCCCACCAAAGACCCCAGCAAGGCCACGACCTATGGGTGTGTTAGATGCTAGGCCTTTTAGAGGTGAGACATGTAAGTTTTGTTCTTAAGTTGATTCCCCTCGTTGTCGTCTCCTTGCCCAGATCGCGATACAATATTATTCTCCATCGTCTTTTACTTGATTGACAATCTCGATCTGCTTCTCTGTTTAATCATGTAAGTTCCAAACATGTTTAATGTTTCGGCGAATTAATTCTTTGGTACATCTTGTGTGTTTGTGAAACTCATGGTTGATCGGAATATTTTCAGGATTTAGGGATAACAATATTTATTTTAGAGTTAAGGAAATTATGTGTGAATGAAAATCCCATTTATTTTTTTTGTCTATCTCTTTCTACATCCGATTGATATTGTTTGATATTCCTAATGTGTAAACTGTTGCTTCTGTTTATTTTACAATAATCAGCACCATAAAAGTTTAAGGAGAAGATGGACCAGAAGCTTGATGCAACAGGTATGATACTTCAATAAAGCGCTGGCCACCAGATTTTATATATGGTGAAATAGGTATCTATTTTCACACTTACACGTTTTTCATCTTCTTGTAGATGATTTCCTAAAAGCTAAGAGCAAGGAAGCGATAGCTAAAGATGTAAGTAATGGCAGATGAAACTACAATATGTAAGTAATTGTTACCTTTTTGTGCAGATTTTAGATATGTCTCCTGAGGACTCCATAGTTTCAGGTCATTATCCTTCCTTGTATGCTACTTGTTGCTGCTTCCTTTTGAAACACATATCTTTTTAATTGTTACCTTATGCAGTGCTTTATCTTTCAGAACCTCCTCATGTAAGGAATTGGTTTCCTGAATATGTGTTTGAAGTGCAGCCACTAGATACAATGAATGAAAGTCTATTCTCTGAGTTTGAAAAAAAACAAACTACAACGACTACAGAATTTGGGAAACATAATTCAAAGGTATCGACATCTGTTTTCCTCATGCCAATGCCCTTCACTCATGTTGTTATTTAGTTACTAATTATAAGTGTTTTATCAGGTTAAAGATATATATCAGTTGTATGTTGCAAATGCAGGTGAGAACAAGTCATTTGTAAATGCATTCTCTGTTTTGGATGTCGTCAATGTAGTCTAATCTGATTTTTGTTAATTCTTGTTTGTACAGACCATATGGATTGCTCGGATGTTCGAGAAGGAATAATCAAGCTAGACCCTTCAACAACAATTTATGAAGATGAAGTCCTTGCACTGAAGAACAGAGTCAATATCTAGAAACTGTTGTCGGCAACTTGCATGATGTTATAGCTCGCTTGGTTAGTTCTAATAGCAAGAGAAAAATGTAATGGCTGCTGGATTGATTTCTGTTTGTATTAATATCAGTATACTAATGACTTATTTGTTCTTAAGTTGGTATGCATTTTGGATAATAGAATCTTATGTAGGTCTAATTAATCACTTATCATTTTTATTAGTACAATAATGGGTAAAACTATAAAACAATACTTGGGATCAAGTAGAAACACATTCCAACTTTAATATCTAACATCACATTTTAATCAAATATGGACCGAAACACAAACATTATATTTTCTGATACAACAAATTCGTCGCAAATTGTCATTTTTGTTACCACTAGTTTGTAGCCAAAAAACTTCCATTTCTTAATAATAAATTAGCCACAAACTGTTTAGACAACTCCATTGCTACAAATAATTTTGTCTCAAAATTTGTAATAAATTAGCTACAAAATTGAGCTGTAACTTTCGGTATTTAACTTGCTATGAATACTAACTAAATTGATACGAAATAAATTATTACATATTTTGTCTCTATTGGTAACTTTTTGTAGGTAATATTTACTACAAGTATTTCGGTAGCAATATTCCGTAACAATATAACCTGATTTTACTAGTGATTTTTCCAATTTTTTCTTACTACTGGACCACAACTGTGCGGGCACGTATTTATTTTGAGTTATTTTTAATTGGAGACCCAAGTTTTGAGATTCCAATGGAGGTACTTCGTGCTCTTATTATCGAAAGACATCCAAGAACACACATTACCTTCGAGATTTGAGAGATTCATCATAATGTATCATTAAGTGCACTTCTCAGCATCTAGTCACTGATGTGTTCTGGTTTTTCTTCTTGCTTATGTTTTGACTTTTTTTTTGTTCATATTCTGACTTGTTTTTACTTTCTCCAAAGAACTGGTTGGTTGGCAAGTTCTTTCCTAGTCGAAGATGCAACGTATACGTTCATACTTCATATAGTACTTGATTGTGGTCAAGCTAACACCTTTTCGATGGATTTTATAAAAAAAAACTGTTTTTGTTTTCTGGTTACAATTATAAAAAAAAGCTGTTTATATTGAGTGCTTTGATTTAGTGTTATTTTGTTTTTTGTTTTTTTTTTTGTTTCATATGGCGTGTGAATGAAAAGGAAAAGATGAAATTTACTGGCCACAAATGCAAATCTTTACTGCAATCCAAATCATTTATCTTACAAAAAAAAGACTAAATATTCCATCTTTGACTGTAATGATTCAAACTTCAGTCTCTTTTTTTTTCACAATCAAACTTTCTTTTACTATCAGTCTTTATTTCTATCCAAATTTGGTCCATATATAGGCTCATAGCATTGGATATGTCTATAAATCGGAGTATTGGACTGTGATTCATAATAACATACACATTGACTCACACTGTTTAATTTGTAGACATTTGATCGATTCAAATATAAAATAATTTAAAAATAGAAAAGTCGATTAATATTTACTTGAAGTCTCTTTTTTTTTGGCAAACACTTGAATTCTCCTATATAGATGTGTTTTTATCCTCCTGTTTTGTTTGTTTATAAGAAAATTTCACCTATGTTTTCACCTGCATAGTTTTGTCTGTTAGTCTTTCCGAAAAATTATAATATAAATCGATCGGAATGCAAACCAAATCACCTTTTCTTTTGTCTCTTTTGCTTTCACTTAAGCGTACGTGTTAAGAAAATTACTTCACAATATAACTTCTCACTTACAATTTTTTTTTTTAATCTTTTTAAAATGAATGTAAAATTTACTCAACAAAAAAATCTTGTTTACTAACAAAATTTTATGTATTATACTACTGAATACTCTTCACTTGATTTCGTGTGGATATTGTTATTGGTTTTCGAACTTGGAAAACATGTGTAAGAAATCTAATCGACGACCAAAACTTCTAGTATGTAGAAACCAAAATTTAATAAACCTATCTAAAAAGGTAGGGAGATATTTATGTCTCTCAAGAGAAGAGGTTATTAATTACTCATCATCATCATACCTTGTGTTATCAAAAGACGACCAACAACAAAACATTCCCTTCGAGATTTGAGAGATTCGTATCATTAAATGCACTTCTCAAAAATACTACTAGTACTAGTACTAATTAAAACCTTGTTTCGAGTCTCTCAAACGTAACCCATAACAAGACCATGCAAATAATGGCCCCATAGATAAGACTTTGATGAGTCTCCACGTCACTTTCTGTTTTCGGCTTTTGTCCCCTAATCTTTCGACAACATTCGTCTCGCACCCCGACACTTCCCGGGACCTCTGTCTCTCCCTTCACCTCTCCTCTCTCATTTCTCTATTCTTTTAACTTTTTCTCTTTCTTATTCACGAATATGACTTTTATTTTAATTTTCCCTTCTCCTATTTTGTAACTCGTGGTCCTTCTTCGTTTGTATTAATGCTCTGGAAATTTTCATCTTAAAACGTTATACAGCTATTTTTGTTTCTTATAGGCTCCTATTTATATTTGGTCCATAGTAGTATTTTGTTTGTCCTCCAAAACAACTAGTTCCTATTTATAGGCTCCTATTTATATTTGGTTCAATATATAACATGCATTCTTGTCTTTTTTTTTTTATGAGTTACGGATAACCTAGAACAAATTAAAATAATCATGCTTTAGGAGAGCAGATAACGTCATTTTTATCATCTTCTTGCCACCGGGAATAATTAAAATAATCTTATATACGAAAAAAGAGAATATTAAAACAATAATAGAAAAAAAAAGAAAAAGAGTGAAGGCAACAGCACATAATGAGAGGTTAGTATGGGCTCACAAACTCTTATGTTTCTCTTCTTTTCTTTTTTTCCTTTTCCAATTATTAAATATCTATTGTTTCTTACCAAACTAACCACATAAATATTTATATACTACCGTTATAAAAAAAATAGAATAAAATTATGTGTGTATGCATGTCCCTCTCTATATATATTACACTGAAACATATGTTCCCAATCCAAACATTGTTTTGTCTCAAACAAATTTCTCTGAACACACTCAACAAACATATCCCAATAACAAAAAAAAAAGCTATTAGCTAAAAAAAAACAAAAGAAGCAGCCATGGAAGAAGATAAACAAGAAGCTTCAATGCCACTAGTTCCGATAGACAGCTTCTCGTACAGCTGGTTAGTTAATTATCCTTCTTTAGAACCTTCCATTGATGATCATCATCAAACCTACGAAGATTCTTCTTCTTCATCTTCTTTCATCGAGATGGATCCAAGATTGCCTCCTTCAAGAAGATTCTTCATCAAAACATCGTATGAAAGTAGCTTCAAGTTCGATAACTTCGTCTCTTTCTCCGACGAAGATCACTCTTTGGTTCACGCCGACGAGCTTTTCCGCGACGGCTACGTCGTGCCTTATCGATTAAAAGCCACGTCAGCGGTTACCGAGGAAGAATTTGAACCGTTGGATACAACAACCACGGGGAAGATTGAGACACGTGGAGTTAAGAGCAAGTCATCTCCTACTACGTCTTGTAGAAAGCTGAGGAGAGTTTCGAAATGGGTTTTGTTGAAGTATCTTGATTTCTTGACGCCATTGTGTAGAAGGTTAAGGAGATGTAGATCCGCTGGAATAACCGGAGGTATCAGTATGGATTCAAGGATCCGTGTAACGACCTCGTCTAGGAGCAAAGTTTATTCTGATGAGACCACATCGTCACCGAGAATAAGTGTAGCCGATGACTATTACTGGAGAAGGTCTTGTGACTCCGAAAGCTCTATTTACGAAGCCGTTCTTCATTGCAAGAAATCATTCGGTACGTTATTATAGTCTTATTTAACATTTTTTGTGTATAATCTTATAAATTGTTATGATTAGTTGTTAATATGTTTTGTGTTAATTTTAAACAGAGAAATGAGAAGAATACATGGAGGAGGAGCAGGTAGAAGTAGTAGAGATGGAGAATATTAAGCTTAAGAGAATAAGCAAATTGCATTAACACGTTACACCTGGAGTGGGAGAAAGAGAGAGAGCAACTTGTGATGTGTCTTTTTGTTGTTTCTCTCTCTTGAATTAAAGAGATTGATGTGAATGATCCATGTGAATGTGTCATCTGATGTGGATCAAGAATGTTTTTGTTTTTTTACATGAGTGGGCACATTTATAAAAATATATATATGGGGCTGCAAGCAGAATCAAGAAAATATTTTCAGATTTTCTTGGCTATTTTTTTCTCCATATATTTGAGAGCCATGAAAGTTAAATAGTTTCTTTTTATATATTATGGAAGTAAAACTATAAGTGACTGCCTACCCATGTTTACTTTTTCTTGGGTCCAATTGTGTTTGAATATTCTTACTTTTTGTGCAATTTTTGTCTTTTCTTGTCTTAGAGATCATACGGAGATGTCATCATGCATGATTGAACTCTTTTCTTATCATAATTGTAACTCAAATAATTAAATGGAGTTCAAAAGAAGTATGATATTCCCAAATATAAAATAGATTAAAAACTATCCAAAACTATATCAATATAATTCATAACCAAGTAAAGACAGTTTCATATTGTGGTTCTAAAACAAATATATTAGAACAAAAATACTTTCCGTGGGAACAAAAACTAAAACATTAGTGCTTTTTCCATTTCACTTTTACTGATTATTTTGGTTCCACGACATGTATTATGAGTGTCTAATTTAGATTGTGACGCAACAACACTAACACAAACTATACTAGATTATGACTGATATTTAAAAATGAATTACATTCATACATATAACATTCAAAACTAAATAAAAATAACTAACTTTTTTTGTACTATAGAGGTTGTTGTTGGGTCAAATTTGGTTTTCCCAAACCACTAATTTAGCGAATTATAATTCTGATTGACCATTATAGCATTTTGGTACAAGATATTATAAGTAGGTGGATATCGTGATCTACATATTCTTTCGTTTTGTATGATTGTGTTTGTCATTTATATAAAGCTTTAGCATTTTCTGTAGGATTAGTTAAACACCGGAAAATCTACATTCTATCACATGTATAAATACACTATATGATACTTATTAGGTACATATATGATCTATAATTTAAAGTGAGAATTTTTGGAAATATACAACGACATACAATTTTAATCCTGTGTGAGTCATCATTTACCATTTTGTGTTAAGTCCAAAAATGAAAGAATCGTGACGCCTAAATCTATGGTTTAAACTTAATCTACCCAAACGTACTGCAAAATTCAGGAGTACATCACGGTTACGTGACGACGTCTCGTATAGTGCGGATTTTATCGTACTATCGTTGATCTATGTGCATTACAAATTTTTATTTTTATTTTTTATTTATATGTAATATATGTGTGCGGATGTATAACCATTTTTGTATGATACTTAATTTTCTTATATAACCATTTTTGATTAGGAATCAGAGAAATGGCTTAGAAAAAAACTGGCGTATTTTTGGTCTCATGATCCATGTATGTTTTGTCCAAAAAAAAGAGATCCATGTATGCAAGTGTTTTATTTATTTATCTAGTATGTCAGTGCATGGTTCAAGTAGAATGGAGTCTTACTCATCGAATTATCGGAACTTTTGTAGAATCAAATCAAAGTAGTTCCCAAATGACCAAGAGTTAAGTTAAAAAAAAATGGTATTAAAATGATTCGCTTAAGTTAAGGTATTTGGTACAATATATTTGAAATCTATATTTTAAATTTTATATCGCCTTTAACCTTGGTTTATCCGTTTTAATGGTTTAATAGTTACTTTCCATTAATTTAAAATAGAAACCTAACGAGACATGTATCGTTTTTGCTGTCAACACATTTATCATCATTCTTCTTTTTTGGTTGGCAACTATTATATATATATATATAGATATATATATATTGTTTATTAATCCATGTTTGATTATTTGATTATATAAATCAAATATTACACACACATTCGTCAACATAATACACTTCATTATAATTGGTCAAGACGTGTTGGCAAACCAAAACGTGTATAAGAATTAAATACAATTAGACCCATACACTAACTTAAACACCGAGAAACTCGGTGTATTGAATCGTCGCAGTGGATTTGCATGTTATGATGCAACATATATCTATCGCTGTATCGCATTACAATTTAAAGCTGCATAAATGTAGTCTATAATGTGGAAGGGGACAAGCCTATGGTATTCATTTAATCGGAATATAAGAAAGCGTAGTAGTATTAAGGTCGAATATATAGACTAAGGACCGATTTAAAGTAATTCACTTTTAGAAAAACAAAATTGCCCATATCTTTGCAGCAACTTTGTAGCAGAAGATTTGCCATCCATATATAAATACTAATAGACCCTATAACATTAGAGACAAGATGGATTCCAAACCAAAAATATTTACTTTTAAAAGATATTTTAAAGCTTGAAATTATTGTAGCAAAGGACATATTCACCCAAAAAGACAGGCAAAAAGATTTCCCTAGGCATCATTTTTCTTCTGTAGATTTATAGGTTCAAGAAGATTTTGGAATACATGCACTGAGAAATTTCATAGGTTACATTGCATCTAGATCCAAATCTTTCAACCAAAATATATGTATAATCAAAAGCATTTAGTTAAGTTTCAATGGCTTGTAAAGCAGGACAAATACTTTAGAAAAACCAGAACTATGAATTCGGGACTTTCAAAAGCCGAGAGTTTATCAAAATTCATACTAGTAATTGCTACCGTTTGTTCATCCGTACAATCAAAGTCATCATCTTGAATTTGAGACATTCGATAGATATGAAGTCATGAATTTTATAGTAATTACAACCATTTTTTCCTAAAGTTAATCCAATATAATTAATTTTAGGAGTTAAAAAAAGAAAAAGGTTAATTATTTTTAACAACGTTAAAAACTACTAATTAAATACTTTTTTTACTTAATAAACAATTACAATTTTCTTTACGTGAGTTATAATTTTGAAACATAATAAATGAATAAAAATATCACTTGTTAAACTTTTACGTGTTATCATTACAAGAAAAAGAAAAAAAATCTACTAATGGTATTTCAGAGGCAAACTTCGTTTCTAAAACATGAAGTCAAATGCATACCATTTACCACTTTGGTTTTAATTGAAACCCACCAATTTATTGGTTAAATATATCAATAATGCACATATTGGTTATAAATAATTCATTTGATTGGTATTAGTTTTGGAAAATGCTTATTAATTTTATAAATTGGAAGTTTACAGAGGAAGCACAAGTCAGCTAGAGCCATTATAAACTATTGGAAAAGCTAAATGTGACATTCTAGAGATATATGTGAACAAAGGGGCAAACAAAAATATCTTTCTCGTCAATTTAAACCACACACCATAATGGAGACAAATTCGAACTCAAGATGTTCTAATTAAACATCACCTAGGATCTCTTATCCCTATACCGAATTATAACCGACAAAATGCAAATAGAGAAATATTAGGCAACTAAAACCGAAGCTTCATTCGGATTAATTAAGCCGCTTGAATAGTGACACAAAAGTTTTTTGACAAAATGAGAGAAGATATAATTGGGAAGAAACTCTAGTTCTCACGTGCTGGTGAGACAAAACAAGGAGACATATAGACAAGATATGTTCCGAGAAGATCCAAAGCATTCCTCGTGACACTGTTCCTATCTCCTACCTTCATTTCTTTTTCATCTTCTTTCTTATTTCATCTTCTTCTTCTTGGGGGACCAAAAACACGAACATATACAGTATTATATGGTCATTTTTCACTTGTCATAATCTATCGCGAGAGAGCGATATATACTAGATTCATGCATGTATCTATCTATGTTTTCGGTATCATTCGTCATTCAACGCTTGGTTTGTTCATATAGATCAAGATGTATATACGTGAATTTTCTTTACGTGTGTATTGGTTTGTTGATTTCATTAATTATCTTTAACGATTCAAGAAATATGACTATATCAATCGAATTATCTATCTAGTGGTGTGTGTGTTTTTTTTTATTTTCACGGTTTTTCTGAACCTTAAATCCGATGATTACCATGAAATCATATATGACATGCTGGAAGTTTTCATGGATTTATTATTAGTTTGGTAAGAGACACTTCACAATAAAATCTAGATCACATATTTATAAATCTAGCAGGTGTCTAAAGTTCAAAGACAAATAAACAAAAACAATTTCATAAACGATGAAATTGTGATCTAGAGAGATAACTCGTTCGTTGTTGATGAATATGAAAGAACAATTAGTTCGATATATCAAAAGAGTTTAGCGTACAATAGACTTGGGTCGCGACTGTCGACATATACCAAAATCTTTAGATCATACTTTTGACTGGTCATAAGATGGCCAAAGATAAAGATTTTATTGGTCGACCATATTAGTGATGATCACGAGGCGTACTCCCTATTCTTTCTTTTCTTTCGAGAAATTTCGGGAAAACCCTATTTCCTCATATCAAAGACAAAGACCATAATTTCATTTATTTCTGTCGCAGCCGATGCCCCTCGAGCTCAAGACTTGACGTAATTCCTGCCAGTTTAACTTCGAACTTGTCGTTACTGGAATGTTTAAGTTGTATTCCTATCTCAATCGAAGTTGAACTACCCGATGTCCGCAATATTTTTGTTTGCACGTAACGTATATATCGTACTTGTGCTATCTATCAACCTTATGCCAACATGCATGTGCTCCCAAACACCACTGTACAATAATAAATTCTACGAAAATACTGTTACTTCACGTTAGAGTGGAATTCTGATTCATAATTAATCATTTTATTTTGCTATATTATGATGTTTTCATTTAAATAAATTTGCATTAAAAAAAAACTTAAAAATATATAATACGTGTGTAAGTTGTAAGATGAAAATTTATAAATAAATTAGTCTATTTTCCATATGTTTTATTTTCGCAATGGAAGAAAACATAATGATTGAAGAAACAAAAACCTTTTGATGATACATAACAGAGAATTGAACCAGAACCAGAACCAGATTCAAAGCAGACGTTAATGGTCATGAAATGGTACATAACGAGAAGGAACATCACAGCTAATCAAGTCCCATGATCACCAATGAATATTGTCCCAGAACAACATTTTTTTTTATTCCGTGTAAAATTAAATCAGACAAAAAGTAACATCTATAACACTAGCCACACGTCGTCCATATCATTAGGTAAATGACTTTTCATAGTACAATACTATATATATAGTAAATATATAAAACAGTCAAAAGATGTTCTTAATTCGGATCTTAAAGCAATTTTGTAGCCAATAAACAAATGCTATAGTCGTCACTCGTCAGGAACACATGTGATGAATTCTGACCGACGGTGAATTCTAGACGGACTTAGATCGTTAACATATCTTTGGACAGAACAACAACAACCAAAAACAAAAAATCAATTGGAGAAGGAACCAAAATATATCTGTAGTTATAATTCTATACCGATAAATCCCGACAAGGAAACACTAGAGCTAGCTAGATCATGATTAATCACGTCATTGTACTTGAAAAAAAAATTAATCCATAAAAACAATATATTATGTTAAAATATGAAACGACCAAAGAAAATGATGCAAGGTTATGTTGCTTACTGGTCAAGTCACGATGCACTAACTAAATTTTGGCGAAACAAACATTTATTTTTTGATTCATATAATAAACCAACGAAACCATTATCTTTAATTCATGCCTTTTGTCGGGCGAGAATCAATTCGTTAACTTGTCATAGCTCATATTATTCGATTAAGCATATATTATACACACACACAACAACAAACTATTACATGATATTTAACATTGATACAAAAAAAAAAAAAAAAAAACTATTACATTATTAAAATCAGCATATATTGCTTTATTAATGTTCTATATATATATTTATATGTTTTGTAATGTTTATATATATATAGATATATAAGTTTATAATTTACTAATAATGTGCAACAAAAAAAAAATATAGACCAAGGGAATCGTTTGAAAGGAGAGATGTGGATAAGATATTAATTAGTTTTTGGCATATATTATCCCATGACAAAATTACATAATTTCGCTCATTTTTTTTTTCTCGGACTTTTCTTGTAATCAATTCACCGAGCATCATCTACACCAATTCTTCAACGGAACATAGACAAGCAGGATGTGACACCCAATATTATAATGAAAACTGGAAAACAAAATGTGAGAAAACTGTATATAGATTGAGACAAAATAATTTGTTTCGTTCCCTCTATAGTGAGTGGTATTGTAATTTTTTTTTCTATATCCATTACTTGATTTAATATTTTTTTTATTGTATACTACATATATGTATCTGACAAATTATGATTTACACAAATATTATTACTCCCTAAATCAGCTTATTTATTTTGTTTACATGATGCCCAAAGCCTTTCTAAATAGTAACAAATCTCATTAATGTAATGGATAAGTTTATTGGGCTTTAATAAAGAAACCATTTGTGGCCCATATAATTCCAAAAAAAAAAAAAAAAATCAAATTATAATTAATTTTATTTTTTTTCCACATTTCCCCAAAAACGCCGAGAAAGGGACGAAGAAGAAGAACAAGAAGAGAGGAACAGAGGAAGAAGGCGAAGCGACGAGAAAGAGACGGAGAGAGATAGAATCTTCTACACGGATACGGCTACAGATACGGATACGTATATGCGCGTGTGTATTCGGTACTCATTCCTCTCAGCGTTACGTTAGAGAAAAGTGAATTTCGCCTCCGATTCCTTCGACGCGAAACCTAAGCGGTGAGGATTTCTTTATTCCCCAGTTGATTTTCCCGGTAAAGTTTCCGTTTTCTCGGGAAAGTTTACATTTTTCTTGGTTGATTGAGGAATTTTTAGGTTATTGTTGGGAAATCTAGGTTTATTATCACCCCTTTCGTTGTAATCGTTGAGGAGCTTCTTGGTCCATTTTTTTTTTGTTTTCCGTGGCGTATAATCTATTTGACACTCCCTAGAAAATAAAGAAAAAAAATGGATCTTTTTTACTGTTCAAGCGGTTGAAAACAGTAATTTCAGTCGTTGTCTTGCTTTTATTGAACTTATGTGAGTTTTTGTGGTATGTCATGTGAGGAAGGTGCGTGTCTTTTAAAGGTTACACTATTTGGGCATTTACTGTTTATATATGATTGAGCTAAAATGGCAACTTGGTGGTTCCTTTTAAGTGAAAGGGTTGTTGGTTAACAACATTGTTGCTTTTTAGCATTAAAAACTCATTCCACTGGCGTTGTTGCATTCTCATCTGTCTTTGAGCATAATAAAGTTAGTGAATTGTCAAGCTAATAGTTGAACTAGAGGCTGTTTTTGTCCTTTTTTTTTTTGCATCTTCATTTTGTTATGCTAATGTGATCTTGTTTTCATCACTTGTTGTTATGTGAATTGTCGTTGCTTCTTCTTTGATTGTTCTGAAGATTCATCAGTATGTATTTTGTCCAGATAAGATAATGGTTGAAGTTTTTGGCTTTGTGTTATTTTCTGTAAAATAATTGCAATTATGGTGAGCACACTGATGAAACTAAGAGAGAATACTTTGTTTTTGTTTTTTTGCCAGAGAAGATTTTAAAGTTGAAAGATCATGGATATTTCAGAGAAGATGGACCAACTGAATCAAGGCTCGAGCTCATCTCTTACAAATAAGCGAAAAAGAGGTCGTCCCCGCAGAGACGATTGCCAGACTCAGCAACCAGTGAACCAACCTGGTAGTACTACTATTGATGACAATCTGATAGGTCAAGTTGTTTCTGGTGTCGTTGAAGGTTCTTTCGAGGCAGGCTATTTTCTCAACGTTAAGGTTGCTGACACGGAAAAGCAATTGAAAGGCATCGTTTTCTTACCAGAGAAAGTCACTCCAGTTACCCCAGCTACTGATTTGTTTCCCCAAGCTAAGATGTATGCAAGAGAAGATTTCCCGCTTCCCTCGCTAAACCAGCAAGCTCCACTTCAGGGGAAGAAAAATGCTGGGAATCAAACTGATGACCTAGGCTCTGAGCCTCAAATCGATGCCTTGACTGCTGCTAAAAACCAATCTGCTACTTGCATCACATCGCTGCCTGATAAATTTCCAATGAGTGATGGGGGTGCTGGTTCTGTGGCTATCGGTAAGAGGAATTATCCTATTGATACACTGATGAAAGATGTTGATGGCTCTTCTGCAGGGGAGAAACTCACCGAACCTGAAGGCCAAACCCTCTCTCTGATGCCACAGTTTGCTAGTGATGATGCACCCAAAGAGGATCATACTGTCCTGAGATCTGAAGCTTGTCCAGCAAGTAAGGAAGCAGTTACAGTCACTTCTACTTCACCTAACGATTCAATAGCTAAAGGCTCTACTACTTTGGTTGATTTCTTTTCAGCACCTGAAACGTTGCGAAAGCAGGCCATCGCATCCAGCTCTACACTGAACCTTGAACTCTTTCAGAATGAAACTAAACGATCGGGAACAGAGGATGAGAAATCTCCTGCAGATGCTGAACCTCGTGGAGTGGAGGAAAAACCGGCTTCTACTGTTGATGATGTGCCAGAAGAGCTTCAGCTAGAGCTTGGCCACAAGAAGATGAGTGCTTCATCCATTGCTACTGAAGCAAAATCTGATCAGATTGCTTCATCAAAGAGTGGGTTCTTGACGAATGTGTTTGATGGAAGAGAAGAAACAGCAAAAGAACCGGGAGAACCTAATGCAGCAGCTTCAGAGAGTGGCTTGCCAGAGGCAACAACAAAAGTAGATGATAATGATTCTTGAAAAAGTGGATGCAACATCAAAGAAGCGGTTGGTATTATTGAGAACTGAACAGTTATTTTGTTCCCCTCCTTTTGGTTAGAATAGTTAGTAGAAAACGCTTAGTAGGCGGCTCCCTTTTCTCATTTGTGGCATTTTGGTTTTTTGGCTTTTGCCGAAAAAAAAAAAACACTTAGGCTAATTTTTTTTTGCCTTTATGTTTCCCCTTATGGTTAAGCAACTTTGGTGGTTCTCTCACATTCCCATGTTCAGGAAGAAAAGACGATATACTGATGCAAAATCTGAATGAAATGAACAAGTTTTTTTATTCAATGATCCATTTCTAATATCATGTCAAATATTTTGGAATTGCGCATAAAACTGAGCATTTTGTATTATATGGTGGTAATAGTAAATTTTCAGCTTTTAGAATAATCACAAAACTTGAACTTGTCTTTTTACTGATCATAGTGCCTGATGGGAAGCCAGTGATAGAATCTGTTTCGGATTACAAAAATCTGTACTTTGCAGCCTGATGTTCTAAAACCTCATGATAAATAAGATTTATCCTGATGTTCTGAAACCTTTCTCAAGAACCTGATCATGATCATTCTCGGTTATTTGATATTGTTTTAGGCTCTAGGAATAGCAGAAATGGTATCAGACATTTTAACAATAACAAGAAAAAGAAATGGTATTGGTCATGGTACTGTGAAACCATCACAAGTTAAGCGTTTGGGTTGTCAAAAGACATTCTTGTTGATTAGGAAAGAGAAGCATTTCAGTTTAGTTAAGGGACTGAATCCTCTTGAGCACTGCAGTTATAACTCCCCTGAATCCCTGATGGAGTTGGTTATGCGTTTATGATTGTTGTAAACATATAGCTTTGCTTTGAAAATACTAACAACTTGAAAAACCGTATTTGCTTATTTGATCAGATCAGCTACTCTCAAAAAGATGAGCATTGTAGTTACGATTTTTACCAATTTATCACCATGATGGTGCCTGGCAACTTGTTCACGTAAGCCAATGAGTTCTTTTACAGTTAAGTCTCTGGCAAGTTTTTTTTACTACGATACGAATGTAACATCCGAGTTAGTTGTTGCTGAATACATAAGACAAGTATTCTTGGCTAATTAATCATCAGAAATATTCATCAATAGCTGTAATATTTTTTCACAGAGTTATATTTGTCTTCTCTCCTTGTTATTGATATAGATCTAAGATTCGTATCTTAATAATTTTTCTAGTGGATCCCAATAGTACTTGTCGCCTTTTGTAAAGCATAACATAGAAATAAAACTGCTTAAAACAGAACAAAGAGAAACCAATGAAATTAAATGATAGTAGGTCCAAAACCAGGTAATGTTGAGACAAAGACAAAGACAAAGAAAAAGACAAAGACAAAGGCAAAGACGTATCCAAAAAAGAAATGAGATCTCAAAGTGTGAGTTTTTACTGGTTTGGCCCTTTGATGGTACTCAAAGGTTAAATGTTACGAGAAAAAGTGTATTGTTTCCTTGAAACGTGGTTTGGTATTCGTCTCATTCTTTCTTTGTCCCATCACAAACTCAATAGTTTCATTTGGATGTATATATACTTTTTACTTTTAAAAATTATAAAAGCATTGAAAACTATAAACAAAATTGTTGATCGTGTTCAGAAAAATATTCACTGACATGCCAAAAATGTACATGTCAGAGGAAAAAACCGCGAGACCAAATAAGTTATCAAATTGTTTATTTATTTAATTTTATCTTAATCTTTTGAATGAATTATTTATGGTCCAAGTCCAACTTAATCTAAATTTTGCTGGTTTGAGGAACTCACGGTAGATCGGTAAGCTTCCTAAAGAGCAAACATGTCATACACAATTACTACATGTAAGATAATTTTAGGCAAGATTCTCCAAGGTTTAAATTAGAAAAAAAAAAAAAATGATTAGCCAAAATTACGACCTCTACTGGGATTAAAACTTCTCATTTCTAAGTTTCACAATTCGAAATAGTTTTAAGCCTGTTGATTTTGATTTAATTTGTTGACAAGTATATATGTGACAAGAATAAAATGGGGAACTATAGCTAAATGCATGCATGATATGTGATGTGTGAGTCTGTGACAGAGAAGTGGTAAAGAGGTTGGGGATTCCAAAGCAAGAGGGGTCCATAAAACTGGCTTTCGTCTCCCACACTCTCTCGTACGTTACTGCGTCAGTCTTCATTTTTGTTGAACACTATTATAAGACTCCTATCAGGCTATCACCAGTTCGTTTTCATATGCTTTACCTTTTTTATTCACGGATGTCTAGAAATTTTGATTTTGATAGATCAGTCTAATTCATATATAGAATATTTATTTTAATTTACTAGTCATTTTGGATTTTGACTGAAGAATACATTTTACAAAAATAAAATTAAGTAGACGTAATATGGACAAATACGAAAAAGGAGATGATGGCCTAACTTTTTAGTGGATACAACAACAACAACAATTCCTAGTGGACTATATAGGCGTCAATATCTATCAATATATATATGAAGAATATATATGTTTCGTGCAATCCATACAAATTGTTCACTTTGATATTTTGATAACCACCCGAAATGATTCCTAACTAATCTTTGTAAGTCTCTATGCAATCGTCTAGCCCTGGGCATTCGGGTTCGGATTTTCGGGTTGAGTTTTTGGGTTTTCGGATTTAGACATATAAAACCCGTTCGGATTTTTTATAATATCGGGTCGGGGTTGGGTATTACCCGTTCGGATTCGGGTAATTTGGGTATACCCGAACTCAAACAAACCATTAACAAAAAAAAAACAAAAAAAAACTAATTTTTACTTTTTTATAAATTTTAGAACACTTGTATATATATATATAAATATTTAACGTTTCATATTATAGCAAAGAAACTAAGGTGACAAAATGGTTAAAGATACACATTTTAATGCTCTAGGTACTGGGTTCAAATCCCTCAAAATACATATTTTTACATTTAATTCAGATTAGTTCGGGTGGGCATACGGGTTCAAGTAATATCCGAACTTTAGAGATATTGAACCCGATCGAGTTTTACATACTATCCGAACCCAAACCCGTCCCGAAATAGGGGGTTCAGGTTTCGGGTTCAGGGTAATATGCCCATGCCTATCGTAGAAGAGTTGACTTAAATTATGGTTTCTTAACGCCATAATAAATTATATCAACTACTAGAGACCATCATAAAAAAAATTTACACCTTTGTCCAAAAAAAATAAAAACCATTTTACACCATTATATATTGCTCATAATATATACTTCTAACTACTGAAAACATATGTCAAAATTGGTTCATTTGTTAGTATAGCTATATAACAATTGGTTCATTGTTATAGAAGTATACATGCAGATATTCAAACTATAATTCATTATCTCAAACCGATTTCGATAAGGATATATAAACGACAAAGAAATCGACTCTAAACGTAAAAATCAAACATAAGTATTTGTGTTTTAGACAATAAACATTCCAAGAACATTTGGTTGATCAATTTAGCATAGTGCAAAAGAAAGATAATTGTACACACAAAACTTTGTACAAAAGAAAATAACGTGTGGAAGAAAGATCAAAGAGTTGCTTTTACCGAAGGGAGACAATGACTTAGTGGCGAAATAGAAAGGTTGGGTCGTATTGCGTGTCATCAAAAGTTAGAATACATTTTTACTGTTCGTTTCTGACATATTTAGATCACATTTTCCCTAAAAGAAGTTGGTTTTATAGCAAAAGCATGTGATGCTGACTTGGGAAATTATGCCACAAACGCTAGAAAGAGATGTTCTAAATTTTTAATAAAAGGTAACGTCTAGGAATATACAACTATAGTTGATTAAAAGTGAACCAACTAGCTACTCAATTCGTAATATACATTTCTAGAGGTTAGTAAGAGCAAGAGAAGACTCAAATCCAAAACTTTCTATATTTTTGCAAGACATGATGTTTAACAACAAGTTTATGTTTCAGAGGATTCAAGGGTTGTTATACTTGTTCCAGAATTAATTATTTATCTTCATAGAATCTCTGTTTCTCAAAATAAACCAATAAGACCATACCAGATCCAATATGAATTAGGAGAGGGGAAAAGAGTATATTTTGTTGAACCTTTTTTTTTGTTCTTATTTTCAACAGCTTTTTGGCATGTGATCTTATTTTAAGTTAAAGATCCCCCCACACACACACAAAATCCCAACTTTTTACATGTTTAAATTTTAAAAGGATGTAACACATAATACTTTACCAATGAAAAATGTTAATATAACTGAAAGCAAAGTGTGTATCCCACTTGTCACAACAGACAAATTAATATGAATTGTAAATAAATCACTTTGACCATACAATGTGTATCCCACTTGTACCCATTTTCCAACCAAAAACAGGTTTTTAAGATGGATAATCACTGCAGCCTATTGCGTTTACAAACATCATTTTTTCTTTAAAACTTAACGCATGTATGTTGGAAGCATGATGTGCTATGTTTTAAGTAACTTTTAGCATATCTCTTTCTTTGCTTATCATTGAATCTAGGTATATTTTAACATCATATTAGTGTCTTATCTAGTCATTTAAGATTTCAGTTCATTCTCTTAAATCTAGACAATTCTGACTGCATTTCTGCTTGAGAAAAATTAAAGAGAATAATCCAAACCGATCAACTCACGTTCTAAATTGATTAGTCCAAACATTTCGAAATAAAAAAAAACTTTCAATACTATTGAGAAATTTCAATACTTTTGTTGATTTGGCCGAATAAATCCAACGTTTGTTAAATAGAACATTCTGCTAAATTTGCCTAATGTTTAAACTAGTTCGATAAACTCACCGCAAAATTGAAAATATATTTAGTTGTGGTTAATATTTATTTATTTTGGATCCAAATGTGAAAATTTGAGTTTTCTACTTTAAATTTATATAATTGGTTGATTACTTGTTTGACAACAAAAAGGGTCAATCACGTCATTTTCATTTGGTTTTGAGTTAAAACTTCTACACTAAACAAAGAACAAAAACCAAAAAAACAAAAACTATGAAAAAAAACTTTTTTGGATTATTATGATATACTGTATAATTTTTGGATTGGCTGATCACTTTTTTGATATATACATTTTTTATATTTTAACTTGGAAATTATACATACTCTTATTGGTGCTTTGAATTAAACTAAAACACCAAGAAACATGCCAATTGTCATCCAGGTCAATGCTAGTTTTCGCATTGGCCACACAAATATTATATATATATATATATATGTGTGTGTAAAGCACATAATACAGCACAGACAAAATCAATGGCTCTTAAAATTTCCACCCAATTTGGCACAAAACTCCTGACCTATGCAAATGCAACAATAACTTTATTTAGTCTTCCAAAATAATTAAATGTACATATATAATTCATTTTTTTTTCTTGTATGATAACATAAGAGACATATTATAAGATCTACAATTCTATGTACCTAATTTTATGTACGGATTGTTTAAGATGATGTAAGATAAAGTTGAATATCCATTATATAGCTACTCACTCGAGTACACATTTTCTTCTTGGTTGTGATCTAAAATGTGAATCATCATTGTCTATAATACAACTTTGCACTTTCCTTAAACACAATTAACCGCATACAAATGGGTAATTCAATCACATTAGAAACAGACAAGTGACAGATACACATGTTGTTTCCAGTGTATACATATTGGTTTCAAAATTTGATTACTACTTCAAATATAATTATAATCTAAACCTAACACGGTAAAATTTCAAACATATTATTCCAATATACATGAATAAGTTGTGGCTGTTAGTTTAGTATTTTGTTGGGCATTTATTTTATTTAATATTAGTATATAATAAAAGTTTTTTCTTAGAGAGTAATGATTTGGCATCATTTGTATGCTCTTAGTGCTGTAATTTGTCACAAGATTTTAAATATATTATATATAAAGCATATGGTATTATTATATATATACTTTTTCATTTGACTCTTTAATTGTTTAAAAATTTTATAACTTAAAAGCCGCCGCTAAAGAAGATGAAAAATGGCGTGTAAAGTGATACATTTTGTTAGTAGTTTTTGAAGGAAACAACAAAAAAATGCAAAGTGGAATTAACCCGCAATTAATTTAACCTTTTGTTACAACTCAATCTCCATCCATGTGCTGCCTTCTAAAGCAACTACACACGAATATTCTATAGATATGCATCTCTATTTGTGTGCAAAAATACTATTTTCAACGAAACGATCATCATCGTTATGTAATGAGTTGTGACTATGATGGATGATTAAGTTATAGGTTATGCGGTAAAAAATACTTTAGTTAAAGGAAGATGGTGCGATTAGAAACAAATGAGAAATAATAGTAATATTGCTAACAAATGAATTGTTTAAATAGTAAAATAGTTTTAAAAGTATAAAGTAAACGTAATTAATAATATTATTTAGAAAAAAACACTACACAATTTAACAAAAAAAGGTATACAGTACTTTGCCTCTTGTCAATATAGGTAGCAAAGTACATCATCCCAAATTTACTTGTGGTCAAATTGTTCATCACAAAAATTAAAAATTTATCGGTGTGATATAATGTCATTCAATTAGTTATATGTTTGCAATAGATTAGTGATGAAATAATATTAATTGTTCAAAACAAATCCCGTTTCTAATTATAGATAAAATTAAACCATAATTTACAAATTTTACATAAAAGTGATATATATATATATATATATATATATATCACTTTTATGTAATGGATATTGATGATCAGTTGAATAAAAAAGACTTCATTGATCTTGCTAGCTATTTGGTCAGTAATGGATTAGCAAAGTTTGAAAAGAATGGTAAAAAATATTAGTTAAACTAATTCAAACTGGTTATCAATTGGTTGTCAAATCCAAATCATTGCGAATCTTTGGTTAAACAAAGACTGTGAACTCTAACTAAAATAAATGGATGAAGAGTTCCCCGTTATGTAGACATTTGTAATTGTAACCAAGTAAGAAGGTTATTTTATTAGAAAAGAAAGTGTTTGGTTTATAACTTTTTTACCTTTCAATTACTATAAGATGAAAACAAAAAAGAGTAAAGTTATGCTTGAAAAAGACAGAGCCGTTTGCGTTAGAGACTAAGGAAACTAATTAAAATGAAAAGGTACCTCGAAATCACATGCCAATGAAATGATAGATTCCACAAAAGAAAAGATTCGCTTCACAAAAGAATATTCAAATATTAATCCTACAAATTAACCAAGAAATTTGACTACAAAGTCCATAGAAGACCCAGTATAAGCCACGTCCTCCCGTATAAGCCAAGTTTATGGGTAAAAAAATAAACAGTTTCAAATACATCTTATTTTGGATATTATAGACGTTGATTTACGTGGTACAAAATAATCACAAAATGAGAGATTGATAAGTAAACTATGCAGAAGTTCCAGTCTTAATTAGGACCATTCCCTTTCGTTCTATTAAAACTTTGTAAGATGATTTTGATCCTTCACGCTTGTTGAGACATGTGCATTAATGTAGTACATTTGCATGTATGCAAAAAAAAGTGTTTTTTTTCACAAGATTTTATCACCCAATAATTGTGTGTGTTTTAGCCTCACATGCATAAAAGTGATAAAACTAATTCACCACACAACACAAGTATGGCTACATCTTTCTCATCCTTAGACCACACACACACACATATCTATTCCATACGTTAGACCTATTGTGAGATTGTCCATAATTATGGACTTTCAATAAGACAATAATAATAAAGAAATATATATAAATAAAAATAAAAAGAATAAGAAAAGGTAATTTTGAGGAATTGATAACCCTACAAACCTATTACTTAAGAAAAAGGTAGGGCGACCAAAAAGGATAAATTTTGAAAGAGAAAAAACCAAAAAAGCTTAAGAAAAATATATGAATATATTAGAAAACCGAAATATCCAGTTCCAGTTAAAGAAAGCTCATCTTTCTTTCGTTTCAGTTTATTTTATTTGTAGGTATTAGGTAAAGAGTTCATGCTAACAGACGAATATAATTTGATGTAGTTTTGTAAATAGTCATATTCGTAATATTTATAAATTTAATTAATTTATTATTTTTCTCACTACATTTGACTAGTTCATTGTATATAAAATTATAATAACACAATTCATAGATAAATCATGAAAGCTAAATATGGCGCATTAGTACTGGGTCTGTGAGTCCAATTGGTTTAAATGTGTATCGAACTATCGATGACTTACAGTTTTTAACATACATTATAAAATCTATATACACATATATTATATATATATTTATATATATATAATTTTCTTAATAAATATCTTCTATTAAACACATAACTTTATGCAAATATGTGTATAGTTACCAAAAATAGTATATAAATAAGTTATGTCTAATTTTTTGTGTTTTGTTCGTAGAAATTGCACAATATGTTTATAATTATATGATATATATTAAGGGGGTTTTATTGTATTCTAATTTATAAAGAATTTTGAACACTTCAACAAAATCATCAAAAGTGAATAAGTGAAAGATTTTTAAGGATTGATAGAGAGTATTTATTCTGTAGTTTTGCTGATTAGTTTTCAAAAATCTTGTAAAATACTCCAAACAATCTCTGTATTTTTTTTCAACTAAACTTTTAATTTATTAAAAGAGAACTCCAAAATTAGTTGCCCAAACAGGAGGATAAGAGTTTATACAATCTCTGTATTTTTGTGATACTTTTCATGACTTTATTTTGTGAAGAAAGTGTATAAAATCATGAACCAATAACATAATAATTGAATTTATTAACAATCCCAGATTCTTTTGTTTTAATTGAATAACACAAAACTTTTAATGACTTTATAAAAGTATGAATCCAATAACCCAATTTTGTAAAAATTTTAAATAACTTTTTACAAAGTACAAACTAATAAAACTAAATTTTAGCAGAGTTTCTAATAATAAGATATTCTACATTACATTTAAAATGTTTAAAACTCTATTCAAATCTCAAACCAATAACCCCCACTAAACATTACGTGACATTATTGGATGTATATATGTATATATATATATTTTT
The DNA here is from genome assembly GCF_030686135.1 of Camelina sativa. Lineage (NCBI taxonomy): Eukaryota > Viridiplantae > Streptophyta > Magnoliopsida > Brassicales > Brassicaceae > Camelina > Camelina sativa. The sequence goes on along the minus strand of NC_141890.1, from coordinate 43,202,291 downwards.
TTTTGTTTTTAGATAAGTTAATTTTTCTATTTATAGGAAATTTTTGCATAAATTCTAGGTCATATTAATGTTTTATATTCATAAGTTTTGATTTTTTATAATTTAAGAAATATAATATTTTCCAATTGAAAAAACTATTTGAAAAAATATTTATACATAAGATTAAATATTTGAAATATTTATATATGGTAAGTATATTCAATATTTACATATGTGTTTGATTATTAGTTATTAAGAAATGGATATTATAGAAATAAAATTTGAGGTAAATTGTGGATTTGCCACATCAATAACTAATATCACCCATAAATATATTTATTTACTAACAAAACAAAAACTCAAGTAAAATGAAAATTTTTTCTTCTTTTATGTCCAAAAAAATTGAGTAGTTAAAAAAGTAAATCTCAATCTTTATATATGTTACCATTAAAGTGGCTTTTTCCCGGGAAAGGGTTAAGGAACCGTAAGACTAACACAAAAACGTTTGCTATAAATAGAGAGAGAGATCCCATCTTCTCTACACCCGTCAAACCCATTTCTTCTCCACCTTAAATCTTATTTTACCCTCAAAAACCCAAAAAAAAAAGAAGATAAAAACTCTCTTCCTTTACTTTACAAGAAACAGAGAAGAAGAAAAAAAATATATATTTTGAGACAATAAAGTCTCGATTTTTTCTTCTTTTCCGAGGAATGCTCGTTGAACCCTTCCTAGATCGTGTGATTTAGAATCGAGGGTTCTCTTCTGATTTCTCAAAATCTTTTTTTTTTGTTGTTGCTGTCTGTTGGTGCAAAATGGAGCAGAAGAGCGTATTGTTATCAGCTTTAGGTGTTGGTGTTGGGTTAGGAATCGGGTTAGCCTCTGGTCAAAGTTTGGGTAGATGGGCAAACGGGTCAGGCTCTGTAGAAGATGGACTCACCGGAGAACAGATTGAGCAAGAGTTGTTGAGACAAATCGTTGATGGCAGAGAGAGTACTGTCACCTTCGATGAGTTTCCGTATTTCTTAAGGTAACTCAGCAAACAAAATAAAAGCTCTGTTCTTTGTTTTTTTCAGATTTATTATGATACTAACTTAAAAGCTCAATCAAAGATTCAATGTTTTTTACTTTTTTTTTCATATCTCTCTGTATTTTAGATAAGATTGTGTTTGATTGAAATAATCAAATAATACCAACTTGGCAAGTTGGTTATGAAATTTTTACATCTTCCAGCTGTCAAAAAATATTTAATCTTTGGAAAAAACATGACAACTTTGTTATGTTATCACGAAATTTTGAGGATTTTGATTTCTCTTTTGGTGGTGAAAGAATCTTAGAATCTATCAGTATATTTGGGTTTTAGAGAATGATAAAGATAGTAAATGAAAAAGTTTGCTTTATTTTTTATTTTTTTTGGGCCAAGAAAATATTCAGAAAAGGGAGTTAATGAAAGAGAATGATGGGAAAGTGGGGTAGGTTAGTTGCACAATAAGCATGTGGATGATTTGGCAAATGGGAGTCAAGACAGTGAGAAAGAGAAATAGAAAGATTCTCACATGTGATTCTAGTTATTTAGTTTCATCCCTTTCATTATTTCTTGTTTTTTCTGCTTCTTTGTTTGTTTTGGATACTATTGAATCCAGTCTGTACTATTTTAATGTTCTTGGCAATTTTTTTTAACTCAATCATATGATTGTTTAATGGCAGCAAGAGAACTAGAGTATTGTTGACAAGTGCAGCTTATGTTCATCTAAAAGAGTATGATATATCGAAGCACACTCGGAATCTTGCACCTGCAAGTAAAGCCATTCTACTCTCTGGTCCTGCAGAGTTTTATCAGCAAATGCTTGCAAAAGCTTTGTCTCATTACTTTGAATCAAAGCTATTGCTGTTAGATATAACTGACTTCTCTATTAAGGTAAACCAAATCAATGCATGTTTGATATTTACCACAGTAAAAACAGAATAGCTCCTAAGCTTTTCTCTTTATTCTATATTCTTTGGAAACAACAGATACAGAGTAAATATGGATGCACCAAGAGAGAGCCTGTAAGTTACTACTTGTCCTGCGTTTTTTTCTTTTCTTTATGCTGATGAATTCAGAGAAATGATTCTTGTTTTCTTCTCTTTATTGGTTTTGTAGTTTCACAAGAGGTCTATTTCTGAGTTTACATTGGACAAAATGTCGAGTTTTATGGGTTCCTTCTCTATGCTCTCTCAACGTGAAGTTGAACCAAGAGGTTTAAAACAATACAAACTCTTACCTTATTTTCTTCTTTTATTACTTTCAAACATAAACTAAAGAGTTAGCAATTCTTGTAAAATGCAGGGACATTGCGTCGACCCATCAGTGGAAATGATCTTAACTCAAGGTTTGCCTTTGTTTTCCTGTAAGTTAGTTTTATCGATTTTTGTCTCTGTGAGCTCACTAGCTCCTTTCATTTTCAGGAGTATGGAGAGCTCTAATCGTCTCCCAAGACACAAAAGAAATGCTTCTGCTACTTCTGATATCAGTAGCATATCTTCCCGCTCCTCTAGTTCTGTTTCAGGTCTAGAAACTGATATACATTGTAGTTAACTTCAGATTCGTAGGTATATTTGTTAACCTATGTTTTTTAATGGCTTGTAGCTTCCAGCAAACGCAATACAAATCTATGTTTCGACGAGAAACTTTTCCTGCAGTCACTTTACAAGGTACCAATAAAAAAACTATACACAAATTTGCTAAATTATTGTTCTTCAGTGGATTTTTTACAACTGTAGTCTTTTTCATGCAGGTCTTGGTTACTGTATCGGAAACAAGTCCGCTAATAATATACCTCAGAGATGTTGAGAAGCTTCTTGAGTCAGAAAGATTCTACAAGTTGTTCCAACGACTCTTAAACAAGCTCTCTGGTCCTGTCTTACTTCTTGGCTCAAGAGTATTAGAACCTGAAGATGATTTCCAAGAAGTAGACGAAGGGGTCTCCGCGCTGTTTCCTTACAACATCGAAATAAGACCACCGGAAGATGAATCTCAGCTCATGAGCTGGAAATCTCGGTTAGAAGATGACATGAAAATGATTCAGTTTCAGGACAACAAGAACCACATTGCAGAGGTTCTAGCTGCTAATGATATCCAATGCGATGACTTAGCTTCGATATGCCACGCAGATACAATGTGTTTGAGTAACCACATTGAGGAGATTGTTGTTTCTGCTATCACTTATCATTTGATACACACCAAAGAACCTGAATACAGAAACGGAAAGCTTGTGATATCTTCCAAAAGGTGAGTTCAAGAATCTGTTTATTCATTCCCTAACTGATTATTTCAACTAATCAACTGATTCATGAACTTGCAAACAGTTTGTCTCATGGACTAAGTATATTCCAAGAAGGAGGAAGCAGATTACTGGAAGACTCCTTGAAGCTCGACACAAACACTGACTCTAAGCGAAAAGAAGGAGAAGTGAGTTCAAAGAGCGAGTCAAAATCAGGTCCTGACAACAAAAACGAGTCAGAAAAATCACTTCCTTCAAACAAGAATGACAATCCATTGCCTCCAAAAGCACCTGAGGTTGTTCCTGATAATGAGTTTGAGAAGCGTATAAGACCAGAAGTTATACCAGCAGATGAGATTGGTGTGACATTTGCAGATATTGGTTCACTAGACGAAACAAAAGACTCACTTCAAGAACTTGTAATGCTTCCACTTCGAAGACCAGATCTCTTTCAAGGCGGTCTTCTCAAGCCGTGTCGAGGAATCTTATTGTTCGGCCCACCTGGTACTGGCAAAACAATGCTAGCAAAAGCAATTGCAAATGAAGCAGGAGCTAGTTTCATCAATGTCTCAATGTCTACAATCACTTCGAAATGGTTTGGAGAAGACGAGAAGAACGTGAGAGCTTTGTTTACTTTAGCAGCTAAAGTATCTCCAACGATTATATTTGTGGATGAAGTTGATAGTATGTTGGGACAAAGAACAAGAGTTGGAGAGCATGAAGCTATGAGAAAGATTAAGAATGAGTTTATGACACATTGGGATGGGCTAATGACGAAACCAGGTGAAAGGATTCTCGTTCTTGCAGCTACAAACAGACCGTTTGATCTTGATGAAGCTATCATTAGGAGGTTTGAGAGGAGGTACTAAGCAAAGTTTGGTAAAATACAAAAGCTCTAATCAATCTTAATAATGGTGACTGATTTTTGTGTGTTTGTGTTGTGAACAAAACAGAATAATGGTGGGACTTCCTTCGATTGAGAGCAGGGAAAAGATCTTGAGAACTTTGTTGTCAAAAGAGAAAACAGAGAATCTTGATTTCCATGAGATTGCACAGATGACAGAAGGCTACAGCGGAAGTGATCTTAAGGTTTTTCTTATCATCTCTAAACAGAACCTAAATATGTTTTGTAAAATCATGTGGAAACTGAATGTTTGTTAAACTTTTTGTACGAACAGAATTTATGCATCACAGCTGCTTATAGACCGGTTAGAGAGCTGATTCAGCAGGAAAGATTAAAAGATCAGGTAAAAAGAACTAAAAGGAACCTCTTGTGCACTCTTTATATATCAAATTCTCTGCGGATATTGAAATCTCTCTTGTTGGTTTAGGAGAGGAAGAATAAAGAAGAAGCAGGAAAAAGCACGGAAGAATCAAAAGAAGAAGAAGCGGGAAAAAGCACGGAAGAATCAAAAGAAAAAGAAGCGGGAAAAGGCACGGAAGAATCAAAAGAAAAAGAAGCAGGAAAAAGCACGGGAGAATCAAAAGAAGAAGCAGCAGAAGCTTCTGAGTCTGAGGAGAGAGTTATTACATTGAGACCATTGAACATGGAAGACATGAGAAAAGCTAAAAATCAGGTCTAATATCTTATCTCATTTTGAATAAAGAAAAAGACAAGAAATTGTAAAAATAACTAAGATTTGTTGTTATTGTTGTTGTGTGTGTGTTTGACAGGTAGCTGCGAGTTTTGCATCAGAAGGAGCAGGAATGAATGAGCTGAAGCAATGGAATGATTTGTATGGAGAAGGAGGCTCAAGGAAAAAAGAACAACTCACTTACTTCCTCTGAAATATGCAAAAAAAAAATGTGAATGTATGTTTCTTGATACACAAGATATACATGTAACAAACAGATCCGGCACATCACAAAGAAAGAGTCTTTAATTATTTCTTAGGCCATTCCATTTTTTAGATCACTTCTTAGGTTCCTCTTATTCTCTTTCCTTTTGGATTCTTAGATTTTTTTCTCAAAACTGACATTTATATATATATATATATATATATATATATGTTCATATTTATGTCATTGTGAATTTTTAGTTAAATGTAGTAAACATATTTATATAAATATTTGCATGCTTTGTCTTTGCTTGTATTTGTTGAGATTTAGGAACTAGGAACTCAATACAAATTATATAGATAAGTGAATTAACCAAGGAACACGGTGTAAGGAGCGAAAACCACATTGACCCAAAAAAAAATGGAAAACCAAAACTTAACCAAACGAAATCTGTACCGGTTCCGGTTTGATTTGGAAGTAATGTAAATTGACACAAACCGATACAATGAAAAGAGTAAGACGATGATGATGATCAATGATTGTATGAACCCAGAAAAAGAGAAATGAAGAGATACGAAAATCTAAAGGTAGGAGAAGCCCTGTCCAAAAACAATCTATACCCATTTGCTTGCAATGAACTCAGCTCCGTTTTGAGTCTTGCGTACTCTCGATTACCCAAAGATGTCAAAGCTTTGATCTTTCGAGATACCCTCTCCGCTTTTCGTCTTCTTCCTGAGTAAGTTACGAACTTCATTATCTCAAAAATCCCGAGTATTTAGGGTTCTATTGTGCTCTAATTTAGGGTTACTCTGTGTTGAGATTTCGTCCATCTATGTTGAAGCTTAATTCTTAGGGTTGGTAAGTCTAAAAAAAATCAATGAAGTTGGGAACTTTTTCAGTTAACAATGAAGCAGAGGTGATACGATCTTTGAATGGCTTTACTACTTTTTGTCTATCAAATTAGCTTTTGATTCTTTGTGCTTGCTTATACAATTTGCAAACAAATTAGAAAATGTAGAATGTTGTTGTGCCTTTCTTGAATATAATCCAATGTTATGGTTCATATGTATCTGTTGATGAAAAGTCCTGAAACTTCGAACCAAGGGCTTTTCGTATTTACGTTTTCAATTACCAAAGATCATATGTTAAAAGCTAGATTGTTCTGTTTTCCCTTAGTGTGACAACTTATCACTGATAAGTAAGGCTACTCAAGTCCTATTGTGCATATCTCTCTTAGATTTGTATGATCTCTTTGTTTATGCAATTCTATGTTTCTACTTCTAAAAAGACTGTTAAGACTAATATTTCAGATTCTTTATTTTTATTTGTTTTCATTTAGCGTGAACACATCAGCTGCTGTTTCAGCTGCTAACCTTCTCCTGAAGAGCGTGGAAGCCGTGCTGCCCAAACAGAAGAAGAACTTAGCTATTGTAGAATTCAAGCAGGCTAAAGTAGCACTGAAGAGACGCAGTAAGAGCCCTGAGGAAGATTTATGTATGTTTTCTTGTTATCTTTTCTGAAATATCTTCGTTAATATCTCGATATAATCCTTCACCACGTGCAAATCCTTTTTCAGATATACCTTCACTTCCACAAGATGTCCTTATTCACATCTTCAGTTTCCTCGATATATCATCCTTACTTTCCTCAGCTCAAGTGTCTCGGTAGCTCCTCTATATCTCCACATTGCAGAGTCTTTTGCTTCTTCTTTTTTTCCCTTCTACATCTGTTTGTTTTGTCTGTTTGTATAGCTCATGGAACCAAGCTACGCATGATGACTCTCTGTGGCAATCATTATTTGAAGTTCACTTCTATCACAAACGTGTGATTCGTATTCATTCCAGTATTGATTGGAGAGAAGCCTTTAAGAAAGCATATATCGGTTAGAATTTTTGTCCATGGTTTTTATCTTTCTCCCTTTCAGAAACCAAGCTTTCTCTGTGTAATTTCTAAAGTACACTTGCAGCGGCTAATTCATCGAAGGCGTTAAGATCTGGCCGGGGATACTGCAGTTACTGTGATTCTATTGTTTGGCACGACAACTTAAGATGTCCGGACAAACAATGTCAGTTGAAATCAGGCAACAAGCCGGTCGACCTCATATCAACTCACCAAGTAAGCATTTCCTCTTTCAATGCGCCATGGTCACTTCTTTTGTCCCGTTTCTGTTACTTTTTGAGCAAGTTATTTATCTGTCTCTGGTGGTTTTTTTCTTCTTTACAGGTTGTCAACTATTTACTGGGGGTAGCGAGTTCTTCTGATGAAAGTGAATCAGATGATGAAGCCGTTCCTGGACTATGGTCTTATCCTGCACTACACTGATTTCGTAGCTTAACCAAAACGTCCTTTCAATGTAAACTTTGTTACTCATATCAATGTAAACTTTGTTACTCATATATACACATTCATATTCAATTGTTGTGTACAGAGAAAAGTTCGTCTTCATCTAATTAGGCTTGTCTCCCAAATGTGTCTTCGCACCTATGGCTAATTTGAGTGTCATGTTCTTTAAACTAGATCTCCAAGCTATTATGTTTCGAATAGGTGACTCAAGGAACTATAGAATTGAAAAGAAAAAAAAAATTGGAAAGACATTTAAATGGATTGAAGTGGAATTGATTAGTTGTAGCCTGATCTCTGTTTTAAAAACAGTGAGGAGAAGTTGAGTAAGCCAATGGGTAAGAAATACACAATGTCAATGTTTATTGTATATGTACATATAATGATAACAAGTCGTGGAACGCATTTACATTGGTGTTTTTTGTTTTTCTAATGAAGCACATTTTTGTCAAGATAAGAGCTAATATTGAATTATATCTTACAAGTTTTCTTTATGTTGTTAAAGTGTATATTCATAATCATCTAACTTTTTATAGGCCAAAACATAAAAGTTCGTTCAACTCCGAATAAACAATACTACTAGATAGATGTTATGATGCATAGACACATTCCATGACAATTTCGTGGATGTAGTTAAGTACTTACTAATACTAACGTATTACGTATGAGTGGGCATAGCTTTTGTATTATTCTATAATTCATATTTAGGTCTAACTGTTATAAGCACTTTAGTCGGCATAGCTCAATGCGACCCTTAGAAAACTATTGTATAGTCAAAACCAAAGGAAAAAAAAAAACTATTAGTCCACATTTTTTTTTTTTTTGTCACCTACAATTGAAAATAGTTTAACTACAGCCAAATATAAACCAGATTTTAGAAAACAAAAGTATTTGAACTATAGTAACAAAAAGCAATCTAAATGTAATTAAGTAACCAAGGGAATTTGATTATTTTGGTTTGTTGGTTCATAGGTTTGCTGCATTGAACGCAACAATACCAGAACAGTTTTAGAAGCTTAAGATCAAATCGAAATACAGAAAAACAAAGTTGGGAAGAAATTATAAAAAGTAAGAAACAAAGTTAGGCCAATGAATAACTTATTAAAAAGTAAAAATTCTCGCTTGTGTTAAAGTTATAAAACAAAGTGTTTAACAAAAGAAAAAAAAAAGAATGTAAAAGCAAACTCTTCTTTAAAGTTTAAAGTGAAAGAGGTGTAAAAATTTGAACTTCACGAACGAAAGAGCTTTTCAAGTCAAAGCTTTTGAGGTTAAAAACCATTGATATACTCAGATATAATAAATTTATACCAAGTATAAACAACTTATTCTTTAAGAGAAGAGACAAAAGGAAAAATTGAAGTATGCAATGGACCAACAATAATACTTTTGTCATGGAAAGAACCCCAAGTTATATCTTTAAACACTACTAAGGTCAGAGTTCAGACCGTCAGAGAGTTAAACTCTTCTTTCTTCTTTTTTTTTTTCTTTCTATGTAGTAAATGTTTCTTTTTGTCATTCTTCTTTATTGTATTTATGTGTTTTTCATCTTGTCTTGTTTTTCTTACTATCTTATTAGGTTATGTATTAGTAAGAGTCAATATGGGGTTTTTTAACAACAGTTTAAAAATATAAGAGCATTTTTGCTAAGATTTGCTTGTTTTATTGTTGATTTGTTAAAATATATGTGGGAAATAGATTTATAAAGATTATATAACATTAACTGATATTTTACATGATACTATGATAAATGTTGTTGAATATACTAGTTTTTTGTTGATATATATCACGTAAGACACAAAATAGTTAAGTTGAGTATGCAAACATACATGCAATCCTATAAATAGAGTGTCAGTGTCAACTGTCAATCATATTGTATTACCGTAAAGTTGCTTGGCCACATAAAATTATAAATTTGGATTAAGTTAGCCCTAAAACATGTAGCAAATGTGCGTTTTTAATTACCAAATGTGGCCTACCCACGAGTCATGTTGAGAAGGAGGATCGTGTTGACTGTTGAGGCCAAACCACGAGTCACTCTTTAGCTTTCGCTTCCGGTTGAGTGTGCAGTTCTCATTTTACCAAAGGTGCAATTAGAATATAGGTTACACGCAGCCCCGTCTTAAAAAAATTTTGTCCCTAGGCATACAATTTTTTAGGACCCTTTTCAACATAAATTTTTTTTTCTTTTTTTTGGTCCCCATTTCCTTAATGTTTTTTGCAAAAAAAAATTTTGTCCCCACACCATTGTCCCTCTCACCATAAGTATGAGCCGGGGCTGGTTACAGGAGTTTCTTATTATTCCATTATGCTTTTTCAGTAACCTAATGGAAGAACAAGAAACTCCTGTAACCTATATTCTAATTGCATTTTAATTACCAAAGGTGCATGTTCTATGCCATTGACACATATTGACAAGTTTGACATACAAAATAATTAATCTTCTTAATTTGTTCTAATATATAATATTATGCCTTAAAATTATATGTAATTTTTCTTAATTTAGTTTATTTTGTGCAAAAAAACCTTTTTATCAATTTAGTAAATTCATTATATATAATAAAGACATAAATATTACGTGTTTTATAACCTGATGAGTGTTAGATTTTAGAAAATCAAATACAAAAATATATCTATGAATGTCTAAAAATATAAACAGCCTCTTTTAAATTAAAAAGCACTTTAGCTTAAAGAGAAAGCTACTACGTACCATATGTGTCAATGGCATAGAATCTATATATACATTTTCGGAAACATTTAGCAATAAATCCTGAAGTTGGAATCTATTTACAATCATACAATTGACATTAATTATTAATTTGTTATTTATTTAATTAATTGATATTAAGTTTTTATTTTGGAAAACAAGATTTTCCATCCTAATAAAATTTCCAAAACAATAAGAACCACTCCTTTTAACATTAAGTATTAAGTTTATAATTAATTTTATGAATATTAAGTTTTCAATTTTACAAAACAATAGGAATTAATTCTATGAACACACAATATTTTCTTTCTATAAATAACTTTTTATTTAATTGTATCTTATATAGTTCCTATACTATAAAACAATAAACCTCAAACAAAATACTTTCTACACAAACTAATACTTTTTCTATTTCATAAAGAGTGTCATTTTGATACATTGCACACAAATTAAGAAAAACTTGAATATACATATATATATGAATAATTTATCATTTAAATTTAATGAAAAAAGTTTTGGGTTAAAGGTAAATTAGAAAAGTTGATATTAAAAATCACATTGGAACGTCTAATGTACGGGCTGATTGTCTTGCCCGCTCTTCGAGATTGTTAGTTTCTGCATCTACCTTTGTAAACTCTTTCCCTCCAGTTTGGGCAACCAACCTTGGAGTATATATATTTGTATAGTTGTACATTTTAAAAAATACAAATTAAATATTAGTTATTAATATAGTTAATCTACAAAATAAATAACATTTTATTTTTATTAAAAAATAGCCCCGTGGTGTAACGTGGGTGAATATCTAGTGCTAAATAAATAAATGACAATAGATCATAGAACAAATTGTTTAACCTGTGCCAACAAAAAAAAAAAAAAGCAAAGTAAAAGGAAAAGAAAAAGGAACAAAAAAAAAAGAAAAGAAAGGAGCGTAGAAAAAAATAAAAAGCTCCAAAACCAAAAATATACTATTAAAAAGAAAAAAATCTCTCTCTCTACCAAAAAAATGCCATTTTCATTTCTCTTTTCTTCTTCCTTTCCAAGAAAAAAAAAGAGAAAGATTAAACCCATTTCCAAAAAGCTCACCTTCTCTTCTCTTTCTTCTTCCTTTCTCTATATATAAATCCTTTACTTCTCCATATCCGTTGACAAAGCCAAACTCTTTACTCTCTCTCTCTTTCACCATTACTCTAATCTCTCTCTCTCTCTCTCTCTCTCTCAATGGAAGCTCTAAGCTTTATGAAGTTCTGGTTAACCAACAACAACACAACCATCAAACCCCGCCGTGAAACCAAAATCTCAGAATGCGCCGTCGATTCCACCACCGCATCAGAAAGTCCCGAACTTGACCTCTGCGGCGAAGGAGACGACTCATTCTTCGAGCTCGAGATCTCTCTCTCCGATTTCAAAACAGAGAGACTCGAAACAACCACCACCACCACGTTCTCTGTTTCCAACAAAAGCAAAATCCTCCCTTTCGTCGACATCGCCACCACGAAACCGCAGCAGTCCCCGACCACTCTCCTTAAATCCGGCCAAAAGTTTCGAGCTTTCTCGTTTAAGAAGTCAACGACGACGATGACGAAGAAAGAAGAAAACAACAGAAGCCTCAACATGAGGTTCAGAACCGACGACGAAACAATGACGAGTTTCAGAAAAACGTCGAGCATTGCGAGGCTACAACAAACAGACGACACGACGTTCGACGGCTCTGTTTCCCCTGTTTCGTCTTCTTCTTCTTCGTCCAAGAGATTCTTCAGTCTCATAAAGCCTTTATACACTAAAACGACGAAGAAACAGAGCAGTAGCAGCGGTGTATCTTCCTCGATTACTTCTCCGACGTCTTCACCGGCGGGGAGGGAGAAACAGAGGAGTAATCTTCCATCGGGGATAAGGAGTGTGAGGAGACAGCTTGGGAAGAGCAGGTCAGCTTCTTCGGCGATCGGAGGGATGTCTCCGGCGAACAGAGTCGTCGATGAGTCTTTTCAAGTTCAACAAGATGGGATTCAAAGTGCGATTCTTCATTGCAAGAAGTCGTTTCATGGTTCCAGAGGTATGTTAAAAAAAAAACAGAGTATATTTTTATCTCTTTAATTTGATTATTTTAGTTAATAATTTTTTTCCTTTTTGGCTTTTTTCAGAATCTTTTTTGTTATCAAGATCGACTAGTGAATCTTCTTCACAAGAGAAACTGAGTACTTCGTCTTCTGAAGGTAAAACCAACAAAAAAAATTGTAATTTGGATGATTATATTATAAGGTTTAAGTGTGATTATGAAAAAAAAAATGCTAATTATAATTTTTGTTGTTTTGACAGATTCGTATTTGTTTTCAAGGATTGGAAGTGACACAATGTCGGAGAAATCAATGGATAGCTTGTGTTCGATTAAGGAACAACGGGAGAAGATTTGCGATTAAGGTTTAGTTTTGTAAAATATATATATGAAATTAGATTAATTTTGCAGGATTTTTGGTTCTTTTGTAAAATTAGTTTCAAAAATGAAGATGATGATGTTGATGATGATGACAAAAACAGATAAATCTAGTTGCAGAGTCTCAGATTAGTGAAGGGTGTTGTTTTATCTGCCTTTTGTATGTATAGTGATGTATCATTATGTGAATCCTGACACTTCAGAATTGAAAAAAATCTTATAGTATATGGTATATATATATATATTTATTACATATCTCTGTCGTCTTCGTTTGTCACACACCTCTCAATGTATTGTGTCATTTTTAAAACTTCTTGAATTCTCTCTTTACTAGAAACAAAAAAAAAAACATTAAGAATATATTTTCTAGTGAGGAAAATGTAGCTTTGAGCTTTTGATTAAGGAATGTTTAGAGAACGAGAACAGTAAAATGCGTTCAGTAAAAAATAATATGTTCTTAATGCCAATATTATAAAACCAAACGATACTGTAATTTTTGGCTTAACCATTGTACCACAATACTATATGAAACAAATAAAAATTATTGAATTCGTTTATGCAAAACATGATTTTAACAAGGGATTATGACAAGGAGTAAATGTATCAAATTGATGACTCTATAATCAAAGAAATAGCTGAAGTTATTTAATCCATTTTATTATTTTACGTAGCTGTTTAGTTTTGCCAACTACTGAAAGTGAACACCATCAAATTAGATTTACTTTGGTGTATTGATCATATCACTTTATTAGGATAGGAGCCTAGGAGGTGGGTAGTAGAAAAAAATTATGATATGTTTAGATCTGATATTAAATCTAATATCAAGTTATCAACTATATGAAAACTCAAGATTTATCAGAAATAAAATCAAAACTAAAGTAAACTTTTCAGATTGTATGCAATTTTCTTACCCTAGCGAAAATGTTAATAAAAATAAAAGTTTAAAAACTTTAAATATTTTGGAATTCTTTTCTCACTTTCGCATTTGGAAGTGACTTGACAGTCACTGCGTCCATTATTTTTTTTCTCATTTTCACTACTTTTCTTTCTGCTATTTCACTTTCCAAGAAAATATATACTCTTTCCGTTTCAAAATATACGATGTTTTAGTGAAAACATGTATATTAAAAAATAGTTATTTTTAAAAAATTTAACCACTCGTAAACAAATCTACATTATATAAAATATAAATTTAATCTAAAAGTTGTATAGAAAGTTGGAAACATCCTATATTATAAAATAAAAATACTTCTCTAAACATCTTTTATTATGAAACGGAGGAAGTACTATACATGACATCTGACCGTACTAATTCATCATCCTGACCTATTTTTATTTATTTATCTATGTGTATATATATATAGTAGTATCTATCAGCCTATCATATTGCTTTTAAAATTTTCAGATTCTCATTATTTCACATAATCTAATATTTTGAATCTATGTTCAAATTTATTTTGTCATCTACAAGGCTACAACCTCAAAAAAAAAAAAAAAAAAAAAAAAAAAAAAAAAAAAAAAAACCGGATTTAAAACACAATTTACTCTATATATATTCAAAATTTTGCTCCACTTGTAACTTGTAAGTTTCAGATTTTGGACGGAAATAATTGCCAGAGTCACCTAACAAAAGTTCAAAATTTTGCTCCACTTGTAACTTGTAATTTTGATCCCACCACAACAACCGACCAGAGTCACCTAACAAAAGTTCGAACACAAACATTAAAAAGAAGTTCAAAAATCGTAATTTCTACTTTCTTCTTCGAACGTAAACAAGAGAGTAAAAAATAGTTACCCAATTAATATGGGTGTAAAATAGAGAACATAAAACGACAACAATTTATGAGGTTTGACAAATGTGTCTAATTGCTAAACTTTTATAATTGAAAAAAAAAATTATCGAACAAAACCTTTAGCTCAACATAGTGACATTCGCAAAAGAATCACACACTCGTTTCGATATTTTTCCTAAATTATATGATTAACAATAATATACTGTATTAAAGTTACTCATTCAGAGAAAAACAACAAATAAAAATAGAATAGAATGGCCTTTATGTCTTTAACAGAGACCAGACCACGTGGTCTTCGAAACACAGGCTCAAAAGAAAAGTGCAAGAAAGCTCGCAGAGAAAGGAGTAGAGCCACGAGACAAGAGCCATCCGCTTTCTTACACGGAACTGAACAACCCGAACCGGTCAAAGTTAAAAAGACCGAGAAGGTCTTGAATCTTGATCAGATTTATATTTTCATACTAGCTAGTATATGAATTAATAAGTTTGTAACAATTTGGTGGATAATAAATGTAGATTTGAATATTCAAGAAAGAGTTATGACAGTTTGGTTTTTGGGTTGTGTGTGAGATAGGGAGAGAGATGCTTGTGGTGAAGTGAACACATCATTACACAAAAACATCTTTACGCGTTTCATAAATTGCTGCAACTTCTCTCCACTACAATATCAATATGGCGTTCGTTACAAGCTCTGACCATCGTGTCCTCTTCTTCTTCCACTCATATTATTAGTATTTTTTTTTCCTTTTCGCCTCGTTACTTTAATCTCATTTTTTTTGGGGGAGTGATTTTATACTTTTATCTTCGTTCAAGTTACAAGAAAACTCCCTTCATGTATATAGACCATACTAACTTGAGAAACATGTCAATAATTATTTACGTTAGTGTCAATTTAGTTTCTCTTTCATTTATTTAAACGTATGTTTATGTATTATCTTTTTCAAAAATAAGAGGACAGAGAGAGATGGTGCGAAAATGTTGACCTAAGAAGTAGCCCGACTGAAAAAGTATTGGGTCTAAAGTCTAGGTCGAGATGATAACCACTCAAATGAAAGTTTGACCTTACTTCTCTCTTGTGCTACTTTTTTCCTTTCCATCATATAAATTCATCCTCAATTTCGTATTGAGGGAAAAAAAGAACAATCAAGAAAGAAAGAAAGAGTATAGTGGAAAATTTTCAAATCCATTGTTCACATCATCTTTTGGGGTTCTCAAGTGTCTCTGATTGATAGACTAACCATAAAAATCAACTGATTCAGTTACCCGAAGAGACAATTCACTGATCTTCTCGACACAATAATAAAGCTAGCCCTGAATATATTACAAGTTCCCCTCTCGTTTATCTCTATTTTCCTTGAAATAATTCAAGACCAAAAAAGGAAAATTTAGTTTATAATAATTATTAAAAAAAAAATCAGTTCTATTCAAAAATGTACAATTGAAGCAGAAGCATAAGGATCCTATTCCTATCTACCACATTGATTATACAATAATTTTTGTTGAATATGTCTATATAATGTAGCCTTTAACTTAAGATTTTTTTCAATATATTGAAATATATGTTTAATATAAAATTTACAGAAACCTATAAATTATATGTAGACCATGTGCATAGTTCGTTTGATTCAGGTCAGCATAATAAATGGTACAGATAGTTAGAAAGAAAACATTTCAAATGAATAAACACAATAATAGTATATGGTTGAATGGCTTTAAGTATATAACTAACCCTTTAAATATGGTTGTTATATACATATGGCTAATAATAATCGAATTTAACAACCATCAATAATTTACTTTGAAAAATGAACAATTGTTATTCTTTTCTTTTTTTCTTTTTTAGCCTTCATAATAATGTATATATATTTTACCCAATTTTAACCGATGGTTTACCTAGCAAACCAAAAAAAAAATAAGTTAAGTTACCAACAAGGAAACTTATTTAACATATTTTTGTCTCCAACATAAAAAGATCAATAAGAGTCGATCGTGGGAATATATCAAGAAAAGGTGTACGTTTTAAAAAATACCATACAAACTATGATAACTATGATAACATCATGAAGGTATTCTTTTTGTAAACTCATGATGCTATTTATTAGTTGCTGTATTTGAATTTACCAAAATAGTTAAGTATTCAGTATTAATTGTTTTAATAGAGTCTCATTCTAGTACATGTTTGCAACATGTTCTTCAGTGTTCCAATATTGTCTACTCTGGCTGTTGGTCCATCTTAAAAATTAAATATGAAATTGAAAGAAGTTATAACAATAAGCTCATAAACAATGTATTGGTTTAAAAGTCTCTTTAGATGCCCTCCCAAAAACTAATTATATAAACCGAGTGAAAATCTATCACAACTTCAATCAACTAACAAAATATGCAGTACAGGACTAAATTTTTAATCAATTTTGACAAAAATGAGTGTATTTTTCTTTTCAAAACACCCTCAAGTGGTAAAACCTTTACGTGTTTTTCTCCTAAAATTTTATGTTAATTTTCTCGTTATTAGATGCCTTCTGATCATAGCTAAAAGCTAATTAGATAAACCGAGTAAAAATTTATAATTTCAATCAATACAATGAACAAAATATGCAGTACACATGACTTAAATTTTGATCAATTCTGGCAAAAAAAATGACTGTATTTTTCCTTTCAAAACACTGTCAAGTGGGTGAAACTTTTACACGTTTTTCTCTTAAAATTTATGTTAATTTTCTCATTATCACACTATTTTTTATTTGATACATTATTTTCAGATGATGTTTACATGATTCACATTATTCGTTAATTTATGTCACCAAAAAAATTAACCTTATTTAAAGTTTCACCAATTCTGAACAAGTTTTTAGTCATCTACATAATTAACAGTATAAAACTATAATAAATCACTAGAATACTATCATGTGTATGTATAACATCATGTCTACTTAACCAAAACACAAAAACTAGAGATTCTAAAGCCCTTGAATCTTGATGGTTTCATTTTAGTTTTTTTTACGTTTCCATTAAAATAAAATCGAAATTTGATAATGATTACAAAATTTAATATAAATACATTTTCACATTTTTTGGAATAATAGTTTTGCAGAATGAAACCTTTTTGTTGACTTTTACATACGTCTACAAATGGATGTTGCATAAAATGCATTATACAGTGATACTGATAGTCTAATAACACAAACAAACAACCGAGATCGAAATGTATATAGTAGACTTGAACTTAAAATTATATTTAATTACTCGTAGTTATAACACGAGTTTATATGTATTTTAGATGCTTCCGAAGTAATAGTGAGCAGCATATAAACAAATTCAATGCGTGCAATGGATCAGTCTCATAACATTCTGTGCAGAATCATGATACAAGATCCGCTCAGAACTCAAAAAAAAAAAAAAAAAAAACTAACACATGATTTCTTCTTTGTTCTAGTAAAATGTACATTTTAATTTGTCAAAACAATAATCATCACCATCATGTCAATTAATACAGAAATAAATAATGAACACTGTCAATATCATGTCGAAAACATCCACCTCATAAGGAAGCAAGGAGCAATCGACGCCGGTGAACCATACACGTGGCCAAGGGTCAAGATTCCCACAAGAGGAAGAATACGTTGCAGTTTTGCACCTTAGAATCGACACGACACCGTTTACTACTACATAGAACAAAAAGGAACTTCTATAAATCTTGTTTAGTTTTGAGTTTTTAGTTTTCATTAAGACTTTTGAAGTAGATTTTGTTGTCCCCTCTTCTTAGATTCTTCTTTAGATGCTAAAGTAGGACCAATATGTCTCCGACCAATTTAGCTTATTAACGTTTTCAACTCTATTTGTCCCGCAAAAAATGTCAATCTGTCTGTTTATGTATAAACACAATGGCCTAATCATCATATACTGTGTTTATAGATGATCTGTACTTAGACATATATTTGATCGATAGTTATGATTAATTAAAGAAGATGGTAGTTTGAGTTGAGGTTCTTTTACATTACTCGAGGTCCCTATGCTTATCATGGGATTTTGAATGCATTGCATGTGACTATGTGTGATTAATAAGAGCATATTTTATTATATCTAATCACGGACTAATTTGATATAAGAGGAATAAGTGTAATAAACCCATTTTAATTACTGTTTTAATATCCTCTTTGATCGATATTTTAAAGATAAAAAACTGTGGGGAACGAATGAGTCGCAATGCATATTGCATGTATGACTTCATGAATCATGAGCTTCTCAACAAAAAGATGTTTGAGGTTGTGAGACGTTACCATATGTAAACTTGACTTCAGATATACACGTACGCACTCACCTTTAGATTATTTTTTTACAGAACGTTCAAAGGATAATAAGCTCTAAGATTTGTGTTTTATTAGTTTTGGATTCTTTAGGTCTCGGTGATTAAAAACACATATTTATGTCCATCTATATAAAAAAAATGCTTGTCAAAATGTCCATAATGTAAGTGCAATGCTAGAGTCATGACTTCAACTCATGGCGAGTGTACTGCTAATTGCTTAATGTGTGTGTTGAAAAGTAATATGTAGTAATTCATACTTTAGCAGAAACAATTGACAAACAAAAATAAGTTGAACTATGAATATATATAATTAGATTACTACGAATAATAAATTTATGAAATCATTCATTTGGAATCATATGTCCATGGAAATCGGAGATTGCAAAGTAGAAATGAATAATACTTCATTATAAAATAAAATAAAACTAATCGAACCATGTTCAAGGAAACCTCGGAGGTTGCAGTTATAAATGAATCATATAATTCATACAATAAATAAACTAAGAAAGTTGATGTTTGGCGTTTGTCTCCTTACAACGAAACATCATCTTTGTCAACGATACATCATAGTCTATAATTCTATACTATGATTATTTCGATAAGTGATCTCGTCCATCCAAATTTTGTTTTCGTTTATTTATTTACGGGCGATAAATAGGTTTCAGAAAGCCCATTATGTATAGGCCCAAGTACAAAATTATAGCTTTATTTTTCCGCCCTATATTCTCCATTTATTGCAGAAATGCCTTAACATCATACAAAACAGTCCTCGATGAAGTAATAGACAAATTCTCAAGTCAGAAACTCAATTACGCATCTAATCGCATTCTTCAAAACCTTTTCTCTTCTTTAAGGCTAGTGTTTCTGTGTTGATACGAAGGTTCTTGTAAAATTAACAATTTTAGTGGAAAATCAAGTTTCAAACGGGGTATATGATATATCATTTAGAAGAAAACATTATAAGTAAAGTTGTTTGAAGAAAAAAGCTATAAAAGGTGATTTATTATGAACATGTAGCTAAATATAACAACGTTAATTAACGACAAACGAGTTAAATGATAATAAAATAAAATCTCTACTGTCTTACTGTATCATTGTCTAAATATTTTTTTTTCCATTTTAAAACATAAAAAATGTATTATAAACCATTAATTAATCTATATAAGAAAACTTAATCAAAAACAAGTAGTAAACCCAAGCTGAAGTCTAATTGTTCCAAACCAAATTATGAAATATCTCTTCTCTTGAATAGGGTAAATAGATAAAACTGAAACATTTAGGTTGATTTGGGACATAAAAACTAGTACGAGGGGATGTCTTTAAGTATTATAGTTTTCCAACCTGGATCCGAATAATATAAACCCAGGTGGTTCTATGACCAACGGGAATATAAATGAATGGGAAAATAACACCCACACCCACTTTCTCCTAAAGTATTGACACTTACACGCACTTTTTACTATCCCTATACTTTTTTTATGTCAAATTACAACTTACACCTTCTAACTAAACTAACCTTCTCTTTCTACTTTTTTTTCCTTCTCATCTCTCTCTCTAACTTTTCTCTTTCTTTTCTAATATTTTTTTTGACATTTATTTTTCATTTTCATTACTAAATTTTAAGTTTAGTAACTTTAGTTGGTGATAAACATACTAAATTTTAAGTTTAGTAACTTTAGTTGTTGACAAACAAAAAAAAGTTAACCTTATACCCTAAATATTAAATCCTAACACCACATAGACACTAAATCCATATAAGCCCAAAAACGTAAACCTTATACCCTAAATCTTAAATCCTAAACCCTAAACCATATACCTTGAACCCTAAATCCTAAACCATGAATTAAAAATATAGACACATCATCCACATACCTAAACCTAAACTTTTAACCTTAACCCCTAAATCCTACACCTTGAACCTTAGACAATACAACTTGAACTCAAAACATAGACATTGAATCTATATACCATCTAAAGTCTAAACCCTAAACTATGGTGATGTTTGAACATGCAACAAACTTGTCAATAAATTTCATCTGGATTGCTTGTCCACGTGGTCAGAGTTTGGTGGATAGGCTTAGAGATTAATAATGACCATGTTTGTTGTGTAGTATGCTTCTAGTGACACTTCTAAGTTCTAATATCTCTAATTCTAGCTTAAAAATAGTACAAAAATATTTGGCTAAAAGACATCTAAGTGGCTAAACTATAGTGATGTTTGAACATGCAACAAACTTGTCAATAAATTTCATCTGGATTGCTTGTCCATGTGGTCAGAATTTGGTGGATAGGCTTTGAGATTAATAATGACCATGTTTATTGTGTAGTATGCTTCTAGTGACACTTCTAAGTTCTAATATACCTACTTCTAGCTGAAAAATAGTACAAAAACATTTAGCTAAAAGAAATCTATGTGGCTAATTTATCTTGGACAAATTTCTGTTCATGTAAAGAATGAGCAAGATATTATAAGATAAGTATCCATAACTACTAATCCACATGATTGATATTCAATGTTCTAAATAAATCAATGTTGTTAATTTTTATTTTGTTTATTAACCACTTATAAGTGTATATGTTTCTGGACCAACACAAAATATGAAGCAAGGAGTTCATGGTGTCTATGGATTTAATTGTGTGGATGTTGTATGATGATTCTTTGGTCTGTCTACATTGGTATCCACAAAAAAATATCCACATGATCACATCCATAGCCACCATTCAACTGCTATTCTTCAGCTTAATGTCTAGATATGCTTTGTAAATCCATGGAGACCTATCCACAGTTTTTCTATCCACTAAACTTTGTTTTTTTTTTTTAAAAATGAATAGTTTTGGTTTTAGGTTTAAGGGTTTATGTTCTAGGATTTAAAATTTAGAATTAAAGGGTTTTGTACTTATTTAGTCTATGTTGTGTTATGGATAATATGCTATGGATAAAGATCTAACCAAATTTATGTATGTATATTTTGTATGAATAAACACAAGTAACTATCTATTAACAATACTGCAATTGATTATCCACTTATAATTGAACAAATGTTCAACGACTGATGGATACTGTATAATCTAAAAATTCATAAAAAATATAGCAATATGTATCTTAAAATGTAGAAAATATATAATCATAACATATTTTATATAAATAAATAGAAAATTTGTTTTATGATAACAAATAAATATATTTTACTTTGTTAAAGTGTTAACAACAAAAAAGAAAAGAAAAAGAGAGAAAAGAAGGAGAGAAAGAGAGGTAAGTTGTTAGTAAAGACAAAAATGTAAAAGGAAAATGGACACATAAGCAAAAAATTTGGGAAAGTATACCATGAATGGAAAGTGGATTTTTGTGACAGAACTCACACCCAAAGTGGATTTTGGGGGTTTTCATCACATTTTCCGTAAATGAATTTTAGAAAGCCCATCATGTTTAAGGCCTAAGTAAAATTTCTATCTTGTTTTGTATTTCTATATTTTATTTCTCGTACGCTTTAAGGTTTACCTAGTAGGCTAGTAGTATATTTTAAAGATCGGTAATTAGAAAAACATAACGACAAGCTTATATCAAAATCGTCACTATCTAATTATTACAGATTTTGAGTGTGATTTTAAAAAATTGTAAGTGAACGGTAAAAAAAAAATAATAATGTGAATGGTGCACATTTACTAGTTCAAAATACACGTTCATTACTTTGTCCAATAACACGCTATTTTACACAATATCACATTGTTATGCACTAAAGTCTAAACCACACAATTTTGCCTGAATACATAAGGATCGTTTGGTTTTGAAAATGTCTTTTCATTTTATCTAGTTAAAATAGCCGTATGTTAAAATGTTTTTAACAAAATATTCAGAAGTGCGAGCCAAACTAAGACAGGAGTTCACGGATTGTAAAAACAAATAATAGAGGAGAAATGTTGTGATAGAAAATAGTAGGCCCGTGACCTTATTACAATCCATTCTCCTTTGTATTTTTCTTATACTATAGGTTTCCACATCATTAATCTCTGTATACACACATGCATATATATATATATATATATATATATATATATATACTACTCATACTTATTAATGGTATTTATGGTTGCTAGCATATGATATGAGTATATATGAAAAATATAGTGTTACTTAAATTCTTTTGTCCACATGTTTTTAACTTTTTAACTCGTTCTTGGCTTTATTCATACTTGTCGATTCTTTGGATATATCGCTTAAATTTCTATATGGTTAACAACTTAACATTGCAGCCAACTTGAGGGGTTAAGTTTTCTGAAGAGTACTGAAAGACCGACCACACACGAACTTTATAAGTTTTTAAAATTTTGATATAAGAAAAAAAGGCTCCCATGCATATATGAATTATGAAACTTAATATTCATAATTGCATATACATCTAAGAAGCATAAACACAAAAGAATGCAAGAATCCAAAACTGTACTTCCAGGAAAAAAAGAATAGCAAACAGTTTAAAGAAAAGAGAAAATAACCTAAAAATGTAAAGTCTTTTTGGCTTACAACATTAAACTCCAAAATACATCATCACAAGACCATATATAAAAAACATATTATAAAAAATCTAATTCACTACACTACTCTTTCATCAACTTCTTAACATTTACAAGTTTACACCATATGGAAAACTCTACGCTGCCTCCGCCGGAAACGGCGGCCTACACACTAACTACCTCTTCAATCTCCTACACCAAACCCAAAACCTCTTTCTCTCCCCTAAGCTTCCCGGCGACTGAGCCACCCTCCTTTATCCTCCGCAACATTACTCTCACCGCTCATCCCACAGAGATCCTCGCCGTCGTTGGTCCTTCCGGCGCCGGAAAATCAACTCTCCTCGATATTCTCGCCTCTAAAACCTCCCCAACCTCCGGCTCAATCCTCCTTAACTCCATTCCCATTAACCCTTCTTCTTATCGCAAAATCTCTTCTTATGTTCCTCAACACGACTCGTTCTTCCCACTCCTCACCGTCTCTGAAACCTTCTCCTTCGCCGCTCGTCTCTTGCTTCCAAACCCATCAAAAGTCTCTGAAACCGTAACCTCTCTTCTCTCGGAACTCAACCTAACACATCTTTCAGACACAAGACTCGCTCAGGGCTTATCCGGGGGCGAAAGAAGAAGAGTCTCTATAGGTTTAAGCCTCCTTCATGACCCTTGCTTTCTCCTCCTCGATGAACCCACTTCCGGTTTAGATAGTAAATCCGCTTTCGACGTCATTCACATTCTCAAATCCATTGCTGTTTCAAGACAACGGACCGTGATCTTGTCCATTCACCAACCTAGCTTCAAGATTCTTTCTATCATCGATCGCTTGTTACTTCTTTCGAAAGGAACTGTTGCATACCATGGAAGGCTTGACTCCCTCGAAGATACCTTACTCTCCAAGGGATTCACCGTCCCTCCGCAGCTCAATTCTCTCGAATACGCCATGGAGATACTTCAAGAACTCCGAGAATCCAACGAAAACACCGACGTCATCGCTCTTCCTTTAACTCAAAACCGGAAACAGAGAGAAAAACAGAGTATTGTTCGATATAGAACATCAAGAATCACCGAGATTAGCCTTCTCTCTAGAAGATTCTGGAAGATCATATACCGGACAAGACAGCTACTTCTAACCAATGCATTAGAAGCCCTTGTAGTTGGTCTTGTCCTAGGAACCATCTACATCAACATCGGAATCGGTAAAGAAGGAATCGAGAAAAGATTTGGCATGTTCGCTTTCACGCTCACTTTTCTCCTCTCTTCAACAACCGAAACCCTCCCGATCTTCATCAACGAGCGTCCGATTCTTCTCAGAGAGACTTCGAGTGGTGTTTACAGACTCTCCTCTCACATTCTCGCCAACACACTCGTTTTCTTGCCGTATTTGTTCGTTATCTCAATCATTTACTCTGTTTCGGTCTATTTCCTCATTGGTCTCTGCCCCACGTGGCAAGCTTTTGGGTACTTTGTTCTCGTGATATGGATCATTCTGCTAATGGCGAACTCTTTTGTTCTCTTCTTGAGCTCTCTTGCCCCAAATTACATTGCGGGGACCTCTCTCGTGACGATTCTTCTAGCGGCTTTCTTCTTGTTCTCCGGTTACTTCATTTCCAAGGAAAGTCTACCAAAGTACTGGCTTTTCATGTACTTCTTCTCAATGTATAAGTATGCATTGGATGCACTTCTGATAAACGAGTACTCGTGCTTGGACACAAAGTGTTTGGTCTGGTTGGAGGAAGCTCAAACGAAGATCTGCGTGGTGACTGGAGGTGACGTGTTGAATAAGAAAGGGCTTCATGAAAAACAGAGGTGGTTTAATGTTTATGTTTTGTTAGGGTTCTTCGTACTTTATCGTGTGATGTGTTTTCTTGTTCTCCTTAGAAGGGTATCAGGTTCCAAGAGATAACATTTTTTTTTTCTTAATTACATTTTTCTTTTCTTCATACTGATCAATCTAAGTTAACAAAAATATCTCGGTATCGATCATTGATCTCTTAAAACTATTATAAGATCTTTCGTAGACGTTCGAATTCAGGATCAATTATTCAACACATTCCTCTTTTTTTCACTTTTCAATGGCAACCAAGTGTTTGCTATGTGGAGACATGTCACATACGATAGAGGAGATGTCATATTCAACGTTTTGTAGACATGTCCGATTGCATTATTTTTTTCTAAATAGTCTTTAAAAAAGATCTTGGCCGTCGAGTTTTCACTTATAATTTATGTATGTACATGAACATCACATCACATTTTGGATCCAGAAGGTGAAATTTTGTTATTGTAAAGGGGAAAAACGTCAATAGTATGATGTGGACACGGTTCATTCTCTCTATCACAAAAAGAAACGAAATAAGTACCATAGCTAGGTCCATTGATCGACCCACCAACACTAGTTTGATTACTAGTTCGAAATAAAGTTGTGGTTGTAATGAAAAGGAAATATACATATTTTTTCTCAAGGTATGTTAATAGGTTGTCACTAGATATAATTTATATATATGGAGACTGAAATTTGAAAACCATGGGCTAATTACTCGTTTACGAAAACTAAGTAACCAGATGAAACAGTATATATACACTTTTCCTTATAGAGAAATTAAATCAACTCAATATTTTTTTTCAAAAATATGTGCTGAAGCTAAGATTTAGGTGGGGACTAGGTGAAAAAATAGATCATACAAGAGTCACTTTGGTTTACTTGTAGCTTGGAGACAAAACTGTGGTCTTCACGGGTCTCCATCTTCTTAATTTATATATAAACTCGAATTTTGATGTGAACGAAATATGTTATTCTAAAAGCAAAGATTTTTCATTTTGGTCACGTTGCCATCCCAAAAATGAAATGCTGCCTTGTCCTTGTTTGTTTCCTTGAAATTTAGTTCCAAGTGGAAGAGCAGTCATGAGTACAATGTACATGCAAACATTGATATATCATATATATACACACACAGACTCATGCATATAAATATCACAAATTGTGTTCACGGACTTGTTCGTTTGTCTACTCGCCCGTGAACGCCTTTCCCCTAAAATCCCATTGTTACCAAACAATATTTTGTTTGTCGTTATTGTTTGATTTCCGTTAACGAGTTTTTTTTTTTTTTTTTTTCCGTTAACGAGTTTTGGATGACTTTACTAGGTCAATTAAAAAATATAACACGAATCGAAACATGGTTAATTAGTTTAACCCGTTAAATATGGATGTTATTTTTTGTGTTTTACACTTTTACTCAAATCCGTTTTTTTGTTTGTTGTGAATTTTTTTTTTTTGTCACGTGACTATAATGTACTTTTAAAAAAGGTGAATTAACTAGGTAGCCAAAATTGAAAATATATTGAAGAATATAACACGCTAATTCTTAATATTAGGTGACTAACCAAAAGGCAAAGAGAAATTACTATAATACTCCCAGTTAGTTGGAAGTGGGTGACTGGAGGTGGGTATGTAGCCGGAGATTGGTGGCCAGAAGATGGTGGTCGGAGGTGGTAGCCGGAAGTGGGTGGTGGACAGTGTCTGATAGTAATAAGGATGGTGGTGATAAAGATGATGATGGTAACGATGAAGTTGTCAATAATACATTAAATACACCCTATATATATATATAAACTTTTGATGGTTATAATGGTTAGCAGATTAAATATAATTTTTTTTTTTATGTTACTTAGCCAATTTCCCTTTTAAAAACTCTTTTGTGGTTCATTCAAAGTTAAAACTCTAAATCAATTTTTCTTTCTCTTCTACTTTTAAATTGCTAAAGCTAGCCAATAGTAACCATTTTACATAAATATTAATTTTTTTTAATGAATTAGTTAAGGGCATGCAATTTTCATCAATATCACTAAAATGAGTTTTTTTTTCCAAAAATACCATCTTTAGTGTTTTTTTTCATAAATTTGTCAATCACACAATTAAGAAAACATTAGGTTAACAATTATAAGTTGTATGATAGTGTTGCAATAATGCAATGTTTTAAAATATAGTGTTTTTTCTTAGGCATAACTTTTTTTTTTGTCGACATTTATGCATAATACTAGGTTTGACCTCGTGGTACACCACGAGGCAATTTTTTTTTTTTAAACTTTTGAATATATTATAAATAGATCAAGTTTCTTTGAGTTTTAATATAAATGTTACGTTGTTATATATGTATGTGTTCTCACAGTAATTAATAAAAATGTTAAGATAGATATTCATTATATATTAAAATAATTCAAATGTGAAATAATCTATATCCAAATATATTTGTTTGGGTACAAAAATTCTAAAACAATTTTTAAAATATATATCCGTTTATAAAAATTCAAATCACATCATATGCTAAAAAAATCTAAAATTTTATTAACTTAATGTATTAAATAGTAATTTAAATAATTAAATATAAGATTAAATAAAAGTGAAAAGAGAATTAAATTTTAATATAACATATTGCTTTAAATTAGGTAGATAGGTTTTAGGAAATTAATATTATCAAATAAAGAAATCATTGTGTTTGATTGTAAGGATTGTAGAGAATTTGGTTGGTATTTGTTTGGATACAAAGATAAGAAATGATGACACCAAAATGTACTAAAAAATGGTAAAATAGATTTTTAAATATACTTATTTTATGTATACGTATTTCATATTTGAGTACTTGTGAGCTTTGTTGTTTCCCTCCAAACTAAATCAGTTTGTTTTAAGGGCAAATCTCAACAGCGATGTGAAAATTTTAAAGTTTCGACCTTTTCTTCGTCTTCAAAGCTTGATGCGAACAGAGAATGACGAACAAAGTAGCAGCAGCAGCTTCATCATTTCTCTCACGCAATAACGAATTGGGTAATCTTCAACAATTATGTATTCGGATACTCTCCTTTTGCGAATCGAATTCATCTCGCATTGGTTTACACATCCACTGCCCTGTAATCAAGTTCGGTCTTTTAAACAATCTCGACTTATGCAACAATCTTTTGGGTCTTTACTTGAAATCCGATGGTATATGGGATGCACGTAAACTGTTCGATGAAATGCCGCAGAGAACTGTTTTTGCATGGGCAGTTGTGATCTCTGCGTATACTAAGAGCAAAGAGTTCGTGTCAGCGGTTTCGTTGTTTGGGGAAATGATGGCTTCGGGAACAAACCCGAATGAATTCACGTTTTCTTCTCTGATAAGATCTTGTGCTGGTTTGAGAGATCTCAGTTATGGAGTTCGTGTTCATGGTTCTGTTATAAAGACAGGGTTTTTGGGAAACTCTGTTATAGGAAGCAGCTTGACTGATTTGTATTCTAAGTGTGGGCAATTTAAGGAAGCTCGTGAACTGTTTAGTTCTCTTCAGAACGCGGATACTATCTCTTGGACTATGATGATATCTTCTTTAGTTGAAGCTCGTAAATGGAGAGAAGCGTTGCAGTTGTACTCTGACATGATTAAAGTTGGTGTTTCTCCTAATGAGTTTACCTTTGTTAAGCTTTTAGGTGCCTCTTCCTTTCTCGGTTTGGAGTTTGGTAAAATGATTCATAGCAACATAATCGTTTGGGGAGTTCCGCTGAATGTGGTATTGAAGACTTCCCTTGTTGATTTCTACTCGAGGTTCTCTATAATGGAAGATTCTTTGAGGGTTTTGAATTCGACTGGAGAACAGGATGTGTTTCTTTGGACGTCTGTGGTATCAGGGTTTGTAAGAAACTTGAGAGCCAAAGAAGCTATTGGTACGTTTCTTCAGATGCGAGATTTGGGTTTGCAGCCCAATAACTTCACATACTCTGCAATATTGAGCTTGTGTTCATCTGTCCGGTCGCTAGATTTAGGCAAGCAGATTCACTCACAAATGATTAAGGTTGGCTTGGAGGACAACACTGATGTCGGAAATGCACTTGTAGATATGTATATGAAGTGCTCAGCATCAGAAGTAGAAGCTTTGGGAGTCTTCGCAGCAATGATCTCACCAAACGTCATCTCTTGGACAACATTAATCTTAGGTCTTGTTGATCACGGGTTTGAGAAAGATTGTTTTGGACTGTTGATGGAGATGGTAGCACAAGGGGTGGAACCTAATGGTGTTACTCTATCTGGTGTTCTCCGAGCCTGCAGCAAATTGAAGTCTATAAGACAGGTATTAGAGATCCATGGATATCTACTCAGAAGACACGTAGATGGTGGAATAAGAGTAGGGAATTCACTCGTTGATGCATATGCCAGCTTGAATAAGGTGGATTATGCCTGGAAAGCGACTTGGCTGATGGACAGGAGGGATGATATCACTTACACGAGCTTGATAACGAGGTTTAATGAGTTGGGAAAGTACGAAATGGCATTAAGTGTCATCAGTCATATGCTTGCAGATGGAATCAGAATGGATCCGGTTAGCTTAACCGGGTTTCTCTCAGCGTCAGCCAACTTGGGCGCTTTTGAAACTGGGAAACATCTTCACTGTTACTCAGAAAAATCCGGGTTTTCTAGCTCGGTTTCGGTTTCAAATAGTCTTGTTGACATGTACGGTAAATGTGGTCTCTTGGAAGATGCAAAGAAAGTTTTCGAAGAAATAGCTATGCCTGATGTGGTTTCATGGAATGGGATGGTATCTGCTTTGGCATCAAACGGTTGTATTTCATCTGCTCTATCTGCATTTGAAGATATGAGGATGAAAGGATTCGAGCCCGATTCAGTAACGTTCGTGATATTGCTCTCTGCTTGTAGTCAGGGAAGATTAACAGAGATGGGACTTGAGTATTTCCAATCAATGAAGGATACTTATAACATTGAGGCACAGATAGAGCACTATGTTCATTTGGTTGGTATCTTAGGTCGTGCTGGACGGCTAGAGGAAGCAACAGGAGTTCTAGAGACAATGCAGTTAAAACCAAATGCTATGATCGTCAAAACATTGTTAAGAGCTTGTAGATACCATGGGAATCTGTCTTTAGGAGAAGATATGGCTAACAAAGGCTTAACACTTGCACCATATGATCCAGCATTCTACATTCTTTTGGCTGACCTATACGACGAATCTGGAAAACCAGAGTTGGCCCAAAAGACTAGAAATTTGATGAGTGAGAAGGGTTTGGGTAAGAAGCTAAGCCAAAGCTCTGTGGAAGTTCAAGGAAAAGTTCACAGCTTTGTCAGTGAAGATGTTACTACAACGGTAAAAACGAGTGGGATTTATGCAGAGATAGAATCGATAAAGGAAGAGATCAAAAGGTTTGGTTCTCCATACCGAGGTAATGAAAACGCAAGCTTTCACAGTGCAAAACAAGCTGTTGTATATGGTTTTATCTATGCATCACCACAAGCCCCGGTTCATGTTGTTAAGAACAAAATCCTGTGTAAGGACTGCCATGATTTTGTCTCTATCTTGACCCGATTAGTCGATAAGAAAATAACTGTAAGAGATGGTAATCAGGTACATATCTTTAAGAATGGGGAATGTTCTTGCAAAAGGGAAGAAACAACATTTGTATTATTATCATAGGTTTTTAATAAGAATGATAAAACATTTGTGAAACGAGTACAACATTGTTATAGTTTTGAAAGTTATTAAGCAATTTATTCAGAGGCTGACCACCAATTCGGGAACAACTCTAGCCAAAAAAGCAACAAACACACAATTTGTAAAACTGGAAGTTACTCCTTCAACTGCGGGTCGCTGGAGATAGTAGCAGCTGGGATTTCTGTTTTGGATTCCGAAAGTAGACCTTCAAGCGTTTTGTAGAACTCTGCAGGCAGAGGACCAGGTCGGTGCTGAGGAACGTGCTTTGGAATCGGTGCATCGTTTTCAATTACTTCACACTCATAGTCATCTGGAACACCCCAAGGGTCCCATTCTGCAAATGCAAACATATTGTCTTAGGAGCCCATGGTGAACAAAGTATCGTAAATGGGCAATAAACAAACCAAAATATAGAACGTTGCAAGTCTGCTCTGTAGCAGCATATTACAACCAAAGAATGTTACAAGGCTCAAACAATAGCTACTTCTATAAAAGACAATAACATTTCATAAAACCAAGAAATAAGATCACTGAAAGAGAGCTTTCACAGGCACTATCACTAATGTATATATAACTGCAAAGCAAGAACACTAATACATGCCACACACCTATGTATCATTTGAAGCAAAAACCGTACCAAGCTTTCTTTCACCCATACGCCAGAGTTAGCAAATAATACAAAAAGCTCGACTTTTGCATTCCGTTACTTGCATTTCAGTTTCAGCTAGAAATTTCAATAAACCTTTACATCATAGAGACTCACCAATGCAATGCTCAGTGTTCAGATTCTGCTAACCTATTGCCCCATCCACAAAGCCTCAAAAAATTAAGATTCTCATTTTTCCAAACCCATTTCTTGAAACAAATCAATCTATAGTCCTAACTGTTCATAATTTGTTCCCTAACTAGCTATGCACAGTAAAATCAAATCCCAAATGTTTCATTATACATCACTACCGACCTAACAAGGTAACCTCAGTGATTCATCCACAAAACCGAATCAAAAATATCAAATCAATCATAGAGTCGAAGAGGGAACGAACCAATCATTTTCCCAATGAGAGTGAGCTCATCGCGTGCCTCTTCGATAAGCTCTTCAACCTGACCACAACCAAGCCGTTTCTCAATCACCTCCCAATCTTCTTCTTCCTTGCATACACTGAGACGGTGGCGCGTGAACGCTTCCACAGATTTACGGTATCCTTCATCCTCCGGCACGGCTTGGATCTCCTTTAGGGTTTTGCTATAGAGATCGATCAACACCGCTCTCGCGTTCGGAACAACGTCAAGCCCAACGATCCCCGTCGTCTCCTTCATTTTAGCCAATAATGGCCGTCCGATTGCCCGTAGAAACATCTCAACCGTTGGATCGCTCCTCCTCTCACTCCTCAGCTCCGGCGAAATCTCAGATATGTTTGTTGGTTGTTTTGTTTACAGTGCCAACTCTCACTTTTTCAGATCGAGAAGAAAACGAAAGAAGCTATGGGCCTATGTTTAGTTAAATGGGCCTGTTATACTAATAGGCATATGACTGGGCTTTTGTGTTCATCGCATATTCGCATCATTAAGCATATTTATTAATCTTATCTTGCTTTTTTTTAAACATCCTAATAATTAATTCGAGTTCAATTGTGAATCTGTGATTATTCATATTTTAAAAATCTAGTGTTTTTTTATATTCGTGAGTTGGGGACCATAGACAATATGGCCAACTCTTACGTTAGATATTTTTAAAAAAGGAAACCCTTTTTTCCCCTCTCAATTTGTATCGATTTTTTTTGGTTACATTAAATGCTTGTTCACTAAAGTAATAAGATAACACTTCCAAAAAAAAAAAAATTAGTAATTAGTATAAGATAAGATGAGAGGTAACAACAACTTGCATGCCCATCTTTCGTCATATAAGAATCTGGACAGACCAATACTATTTTTTTTAAAAAAAATCGTAATTTCGTAATAGGCTTATTCTATTAAAATGATATCATAAACGACCCTACTTTAGTTAATTCTAGAGACGTTTAATTGCAGGATTTTTCTAATACGAACAAATAAGGAAATAAAATATGTTTGACCGACGCTACGGATTACGACAAAAATAACATATTGTAGTATTTTGATAGTAATAAAAAAAAGGTTGACCATTTAATAGAAGCCAAAGCACAAGGCACCACAAGTGGGACTAAAGACGCCAGATTTAGGGTCTTGTCTCGTGATATTAAAAACCGGAGTCTTTTAGTTCCCGGTCTGAACCGAATTAACTGTCGTCTAGCTAGCTAGCTTGCCACATGATTATTTTATTTCTCAATTATTACACTAAACCGATGTTTTAATTATATAATTATTATCGTCATTAATTGATACGAATTTTTTTAACATTGTTCTCACTTCTCACTGCCAACTTTATTATTTTAGGCACATTAATTAAAGTAGCTGTAAAAAAAAAAGGTTTAGATTTAAACCTATATTTTGTTTGTTTCAGTATTTACCTTTTGTTTTTGTCAACCCATATTTTATTTTTATAAAATTAAAATATACTAGAGAGTTTGACAAAAATTTGTTGCTTTTTGGTATTCATAGTTTTCATCATTACTGATTTATAAGTTTGGGAGACAAGAAAAAGCTTTGGTATGTATATATGCAATATCACTTTGGACCATATTATTAATCAAAACTAATTTTCTAAATTTAGCTGTATTAGTCTAAACTCTAAACTAAACGAAGAAGAAACATGATTTTATGACTAGTCATTCTTTCTCTGTCTCTCTATATATTTTTTTAATAACACAATAAATGTCAATTTTTAACAAATAAAAATAATAATTAAAAACTGACTTTTATCTTTTTTTTTTTTTTTTTTTTGTAATTTGAGATTATTCGTCTTCCATCATCCACCACCGTCACCGGCGGATCCGGCGGACCAAGAGGAAAAATTACGAGCGAAGAACAAATCATCTCGATCTCTCACCGCTAAATTCGGTATCAAAAGATCATCCATGTCATCATCTTCACCAACATCTTCATCATCTTCTTCTTCTACTTCTTCTACATCTTCCTCTTCGTCTTCCATGTTGACTTCTTGACTAATCATATCTTCATCTCCGTTTGTTCCTTGAACGTCGTCGTTTCCTTTCAACGGTGTCGTCGGTGAAAGATGTATCTCTTCTTTAACCGTATTAGACCCAAGAACGGTTTGACCTGACGAGTCGGGTTTAGGGATCGGGTTAACGGGTTGAGATTTGTTACGAGTACTACCGGCGAGAGAGTTCCGGTGAGTTGGAAGTGGATGAGTGTGTTCTCCGGTGTAAGTGACTATGAAGATATTAGGATCTAAATTACTTCTTTCCACTTGTTTTCGAGCTAAACATCCTTTTGAGCTACTGCATCTATAGTAGTTCCTGTTTTTATGTAATTACACATTAATTAAACTTTTTTTTGTTTTGTCGAGAAAAATTTGAGAAAAAGACTATATACCTTGGGTAAGGAGAGCCTTTGATGGGTTTTTGACCGTATTTACGCCAAGCCCACATATCAGAAGAGAGATTCTCTTGCGTTACATGACATATGGTTCTCTTTTGCTGATTCTTTCTGTGTAATTAGAGCAACAAAACAAAAGAAAGCATAGGTTTAAATAAAGTAACTTTTGTATAGTAAGAGATGGGGTTTATTAATCGATGAAACCAAACCAACCTTTTTCTAGATCGAAGAGGAGGTTGGGATTGTTGTTGAAGAAGCTGGTCGCGTTGACCTCTGAAAACAAAGACGGAAGAAGAAGTGGACGGTGGGAAAACCCTAACACCTAGAGGAGGTTTCTGATCTTGTGATTCGAGAAGTAGTTGTTCTTGTTTCATTGAGACACTAAGAGCTGGTGATGGAACTATAGGAGGAGGAGGAGACCAACTTGTAGTAGTAGTAACGGGTAAAAAAGGTTTGCAAGAATCTTGTAGCTCGTTGCAAGAAGAAGAAGAGTCTCTGTCTCCATGGATGTGTGTGAACAGAGGAGGAGAAGGAGGAGGAGGATCTTGTTGTTGTTTACAGTTTCCTCCGTCGTCTTCATGACCAACACAAGAGTTGGTGTTTATAGTAACTGTGGAAACAGAGGAGCTGCAGCTTCTGACGACGGCGAAGAGATCCCAATCCTCGGAGGACATGGCCGTGATCTTGAAGAATTTGGTGAGGAGAGAGAGAAAAGGAGACAAACTATGGCGTAAAGGACGGCGCTGACTTTTTCTTTGTCGAAAGAGAGAGAGAGAGAGAGAGGGAGGGAGTATGGAGAGGGATTGGGGCAGTGTCCGAAAGGAATCGATGGGTGGGAGAGAGAGCACTTGACTTGCTATTCTTTTCAATTATTTATACATTTGACAAAAAAAAAAATTTAACTCTTGATAGGTTTACACTTTTCATATCTTCTTTTCTTATCTCTTTTTACATATTTATACTCTTTAAATAGATAATATTATGATGTAGTCTTTCATCATATATGATAATATTTGAAAGAGTATAATAAGATTCGCTAAGTAATATTTTCTTTTTAAAAAACGTTAAAAAAAAATGTATATCAAGATGTCTTTTTAATTCAATGATTCATTTTTGCTGCGTGATAAAATAATGTTAGAAAAATGTTTTTCTCCAAAAATGAAAAGAATTTTTTTGGAGTGTGGCGAAATTTCGGCTAGTAAATTTTTGTAACGTGTGATAATAGATTATATCGAAATATTATTGAATTTAAAAAGACAGTCTTTGATTTTAGAACATGTTTTTATTACTAGACGACAAATTTACAATAACGTTCTTATAGCTGAGAAAATGTTTCATAATTTACGAACAAACAAACATTAATTGTAAATGAACTCAAGATTCAGCCAACAAGCATTGAAACACTAATATGTTTTAGAAGTTTTTTTTGGTTATAATGAACATACATTTCTATCATTTGTCTCTAAATTTCTTTGAATCCAACTGTTTTTGTTTCATATATGAATTTATAATGTTTCAGAGAAAAACTGAACAAGCCTAATGTAATGATATGACGACATTTATTTTTGTAATATGGCAAAAAAAATAGATTTTTTGATTTTTGAAATTGGTCATAATTGATAATTATATTCAGCTATAAAGAGATACCAATCAAAAAAATTGTTTCAATAGTCTAAGAATTAAAACACTAGCTGTTTAAAGAACTAAATCCATAAAATTGAAAAGATAAATAGATAAAATGTTTTAAAGTTTGGGGTTTAATAAAATTTTATAATAAAACATAGCATCCAAATAAATAATTTTGCTTTAAGCGTGAATGTCAATGTTGAACAAGGTAACACACAAAGAAGATATAATAAAAAAATTGTTGAAAAAGAACGTAACGTAAGTAATATTGTTCATTCATTGTAAAAGAATCCAAGAATGAAACGGCTTAAAAATGCATTAACACAACAAGATCAATTTCTAGATTCTTCCTCTGAAACGAATCTCTGATTTTAGAGGATAATTTAAAATGCTCACAAGATCTTACAAAAACAAAAGGTGAAAAAAGCACGAATACTCTTTTCACACCTCTCAAATCATAAGTTAAAAAAGAAAAAAAAAAGAGAAAGAAAAAATCGTAAATATGGTAATGGTACGAATAATATTCGAACCAAACAAAGCACTCGCTTCACTTGTCACTCTCTCTACTTTTTTTTTTTTTTCCAATTTTTGTATTTTTGTTATCTCTTATTACAGACAGAACACAATAGAAGAGTTCTTGTAATTTCGTAAGTGGAAGTAAGATACAGATTCTTGTTCTCTCTCTATTACAAAATCAAAATCAAAATCTTATCCCACAAAAGTTGCTTTTACTTTGACTTTATAAACCAAGTCAAAGCTAGGGACCACTATTGTTTTGTTTTGGCGCACACTAGCAGTACAAAAAGCGCAAAATAGTCATATGCAATTTTGGGACTTTGATTCTCTGCATCCGTGTTTATTTTACGTTCTTCTTTCTGATTCGTCCGTTGTTATTAAGCTCGTCTGGGCCGTACGATTTATTCGATGTATTATTTTTTTTTTCCCGATGTATTCTTATAGATTGGTGGAATCTGTTGGTTAAGAAAACTAAATTGAATATATATATATATATATATATTTTTAGAATTCTCAAACTATTATCAGAAAATTGTCATACTGTGTTTCTCAACAATTTTAGAATATATGGGACTCGAGAATTCCAAAAATTTATAAATAATTACCATTGATTTGTTGGAACTTGAAACCTATATAATGTATAAACTATGTAATTGTGAGAATTTTGTTATCAAGTTACAAAGCTTAGTAGTTGATTACGAAAGTTCAATGCTATATTTTACGTCAGTTTAATATATAAAATGTGAAAAAATTATTATCTGTCATAAGGACCCAGTGACACTGTTCTTCACTCATTTTGTTTTCTTGACCACCATTTAATTTAGGTGTATTTGATACATATTTTTCAAATGTAAAGTAATGGGTAACGGCAGATTATCTAAAGAGTTTGATTGAATTACAAGTTTGTATCTAAAAATAGATATCCAAAAAACGAAAATAGCTTTTTCTCAGCCACGTCTCTCAAACCGTTTCATTAAAGAGCATTAAGAAAATCTCTAGTCCTTATAGTGTTCAAGATGCCACTAATTGTAACGCTTTAACTTGTCTTTTGTAAATAAAACAAAGCTTTTAGGAGGGGTTAAAACAATGTAAAGATTTATACCTTTATATAAAGTACTTTTTTGCCAAATGACACTACAAGTTAGCAATATATCCCATTTATTAATTTCATTTTCAATTTGACAGTACTTTAAATATCTTCGACAATTCAATATTATTTGACACTTTTTTTTTTGAAATAAATCTAACAAAGAATGTACTTTTACAAGAAAATGAATTGTTTTTGAGGATTTCATTAAAAAAAGAATTTGCACAACGAATTTAAAGTAACTTCTGAATCAGATTTATTGGTGACATCAACACTAATTTTAGACAATTCATATATATTTTTTTTGGGCAAACAATTTTTTAGACAATTCATATATACATTTTCTTTATCAAATATAACATGCATTATGACACAATCCAAAATTTATGACAAAAACGACAATTACAAGTTACAAGCTTCTCCATTAGACTAGTGACTTTCAAAGGAAATAATTAGTCATTGGGTGTTACTTACTTCTCGTACAATATATATTCTATAGCAACAGCACATCACAATGCACCATTATTATGGTTTGATAGATCGATATTTATGGAATCGACTAAAAAAGACCAATAAAATGAGGAGGGATGGGTCCATTACATGACACGTGAGGTAAACGACAACATGGGATGGATTCGTTTCTAATTCCTAAAAATATCATTTAGACTTTCCTAAAATGTTTTGAGTTGAGATTTGGAATTAATATCACTCGGAATTTCATCAATTCCTTGCTCTTTTTTTTTTTCTTTTTTTTTTGGGCTGTTGGAACTTTTCTTTTCTTAAAGAGATATTTTTTTTTCTTATATGCTTTATTTATCATCCATTTGAACCTTTTTTTATAAACAACTTGAACACTTTATAAGAATATTGTTGAATATATGGAAAACTTGTTAATTATATGGAACACTTATAACAACACATCACAATGCACCAAACTGATGTGAACTTAAACTGTTCTCAGATTAAATGAACTAAAAGATCATTATACTAAAAAAGTTCCACATCAAAATTTTAATATATTACTTAGTTTACGTAGTATACAAAACATAAATCACTAAACCAAATCGCCTTGGTCCAGTGGTAAAGGGAGAAAAATCCCGCCATTTGGGTTCAAGTAGCATTGGTTATGGGGGTTTGAAATTTAATATGGTTTCTTTCGGTCACAAGAGATTAGTCTTTGGGCTTAGAAAACCTTTAGAATCACTTTTGAGTTATAAAAAAAACAAAAAAAACATAAATCACTCTACTTATTTGCAAGTTGATCTTAAACTGGAAGCTCGTTCATCTAAATATGTGTTGTAAGCCATCTTTCTCATCAAATTGAATATAACAATTTGATCTATTTGTTGGTGTGTTTGGACTATATTCTTCTTGGGGCTATGTGGTGTTGGTTAGAGTTTCTTAATAGACTTACGTGTCTACTGCCGCTTAATTGCATGTATAAGAAACGTTCACTTATTATTAATATATCAAGTTCTTACTACACAATTTTAACATGGTACGAAAATTCTAGGATTTGACATCGTGTTTAGATTGCTCAAGCTTTATCTTTGTTCCATCGTTCATTTTTGTTCTCCATGAAAAGTTGAACTAGTTTTGTTATTTTAGTGAAAACAATGTAACGAGTTAACGAAACGTATGGGAAAATAGTGAAGCTTACACAAGGTAATGATTTGCCCCAAAAAAAAAAAAAACACAAGGTAATGATTAGGGTAAACTCTCGGTCTTGGGTAAGTGATTTATACGTGATTATAATCCAAGAGTGATTTAGAAAATTATACGTGATGAGTTTTAATTTAATAGATCTTGTTTTCTTAAAAACAATGTAAACGAGTCGTCAACGAAACGAATCAAGTAAGAAATCGTAAAAGAACTTTGATCTTCGTCTTCTACCTTTTTTTTTTTTTTGACAAACCATCTTCTACCTTTGTCTCTAATTTCTGATTTTTAACGTTGAGTCGTTGACATACTTCAAAGATATTAAAATTGACTTCTTCATCCTATTGGTTCATATAAACTAATTTTTTGTTGTAGAAAAAAAAAAAACATTGACAAATTATGTGGCTATGCATGTGCTATACATTTCAAATTTTCAACACATATACTTTAACATATTAAAAAAAAAAAAAAAAAACCTAAAAGAGGTTCTATGTTTTCCACATTAATTTGAATATCCTATTCATAACAAAATGGATTTTATTAATTTCAAATATCCGTTTGTTAATGGTTTCAAATCAACTCGGTTACGTTGTATCATGTAATTTGATTTGTGGTGTAATCAGGTGAAGGCAGGACCGTCTTACGTCACATGCTCCCCACTTCTTGTACTCCAATGCCAATGGAAGGCTGAAACATGCATGTGTTGGTCATTTGAGTGGGAAACAGGTTTGTTTCATCATCTGACTATGTTTAGAAAGTCAACGACTCGAGTTGGATCAAGTCCTTTCTCACTCTTGTTGGTCATAATTAAACACTCTTGCTTTCGTAATTTCTCCCAAATTTTGCTGACTATTAATATGTTGTTTGTTTCCAACTATAGATGCGTAGCTGAAGTAATCCTCTCCAATATATATAGTCCCAATCACTACCAATATTATCTTCTTAATTAATTAGTCCATTTTTATAATTTATATATATGACTTACAAAGTTTTGTTTTATATGGATTCATGTTGATTCCTTAAAATAATTCGAAGTTTCGAACAATAAGAAAACGTAAAAGGGACTTTCTTGTCTTACTTCCTCCTCTATCCTCCCTTGAAAAAACACACGAACAGAACATGCATATTTTAGCAATTGCTTTTTTAATGAATCCGATCAATTCTGATCCCAAATTGTGTAAAACATGAAAGCGTCATTCCACTTTGACCAAATTACCATAAAAGTTTTGGTTTAACATAAAATCTGAGCTTGCAAAATTGCCAATCATTTTACCATAAAAGTTAGATCAGTATAAGAAGCTGCCAATCATTTTACATAAAGCTCAAACATTCACCATTTTTTAGAAAATAAAAAGAATCACAAGTCAATAGGGTTCGTGTGTCAGGGAACACGTGCGTCTAACGCATGTCACGTGACCATTTTGTAGGGTGCAATTATAATTTGCACATCCAAGAGTGGAAGGTGGCCAAATAGACAAATTGCAGAAAAGATGACCCCAACCTTCTTATATAAAAAGTTGAAGCAAAAAGGCATCATTCTTATTACGAGACATGACTACATTAATCCCCACTATAATCATAACATTCACTGTCTACACTAAGAGTACACACCCTATTATGTTTGCTACTATAATGACAATAATTTTAAAGATAACTAAAAGATAAGGTAACAATATTTCGAAAATAAAAGCTGTTAAATTCGTGTAATTTGAAAAGTTTAGAAGAAGAAGAAGAAGAAAAGAAGAAGAGATAATTACGATCATAACACATATAACATTAGTCTTTTCCCATCAAGGGGTCGGAATCAAAAAATTCTTGGACAATATTGAAGCATGTGGCTTTATTAAAATAAAGAGAAGGTATAGTACCAAAATAATATTCCATTAGTTATTCATTTTGCAACAAACTATCGAGAATATAACCCTTTACGAGCACAAAAGGTTTCTCTCATTCATGATTACCAAAAAGAATATGGCTTCAGTACACATAATTTATATACCTTTCCTTTTTTTTCTCTCAAAAAATACCAAAAGACAAGAGAGAAAAAGAGGGATATATGCTTCTAGAAAAAAAGGAAAAAAAAACAAGGAATCAAACCCTAACATCCTCACTATATTCACATTGGTTTGTTTATAAAAATAAATATCGAACTTAGAAAACAAAAAAGAACCTAATGTTGGAGACATGGAAAATATGTGGTTTTAATTAGGCAATAAGGTTGTATGATCATATATGATAGGACATAAATAAAAAATGAAATCTTATTATTTTTGGACCACATCCACTATAATGTATTTCATATTTGATGTATCATCTTTATTTTATTTTAGTTTTTGTCCTAAAGAAAAGACATCCAAAGGGAATGAAATGAGAGAGATGTTTGGTTAATGGTTACAGTTCCTTTCACTTCTCTTTTAGACTATATTGATTTTAATAGTTTGGTTTATGTCTAAAAGGCGAAACAAAGCCAAAGATAGAGAGAGAGAGAGAGAGCTTTTGATGATCAAATTCCAAAACTCATTCCATGAATCAATTTGGTTGTCTCTATAGGAAGAATTCTCTGATATCTCTTTCTTCTTTCGGTAGAGGTGATGGGATGATAGAGAGAACCGACTAAAGCTTTTGGTCCTTACAAAGAGGGGCCATTAGAGAGAGGGAGAGATAAGAATAAAATGATGTGATGGTCACTATCACTTGGTACTGATCGTGAAATCTTCCATGACCACGTTTTGGTTTTTGTGGGTTTGGTTGGTTTCATTAGGAGACTGAGCCAAGGATCGTTTCTGAAAACCTAGCCCCGCCCCTCAATTTTTTCATTGGTTTGGCAAATGACAGCGATACAAGATCAACCCCAAGTAACTTTTTTTTTGTTGTTATGATTATGTCATGTCTATATACTCTATATATAACTAATTCATGGTTAAATGGTCCAAAATTAATAATGTGTGTTGAGAGATTTCTCATTCTGACCGTCATTTTAATAATGTTTGACCCAGAAGTCAGAGCTCGTCCAATTAGAGTCAGCGAAAAACCAATTTTTTGTCCTTGGATTATTTTTACGGTTTGATCTTCAAGACCTTATTTATATATATCACTGAATTGTTAGAGGCTAATCTTGTTTCGTTATATAACCACAATACCTCTATGTGTATGAATTCATGTAATAGCCAATGTAAAAAGGCTTCATATAAAAGTAACAACTTGAGGGAAGAACAAATAGTTTTTTAATTTTTTTTACTAAGCATAAGATCAAAAAGCCCATAGAGAAGCATTAAAAAGCAGAAGCCAAACAAGTTGAAAGAGCTAAATAATTTGGCTGAGAAAAACAAAAAGCTCCACGATGCTCTTCAATCTTAACCCTGCCATAGCTTCAAAACTCTATCTTTACCACCAGAAACTACTTTCTCACCATCTGGACTCCAATCCACAGCGTAAACCTTTGACCAACCAAGAAAACGCAAAGGGTTGCAACAGTATGAGAAGACAGAGATTGACATGGGTAAAAAAATTAAGCTTGGAAGGTGTTTATACCTCATCGGAATGGCCAGGAAGATCTTGTTTTAACTTTTTCGTCCTAATTTCCCATATCTGTGACAGTACCAAACTTTCTGATTTAGAAACTGAGGAATATCTCCAGTAAAGAGTAGGAATGACATTTCATGAGTTACATCATTATATAAAAGCAAGTTTTTTACCTTGAGAGTAGAGTCTTTACTGCCACTCAAAAGCAATCTACTGTCTGCGGACCAGCTGACCTGATAAACAGGTCCAACATGGCCCCGGAAAGCTGTAACGAATTGTCCTGTAACACCATTCCATAACCTAACTGATTTATCGAACGATGCACTTGCAATCCATTTTCCATCAGGTGAGAAATAGACATGATTTACAAGCTGTTGTTGACCACAATTATACGTAAACAATCAGAAAGAGAACCAAAAACCTCGGCAAAAAGAATGAAGTTTTCAAGAAAGTACCTGTTGATGACCAGTCAAACGCTTTTTAGATTGTTTGCTAACAGAAGGTTCCCAGAGGAACATTGTAAAATCATCAGATCCAGACACTAATCTTTCAGGGGCATCCCCTTTTGCTTGGTTGTATCTTTGGAGTGCCTATAATAAAAAGAAGCCAGCAGTTTGCAAAGGGAAAGATGAAAATCAGGGTAAAAGGACGAAACTGATCTCAAGTGTGTGGAATGGAGTGATAAGCTTACCTTTTGTTTTTCTTCATTTGGAGGGTATTGTCGTCCAGTGTGGTCAAAAGCTCCTGTTCGGAGAACATATTCTGTGCTCAATGCTAGGGAGTTAATCCAATGCCCATGCCCCTGAAGTAACAGTGAAAATTGAGTTGGTTAAAAGTGATACTTGGTGAATCTGTACAAGCTACGAAACATACATTCAGAACATCAAACACATAGAGCAATTTATCAGCATACGATCTCTCAAGATACAAGAAGGATGGGGAATGTGTCTGATACTAGTGCAAAGGAAAGATAATGTGGCTAAAACTATACCTTCAATTCACGAATGAGCTTCCCCTGAGTAGTCTCCCACATCTTTATCGTGCAATCTTGGGAACTGCCAAACACAAAACAGATATTTAAATACAATGCAAGAGAAAAAGATAATGTTATGTAACTAAGAAGAAGTGATCATAGACTTAAACATGGGGGCAAGTACTAAATGATTAACAAGATAAAGAGACTGCAAATTAAGTTCATTTCATTATCAAGTTATCAGATATAAGATTTACC
Source organism: Camelina sativa (assembly GCF_030686135.1). Taxonomy (NCBI): domain Eukaryota; kingdom Viridiplantae; phylum Streptophyta; class Magnoliopsida; order Brassicales; family Brassicaceae; genus Camelina; species Camelina sativa. The sequence continues at coordinate 43,158,619 of NC_141890.1, read as the reverse complement.
CATGACCGACAATGAAATGATCTAAGCTATTGACTATAAACTACAATGAAATGTTATTCAACACATATTAGACACCAGAGCTTAAGAAAGACAATACGAAACATTTCACATATTAGTAACATACCCTGTATATATAATTCCATCTCCACCCCATTTGACACAAGTCACAGCAAGCGTGTGTCCACTGAGACAAATTATAGATTTTTTCAGTGTAATATCCCAAATCCTTGCATCCCCATCTTTACTAGAAGTTACAAATCGACGGCATGGAGAACTAAGGTGGACTGGTTCCCACGAGATACCAGTAATCCATTTCTTGTGACCCTAAGAATAAGGTGAAAAGCAACTGTAATAAGTAACAAACCAAAACACAAGGACACTTGAAACGATCAACCAATATCAAATTAAAGGTACTTACTGTAAGTGGGCTGCCTTCTAGTTCTCCTTTCTTCGGATTCCAACAACAGATTTCACCGGATTTACTACCACTCACAAGATGCTTACCATCAGGAGACCAAGCAACTGTGAGAACCCAATTCTTGTGCCCTGAAAAGGTTAGCGAGTTAACCATTAGTAGGAATCTAAAAAGGGAAGTAAAATGAGGAACGATGGTGAGGGAAAAATCTAACCTTTGCAAGTAAACAATGGAGTTTCAGTGTAGAGATCCCAAAGCCTAACAGTGGTGTCACCTGAACCACTTGCTAATTGCTTACCGTCAGGACTAAATGAAACACAGAGCACAGCTTCCTCGTGACCTACAATATAAAAAACAAACCAAACAAACTCAAGTAAGCCATTGGCACTTAGTTAATCTCTAATATTAAGAATTTCTGAAACAGAAGAAAGCAGTATTATTAACATACCAGCAATTGTTTGTGAGCAACGGTTAACTGGACGGATTCGAAAAACAGCTTGTTGTTGATAAACAATAGTCAAAACCTTCTCCACAGACACTGAAACCCACAATTTTAATTTTAATAAGATTTTCATAGAGCCATAAGACACACACACACCAAAATGCTTTAATGAGTGTTTAACCTTTATTTTTCTCCAAGTAAGTTCCTACAGGTACAAGAAGCTCTTCGTCTGATACATAGAAACTATAAGGTAACATCTCCTCCTGAATCATCATAAACATAAACAGCAAAAGTTCATCAATACCTAAAATCAACAGAGTTCATAAACACTTAAAAAAAAAAACAGAGGAGTCAAGTTCCTGCATATCCTAAACTACCCAGAAACGAAAAATCACATCTTTAAGCCAAATTTGAGTTAAAGAAGAGAGAAGAGATGGTTACGTTGTTGAGGAAGTTATTGACAAGGTGAGTAAGTTGCAAAGGACCAGCATTTTGAGGGATATACATGGCGGAACCCAAATTAGTTCCTTCTGGGTCTGTTAACAGACACATCACCGTCTTCCCCATACCTGCGTCGACCGTATCCATGGTCATCGTCTTCGACGAGTTTAGCAAAAGAAGACCGACCTGTGTGAGTTAGGTCTTTCTTTTGCCGTCTGAGTGAAGAAGAGAGAAGCAGAAGGAACAGAGGAGGGGAACTCAATTAGGTCTTTTTTATTCTATGATCCGACCCGAAACTTTTTCAAGTTAATGGGCCTAAAACTACTAAACCGTTTAGCAAAAAAGAAAACGAAAATAAAAAAGAACACTGTCTGTGGGAATCGAACCCACGGCCACGTGATTAAAAGCCACGGGCTCTACCACTGAGCTAAGCCGGCTTTGTTGACCTTTCTATAAGTATATTATATTTGAAGCAAACAAAAGAAAGTGTCTAAATAAGTAAAGCAAATTAGTTTCAGAGGTGGTTTATTAGTTAATGATTTTAATAGATTTGGAAGTCCAAATAAAAATCATGTGTTATTCAATCATTTATTTCAAAATACTTACCCATCAGACTAAAATATATTTAAACATTCTATTTAATCCTTATTAATTTTTATCTGTTTATATATTTTCATTTATAACAAGTGAATAAGAGAAATTTGAGAGGAGCCAAAGCGAGTTATCTCCTCGATATTCATTAGAAAATCGTTTCAGCCAAGCATATTCTCCCACTCTCAATGCAAAATAGTCCACACACATAAGAACATCTGTTGGATCGTGAAGTGAAAGCAACATTTTGCAGGTTTCTAATGTTGACTTATGAATCCCCGCGCAATCCATATACATGATTCTTGTTAAAAGACACCAAAACAAGGCCCTGAAAATAGTTTTGGGTCAAAATGGAGTTATAATAGTTATATAGGTTATAAAGTTATAATATGCTTTCCACAACAAAAACTAAATATTTTTTTTTAAAAAAAAAAGCTTCGAGACACTATTATCGAAGCCCTCAACCAGAGTATGACCTCCGGTGCCGGTGGAGCTTTGACTCACTGGCGTCAGGAGTTTTCCAGTCCTCAATTGTCTCCTTTTCACTCTAATTTTCCTGCTTTTTCCCCTTTTTAATTCTTTTGTTTCCCCTTTTAAAACTCATCTGAACCCTTCTAAACCCAAGGCTTTTGGTGAAAGTTACAACAACCAACAAGAAAGGGAGAGGATGCTCTCCGGCGATCTCCATCCATCACCCTCCATATGCATCATATTGGCCGAAATCAACATTGGTAGAACCTTTAATCTCTAAATCTGAGGTATCGTTTCGCCTCTGGTTCTCCTCATATACCTTGTCTGTCACGCTAAACCACCAAAAGCTGACCCTACCTCGACCGGAGATGCTTGCCTCACCGTTTAATCTTCCTATCTCCGTACGATGACGACGACCGCGATCTAAGATGTCCCCTGTAACGCCCTAGAACCGCACGACCGGACTAACCGTGGACCTGCCCGGAGGTCGTCACAACTAGACGATTACTAGCGATCCAGCCGAGGTTCCACCAACGAATTAGGTTCCCCAGCCAGTCCATCGACACCCTTCTATCCGCTACGTACAACCTTAGGCTTTGCAACTCTCAGTACATACGCGTCGTTATGCTGGTCCGGACTAATCCGTTCCAGCTCCACTTGTCCGAATTATATATGAAAATAATCGATTTATAATATATAAAATAGAGCTTACAAAATCAATAACAACACAAAATAAAAGCGTTGGATCCAACTTAACAGAGAAAACAAGAATAAAAAATAACAAGAAGAAGCAAGGACTTTGCAGCGTATCACGAAAACATCCTATCCGATCCATTAAACTCGGTACTACCCTCTTAAAACTTTTCCTGCAAGAAAAACAATTGTGGAGAGGGGTGAGCAATCTAAGATCATTCAGTGAGTTGGGCAACCCTCTAACATGTTATCCCCCTATAACATGCTATCTCAACACATCCAACTACCCCACAACTACCCCACAATCAAAGCATGCAATGCGGAAGCTTAGCAAGCAAACAACACACACACACAAACATTCAATCAAGGAACAAATAAGACCCGACTCGTCTAGACCTTGACTCTATCTTGGCCTCCACGCCACTTCACCCGCAATCACTGCCAAGGTGGAAAAGGCTAAGAGTGCATCAAGATCTCTTGACCACACTTGACACCAAAGTCAGGTATCCACACCATGACTAACACACCAGACCTCTTCCAGGGATATCACAATCCACCTGGGAAAAACAACTCCACAACCTAGGGCCAATCAATTCTCTGATCCATCCCAACACTCTTCTGCGTTGATACCACAAAGGCAACCAACCAGACACAACCCAAATCCTCCTCGTTGCTACCCCCAAGTAAACAACCGGGAAATACAGTGCCGCATCGTCATGCGGTTCAGGCTAGTAGCTAGCTAGACCCGAATCCGTCCTTCCATGAGATCCCTCTGGATTAGCTCACCGGACTTCCACACACGTCAGGAATAGAGTTCGATCTCTAGATATGAACCGAGACATTTAACCCGCGATCTAGCTAGGACAACACTTAACTCTAGGACTCAAAACTCCAAGAATTAAGCTCAACCAACATGCAAGCGTCACACGCAAGCAACAATCAATCACCACATACAAGGCTTAAGCCGCAAGAAAACAATCAAGAAACTTAAGAAAACAATACACATGCATGCATCCTGTATGCTCCCAACCCCAAAGTTTTAAGTCTTTTAATTACAAATTTTTGCATGCATCCTAATCCCCATGTTTTTCACATGCATGCGGCTCTTTCCAACTGGGAGATTCTCGCATGACTTAAGAAAACAACACTCCAATGGTTTGAACTCCCATCAACACCATGAGGTTATATTCCTTTGGTTTTGGGTACACATGCGGCTCTTCCCTTCCCGGAGACTCTCGCATGGCCTCACCAACAACCATCCTTCACCATTCAGAGGTTAACCTTTTTCCTTTTTAAATTTTTTGGTCCTCATACGGCTCTTTCCACACAGGAGATTCTCATATGGACTCACCAAAAATAACATCCTCTCAACTAGACTGATCTCCCATCAAGTATAGGGGTTTAACCTCTCCCAAAATTCATGCAAAAATTAAAATGAAATTTACCATGCATGACACACCCCCAAATTACTCGATTTTAAGTAAGAAAAATTCTTACTAATTTTTCCATCGATCTCCTTGACCGAGAAAAACCCAAAATCGAACATGCAAAGCATTTCACACTTGCATGTGATTTAAAAAAATATTTTCCACCCTTGGAAAAAAATCTCAAAACCCTCAAAATCAATCATACAAGGCATTTCACACTTGCATGAGATTTTTAAAATTAAATATTTCACCCCAAATTACTTTAAACCTTTAGATCTAGCATCCAAGACATTTCACACTTGCATCTAGTCTAAGAAAAAGCCATTCTCCCCCAAGAATGCTTAAAAACCCCTTAAGATCCCGCTTGTCTACATGCAATCTACATATCTATATGCAACAAGGAACTAATGCAACACACAAGGGCCGATGCAAGAGCTAGAGAGCTCAGACACCTCCCATCCCCCAAAATCCACAACTCACCTTAGCTTTGGAGACTTTTGGCCGATTAGAACTCCACCACACCACGCCGATCTGACAGCACTTCCTTGGTCTTTAGCTCCTCTCTTCGCCGAGATCTTCTCCTCTTCTTCCTCTTCTCTCGAAATCACAAGGTTTCTTCTTTAAGAGAGTGGAGAGAAATATTTGGGCAGAGTTTAGTTGTCTAGAGAGGTTATGGTTGAAATGAGAAGCCAAGGGGTGATATTTATAGCCCCTTTGCTCGACTTCAAGGCTTAGCAAGTGGCAATTTTCTCTTGACAAGTGTCAATTATTTTGCAGGCACTCTCCCCCACTCGCGCGTGAATCTCAAACGCTGGCGGAGGAGGCTTAATCTGTCGACACGTGGCGTCTCTCTCCCATGCAGAGACTTCCACTTCCCCGTCCTTCCCTCGTCTCTCTTGCGTCCCAAGCTCCCGCACTTGTCCGCAGAGACAATTCCTTTGTCCGCAAGTCTACTTCCTCGGCAGTCCCCGGTCCTTCCGACCGTAACATCGATCTCTCGCAACTTTCTCCGGACCTTCTCGTCCGTGACACTCGGTTGTCTTGTCCATCTTCGGACCTCCCGTCCTATACGTCTGATCCATCTATTGTCCGCGGTACATTGACCTTCTGGTCGGTACATGGCCATTCCATCCCCATGGTCCATCTTACGTCCTTTGTACCATTTTTCCACGACCATAACTTTCCTTTTCCTTCTTTTAGTCCTTTCCCCAAATTTCTTGATCATCCATTGTCCAATGAATCAAATGCCCCATCGGTTCACGTCCGTTCTTCGGCCTTGGATCCTTCCGCGACTTGGTAACTTTAGGCACAAGTTACTTAGGCTGTTCTCAGAAATTTCCTTCTTTGTTTGTCCGAGACATCTCCATGTCCTTCGTACACGTCCTTCGTGTCCGGAACGTACTTCGTAATATGGGTCACTACATCCCCTACCAGACAAAAGGAACCTACATTTCCAATTGGTGGGCTTATTCAACTCTGGCCCATTAAGCTGTGTAAAGCCCAATCCGATAATTGGTGATCCAAACTGCTATCTACTAAAGCCCAGATCTGTTTTAATCTCTTCTTTGCTCAACCTTGGCCAATTTAGGAGCCGTTTCTTGAAAGCATTTGTCCGACTGCAAATGAATCAAGACGCCCCTATGTTGTTATGGTTGTCTTAGATTTCTATGAGAATCCTGCCATTAGATTCACCTAGGATGTATTATCATGAGATTATAAGCTTCCCGAAGAAATGTTTTGTGTGCCCAACTCCAAGTTATCTGAGAACCTTGCCTTTAAAATCATCTGGATTAGTACTCATGATTTTATAAAGGTGAAGAAGAACGACATTATGGTCATCTCTCCAAAGAGCGGTGATTACTGAAGCTTCTTCAGCCTTTGATTATCTGCACCCCTTTATTACCGAAACCATCCATGTGTAGTTTAGCTACTTCAAGGAAGACATTCATACGCTTAAATGCTTGGAACTCAGATTTGGGTTTCTCTTAATGTTGCAAAACGACTATAAACTTTGTGTGAAATTCCTTAATCTCCATGGCAGCAGAGGAATTCATGCGAGAGAGGACCCACATGTTATTTTACGGTATGGCATCTACCACTTGTGAACCATGGTTCTAGTAGCTTCACCTATGTCCTTGAAATTGTGCATTGACCACTATCACTCATACTATTCTGACGATTTCAAGCCACACATCCCCAACATCATTTCCACAAGCTATGGGTTGTATAAGTTCAACTCCCACTCCATGACAACCGTAACATTTACCCTCAAGCATCCGACCAACATCACCCCTATTCAAACTATGGTCAAAGATTTACCTTGCGTAGTCGTTCTCGTGCCGACGAGAACCACGACTTTGGCTCTTTCACTAATGTCAGTTTGTCCTTCGACAATGGCAACTCAGTCCTCCATTGACTCGCTCTTGGAAGACTTGTCGATAATATTTGACCTCACATGTACCAAGAAGTTATGTAGATTTTGGCTCAAAGCTCTCAAAGAATCATTATCGATTAAAATCATCTATCCTTTTATCTATTTTATGTTGGCATTGGGGATTGCCCTTTCTTGTTGTACTTTAAACTTTTGGAACTCAGATTCCTGTTATCTTTGTACTTGGTTTCTATTCTAGTGAAATGAAAACAAGTTTGGACCCAAAAAAAAAAAAAGGTTATAAAGTTATAATTATTATTTGATTTATTAGTTGGTTACAAAATAAGTTATATGGGTTGACTTCCTTAGTTATACCCAGATACACTTAAAGAGAATATCCCAAAAAATAATACAACTTAAAGGAAATAAAATCTTTAAGAACCATATATTGTTAGACAATTAAAGAAACGAAATATTATAAAATCGCGGAAATTAATCACGCTTAAGCGTGATTTCCGATTAAGCAAACAAAATAAGATCTTATCTAACACTCTTCCAAACTTTTAGTATTTTTATTGACATCTCCGTTCACCGAAATACACCATATTCATTTATATCCATTTACAAATCTTTTATGGGTTACTATTAAAAGTGTATTTTTTACACCTAAATATACTTTATATTACAAATATATTATTATCACCACTTAGAAAATGTTTATATAAACACATTAAGTCAACTATTTTACTTTCACTTCTGCATAGTTTTTTAATTACTAAAATTGTTGGCTCAAAAAACATTTTGAATAAAAGATATATTACATAATATACTAATAGAGAAAACCTCGGCTCCACCCTCCTTATGTGTGGAGAGAACATGTTCACGTCTTTTTGTTATCTCAAAATGGCTTGATCCGACAACCAATGAAAGTAAAAACATTTTTCTAACGTCACAAAATCTTTGATAGTAACTAATGTTAAATTTCCCAATGTATTCTTAGAAGTATAGTTGACACACCATGATGTAGTCGTTGTCTCTGTAACGCCTCAACCGCCACCTTGCCTAAGTGGGTCCTACATCTATTCTCGGTCTATGGATCCACTCATATTCGATAGCCGGTTTATTATGTCTGGGAGGCTTTAAAAACTTGTTTACCGATCCTACAAATCAACAAATGATATTTTTCTATGTTTTGTCCTCACTTGCACAGTTTCGAAAATCACTTCCAGGAAGGTCACCCATCATGAAATTCTCTTAGGACCCTTGACCAGAAAATAAGTGCATTTTGATGACATATACGGCCAAATCAATTCTTTTAAACCTTTCCGCAAACCAGGGTGTCACAGTCTTTGAGCTCATATGGATCTATCAACAATGATTTATGTTTTTCTAATCTATCTATCTATGTTTGTTGTAAGCTTGTGTTTGATAAGCCTATTTTATCTATCTATTAGGTTGATGAGATTCTAATTGTTATGTTCTTTTGAGACTGAATGAATAATGGTAACAATTATGTTTGGAAAAAAAAGAAAGGTTTATGACCAACCGTTGAAAAATTAGAAGAAAATTAATTCGACATACATAATTAAAGAAACAATAGAAACTTATAAGCAAAATAATATATGAATCCCAAATAATTCAGAGATAAAATATAAATTAAATAAAACAATCTTAAAATACTACAATAAATTTTAAAATATAGTATTAGGAAAAGAAAACACATATATTAATTTTTTTTGGGTCGACATATTAATCTTAACTATTCTCAACTGAAAAAGTAAAAAGTAGGAGAAAATTGTGGTTTAAAAAATAAGAAAATTTATCTTCCCATTAAAAAAAATTTCTCAATTAAATAATGTTGAAAACAATGTTTGAATAAATTATTTAAATATGAAACAATATATGTTTATATAGAAGTGAGTATTTACAAAATTTAAAATTAATAATTAACTGTATATTTTCTTTAATCCCTTTTTCTGTTTTTTTAGAATTAGTAACTTAAAATTAAAAAATAATTAAATAATATTATAATTTCGAATTTTATGAAATATATATATATATATAATCTCCTTATAATTATTTTAAAAAACTTTGTATTTATAATAAATTCTGTAATTTTTGATAATTATCTTTTTGCATTAACAAAATATTTTATTTTTGTTGTAATCAAATTTCTTTTTTTAAATATTAACTTTTACAATTATCAAAATTTGAGATTAATATTTTCACTTATCAAAATCTTGTTAATGGCAAAATTTAATGGCTAACTTTAGAAATGGGATGTGTGTATATATTTCCTTCCCCAAAAATAAAAGAAAAGCAAAAGAGAGTCTAAGAACGCCGTTCTTAATATCACCACGAGGAGGTTCGTTCTTTCCGAGCTATCATGTATCTTTTGCTCTTTTCTTTCCTCGTTTGGTTGTATTCATATTGTTTCCTCAACAGATCTCGTCTAATATGAGTTTTTTTTTTTTTTTTTTTTTTTTTTTTTTTTTTTTTTTTAAGTATGAGTTGTTTTGATTTGATTGAAACTAACTAGGGTTTTCGAGTTGGAACTTGAATGTAATTGTACCAGAATTTGTTTTCGGCAGGCGGATGATTGGACAGATGTTTTGCTCTGATATTCTAATTTTATTTATAAGATTATTACTGACGAACGCATAGCATGTATTAGTTCATTAGATTATTATGGGTATTGTGTTTTTTAAATTTGAATCCTCGATCGGTTAGTTAATTAAGTTGGTGAAGGGTTTGATTGGTGATTCTATCTCCCTCTTCAACTAGCTTCTTCTTCTTGGTGGCTTGTTGCAGGGTTTAAAAATGGGAGGAGACATCATGAATGAGAAGTTGGGGTATATTGTAATGGACGGGCACGAGACTCTCCTTGGAACTTTGTGTGGTTACACCCGTGAGGTGCTTCACGATTTCCATGATTATCCCAAGTCCCCCCCCCCCCCCCCCCCCATGGTACGAAATTATGAAGCAGCTGAGGACGCTGAACGTCTCCGTATGGATAACAATGTGAGGAAATCTGCTGAGCTCGCCACACACTACTACATTAATCCTTCAACAATGGAGCCTAATGTGGATGGGCTGATACTTGCTGCTCCAGGGGATTACAAGGCTACATTGACTCAGTCAGATAAGTTTGATCCCAAGCTTGCGGACATGATTGTGAATGTGGTGGATGTAACTATTGGAGGAGAAGGCGGTTTCCATATTGCTATCCACCAGACATCTAAAGTCCTGGAGAAAGACAGGCGTATAATTGTCAAGTTGTTTGACGAGATCACCAAGGAAACTGGCAAGTATGTATATGGCCTGGATGATACGTTGAAGGCCCTGGCGTCCAAGCCGTGTGCTGTCGAGACACTTATTCTGTGGGAAAATCTTGATATCAACAGATATGTGATGAAGAACCGTGAAACGGGTGAAACTGTGATCAAACACCTGAACAAGGAAGAAGAAGGCAACACGGAGAATTTCAACATTGAATTAGATGTGGAGGAGAAGATGTCGCTTTTGGATTGGCTGGGTAATGAATGCGCACGTTTTGGTTGTGCGCTAGAATTTGTAAACAACAAATCACTTGAAGGGAAACAGTTTTGCAAAGGGCTTGAAGGGATCGGAGCGATACTTCGTTACCCGCTTGACCTGAGTGCCGTTGATCCTGAGGATAGAAAGCCTAATCAAGAAGATGGACCACATTCAAACCTGTCCCAGCCTAGGCATGCTCATTCAAACAAAGTAATTGGAGAATCATCTCTTTCCTAAGGTAATGGATCGCTCTCTTAAATCTAAGGGTTTATTTTCTTTTGGAATTTCTAGCTTACTCTCTGAAATTGTGTTAAAAACAGGTGGAGAATGAAGAAACAGGTGGAGAATGAATCAGTCTTGTCTACAATCTATCATGTCTTTTTTTATGTAGTTTTATTTTCCGTTGCTCAACGTATAAACGTTATCAGAGTCAATTATGTCAGTGTCGCCTAAGTGCATGGATGTTTTGTGTTCACTTTCTGCACCCCTTTACAGCAAACATGACTAATCTTGAAGTTGCTGGAGTCTATACAATTGTTGAACAAGTTGCGCGGTTAAGAGATCTACAGTACCCGAACCAACAGACTTAAAAACTGTTATTTCTGTTGAACTCTTTCTCCCTTCTTTATCACCTTTGATCAACTCCACCAAATCCCCACAAATGTCTTCTTTCTTAATCACTCCTCTTTCAAACGCTCCCACGAGCTCTCCCGCTTCTACCATCGCAGTGTCGTTATCAACAAACACACTCCCTCTCTGGATCGCATTGTCGTCACATTCCCTCATTTCATGGCTAAACGATCCAACAAGGTCAAGATGAGCTCCGGGTTTCAAGAACTCACCTTTGACCAATGGAACAGTTGAGTTTGTTGCACAGCTTATTATATCTCCTAGAGGAATGATATCATCTAACGAACCATGGCTCTCGAATGAGATCTCCTTGTGTTGAAGATCCTTAGAGAGAGTTTCAGCTAAATCCTTAGCCTTTTGGTGAGTTCTGTTCCATATGATCACTCTTCTCAAGCTTGGTTTCGCCGCTAGATGGGATTTGATCAGGTGTGGTGCGAGAGCACCGGAACCAACCATGATCAGCACCTGACTATCGTCTCTAGCAAGGATTTTGGAGCCTAACCCTGAAACAGAGGAAGTACGGTAAAGGGTTAAAACAGTACCGACCATTGAAGCTAAGGTTTGGCCTGTAGTGGAGCTGAAGAGTGTGTAGGATCCATGGATGCCAGGTAAGTTCTGTGAGGAGTTATGAGGGAAATAGGTCACAAGCTTGACGCCCATGTAAGGGAGAGAAGGAGAAGATGACCAAGAAGGCATTAGGAGGAGTGAGGAAGGAGGTGAAACGGTGTAGTTTTGTCGGATAGGGCTTGTGATTGTTGAAGAATGTTTGGGAAGATTGGTCCGGAAATGATTGATCAAGGCTTCATGTGAGAGGATCGATGGAAAAGACTCGGCTGGTATGAAAACTGGTAATGCAGCCATTGAATTTTGAGAGATCTGTTGATTTCAGGCAGGACACGATTGTGATTTTTAAGGAGAGGCAAAGGGAAGAAGAAGACAAACCCAAATTGGCCTTGACTTTGGTTAGGTCGCGATTCGCGAATGTCTAAATCAAAGGGTATTTTGGGGAAGGACTTGTTTAAGTGATTCTTCTGCAGCAACCCACCATTCATCATCATCTTCGTCGTAATTCTCCTGTGTGCCAAAAAAAGAAAAGAAGAGAACTTATTCTTCTAATATATTCGAGAAATTAGACAGATCATTAAGTCAAGAACATGAAGTCAACTAACCAAAGGATGAGGTTCCAGTGTCTTTTTTGGTTTACTTTCAAGATCATCTGCGAATTTAACTGCTTCAAGCCACCATGAGCTTCTGCTAGCAGCACTATCTGGATCGCATTCGTTATCAATGTAACAATCCCCTTCCGAGTTAAGGTTGTCACAGAGAGTTTGTGTATCTTCTTGATGGTAAACCGTATCTTCGGGAAGTACACTATCTGGAACTGGACGTATCGGAGATCGATAATCTGCAGACAAAGTTGGTTTATCTTAGGAACAAGATTCTGCTTTCGGATTGTTTGCCAAGACAAAGAGTAAGAAGAGTATACACACCTCGGCAGTCTGGATCGTAGCATTTTTGATAATAGATTCCCCTTCTGACATCAACTATGTACATCACTAAAACAACAAAGTTTGTTTGAACAAACGTTAGCAGTCCAGAGATAATAAAAAAAGAAAAGAAAGACGAATTCTTAGATAGCATAAATGGGCTGTGAGCAGATGGTACCATGATTGCTTTTATGTTCCCTGCCAATTCGTTCGCAATATCTGTTTCTCAACATGCTGTACACAATCAGGCTATCTTCTGAAAACCAGTACCAGCATCTTATCTTACCTAAATATCACAGTAAATGTTTTAAGTAGATGAGCACTGTTATCTCTCCATAACACAAACATGCTGCACAAATATTGAATTGTAACCTGAGGCGTCTCCCGTGGAAGCAAGGGATTCTATGAATTGGTCCAGGTGCGGGAACGGGGACTTGCCCCCGAAATACGATGTTGACATGTCACTTGTGCGAGCGTCCAATTGAAATTTCTGAGCATTTTGGTTTCTTACAAGATTGTTATTGTTCACCTGCCATCTCCAAAGAGTACAGTTTAGAGGCATACACATTTGTGAAATCTTCCCTCAAGTATATGTGGAAAGAAGATACAGTTAGAAGCCAAAAGCACCAAGTTGTCAGGCAACTGATGAAAAGAATTACCTCTGTGTCAAAGCAAAGTGTCTTCATACAGTCTGATTCCATCTTGCAAACCAAAAGCTTCTCACAATCTGATTCCACGTTGCAGATTAATGATGTCATGAAAATATCTTTTTCACCCTGTTTGTTTACCAATGATCTTGTTAGATACTGGAATTACTATGAACTATTCTAAAGCAAAACAAGAAGTCGACGCTGAGACAGCAACATGGAAAAGAAGGTGAGAGACAGCAGAGAGACTTGCATGAAGGTGGGCTTACCATATTCTTACATTTGAACCGTCCTGTAGGTAGAAGAACTGACGTCTTTCCAGCTTTTGATGATTGTGCAAGACGAAAGCAACGGTTTCTAGAGTAAACAGCAGTATCCACAAAAAGTAGGGATGCCGAATCATTAGCCTCTTTGTGAACAAATAACTTGCGCAACCTTTCATCTTTTTCCTTCGCATTTACTATCCGTGTGCATAGCTGAAGAAATATCAAGATGACAATGAGCCATGCCCCACAGAACTACTTGCAATCCAGGAAACCATATTTTTAGGCAATAAAAGTGAAATATCGTTTGAAGCATACCTCTCCTACAAAAGCACCAACGTGTGAGTTGTCCTTAAATGCAACCTTTGGAATGATGACAATTAAATGACGAGAGAACTTATCTGCATAAAAAGTTTTAAGGAATTCTTTAGTCCAGAGAACCAACCTTTGGATACAGAAGTATAAAAGGAAAAACATTTTTACAATAACTGGCATTTTCAAAGCTCAGAGAATAAAGATGAAGCAAAAAGGACACCACATACTCAACTAGCAGCTGAGAGAGAGCATATATATAACTGTACCTTTAGTTGAGGAATCAAGCTCTACAATCCAGTCATCATGTCCTTCCATAGCATATTTCTCATGCAAGGCTTCTAGAATGACTGATATCAAGATATCAACCATTTCATCGACATCTTTACCTTCATTTTCTTTTTGACTGAACTCCAAATCAAAGTACATATGGCATGGCAATCCCTGAGAGGCCATTGCAATTAAATGCAGCTATGCAGAAAACATAAACATATTTCATGGCAGCACAAGAGAATGAGATATAAATACCTCTTGAATCACTTCATAATGGTGACGGTGCTTTGGATCCATAGATGTGTATCTAAAGGTAGAACAATAAAATAAATAAAGCAACTAAGATAAGTTTTCCTGGCTTGTTAAGAAGGTAAGAAAAATGAACCTTTTCCAGAATTCTTCATATGATGAGACAAGAAACCTTCTCTGGCCACTAAAATGATCCTGATAACTAAAAATCCTCACATTATCATGCCTTTTCCCAAACTTAATCGCTTCATCTTGCCTAGGAAATGTAGCCCAAACTCCTTTCCTAAATAAAAAGTGAAGACCATGCCATGATGCACTAAAGTTAAAACTTTTAAAAAAAAAAATACAAAATAAAGATCTTCCCAAGTAGAATTAAAAAGCCAGCAACCAGCTTATCCATAGATCACCTGGAGGAGATAGCTTTCCTTTCTTCACTAAGATCAATATGTATCTCACGCAAAAGCCTTAACAAACTCAACGGTCTTTTCGGAGGAACACCATTAGGAGACCCGTAAAATACAATAGGTGAAAACTGCCTCCCAACACTCTTTTTCACATTCTTAGAACCACCAGACTGAGACAATGACAAATAAAAAAAAGGACAATCACAACAACAACTTAAACAAGACAAGTGGAGTGGGTTCAACTGATGATACGCTTACAATAGAGTCGTCTAGACTGACACTGAGACCTCCTCCATCAATCTGATTTCTCAGTACCTTTCCAGATAATCTTCTAGACAAAGAACTAAGCTGCAACTTCTTACAAGTCCCAGGAGAAGAGTCATTCTCTTGATTCAACATTTTCTTGCTCCGTTTCTTTTCTCTCATAGCAGAAGCTGAAATTTTTTCCATCTTTTTACCATTAAAAGATTTCACATTGCAACTTCGTATTATTGATTGCTGTACAATTAAAAAAAAAAAAAAAAAAAAAATCAGTAACAACAGGTCCATCTGTAGAGAAGAACATTAAGATTCAATGCGTTAACCAAACTTCTCAATTCAGTTTACTAATAATAGGCAATGGATCTTTCTCTCGATGGGCAAACATAGAAACATGGTTCCCATTAATGGGGAGAGAGAGTGATGATAGGAGAGGCTCACCAGGCGGAGAGATTCCACACTTGAAACACTGGAACAATCGATCAACATCGTCCATGGCGTTCGCGCTAAGTTTCTTCTTCGACATATTTCTTCTCCTCTCTCTCTCTCCAATCTTCTTCTCACTGTTTGTTTCACACAATTTTCTAATTGATAATTTTCAAACGATTGGATTTGAAACTTTTGGAAACGAAATCGAAATTTGTGTGTTTTTTTTTCTTTCATCGTTCACCACAAAATAAAAATAAAAATAAAAATAATAATAATAACGACGGTGGTGATTAAAGATAAAAACACCGTGCCGTTTTAAAATAGGGCATCCGTTCAGGTTTGGGGTATTCGCTCATATTGATACTGGTCCATTCAGGTTTCGTGTCGGGTTTGATTCGGTTCCAATAAAATTTTGGTTTGAATCGGATTTTGCTTTTGAACATTTTTAATCTATTCTAACATTTTTGGAGTATATTTTTGTGCTATCTTTTTTTTTCTTTGTATCCAAACAAATCCCAACTAAATTCTTTACAATTCTTACAACAAAAAAAAAAAATTATTTTCTTATTTGATAATATTAATTTCAAATTTCCTAAAATCTATGTACCTAATGTAAAGCAATATGTTAAATTAAAATATAATTCTTCTTTCACTTTTATTTAATTTTATATTTAATTATTTGAATTACTATTTAATACATAAAATTAATAAAATTTTAGATTTTTTTTCAGCATACGATGATTTGAATTTTTATAAACGGACATATTTTAAAAATTGTTTTAGAATTTTTGTAACCAAACAAGTATATCCAAATATAGATTATTTTACATTTGAGTTATTTTAATATATAATGAATATTTACATTTAAAAATTAAAATATCACGCGATGAAGTTATATTGTGTGAAGGATTTGGATCAATATGAATATAAATTTAATTATCATTATCATATATGAGCCTAAACTCGATCGTATTTATTCAGATTGCTATTATCATATAGATTTTATGTTACATAGTATTCTCATTTAGTTTATCGATTTCGTATTCTATTATATACTAAGTTTTGATTAATAGCGTTTCTTGTTTATTTACGTCTATTTTCCGATAATCGAATTATAATGATATATTCGAATTTATAATGAAATATTCGATTTAATTTCTTTAGAATGCACAGCGTTATTGATTTATAAAACTAACAAAAAAAATATTAAAAAAATGGACCTAAATCCTAGTAATACATGATTCTTCAAAACTGATCCATCAAAAACGATCGAAGTGTAACGTCAAAAGAAACCCGAACCCGAACTAGTCACGATATCCAGAAGCCCCGGGTTAGAAACCAACCCAGACCGTTCGGGTTCGGGTTATTATTTTGCCCAGGCCATGTTTCTTCTTGGTGTTAGAGACGAACGACACGATTGTTCGTTCGTACGTCAGGAGTCGCCCGGTAACTGAAAAAAAAAAAAAAAAAGAGAAAGGAGAAGCTTTTCTGGAAGATCAAAGAACGCCAAATCAGAATTGTGATTCAAAATTTTAGGAGTCTTTTAAGTTTTTGCATCACAATCTAATTTCGTGTTACTTCGATCTGGGTTCGTCCAAGGTATGCCAAATCGGCGCAAATTTATCAACCTTTTGATCTTTTATAATCAATCTTTTGTTTCAGGAATTGTCATATGAGATTTTACTATGAATCGCTCAGCGCAAACTTTAGTGTTAATAATAGGTAACGTTGCTAATTTTTTTTTGTTTTCATAATCTAATTCTCGTCAAATGAATAAAAATAATTTGCTAGTGGGGAATGATCAATTCATTTATAGAGGATTTGTTAGCAGGAAAACTGAAGTATATAATAAGAGTAATCAAGTATGTTTGCTTAGCTAAAATTATGTAAGCAGTTTTGTGTCTTGCTGGGGTTTTGGCCAATTCTTTTTAAAAAGAGCTCATTAGTATTGTTGTTCTATATATAAACTATTTTAAAGCTTCTTTTTGGAGGTCATTTCTTATCTTGACCCCTCTTAGAGATATTTATTATTGTTGTTGTCCTTTGAACCGTCCTTTGCTTATTCTTTTGTCAATCGTTCGCTATCTTGTTGGTATCATCAAGGTTTTTTATCACCTGCTCCTTTGGAATTTACTTCTTTGTATTGGTGTTTTTTTGAAGATCCTAGAGAAACTTAAAATAGGTTTCCTGACGTCACTAGTTTCTCTCTCTCTCTCTCTCTCTCTCTCTCTCTCTCTCTCTCTCTCTCTCTCTCTGATATCACAATGCCAGTAGTTGCATGTTGTTCCCCCTCACATTGCGTTTTAGAGGCCGATGACAAAAATTTAATTGTGAATGCATAGGTTGTGACAAAAAGGGATTTTGTTTTCAACACCTTATTTAAAAGCTGATTTCAGAATGAGATTTATATCTTTGGTATAAAATTTTGGATGGTAGTTCTCGGATTCTGTTCTACTGGTGCAGCAGTTGGTACACTATGTCATCCGCTGCTACTATTTAAGTTCCTATGATTCTCAAACTCATTCTCTCTCTGTCTCAACGGTCATAGTGTTTAGTCTTTACCTTCTAAATTACTTAAGAAATGGCAGCGAATGATGTCCCTTGCTGTGAAACTATGTTCTGGGTGTATCTACTCGTATGTGTTGTTCTAGTGGCTTTTGCAGGTTTAATGTCAGGATTGACTCTTGGGCTCATGTCCCTTAGTCTTGTCGAGCTCGAGGTCATGATCAAAGCTGGTGAACCCCATGAGCGCAAAAACGCTGGTCAGTTTCATTAACCCGGTAACCTGTTCATTCTTTATTACTTTTCATTATTCATACTAACACCATTTAAAAAAATTTGCAACAAAATTGTCAGAAAAGATTCTGCCACTCGTTAAAAACCAGCACCTTCTCTTGTGTACTCTCCTCATAGGCAATGCTTTGGCTATGGAGGTAATAAGCTTATGTGTATATCTGTGGATACAACTTATTTGTGTTGTGCACACTCTGCCTTTTTCAAAAGTTCTGAGTCTGTATATACTGACTATGTTTTTTTAATGATAAATTCTAAAAGGCTCTACCGGTCTTTGTCGATTCCCTACTTCCAGCTTGGGGTGCTGTCCTGATATCTGTGACTCTCATACTTGCATTTGGCGAGGTGAACAGAATTTGAATTAGCTTTTCTCTGCTGATCTCATCTTTAAACGTTTGCACAATAGCTTACTATTCATTTTCAACTGTTGTAGATTATACCTCAAGCTGTATGCTCTCGGTACGGACTGAGCATCGGGGCAAAGCTATCGATTTTGGTTCGGTTGATTATCATAATCTTCTTTCCATTATCTTATCCAATCAGCAAGGTACTTCAATCATCTTAACATCAATGGAACTTGTAGACTTTTAGTGGAATCAGTTGAGTTTAATAATTAAGCAGAACTCATTTGTAAGGTAAAAGAAATCTTCAAATTTGTCTTCTTTCAATGCTTCAGCTACTCGATTTGCTGCTTGGAAAAAGACATTCTACACTTTTAGGACGAGCAGAGCTCAAATCACTTGTCTATATGCACGGAAACGAGGTTTGTTTCAAGAACTTGAGATGCTTTTAAAATTGTTCTGCCAATATGTAAGGTGAATCCATGTCTTTTTTTTTTTCTACTTTCTGTGCGTTCCTTTTTCTGATAATTAGGCTGGAAAAGGTGGGGAACTGACTCACGATGAAACAACAATCATATCAGGAGCTCTGGACATGTCTCAGAAGAGTGCTAAAGACGCAATGACACCGGTCTCTGAGATATTCTCACTCGACATAAATTCTAGGCTAGATGAGTATGTTCTTCTCTTGGAATTATACGTTTTGGAAATAGATATATCCACATAGTTCTTTATTCTTATCCTTTCTCTTTGGGCTTCATAGAAAGACAATGGGATTAATAGCAAGTGAAGGCCATAGCCGAATCCCAATTTACTCTGTGAATAGTAGTGTTATCATCGGATATATTCTGGTGAGTGTGCAACAAATATATTACACGTAGTAATCTTGAGAAACACTTGCATGATTTTTGAAATGGTTTTTTTTTTGTTTGAATAGGTCAAGAACTTGATCAAAGTCCGTCCTGAAGACGAGACACAGATCAGAGATCTCCCTATCAGAAGAATGCCCAGGTATACCCTCTAACTAAACTGTTTATGAAGCTAGATAGATCAAAGCTTATTTTTCTTCAAAATCTGCAAGCAGGGTCAATTCGAATCTACCTTTATACGACATCCTCAACATCTTCCAAACGGGTCGAAGCCACATGGCTGCTGTTGTTGGGACCAAGAACTATACTAATACTAACACTCCTGTCCATGACAAGAGCATCAATGGTGAAGAGACTTGTATATATAAAGAGAGATATATAAAATCCAAAATCATATAAACGTACTGAGACGAGAATGCATGTGTCTTCTTTTGTATTGTTTCAGGAACGCCTAATAAAGATGCCAACGTTGTTCCTGTGATGAACTCCAGCGAAACTAATTGTCAAAGTCCAGTCCAATACATTGACAATATTGCTGATGGTAATGAAGAAGTCATTGGGATTATAACTCTGGAAGATGTTATGGAGGAACTAATACAGGTAATCGATGTTATTATCATATCATTATGAGTATTAGTATACGAAGTACTAACATATTGTATTTGTGAATGTTTCTGAAATAACCATTTTATGAATCTTGAAGGAAGAAATATATGATGAGACAGACCAATACATCGAACTTCATAAGAGGTATGATTACCATTTATTAACAAAAAATAGACTACAATTTACAGTCATTTTCACTGGACTTTGAATCTTTCTCCATCTATAGGATAACAATAAACATGCCAATATCGGGAAATTCGCCGGAAAATGCCACTTGGGCTTCGGAGCTGGCATCTCCGGTCTCTCCCTATCGCTCAAGTCCTCTGTCTCCGAGCATCATGATCTCTAAGCTGCTCCGGTCACCAATAAATTCACCTTACCGTCAGTCTCCGATTCTCCGGCCAGCACTACACGCTTCTCCACCGTCACAACCTCCTCCCGTGCTCTCTCCGCACAGTAATGAGCGTTATTACTATTTGTCACCTGGTAGGGTACGTAACGTGACCCTCAAGATAACTGCTTTACAGTGTTTTTCTTGCACTAGAAGTTAATTTCCCCTCTTTGCTTTTTGTTTCCGTTGGTTGCAGGTGTCAAGGAAATCATATGAAAAGCTATAAATTGAAGAAAAATGAATTTATAATGTTATGACGACTCATTCCATGTTCTTAAAAAAAATCAGAACATGCGGTATTATATTCATGAAAAGAAGAAAAAGAAATAAAGAAGGATAAAATAGTATGAAAATGTGTGGTTATGAACATATCCCAAAGATAAAAACAAAAGATACATATGCCACCAAGACTAAACCATATGATATGTGTAGATAAGATAAATAAAGAATATCTGTAGAAGAAAGAAAAAAAAAATGAGAGCTCTCTTGTGCTCACACAATTTACTACCATTATCATCTCTCTCAAGAACAACTCTAAACACTAAACCTCAGAATCCAAAAACCCTAATATCTAACGACAGACCAAGATGGAAATCCAAGCTCCAGGCTGGACCCAAAGGGTTTCAATCTACTAAAAGCTCTGAAAAACCCGGCCGACCAGACCCGGACCCGGAAGACGACGACCCGCCGATACCTCAAGAAGTGTTCGAGAGGATGATGGGGAGGATTGTGGTGTCTGTGGGAACACCACTGGGCCTGGGAGTGGCAATCTTGAAAATACTCGAGGTTGTGAAAGATAGACACGTCTGGGACGTGCCTTTGTGGGTTCCATTCTTGACCACACTCGTGACCTTTGGTTCATCGGCTCTTGGGATTGCGTACGGAAGCTTGTCTACAAACCTGGACCCGACCAAGACTAACTCTGTTTTCGGACTCAAAGAGGCTAAGGAGAATTGGGTAGAGATGTGGAAAGAAGACTAATGATGGTAATGTCTTTAATGATATTAATGTTGATTTTTTTAAAACTTTTTTTTTTGTCTCTTGGGACTTGCGGAGGTACATCAATTAGAATCAACATTAGGTGCCAACATCTGTTTTGATATTTACGTCTGGTTTGAATTAGAATCGTGTCACGAAGTGGTGTTTGGTCTGGTGACTTATTTGCTTCCCTGAGATCGAATGTTGCCTATTTGGGATGAGCATTTGAACTGTATGCCCTGGTCCAAGAAGATGTAAATGAACATGAAAAACTATTAGAACTTTATAAAAATTCAGTTCAATAAAATAAGAACTTAGATTAAGTAAAATAATTATTTATGAAGTAACGTCATATTAAAAAAAACTATCATTTAAAACAATGTTGGTTTTCTCCCAATTTTTTGAAGATTTTTCATTTTTTTCCTAGTCATGTTTTGTTTAAAAAAAAGTTAATACTATTTAATATAGATTTGGTAGATGCGTTTTTAATATGACAAGCAAATTAATTTGACGAGAATTGTTTTGGTAACACTGAGTATGAAAAACAAGGAACACAAAACATTTCATGCAATGGTTTTGAAGAACCGTGTTCGAGAGTCTTACTACTATTACCATTTACCACAAATCTATTAATAATAACAAGCTTGCGGATGATCCAGCAGACTAGATGAGGAGAGTCACGTTCCTAATTCAGTGTATATCGAGAGATGTTATAGTCTACGTACGTACGTGAATGAGACCGCAGGGAAACAATAATTACTAGATGATTTTAGTTTTCTTTCACATAACCTCTTCAGAGAAGTTTATGCATAATAAAAATGCATAGGCATGATTGCAATGGGATGAATTAACAACTTAACATTACTTTATCATTCACAAATTACACTCTTCCTTCAAAATTAACTAATTATGTGTTCATATATATTACCATTATTAAAAATAACTCACATAACCATACACGGATCTGATTGATGGTAAGAATTTGCATAGGCATAGGCAGGAGGATCGTATGTGTACGGGGATTCATCGAAATCAATTCAACCGGTTTAGGTTCAGGCTTTTTCTCTGGTGGTTTAACACCTTGAACCGAAACGATCTCTGTGTTACATATTTTTCATAGCTTCATCACGATAGTCGGTACACAACATCTCCAAGTATCGTCAGTTTCCCGGTTTTATGATCTATTGTTATCGAAGTAACACCTATATTTTAAATAAATAACAATAATAATACATGAATAATAATATGTATTTCTCCAACTATATCATACTACAAATTTAGAAAAAAGTCATTTACAAAGATACCTCTAACTTTAGAAACGGTCGTAAACACTTTAATCCTGAGTTTCTCCTCGGGATTAATACTCAACTGCAACACGGCTTTCTGTAATATCAAACAAGAGATTAGTACGTATGGCTACTTGCATATTTTCAATTAATCGACTTAATGTAGCAATTGTTAAATAGTACTATATATAATGATTAATCAACGCATAGTTATTTTAATAGAGATAAAAAGAGATAAAGAGGTCAGAGGTGTACCTTCGCGGCCATGGGTCGAGAAGAGAGAGGAGTGGTTGGTTGAAATATCGAAGATGTTAGCCCCAATAACTTATAATTTGATGAACAAGATCTTTTACATATTCGATAATTTTTTTACCTATTTAACAATAAGGTAATTTTACAGAAATGTTAACCTTTTTAATAATAATATGGAAATACATATGCTCAATTCGACGTAATCTTCAATTTTCCTGACATTTATTGACTACAATATTGTCCATTGATATATAATTTTAAATAATTTTTATTGTAGGTTTTGGTTATCTATTTTTACATTTAGAATATAGTTTTGAGGGGGAGAGTTTATTTAATATTTAGAAAATTAGAGTTTAATTTTTTAATGTTTAATTTCAAAGCATAGTGCTATTTTTAGAATTTTGGAGATGATTTGCTAAATTAGAAACAAAATTAATTCTTGCTGAGATGATGTGAGAATTGAATTTCCTTTTAAGATTTAAGTGTTAATCTAGTTATTATTGCTGATATTTATGTCAAACTAGATACATTTCAGTTCTTTGATAAACAAAAATTATTGCTTCCCTGAGATTTGTTATGTGTATGGGAGGAGAATTTGAACTGTTAGTACTAATCCAAGAAGATGTACGAGTTAATGGACATGAAAGATCTAAAACATAAAGAAGCTTGTAATCATGTTGTTCAATGACAATTGATATATTTTAGTAAAAATATACTAGTTTGACACAAATTTGGTAATTAATTGCTAGATTAACACTTCATCCTATCCAATAACTAGAATGACACAATTTTTAGATAAAAAGACTAAAAACCATATTTTTTTAATTTTTTTTTTAGAAAACGAAAATACAATATAGCATTTAATATTTTGATTTAAAAATATGATTAATAAAAAATATAAAATAATTAAAAATAGACTAAAAACACAAAAAACTTGTTTTTTATAAACGAAAATACAATATAACATTTAATATTTTGATTTAAAAATATGATTAATGAAAAAATATAAAATGATTAAAAAATATGATGTTTATTTTTTTAATATAATTTTTAAAAATAAAGTATGATTTAAAATATAATGTATAATATTCAAAAAATTGTTTATATAAATATTATTCAAAAATATTATTCAAAAATATTATTCAAAAACGAAAATACAATATAGCATTTAATATTTTAATTTAAAATATAATGTATAAAAATAATATTCAAAAAATTTACAAAATATGAAGTTTAAGATATATAGTTTAAATAAGTTTTATTTAAAATATAATGTATGAAATTATAACTAAAAAATAATGTATATAAGAAGTATTAAAATGTGATTTGGGAAAATTAAAATGTATAAAATATGTTTTAAATATGTGAGTTTAAAAATATGATTCATAGTATGATTTATAAAAATATAATTAATAAAAATATGACTGAAAAAATATAACTTAAAACAAATCTGTTGTCACTATATTTACATTTTACATCTAATAAATCTGTTATCAAACACCAGATTGTTGGAAGCAAACAAAAAAAACTGTCATAGCGTAAAAAAAACATATGGTATTCACATAGGTCATTTTAGCATTTTTTTAAAAATGTTATAAATCTGTTATCAAACGACAGATTTTTGGTTCAACTAAAAAATCTGTCGTAACTTAAAACAAATCTGTTATCACTAGAGGTCAACCTAGTAATTATTTTTCTGTAAAAAATCTGTCATGTTACGACAGACTTTTAATCAAGAAAATAAATCTGAAATAACTGTGGAAAATAAATTTGCCAGACATTTTACAAATTTGTCATATATTGTGAAAATCTGTGATGTCTTTATAAATAAGTCTTTCATGAAAAATAATTATGTCATCAATTATAAATCTGTCATAAGTGTAGCTAAAAAATCTGTCATCCAAAATAATTCCGTCATAAAAAAATCAGTCATACAAAAATAAATCGGTTGTGCCAAAATAAATCTGTCATACACAAATAAATCTGTCACAACTAGTCCAACCGAATTTTGAATATATTTAGATTTTCTTAAAAAAATTCTAGGAGGGTAAATTTGAATTTATTTTTTTCCTAATAAAGCAAAAAATGTATTTTAGACAAAAAAAATAATTCATCTAATCCTCACATTTTATAAGTTAGTTTAGTAATTAAACTCTTAATTTGGGTCAATTTAGTTTTTCTTCCTATATTTTAATTATCGAAAGAGGCCATTTGCGCTTTTAGAAGAGTAGTGTTTCCTCAGTTCAGCATTTTTTTTCCACCGGTTCACATACATTACAGTTTACAAGAAGTTGCGCACGGATGAGTTCTCTTGCTGCTAATTTCAGGCTAGCATTTTTAAAAATATTAAAATAAATAGCATTATATTTTAGGCTTTTAGCTAATATTTATATTTTTTTTGGTCAATGTCATTCATTAATCTGAAATGGTTCAGAAATCCAAATAAGACGTGAAAAGTTGGAACTACGTAACTTATGTACAGTAGAAGTCTTTCAATGAATCTCTCATCTAAAAAAAAAAATAATATTATAAAAATAAGAAAGAGAATTAAGTAAATCTCGTATTTGAAATTTTTTAAGAAACTTTGTGAGAGACTCACTTTACACATGTCTTATTATAATTGGTTGTGGATTTTATTTAGAATTTAAATTTTAAATAAAAATATTACACAAAACTAATTAAAATAATATATTTGAGAGATTCATACAAGTTCTCTTCGCTTATACATGCTCTTAGGCTAGAATTTAGAACCGTGCTAAGTGGGTAGACAAATATATAAGAAAAACTCTCCCATGCACCATCTTCGAGAAATTGTAAAAGTAGCATGAGAGACTCTTTTAACTGGATCTCACCTACTCTAATTTACTAAAAGCGGTAATACATGCTGGTCCATAGCACCAAACGTCAATTCCGGTGAGTTTTGTGTATGATTCCGACGACTAGTATGTTTAGCGGCTCCACACCCGACGCCTCACCATCACCATCAGATGAGCTGTGCGTTCCCCACTACTGGTAAACTCACTTTCCTACCTCTCAATCATATATAACAGTGTTGGAACTAGGTTAACACAATCAAGAGTTTCTCCTTTGAAACTGTGTTATCTTAGCTATCACCGCATTATTCTGCTTGTTTGGTGGCCTGCTTTGAACACTCTCACTCTGTGTGAAGAACTCTCTGGAAATATCTTGGAACTCTCTGTCCTGGAGGATTTGAACTCTCTCACCTAGTGTGAAGAACCCTATTTCCACATCCATTCGCGACTTAACACTAGAATGAAAGGTAAAGGCAAAGAGGATGATTTTGCCCCACCCCCACGTAAGCGGATAAGAGCCCTGGAGATGGACAACTCAGACCTGATCCAAGAAAACTAGCTAACACTCATGGGACGCCTCACAAACCCCTCAACTCAGAGACTCTGGTCTTTCATCCCCTTCATCTCCAACAAGTGGAACCTGAAAGGAAAAGCTGTAGGGTCAGATCTGGGAAATGGCTGTTTCCAGTTTAGATTTGACTATGAAGAAGACCTACAAAAAGTGCTCGATAATATACCTTATCACTTTGACCAATGGATGGCCATCCTCCAACGATGGGAACCAGTCATCTCCGCCTCCTTTCCATCAAAAATACCTTTCTGGATCGACGTTCAATGGCTCCCCAAACACTATTGGAAACCAGAAATGATCTCAAGCATTGCGGAAGAAATAGGAGAAATCCTAGAGCTCGAAATCACGCTTTCCCAAGCAAAGGTTAAAGTTCTACTCGACGGACTCAGACCAATATTGAAGGAGACTGTAGTGAAATTCCCTGATGGAAGCGACATCCTAGTATCTCTGGAGTACAAACAATTGAAAAACCACTGCAACCACTGTCTCTGATTGACACATGAGAGAAAGAATTGTCCTGGCCTACTGACCACTAGCGAAAAGCCTGATCATAATCCTACAAGAGTATCTTCTGCAGAAAACAGTGCCGGAAAACATATTAGCCAGAGGCAGTCTCAAGATAGATCTGAATCCGGAACCCAACACAACAAAAGAGCGAGGTTTTCTTATGGAAACAACTCACCTCCTAAAAGCTCACATCCTAGCCGAGACTCTGGCTACATGAGACGATTAAACTCAAGAGGAGGCAGAGAAGTCACTCCAAACCCGAGAAGAACAGTCGGCAGACAGTTTACACACTCACGAAATCTATCCTCCAAAGACCAAAGAGGTGAATCCTACTACAGAGGCTGGAACCACATGGAGAATACTTCATCATATCTACAGTGGAGGGAAAAGACCACTTCAAGAACTCGACGCCCTTCGCTGGAGAGAAATGTGGAAACTCTCCCCACCACCCTCCTAGAGCACCAACAGAGGACTATGACAGTCCCCACTCTCGAGGAGACTATGGGAGAGCTACGAGAAGTGACAGTTCAATATGTTTCTTGTGCGGACCCTACTGAGAGTGGAGCTAGAAGGAGAAGGGTAATCCAAGGAGAAGAGAATGACTTAATGGCTGAAACGGCGGCGAAGATCATAGCAGCCGCGACTGAAAACGTAGCCAGTTACAGTCAACGAGAGGATGTCCAACCGGAGGGGGAACTGACACTCACTCAAGTAACCCCCACTGAGACACCAGAACAAACTGCTCCCTCAGATACAACCGGAAAGAAACGAAAAGGCAGACCTGCACAAAAGAAGACGGTAAACAAAAGTCCACTGAGGATCTCAGGAGTGAAATCACAAAAAAGAAACATCTATACAACCTTAGGCTCACCCAGAAGAAGATCAAATGTGGAAAAAGCCCCTCACAAATAGAGGCGAGTCTCCAAGACTAAATCAACAAGCAGGTCCATCTGGTAGTAGAGACCCTCATGGCAGCACAAGCAATGTAGCGGCAAGACAGGGAGATCCGAAAATCAAGCTCATACCTGCAGCAGGAAAGAAACTGGTGGATTTTCAGAATCCACCAAAACCTCCTCCTTAAGAATTGTGAGCTGGAACTGTTGTGGGCTGGAGAATCCCATAACAGTTCACAGGTTAAGAGATATTTGTAAAAGGATATCTCCAGATTTTCTATTCCTCATGGACACAAAAAATAACACTGACCTTGTTCTCCAAAAGCTTCAATGGATGACATACCCGTCGAAACTGATTATACCACCAAGCTCACTAGGTGCAGGTGGTCTTGCACTATTTTGGAAAGATTCTACTGATGTGGAAATATTGGCGTCCTGCAAGAACTACATAGATATCAGAGTCAAAGCAAAAGGCAGAATTTTCTATGTCACTTTCCTATACGGTGAGCCCATCAGAGCAAATAGAATTCAACTATGGGATCAAGTACGTACCTTTGGCGAAGGGAGAAGTGATCCGTGGGTTCTAACTGGAGATTTTAATGACATCATTAACAACTCAGAAAAAGAGGAGGACCTCCTAGGGCTGAGGGATCTTTTGTGGACCTAAGAACACTCATGTTAGTCTATGATCTATATGATCTAAACTACACCAGAAATTTCTTATCGTGGAGAGGAAGAAGGCATTCTCACCTGGTCAAATGCTGACTTGATTGAGCTATGGCCAATAGCGCATGGGCAGAATCGTACCCCTCAGACCGAAGTGAATACCTCCGATTCGAGGGATCTGACCACAGACCAATCGTAGTCTCCTTTGATCCTGAAAAGAAAAAACACAGAGGGCTCTTCAGATTCGATCGGAGACTACGAGAAAATGAAGAAGTTAAAAAGTTGGTCGAGATTGCATGGAACCTTGATTCTGAAGATTCTGTTGACAAAAGAATATGCATATGCAGAAGAGTTATCATTCAATGGAATAAGGAACAACAAATTAATAGCCAAAAGAAAATTGAGGAGCTCCGAACAAACCTCGAAGAGGCTATGAATAGCGACTGCCTGAACTCCGAATAAATCTCAAAAATAAACCACGAACTTATGCTGGCCTATCAGGCGGAGGAGGAGTTTCGAAGACAAAGAAGTCGAAAACTGTGGCTTGCGCTGGGAGACAAAAACACTTGCTACTTCCAAGCTGCAACAAAAGGGAGAAAAGCAATTAACAATATAGCTGTCTTGGAAGAAGAAGAGGGAACCCTATTTATGAAGAAGAAGGGATAGTGAAACTTATATCTGACTACTACAACAATCTCTTCCAATTTGATCTGGGAAACAGAAGCCAAGTTGTAAAAGATGTTATAACCCCATCCATTATTCCAGAGATGAATAAAAAGTTGATTCTCGAACCCTCTCCAAAAGAAATAAAGGAAGCATGTCTCGCAATCCATGCAGACAAGGCCCCGGGACCGGATGGCTTCTCTGCGAGCTTTTTCCAATCAAACTGGCACAAAGTGGGAGAGATGATAGTGCAAGAGATCACAACTTTCTTCTCCACCGGGATGCTACCTGACAAGATCAACCACACACATGTCAGACTGATACCGAAGATAACAAGCCCAAAAAAGTTGTGGACTATAGACCAATCGCCCTGTGTTCAGTGTACTATAAAATCATTGCAAATATCTTTACCAAGCGACTCCAACCGCTTTTACAGAGTGTGATATCTGAAAAGCAATCAGCTTTCGTTCCCCAATGAGCCATCAGTGATAATGTCCTCATAACCCATGAAGCTCTCCACTACCTGAAAACATCGGAAGCAAAAAAGCGCTGCTACATGGCTGTTAAAACAGACATGAGTAAAGCATATGACAGGCTAGAGTGGGACTTCATAGAACAAGTCATGGTGAGGATGGGTTTCCACCAAAAGTGGGTACAGTGGATCATGCAATGCATCACCACTGTATCCTATTCCGACCTCATCAATGGAACTGCAAAAGGACTATTAACACCTGAGCATGGAATACGACAAGGCAACCCTCTGTCCCCATACATGTTCATCCTGTGTAGTGAAGTCTTGTCCGGGTTATGCTCTAAAGCTTAGAATGAAGGAACTCTAGAAGGCATCAAACTGGCAAAGTTTTGCCCCCGTGTTAACCACCTCTTCTTTGCGGATGACACCATGTTCTTTTGCCGATCAGATAAACAAAGCTGCCAAGCCCTTCTATCCATCCTGCAAAGGTATGAAGAGGCATCGGGTCAGAAAATCAATTTTCAAAAGTCTCCAATTACTTTTTCCAAAAGGACAACAAAGGCTGAGAAGAACAGGGTGAAAAAGAACTTAAAATAAACCACGAAGGAGGACAAGGCAAATACCTTGGCTTACCGGAACTCTTTGGCCGAAAAAAAAAGGACATGTTCACGTCAATCATCGACAGAATCAAACAGAGAGTCCTGAACTGGTCTACCAAGTTTCTCTCCACTGCAGGCAAACTCACTCTCCTCAAATCAGTACTGACAGTTATGCCCTCCTATACTATGACATGCTTCAAATTACCTATCTCCCTATGCAAGAGGATCCAAGCTGCTCTCACACGATTCTGGTGGGATGGACCTGCAAACAAAAGGAAGATATCATGGATCTCATGGAAGAAAATGACAAAATCTGTAAATGAGGGTGGATTAGGATTCAGAGACATACAAAAGTTCAATGATGCCTTGCTAGCGAAAGTGGGCTGGCGACTCCTCTCCAACCCAGCATGCCTACTCGCTAAAGTTATGTTTGGAAAATATTGTCCAAACTCTCCTTTCCTGGATAGCACAGTGCCAAACAACACATCTCATGGATGGAGAAGCATTTGCGTAGGAAGAGACCTCCCTAAAGCTCATATTGGCAGACTGATTGGTGATGGCCAAACAACTCTTCTATGGAAGGATCCTTGGCTATCACTGGAAAAACCAGAAACTCCCATGGGACCAGTGAAGGAACAATCTCAACTGCAAAAAGTAGCAGACCTGCTACAAGAAGACTCGCAAGACTGGAACCTAGAGAAGATCGCTGCAACTATCTCGGGATACGAACAGAAGGTGACCACTCTGAAACCAAGCAAACTCGGAGGCAAAGACAAATGAGCTTGGCTTCGAACGAGTTCTGGAATCTACACTGCTAAGTCTGGATACTATGAGGCCTTACACGAGGAAGCTAAGTGCAACCCGGAACTCTGGAACCCCAACAGCTACGACTGGAAAGCAAAACTCTGGAGAATAAAGTGCAACCCCAAGATAAAAATCCTCCTATGGAAAGCCCTACAAGATGCGCTACCAGTGGGAGAGAACCTTAAACATCGCCAGATCAACATAGAAGCAAAGTGTATCCACTGTGGGAAGGATGAAACGACTCTGCACATGTTCTTCACGTGTCGATTCGCAAGACATATCTGGGATCTTATGCCGTGTGAGGGCTCCCTGGATATAGATCGGCTCTCTATCTTCCAACAGGGCTTCGATGCATCCAAATTTCTAAAGTGTCTACCTCCGGTGGGACTTGGTGAAGGCAGTCTCACTCCATGGATTTTTTGGGACACATGGCATAATCAGAACAAGAGGATTTTCGAAGACAAACACTTAAAACCTTTAGAGGTTATTACACAAGCTACTGTAAGGGCGAAAGAGTGGACACAGAACCAGACCATAACAAACCCTCCACCGAAGGCACAATCGCCATTAGATGTGATCCCCATAGATGAAACCATCATAAGATGTAACATGGATGCGGTGTGGAACACAAACAAACAAGCGGTTATGGGATGGATTTTCACTAACCATCGTGGAGACATCGTTGATCAAGGATCTGAACCAGCAATAAATGTCCAATCACCACTTGTAGCAGAAGGCATGGCAGTCCTGAAAGCTTTACTTTCGGCCTCAACCTTGGGGATAACCCATTTAACTATTGCTTCCGACTCGATGAATCTGGTCAAAGCTATCAACTCGGAGATCCATCCAAAAGAGCTCCACGGGATTCTCTGCGATATCCTGAAATTTTTTCTATCTTTTACTAATGTTTTTTTTCGTTTTACATCTCGATCAAACAATATCAAAGCTGATTTGTTGGCAAAATACGTTTTGTCTTCTTTTGTAATGGGCCTAGCCCACTAATTAAACCAATGGATCATTTAGTTGCACAAAAAAAAAAAAGCTAGAATTTAGAAATTTTAAATAAAATAAAATAAACTCAATTTATAAATCCAAAATGATAGTTCTTCAAATATTTCTAAGCGACTCATCATCATACTAGTAAAACGGTAAGAAGAAGAAGACTTGACGAAGTTGCCATCATCATAGAGTCAAGAACCGAAATATCCTCGTAAGCCTCATCCGATCATGTGGATCCCCACAAGTCGACATTTCTAAAAAGTTTTTTTGTTTTGTTTTGTTAAAGAAGACTTTTGAATTTTGACTCTCTCCATCTAGTTTTCATTATTTTCTCACTCGTCGCTTATTTTTCAGTATTGTTTCTCTTTTGGACAATCAAATGTATAATGTACTATTGCGTGACCGATCTTGCATCTTGGCGCTCCCTACGGAATTGAGAGCGACTTAACTAAGTGTATGTATATATTTATCGATTTAGTATCCAAATTAAATAAATTGATTCAACTCACAACATAGTGATTAGTTATTTAGAACATATCAGCATCTTTGTCCAACAAAAAAAAAAAAAAAAAAAAAAAAAAAACACAGAATATATCAGCATATGAGAAAAGTCTACATGAATGAAACCGCAGGGAAATAAAGTCTAATGATTTATAAGTAAAGTTAACACTTAAGAAGAAACAAAAAAAAAGTTAACAATTTAAGATCAACTTTGTCATGCTGTTATTATTTTTTTTTCTAGCTATTTTCTTTCAAATGACCTCTTCTGAGAAATAATTTTAACATTAAAATTTGCATATGCAGGATTGTAATTTTGTAACGGTACGTGTTAGGAACATGGTGAGCTCTCTAGATTATCAAAATTCTCCAAAATCCCTTATACATACTTTTTCTTTTGATTATCAATCCATTTAACTTTTCATAGAAAAAAAATTGGTACGTGGTAACATAACTTAATATTGTTTTCTCATATATAAAATACACTCTTCCATCAAAATTAGCTATATGTATCAATGTATGTGGTCACATATATATATTAACATTACTGAAATAACTCTAGAAAAATCATATAATCACACAAGTATTTGGTTGATAGTAAGGATCTGCATAGCCATAAGCAGGATTGTATGGGTACGGGGAGTTATCAGAACCGGATATGAAATAATTTCATTCGGTAGTTTAGGTTCAGGCTTTTCCTCAGGCGGTTTAACATCATCTACCGAAACAATGTCTGCGTTACATATCTTTTTCAGCTTCATCACCATAACCGGTACGTCAATTTTTCCAACTACCGTTAGTTTCCCGGCTTTGTCATCCATTGTCATCGAAGTAACACCTATATTAAATTAGTAAAATACATGAATAAATATGTACATATTTCCCCAACGATACCGTACTACAAATCAAGTAATATAATTTAATTTACAAAGATACCGGTAAGTTGAGAAACGGTCTCAAACACTTTCTTCCTGATTCTTTCCTCGTAAATACTCAATTGTTCCTGTCATTTCAAAGCAGAGATTATGGCTAATTAACTGTATATTTTCACTTCACTTGACATAACCATAGTTAAATAATAATATGAATATGAAAGGGGTGCACCTTCGCGGCCATGGCTCGATAAAACTAAAAGCTTCAGAAATTTTGAAAGAGAGGAGGGAAAAATTAAGATATCGAATTAAGCTTCTTGATGAGTTCAGTGATATATCTATTTAAAAAGAAATTAGCGTATTACATACACTTTTAGTATATGACGCCCAAGCATTTTATATATTTCCATATCAATAGCATTGCCAACGACCACAAAGACGAGTGACGTAGTAAATCTCTATTTAGTTTGTTTTGAGTATTTTTCGTAAGTTGGTTTAAAATATAATTTCAGTGGTATAACCAAATCATGCGGAAATGTAGTATTTAGAATCCCGCGTGTACGGCAGGTGCCATTTATTGACTCTTTGGTCACGTTACAACTTACAACTTTTTAGGCAATTTCTCTTGAGTGTTGGAAAAGTTGAACCACATAGAAACAAAAGCTGATATCAAAACCGAGTTACAAGCTAAGTCATAATGGGTCTTTTATAAACTTTTAAAGATGTTGAAGATATGATGGGAAAGAGAAATATTATGTTGACAAAAGAGTAAAAATATGGTTGCTTGTAAAAGAAACAACACACAGAAAATTTAATCACTGAGTTCACGGCCTCAACCGCTACGTCTCGGGGGAGAACTCTTGCTCCCAAACTCCACTATATGAAAGAGGTTACACACCACACCACTAACTTGTGATGTTGTTCTTGGTTTACAGACTTTGGCACACACGGAAGAAGATACAAGAATCAAAGACAACAAAGAAGGAAAGCTCTCTCTTGAAACTCTCACGTTTCTCTCTTCCTCTAGAAGTCTCTTTTGTTTCTCTTTTCTCACCCACCTCCACTATCTATTCTTCCCTTGTAAATATATAAGAGAGTGTATATGGACTTCTTGTTCTCCTTTGCCAAGTTAATATTCGTCTGGCCCAATAAAGGCCTAATGTTGTGTTTTGTCAAACCCAATCTAACAATTCTCCACCTTTTGACAAACACAAACTCCCTCGACGACAACGTATGAAACCAGCCTCTTCCTCTTCCTCATCTTGTGAAATCAACACTACCGCCAAATTCCAAACTCCTCTGGCGATCTTCTCCGGTGAACAAACTCTGGCTGTGTTCTCCTCCATCATTCCCGACCTGCTCCGAGAATTTTGGAGACATCACCTTGGTCTCCTCCAATGAATCAACAAAACCACAGCTCCTTTGTCTCCTTTGACAAAACGTCTAAGGTGAACTCGACCACCGTCGTACGTTCTCCAATGACTACCTTTGGAAATCTCTTCCTCTGCAAATCCCAGGTACATCTAATCTCTCTCTTGTCTCCTCTTGACTCTTAGAGATTAGGATCTTCTGAGATTTTCCTGAAATTTTAAAGCTTATAAAATTTCCACTTCTGAAACTAATTCAGGTGATCGGCTCTGTTTACTTCTCCGACGAGCCTCACTACTTATCCGTTTAACTCCGCAGATTCTCTGTCGAGATACAGGTAATCACTTTTCACTGAATCTCCTTTTGCCGTTGTCAAACCTTTTTGTGATTCAGTTTTTAACCGAGAGACTTAACTCATCTACTCTGTTAACAGTTGAATTTCCACTCTCAACGACCACATAAGCTGCTCAGACATGAACACCTTCTGGTAAGACGTCAATCTCTTACCTTTTGCTCTGGACTTGTTGATATTTAGGACATGTTAAACATAAACACTAAACATGCCTGTCAACTGCGACTCCACCTGAAACCTTGTTTCTTTAAGCCTAGTTTCAGAAACCTTCACGACGGATCACGACCTTGAATCACCACTGCTTGACCAATTACTCCAACCTCATGGTCTGATGTGATTCTTTGCCAAGTCCTCTTTGGAACTTTCATAAGCTGCTCCACCTGGAACTAATCACCCTTATCACAACTCCACAACCCTTTTTCAGGTAGTTCCTTCACAGCCCTTTGTGACAGCTCATCCAATGACTTATGATCTTCAAGCTTTTACAGAGACTAACCACCTTTTTCCTTTGTCAAATCTGTCCTGCAAGATCATGTCACAAACACTAGGACTGCTTCTTTAATGAGAATTGCCGCCTTCACCTGTTAAGACATCCCCGGTAACCCTTCTCAAGCTGAGTCACCTTTTTTTTTTCTTACGTCTCTCTCAAATTCCATAGACTCCATGAAACTCTAACTTCAATTTCATGTCTACTCTCACAGCAGCTCCTCTGTTGAACATCCCATGTTCTTCTTTCTCCTTGATGACTTCAGGTTCCCTCTTGACCATGAATCATCCTTCGATCTCTAGCTGCTGGAGTTATTTTTATTTTCTTTTGAGCCACCAAAATCTTAACTTGGATTTCCTGAATTTTCATCACAGAACCTCCACCTGGAATCAGTCTCCAACTCTCGACAACTGATTCTCCACAGGTTACCAACTTCTCTGATCCTGAATCACTCTCTCCTGATTCGATACTTACAAAAAATTCAAGAACTTAACTAACTGTCCTTTTTTCTTGAATTTTTCCCAACAACTCCATCTGGAATATAATTCTCTTCACATTAATTCCAGGTGCCTACAGGTAACTCCCTCAACCCTCCTAATCTCTTTTTATCGACATAATTTTTTTTTATTTCCCAAAGCTGACTTGTTTCCTTTTTTCTCTTCCTCCTGCCAGCCTACAATGTCGATAGTGGAGTTACTTGGAGCTGTGTCGCCTTTCAAGCGATGTTAAGGAGATCATAGCAGACTTGAAAATCCTTTCCAGGTACTGCTTGAGTCTTAAAATCTGTTGGATGAATAGTAGTTAGTATCTTGTTCAAGACCACCTCTCCTTTAGATACCAAACCTTTGATGAACTGTGTTTTAGCTTCAGAAATCCCGAAAGCCTTAACTTCCGTTTCCTGACTTTCTTGTGAGAGAGCTAGACCTCCTTTAGCTCCATCTCTACTAACGTCCATTACATTGGACCTTGAAGCTTCTCTCAATTCTTTCATTTCAACTTTATCGCTTAAGCTCTCCTGAACCAAACTGATTTCTGACAGCTCTGCTTCTCCATTGACACTTTCTGGTTTATCCTCCAAAACCCTTTCATCCTTCATTTTATTATCACAGTGCATCCGGTCTAGACTGTGATCTCTCAACCGTGGCTGGTCATCAGAAATTTCTTTACTCTTCTCAGATTTAGCCTCATCTGAACTTTCTGATTTTTCCGTTGAGGATGAATCTCCACCTGTAGCTGATGATTCTCTTCTCTCAAAACCATATGGAGTAGGTCCTTGAATCAAATT
This sequence comes from Camelina sativa, assembly GCF_030686135.1. Lineage (NCBI taxonomy): Eukaryota > Viridiplantae > Streptophyta > Magnoliopsida > Brassicales > Brassicaceae > Camelina > Camelina sativa. Next base: position 43,121,917 of record NC_141890.1, on the reverse strand, counting down.
CACGCTGAAAGTCACCTTCTTTGACTTCTTCTTTCTCACTCCATCTTCAGCCTTAGCAATATCTTTTCCACTGATTGCAGCCTGTGACACATTTACTTCACCCTTAACAACTGTGCCTTGAAGATAATAAAGCCCATCGTGATATTTCCCAGATATCACCTTTTTATTATCCTTGTAGAAGTGAACCATGAAATCACTTCCCTTATACCTGCAGCCTGATTTTTCTAACATCCCATAAGAAATCAGATTCCTACTCACATCCGGAATGTATTTTACATCCTTGAGTATCACTACAGAACCATCTTGATTCTGAATTTTTATTTTCCCACTTCCTTTGATTTCTCCATGAGTTTTGTCAGCCAGTAGCACTCTACCTCCACTGAACTCCTTGAAGTCAAACAAGACTTCTTTGTCTGGTGTACTGTGGAGCGTACAACCAGAGTCCATAACCCATTCCTTACCAAAGTCTTGAGTGCTCACTGTTAACACCAAAGGCTGCAAAGGCTCAGTTGCAATATTAGCCGATTCTGTATGTTTCTTCCTTTCATGGCATTCTCTTTTCCAGTGCCCTTCCTTGCCACAAATGAAACAACTTATGTCAGTTTTGCTGTGCCTCGGTCTTGACCTACCACTGCTCTTAGACCTTCCTCTCCCCTGGTTGTTGTTGAACCTGTTCTCTGATCTACCTTTTCTCTCAACATACAACCCTCCTGCCTCTGATCTTGGAAGCTTCCCACTTTCTGTAAGCTCTCTTTCCTTTGATTTTGCAGCCCCTATAACATCATTCAACCTCAAAATGTCTCTGCCATACTTCAGGGTCTCTTTGAGTTGATCATACCTGTCAGATAATGAACTCAACAACAATATAGCCTGAACTTCTTCTGTCACATCTACTCCAATGTTGTTTAGATCCGCAACCAGCTTAAGAAAGTCATCCACATTCTCATCTATACTCTTAGAATCTGTCATTTTAAAAGTATAGAACTTAAGATGTAAGTAGATGCGATTAGGCAAAGAGGTCTCCATATATAACCAGTTTAGAGTAGACCACATGGCTGCTGTTGTTTCACAATGTGTGATCTTCCTTAGTACTTGATTTCCAACGTTTAGTACTATGAGATCTTTGGCCTTCTCTGATTTTTCAAACTTTACAGGATCAATACTTGGAGACTGCCCAGAACCTCCGCTTGTTCCCGTTTGAGAGTCCCTCTGAGCTGCTGTAGTTTCCGCTTCTGTAGTAGGTGGGTCTTTTAGCAGCTGTTCATCACTCAAGATCTCTTTCAGCCCTAGGACACCAAAGTGAGCCAACATCCTGACCTTCCACAAGGAAAAGTCACCTGTGCCATCAAACCTGTCCACCTCCACCCTAGTGTTACTCATCTTGTAAGTCTCCCTGAAACCCAGACTTGAACCTCTTTAGCAACCTTACACCAAGCATGGCGCTCTGATACCACTTGTTGAGAAAAGAGTAAGTATATGGTTGCTTGTAAAAGAAACAACACACAGAAAATTTGATCACCGAGTTCACGGCCTCAACCGCTATATCTCGGGGGAGAACTCTTGCTCCCAAACTCCACTATATGAAAGAGGTTACACACACCACACCACTAACTTGTGATGTTGTTCTTGGTTTACAGATTTTGGCACACACGGAAGGAGATACAAGAATCAAAGACAACAAAGAAGGAAAAGCTCTCTCTTGAAACTCTCACGTTTCTCTCTTCTCTAGAAATCTTTTTTGTTTCTCTTTTCTCACCCACCTCCACTATCTCTTCTTCCCTTGTAAATATATAAAAGAGTGGATATGGACTTCTTGTTCTCCTTTGCCAAGTTAATATTCGTCTGGCCCAATAAAGACCCAATGTTGTGTTTTGTCAAACCCTATCTAACAGATTCATTGTTCTTGTCGCTTGTCTCTAGGTATGGTAGCAATGTTGACTCAAAGTCAAACAAAAAAGATTTCGAAGCTGTCCGGAGGAAACTTTAAAGCCACGAGATTATCTGATAAGTCAAGAAGAAAGGAACGTTAGCAGTTTCGTGATCTTCTAGTTTTTGTGTTTTTGATGGCAATTGGAATATTACATGTTTATTATAATTTTTTTTACTGTTTTTTAATTACATCCAATAAAATTATCGAACGACATAGGAAAAAATATCATGTTAAGGGATGCCACACAAAAATTAAGAAATTGTTCAAAAACTATATATATATAAAATTATTTTACAATGTTTGTGAAACTATATCGTAAGTTATACCTCTCTATTCGTTTGCTATATCTGTGAGTATTATCTAGAACAAGACAGAAGTGCATAATATTACTACATCAAATTGTGGGGGAAATTGTTGTATTTTTTGTTGAATGTGTTAGTGTTCAAAATATACAAGTAGATGTGTCTTATCTTATCTGATTAAGTTTATAAGTAATTTTGCTAAATAACCTCCTTTTTTAATCGTCTACCTACATGTCATGACTTCATTCTTCTAACATTAAAAGATTAAAATTATATTTTAATGAAACTAAATCAATGTGGGGTATAAGATACTTTCAAAGTCTTGTGTCAACGCCTAACTTTCAAAAGTCTTGTGTCAACGCCTAAAGGCGCTGTTACCAGGTTTAATTTCAGAGACACAATCGGCCTTTGTTCCGGGTCGTTTGATCTCAAACAATATATTGATTGTTCAGGAGATATTTCACGGGTTGCGAACGAATAAGTCAAGTAAAGGAAATTTTATGGTAATTAAGACGGACATGAGCAAGGCATATGATAGAATTAAGTGGGGCTTTGTAGAGGTTTTACTACGGAAAATGGGTTTTGCGGAACGATGGATCTCCTGGATTATGTTTTGCGTCTCTTCGGTGGAGTATAGGGTTCTTCTCAATGGTCAACCGAATGGATTGATAGTTCCGGGAAGAGGATTGAGACAAGGTGATCCGCTGTCACCATAATTATTTATTTTATGCACGGAGGTACTTATTGCAAATGTGCGGAAGGAGGAGACAGATAAACAGATTACGGGTATTAAGGTGGCAAACAAGTGCCCGCCAATCACCCACTTGTTATTTGCGGATGACAGTCTTTTTTCTGTAAGGTTGATAAGGACCAATGTGGGGTGGTTTTGGAAATTCTAAAATAGTATGAGGCGGCTTCGGGGCAGTAAATTAATTTTGCAAAATCTTCGATTCAGTTTGGTCACACGGTAGATGATATGACAAAGACGGCGATGCAAAATCTTCGATTCAGTTCAGGGGATCCTAGGGATAACCAATCAGGGTGGCATGGATTCTTATTTGGGGATCCCTGAGAGTTTGGGGGGGGGGGGGGGTCAAAAACAAAGGTTTTTTCCTTTGTTCGGGATCGTCTACAGAGTCGGACGACCGGCTGGTCAGCGAGGTTGCTCTCGAAAGGGGGGGAAGGAGGTGATGATTAAGTCGATCGCGACGGCTGTCCCAACTTTTGTGATGTCTTGTTATCGTCTGCCCAAGACTATCTAAACTGACTAGTGCAGTGGCAAACTTCTGGTGGAGTACAAATGGTCAGGCAGGGGGTATGCATTGGATTGCTTGGGAGAGGCTTTGTTGTAGCAAACAGTTGGGTGGATTAGGTTTCAAGAATGTTGGTGATTTCAACACGGCCCTGCTAGCTAAGCAGTTTTGGCGATTGATAGATTGCCCGGACTCACTGTTTGCAAGGATCTTTAAAAGTAGGTATTATCGGAACTCTGATTCTCTGGATCCAATACGATCTTATTCACCCTCGTATGGGTGGAGGAGCATCGTATCTGCTCGCTCTCTGGTGAAAAAAAATGGATTATTACACGGGTTGGCTCAGGGACCTCCATTTCGATATGGACGGATCCCTGGGTTCCAGCTCAATTCCCGAGACCAGCCTTAAGTAACGGTCCTTTTAAGGACCCAACTCTCCGGTTACCTCATTTGATTGATAGACGAACAAATTCTTGGCGAAAGGATCTGCTTGCTCAGCATTTTGATCCAGTGGATATCGCTCTGATAGAGGCAATACCTCTAAGCAGTTGTTCCAAGGCAGATTATTTGGGATGGCACTTTACTAAAACTGGGAAATATACGGTTAAATCTGGGTATAAGACGGAACGGGTGGATGTCAAAGGTCCTTTTCGAGCATTCGGATCTGGTCTGGTGATCACTCCCCTTCTTGCTAGGGTTTGGAAAGTAAAATGTCCACCAAAACTACAACATTTTATGTGGCAAGTGTTATCGGGTTGTATTTCGGTATCGGTTAATTTGCGTCGTTGGGGGTTGGGTTGTGATGTCGTTTGTACATGGTGCGAGATGGAGGAGGAGAATATAAATCATGCCATCTTTCTATGCCCGCCGACCCGACAAGTCTGGGCTTTAGCTCATGTACTAGTGGGGCCGCAGCTATTCCCGACGAATTCTGTATATGCTAATGTTGATCATTTTCTGGATTCCAAAAATCCGGGTTCACAGGTTCAGGCGTTTCCCTGGTTGATGTGGTATATTTGGAAAGCTAGAAATACCTGTGTTTTTGAAAATCAGACAGAACGCCCTAATGAGACGGTCCAGGTGGCAGAGGGCGAGGCTTTGTCCTGGCAGGAGGCTCAGGTCAATGTCGAGGGGGAGGAGTTTAACTCCACTCTTACGTGTCTAGCACCTGGGTATAGGAGGGATTTATCTCTTCCTCCAGTTTTTACGAGGCAGAGATGTTTTGTTGACGCCTCTTGGAAAGCGACTGATGTTTTTACCGGTGCAGGATGGTGCTGTATTTCGTCACAAGGATCGCCCCCAGTGCTTGGAGTGACAAATTTCCGGCGAAGCTTATCCCCGTTACATGCAGAAGTTGAAGCTTTCATCTGGGCGATGCGTTGTATGATTGGCCATAACTTCCGGGATGTGGTTTTTCTCACCGACTGCTCCGACTTGGTGAAGATGGTGTATTTTCTAACTGATTGGCCAGCTTTCGCAACCTATCTCGATGACATTCGAATTGACAGGGAGGAGTTTTCTTTATTTTCTTTGCTTTATGTTTCACGTAATGCTAATGTACGAGCGGATTCTTTAGCACGTCAAGCGCGTATGTCTCTGCATCATGTTTTGTTTGTAGACAATTTTCTTACTAACTGACTCGTTTGAGCTGGTTCTTTTTGTTGAAAAAAAAAAAAAAAAGAAAAAAAAAGTAAAACTAGATCGAATGCAATCCCTACAATAAGAGAATTTTGCTCAAGAAACTAACAATAGAAACACAGCTTATAAATGGAAAGCAAAAATATAACAGACGCCAAACAAAATATATATGTGCGAAGCATCTACAAACAAATGAAAAATGAATATAATTTCCAAATAGAGTCAAAGTTAAGTTTTTTTTTTTTTTTTTTGATTAATAGAATGTGATCAAAATAGGACTTATATTAGTAAGAATGTGATCTGTTTTTTTCCATGGTGTTAGTTTTGATTTTTTGGTTTACCAAGCTCAGGTTCTACATTTTTCTCTTGATCATGGTTATCTTTAGGAGAAAACTACAACTTCAACTCCCTTTTAAATCTTCTCTCCGTTTAGTTCTTCTACTGAGTCCAAAAGAGATTCTTGTAGTCTCACTCTCCCAATAATCTATAGCTTTAAAATAATTTAAAGTAACACAAGACTTTTGTTCGATTTCAAAATCAATATAATTCCATTATCCAAAATTTTATACTCTTTATTATTTTGTGATTTATAGTAGCAAAATAGTAAGAAGACTTGAATAATATATAATCTCAGAGTCAATAATGGAACTATCCTCGAAGCCTCGTTCCATGTGTGGATCCTCCGATGTCGACATGTGGGGATCTTCTAGTATATCAGTTTTTTTTAAGTTTTGTTTTGTTTTATTATCAAAGGAGACTTTTCTAATCTTGACTATCTCCATCTCATATCTCATTCCTTTAGTTCAAAATTATTTTAAAATTTTAGTTCTTATCTTGACTATCTCGAACTTGATTCTTGATGTTAAAAACGAAGTTGAGAGCGACTTAACTATGTGTGTGTATATTTGTACCCATCGATTCAACCAGTCCGTCGCAATATATGTTATTAGTAAGCTAGCTAGAGACAATGTATAGAGAATATATTCAGCATAAGACTAAAAAAAGAAGTCCACTTGAACGAACCGCAAGGAAAAAGACTGTTATTAGATGATTTTAAAGTAAATAAATTAACAAAGCGTAGATCAATTTTATCATACATTAACAGAAGGTCGTACGAGAAATGTATATTACAAGTAGTATAGCCCCAAAAAAATTACACTCTTCCATCAAAACTAAGTGTTGAATAACTTAACATTATTTGAGATAACTCTAGAAAAATCACATAATCACACAACCTGGCTCGTCTCCTACAAATCTAGAATTCCCCTGTGGCTGATAGTAAGAATTTGCATAGGCAGGATTGTATTGGTACTGGTGGTAGTTCATCGGAATCGGCCAGGCAACAACTTCAGGTTTAGCAGCCGGTTTAGCTTCAGGCTTTTTCTCCGGTTCAGCCTTTTTCTCTGGTGGTTTAACAACTTCAACCGAAACAATCTCAGTGTTACATAGCTTCCTTAGCTTCATCACAATAACCGATACATCAACTTCACCAACAACCGTCATTTTCCCGGTTTTGTCATCCAATGCTATCGAAGCAACACCTATATCAAAAAAAAAAAAAAAAAAAAACAAAAATACATGAATAAATGTTCATTTCGCACAATAAGATCATATTATAAATTCTGAAAATGTAATTTATGAAAAAAATACCTGGACATCTAGAAACGGTGACAAACGCTTTCTTCCTGATTCTTTCCTCGTGAATACTCAATTGCAACACAGCTTTCTGTTATTTCAAAACCAAAGATCAGTATGGTCGTTGATTGCATATTTTCATTCTAATTAACATAACTATGTATAGTTTAATATATATAGTTAGTACTAATAACGATTAATCAACGCATGTTTTTATAATAAATTAGAGATAAAAAGGAAATTAGGGCGTACCATCGGAGGCATGGCTCGAGAAAAAAACTATAGAAAATCTTCAGAAATTTTCAATTATTTTTGAGAGAGAGAGACAGAGAGAGAAGAGAGATGGTTTAAGATATCGAATATTCTTGATGACAATAGCAAGTCCAATGCCCGTTTATATAGAAATTGCTTAGGAATTTGCGACTATTATTAAAGTATTGAATTCACTACATGACCCACAACGTTAAAGTTTTTTGTATTTTTTAAATAAGCCAACGACCATAAAAAGGTTAAAAGTAGTCATTCTTTATTAATTTGTTTTTTTTTTTATGTCCTAGTATTTTTTAAAAAAGATTTGGTTGAAATTTAATAATATCAGTGAAACGAAAGCAAACGGAAGTGTAGTATTCAGAATTCCGCGTGGACGACCCGGACAACGTTGATTATATTGACCTCAGCTATTGACTCCTTCGGTCATAAGAACTTCTCAAGCAAGTTCCTTCCTTAATATAGAAACCAAAGCTGAAATCGAATTAAACCTTTCTTTAATTGTATAACTAATTTTTTGGAGTATACTACAATTTAGATTATTTTTTTATAAACCATTTGTATTAATTTTTTGTTTCTAATCATTAAATATCAATCAAATTTTAGTAATTTTTTTATAAACAAAATCATTCGAACTAGACATGTAAAAAAAATCATTCGAATTAGACATGTAGTAAGTAACCCGGACTTACTCGTTAATAGAAAGTTTTATAATACATTGGGCCTGGGAGTGGCAAACTTGGTCCAATCATGTAGAGTGTATAAATGGTTTGGAAACGACCAGTTGAAAAAATCAAAACCAATGACTACGGCGAAGCTGATGATGAGTGATGATGGATTACACTATTGCGAACAAAACTGATACGACCAAAATATTATTTTCAGGAAATGACGCAAGTATTGGGATCTTCGTAGACACATCCGTTGAAATGTTGGTAATACGGTGGAACTTGAGGTGGATACCAATAAACCACTTCTGGCGGTTCAGGTGGCTTCTTCGGATCAGGCTTCTTTTCTGGTTCTTTAACCGGTCCAACCGAGATAATCTCGGTATAACATACTTTCTTCAATTTCTTCACAATTATGTAGGTATCAATCTCTCCCGTCACCGTTAGTTTATCGTCTTTCACGCCCACCGATTTAACACCTTCATTACAAATTCACAAATCAAAATTATACTTATGACTTTAATCAATTGTTTAAGAATATTAATTAATTGGAGAATTACAAAAAAAAAAACTAGAAATTAGGAAAATGATGAGTGTTGGTTGTGTACCGGAGAGACGACAGACAGTTGCCATAGCTTTTTGTTTCAATTTTTCACAGTGAACATCCAATTTTAGTACAGCAACCTGTCATGAAAATATTAAATATTATGAAGCTAATTGTTTGACAAAAAAAAAAAAGAAGAAGATAAATAGCTAATTATTTAGGATAGCACTATGACATTTGATACAGTATAATGCTAGTTTCTATAACCAATTAAAAAAAATCAGGACAAATAAGTACATATATTAGAAGCTTTGTTAAAAATGTTAAATTTATTAATAAAAAAAAATTACATAGTTTTGTAAGGAAGAAAGGTGGTAAACATTTGAAAATAATTAGAGAAAGCCAAAAAACTGAACCCGGAAACACCAGTTGGGGATTCTTAGCTGTGAATCCCAGGATCATCATCAAGGAGTGTTAAAAAATGTATTATGAAAAAAAAATATATATATATCGAACCTGCATCTTTCTCCAATTAGTGTGATTTGAGAATATGTTGAAGTATCGTGGATTACTAATGAGCTTTGAAGTCTCCTTTATATAAGCAGTTGAAAGTTTTTGTTTTTGTTTTTGTTTTTAAATAGAAGAATTTCAAACCTTTTCAGTCACGGTAGCAAGTTGCAAGTTGCAATACAAATATTATTTCAAGGAAGAAAGACAAGGAAAACTAATCCATTTTATTATAACGTTGAAAATGAAGAAAAACAAAATCGAGTATGTCGTTATGTTTTTTATTAATTGGTGTGATTTCTCCTGGCATATGCAATTAATACTTATAGTAAAAGTTTTAAACATAATTATAAATAAATTTATTTTAAATTAACAAAATTTTCTTCATAACACTCTTTAAAATATACTGCATCTAGTATCCAACAAAATTATTTTAAATTAAGAGTTTTTGGCTAAAATCACAAAGATTAATAAACAATAAATATTGTCTCATTTAAGCAAATTCAACCAATATAAAAAAAACATTGTAGAATTTAAATAGTCAAAAATAATTAAATTAATATAAAAGTGCATAGAACTTAAAAAAATCTTATAAAATGGAACAAGAAAAAAGCCTAAAAGATCTTATATATTGGAACAGAGGGAGTAACTAAATTTTTATTTTAAAATGAAACTCTTTTAAAATATATTGCATGTAATTTCCAACTAAATTTGGGGAAAACATTATATGATAGAAATGTTTTATTAGGCTTACATATCTCCTCCCTATTATTAATTTGGAAGTACATTTGGTAAAGTAACATTTTATTTGTAAGATTTACACAATTAAACCCTTGCCTTTTGAATAAATATCAAAACTTGAAGTTATTATTTGTAATATACAAAAAACATACTTAAAATAATTTTTAAATAAATTAGTTACCATAATTTAAATATTTAAGATACTTTTAACTTGCTAAAAAAATTATTGTTGATCATGTTATGGAGCAGATTAGTATTTACATAAATATGATTATATAATTTTTTACGGATGGTATAATATACAAAATATTTTGGTCTGATATCAAATGAGTTAACGAGAGGTGTTAGGTATTGCATAATCGGTACCAAACACAAAAAACACAACCAATCTAAAATTGTAGAATCTAAATATTAATCATAACATATTAAATGAAACACAAAAAAATACAACATATATATATATATATATATATATATATATATTTTAAAATAATTATTAAAAAAAAAATTGTCTAAAATCTAGTCCTATTTTAAAACTGGAAATTAAAATAGAAACATGTATTTATTTTGGTTGAGTTTCCTAAATTGGTCCACGAAAGCGAGATTCCAGTTGAATAATCTAAGATGGACAAACCAACAAATTTGCAGCGACTTGAATTGTATTAAGTCTCCCAAGCGTAGATATAATTGTGAACAAAGAATAATATTTTCAATTACCTAGTTTCCAGGCAATTACTGAGCCGGTTTTGTTTTCATGTTGTTACGTTGAAAAGGATCTGGTCGGATTCTTTTGAGACATCTGTATAGTTCTTGGTTCTTACTAGATCGTTGTTTCGAATGTTATGGCTATAAGCCTATAAGAAGTTCACATAACCTACCAAGCATTTATAATTTGTTTTTGTGTACCGAGTCTCGATGTGAGGAAACAACTAGTTTATTCCAATTTAATTTGCTCTAGTTTGAAGTCCACTTTAAGATTCTTCCATCAGTCAATTCCGGTAAACAGACTTTGATAATCGAGTTTTTCGTCAAAGTTTCAAAGATGCAAACTCTATATACGTATGTTACATTCTTTATTTTGGACGTTCATGTACCGGATACGAAAGTGTTTAAACGTAGTTCATTTTGGTTATATATATCATTTTTCGCTATGCAGTTTTTTTAGTAATAAATGTAAAAGTTATCTAACAACAAAATTACTTGTAGTAATTTATATGAAAGGAAAAGAATCCATAGGTAGTAGTGCTTTTGAATGGAAAAGAAGTAGAAAAAACATAAAATACTTGTAGAACTTAATCAAACCAAACCAAATTACGCAAACCTTGTTCAAACTTGGAAAAATCTCTGTTGTTTGAGTGGACAACGTCTATTACGAACTATCCAATCCATGAACTTGGCAAGCTGCTCAGGACTCGTGAAATATTAGCGCTGATCAGGACTTGCTTAACTGAAGCAAACTAATTTGGGGTCAAACGATGTTACTTCCCTATCAAAACTGACGGAGCACATATCTCGTACTTCCTATCTTGACTCAAGATCATAGATCCGTTCTTTACTATTGGACATTGACTCTTCCGAAGGCGTCGGAGTTATGACTAACCGTCTCTAGCAATGGTGTGGTGTGGTGCTGTCATGAGCTTCGGACGACAACTTATATTTATAACGTAATAAAAAAAAAGCACACAAATCTTTAATTAATCTCAATCAACAAAACAATATCACTCGACTAAACACAATTGGACGACAAAATCTTAAGGTTTACAAAAACAACAGATCGCCAATTATGTGATAAAACCACAACAGATAATTAATGAGACAAAAAAAAAACTTGATTATAGAAGAAGAGATGAAATTGTAAATAAAAAAAATTGTCCAGGGAGGTCAAACCAATCTGATAGACTAGATAAAAGTAGGTTGGACCTTTATTCTTGACACGTCTTTTTTTCTTTGTCAAAACATATCATAGCTTAGCTTTGCCATTACTTTCTTTCTTTGCAACTGATCATGCATGCTTATATGCTTACTTTTGTGAACTCTGGCCTCGCGTGAACCCACTCGCTCCGTTTGATTTCAAGGACTGATAGGGGTTCACACTATTGCTTGATATTGTGGGTTGAGAGGAGTACGTCGTAGTGCTTGATATTGATTGAGAGAGATTCTCCGAACTTCTTGATCGTGAGTGAGAGGGATTCCACGAACTGGATGGTAGTGTGGAGTGAGAAGAATACGCTGTACTTCTTTGTAGTATGGATTCAGATAGATTCGTCGCACTGCTTGATCGTGAGAAACTAGAGTGATTACGCGTACCGCTTGAGCCAAACTCTGTTTTCTTAAAACTTGATGTCGATCCTTTGGAACCTAGTGTTCGAGCTAGTGACGTTTCTGCTTCTGCAATAGATTGTTTACCACAAATATATCAACAAAGAAAAAAAGAAAAGAAAATGCAACATATATTTTGATGTCGATACAAGAACCAGAGTTTTGTGCTGTACCTTTTAAGCCACTGTCATAAGGATTATATATATGGTATTTTCCATCTGGACCTTTTTTTATTTGCGGATCGAAGCGCTGAGCATTTAGGAATTCACGTTTGCCACCTTCCTCCTTGACCTGAGGTTGTTCCTTGTTCAAACCAAACATCTTTGCAAACCTTCCTTCTTGCTTTTTCTTACCATTGTTCTGTGCAACGTAGACTCCTTCTTTTTTCGGCTGAAAATTCTTATTCGCATTTTGCTTATCAATATATTCACGCACATGCGCATCGTCGTTTATTGGCAACTGATTTGCTTCCTTAATCCCTTGGTGTTGGTTAAAAACAAAAGGTCCACGTGCATGCGCATGCACACGTGCAGCAGCATCGTAGTTTAGCGGCTGCTTTGCTTGGTTGATACCTTGTTTTCTGTTAAAAGGATCATGCTGAGGCGCAGGCACACCATAGCCGTATCCGTACATGTTTTTCGTTTTTATACCAGGCTCTGTTTGCAATTTCGAGCTACCAACATCGGGTTGCTTTTTAGGCGGCTCTGCTTCTTCTACATCTTGTCCATGCCATATTATCTTAACATGCTTATCTACTTCCTTAAGTTTCGTTACCATGTAGAATTTCTTAATTTCTCCTCCCTTCACCCGTAGAAAAAAATCTTTCTCGACCTCTACCGAAGTAACTCCTAACAACAACGTACAAACATGGGTTAATGATTTATATTTTTTTAAAAGACTAAACAAGTGGAAATTCTTATTTCTATATAAAAACTAGGTAAAGTACATGCGCTGTATAATGCTGAGAAATGTTTTTAAATTTAATAGTAGTAATTTATACATAAATTGTCATAATATGAATGTAAAGGAGGAGCTATAAGCTCCTTAAGGCGTCCACATATGATTTTAAACAATCTATCGGGATTTGCCATATGATTCATTAATATTTTCTAAATTTCCAGAATTTTCTATATTAAGAATTATTTTAAACAACCAATCTGGATTTGACATGTCATTCATTAACATTTTCTAAATTGCCAGAATTTTAAATTTATGGAAATAAAAGAACTATGTACAACGTCCCACATCAGCTAGAAATTTTTTAGACAATGGTTCAGAACCAGTATAAATAAGATTAATATGCTTTCAACAACGAATGAGCAGAAATGTTTGATTTATCAGGCGTCCAAGTTTAAAAGTTTCATTCGGTTTGATCCAGTTTTTTATTTGATCAAATTAAAACTTTAAAAAGTTTCAAAAAATATATTATAATATTTAAAAATTTGAAAAGTTTAAATATTATAAATATTGAAAGTTCTTAATTTTTATAAAGGTTCAAAAATATTATAAATACCTCCATAAAAAGTTTAAAATATTTTAACTATTTAAACTCTAAAAAAATATTACAAATATTTAAACTTCATCTAAAGTTTAAAATATTTTAAATATTTAATCTCTATTAAAAAATTTAAAAGTTTAAGAATTATTAAATAATATATATCAAATTTTTTAATATCTTAAAAATATTTTACTTATCTCCATTTGTGTTTTATATCTCTTATGAGTTGTATAACATTTTTTTTGGGTATAAATTTACAGATGATTTGATATTCTTGCAGTAAAAAATTTATTTTTAAGTCTAAGAAATAAAGATTTACGTCGCAAGACCTTGATTTGATGTTATTTGTGTTTAAAGAAAAAGGATCGACGAAAAGCACAAATATTGTTTTAACTATACAAATGTTCATATTATTTTTTCTGCAAGTAAAGATTTTAGTTTGAGAAGTTTCAATATGTGTGGATCTAAAAACGAATAATATGGATGTAATTATCAATAATTGGGTGAATGTGTTGACTATGTTGGTCTTCATGAATTGCACAAATTTTATGAGAAAAAATGATTTTGGTCTTGGAGTTTGATGGGTTAACAAGTTGTGTGGTAGTCTAAAAAAATGTTTTTTAGTGGAAAAATGTGAAGAAGTTGACGAGGAAGAAAAAGAAAAAGAGTATAACGAACAACCAGACGGTAAAAGTAACGATGACAATTACCATAAAATTTGACAATGAAAACGAGATAAATTCATCATTATAAAATTGTTTTATTTTTCTGGTGGTCAAAAAAATGGTTTAGGATATGTGAGGTCACCAGTTTGATCCGCCTCACCTGGACGTCGAGTTAAATTCATGATTTTTTTGATCAGATTTGATTTTATAACACAACTGATTTTTACATTTTTAAAAATTTTGTATCTGATTTTTTTTCCTTAATACTAATTTAAATTTTTATAAGATAATATTTCATCAAAGGTCATCAATCGTACATAATTTTCATCAAAATATATCAAATGAACCCACGCGTAGCGTGAGTTTAAAATCTAGTAGTAAATGAATGATTTCTATTTATGTGTAAATATAACACAACAAGCAAAGTGTTGTTTTTAGTTCTAATTTTATAATATTAAAATAATAAAGATATCTGGTGAAAAAGAAATAAAAAACTCGGAATGACGTTTATATCTATTATAAAAATATCAAAATAATCTTAAAACTAATGGTAATATTCTGTAATTTTCAACAAAACATGTCATATTTTATAAATGGTCTACACGGTAGGGATTGGATAGCCTATACATTAATACATGAATTATTTTGTTTAAATGACATAGGCTACGTAGCCATAGATTTGTTTTCTTTCAGATGTACCTGAAAACTCCCAGATAACTTCCATAGCTGCGGGTTTGATATGTTTATTAAGAACTCTAAACTCGAATACAACTATCTCCTGCAAAATAGCAGTTCATGCATGGTAAGTAGTTATTTTTTAGTTCCTTCAAAATAATCTGAAGACTTAAAAAAAAAAAAAAATGGGACCTGCGTTTTTGGAGTGTGGAAATAATTGTAGACTGTATTGAAACCCGAGATGCGATTTTGCTCCGATTTTATGTATTATGTCAACAGAGTTATCTATCTCCTGTTGGAGTATCTCCCCCATTACATATTTATCAAAATCTCCCTTGACCTTTAGTATACCTTTTTCATTGATGTCTACTAAAGTAACTCCTAGAAACAACAAAATATTATTGCTTCAGTATTTTGGCCTATTCAGATTTATTAAATCACGTACGTGTTGATTTATATGGTTTCATTAATACAATCTTATAAGTAGATTTGTTATTACCAAAAAAAGAAAGAAAAATAGAAGTAGACTTGCACCTTGAAACATCCAGACAATTTTCATAGTGTTCCGTTTAACGCTTTCATCAGAAAGATCCAACTTGAATTCAGCTGTATTTTCCTCCTGCAATTTTAATAGTTGATAGTTTACGCAATAACTCTTTTAGATAATCTTACCGTTTGAAGTTTTCTTTGCTTAAAAATAATCTGAAAATTTGAGAAAAAGACGAACCTGCATTTTCTGAATGTTACAAAGATAAACACTGGACAGTGAAGAGAGATTTACAGTAAAGGAATGTGATTGCAACCTCGCTGCTTGCACAATAACAACCCTTTGCTTCCCCCTCCCTATATTTATACAATATTTCGTTTGTAACTAGTGAATATAGTAATGATTAGGTACATCCACTGGTACTATAAAGTATAAACGGAAATAGTCAATTTTGTACATCAAGACCAACAAACCATTTGAGTCTTTTTATATTATAAATAGTAGAATCAGAACAAGTTGAGTCTAATTTAGTCTTTCTAAATAATATATGGTTAGAGTATTGAAAGGAGAAAATGATTTTGTCCAATCTATGGCTGGCCATACTTTCCAAAACCCTGAGAAGAATTCTGAGCATCGCATCATCTTTTGAAGAGATATTTGAAAAAACTCGTCGACTATGCAAGAGCACTATACCTTCTTCATCCCTCAAGACCCAGGAACCACCTGCAAACTGATTTCTTTTTGACCAGAATGATCCTACATTACACTTCAACCAGCTGTTTGGAGGCTTCATCCACACTCTAGTACAGCTCACCCGTTCCCCTTGGTCCCTAACTCGATTTGCCTCATTGTTCTCTTCTATTTGAGCCTCAAACCATTCTGAGACATCTCCTCTGATTTTTTCCACTGTTTCATTGGCCAAAAAGCTCTTTCCCTCGAAATTAAGAGCGTTACGATTTTCCAAATTCTCCAAATTATCCAAGGAAATGACTTACGCAACATCGTAGGCCAAGCTCGGTTGTCCTTATTTTCCAACAAGTGAAACATGTTTGAGAAAAAAGAACCATTGTGGAAACCTTCAGGAGGAAAGAGGAAATTTGAAAGAGCCCAAACCTGTCTTGCTAGAGAGCATAAAAAGAGAGAGTGATTAGTGGATTCACCAATCTCCCCACAGACCTGACATGTCTCATCAATCTTTAAGCCTCTTCCCTGTAGATTGGCAGCAACTGGTAGGATACCACTAAGCACTTTCCACATGAAAAATTTAATTTTTTGGTCTGTCTGCAATTTCCATACCAGTTTTTAAAGTTCCAGAGTGGAAGGTTGCATCGAGACTTCTTTTATGAGGGCACTGCTGGCTTCTTGATCTACTAACCAATACGATGATTTCACCAAAAATTCTCCACTTTTGGTATGAATCCAGACTTAGAAGTCTTCTATTGAAACCATCGGTTTTAATGCTTTGATTAGTGATATATCATGAGGGAGGAAAAGGTCTTGTAATAAGTCTGAATCCCAATAACCAGTTCTGGGGTTAATTAGAGAGCTCACCTTTAACCCTACTTCAAAGAACTGGTTTTTCCTCCATGGAGCTCTAACTCCTTCATCATCAAGCCATTTATCTAGCCATACTAGCATTGACTTGCCATTACCGACTCTTTTGATCAGACCTTTCTTCAAGAGATCCCTACCAAAGAGGATACTTCGCCACGCAAAAGATGGTCGTTGGCTCAAAGATGCATCAAAAAAGATCTCCTCATCGTAGTATCTACTTTTCATAAGTTTATCTAAAAGACAATCTGGGTATTGCACAAGACGCCAAGCTTGCTTTGCCAATAAAGCTTGATCGAAGGATTGAATGTTACGGAAATCCAAACTACCAAGATCTTTTGATAAACAAAGTTTGTCCCAGCTTTTCCAATGAATTTTCCTTGAATGTTCTTCTGAATTCCACCAAAAAGAAGCCATTGCACTTTCTAGGTTTTCACAAGTGGTTTTTGGAAGCTTGAAACAGGACATAGCAAAGACCGGCATAGCCAAAGCTACTGACTTCAGCAGGACTTCCTTACCACCTTGAGACAAACATCTAGAATGCTAACTTGATAACTTTTTCTTTAATCTGTCTTTAAGGTAGTCAAGCATTTCAATTTTAGAGCCACTAAAGCATTCAGGAAGGCCTAAGTAAGTGCCAGCTCCCCCTTCTGCAACTATACCCATAACTCCCTTGATGACTGATTTGACCGGATCCTCAGCTTTGTCACCAAAAGTAATGGAGGATTTATTCACATTAATGGGTGACCTGTTGCTTTGCCGTAGATTCTCAGAATTTCCTGAAGCACCATACTTTTCTCTTTTGAAGCTTTACATAGGAAGAGGCTATCGTCTGCAAAGAGGAGGTGGTGAATGACTGGACCATTATCTGAGAATTGAATACCATCCAAAATTCCTTCACTTTGAGCTTTGTTAAGGAGATGAGACAAACCCTCAGTACATAGAACAAACATGAAAGGAGAAAGAGGGTCTCCTTGTCTCAATCCTCGCTGAGGAGAAATCATACCAAAGGGTTTGTCATTGATTAAAACTGAGTATGTTACTGAAGAAACACAAATCATTACCCAGTTAACCCATTTCTGATGGAATCCCAGAGCTAAAAGTAAGGATCTCAGGTAGCTCCATTCGACTCTGTCGAAAGCTTTAGACATATCGGACTTCACCGCCATATATTCTGATGAGACTCTCGGGTGGACTTTTAGGCTGTGAACCAATTCATGTGCTATCAAGATGTTGTCCGTGATGAGTCTCTCTTCAACAAAGGCTGATTGAGTTTCAGAAACTATCTCAGGCAGATAAGGCTGAACTCTCTTTACTAGGATCTTTGAAATGACTTTATAAAGAACTGAGCACAAACTTATAGGCCTAAGGTTCGCCATTTCAGTAGGATGAATCGTTTTAGGAATTAGACAGATGTGAGTATAATTCCATTCTGCATGCATAACTTCGTTAACGAAGAAATTCTGAATTTCTTTAGTAACTTGTTCCCCAACCAAAGACCAATATTGTTGGAAGAAAAGAGCAGACATACCATAACAGCCTCTTTGATTTCCTGAGCACTGACTTCTTTGATTAGAACACCATTCGTCGCCTCAGAAACTCTAGGATTTAACCCATCAAACCAACTTTGGAAGCTTGTTGGGTTGGAAGAAGTGAAAAGCGATTGAAAATAAGCAGCTGCTACTTCTCCTTTTGCTGCTTCAGATGATTGATAGTTTCCATTAACATCTTTCAGCTTTTCAATTCTCTTTTTCTACCTATTCTCCTTAACCGAAGCATGGAAGAATTTAGAGTTCCTGTTCCCACTTCTTAACCATTTCTTTCTGCTTTTTTGTTTCCAATATGATATATCATCTCGATAATTTAAGAACAATTAAAGTCAAAACGTAACTGATATATGAAACAACCTCACAATTAATGTCTTTGAAGCTAGCTAGGAAATGAAATATCCAAACTGCTATAGTAAAATTTAGAAAAAATGTCTTTGAAGCTAGCTAGGAAATGAAATATCCAAACTGTTATAATAAAATTTAGAAAAATTAATTTTTTTTTTGTTTATTGTAATGTTAAATTATAGACTTATTTTTTGTTGTAATGTGATCTAGAAAGTTATCTCAAAGATAATAGCTAATAGATTGAAGTTGGCACTCCCAAAGTTTATTGCAAGGAATCAATCGGCTTTTGTTAAGGATTGCTTTTTGATCGAGAATATGTTTTTTGCAACGAAGTTAGTTAAGGACTACCATAAGAACTCAATTTCGAGTCGTTATGCCATTAAAATTGTTATTTCAAAGGCTTTTGATTATGTCCAATGGCCAAAATGTTCTCACGGCTATGGCTTTCCCGCCAAATTTCGTTCATTTGATTATGCTTTGTGTCACAACAGCTTCTTTTTCGGTTCAGGTAAATGGTGAACTAGCTGGATTTTTTCAAAGCTCGCGTGGTCTGGGTCAGGATTTCTTCCTTTCTTCCTATTTCTTTGTCGTTAGTATAGATCGAGCGGCTGGTTTGAAGCAATTTGGCTACCACCCACATTGTAAGAACTTTGGTGTCACCCATTTGAGTTTTGTGGATGACCTTATGGTTTTATCTAATGGGAAGGTAAGTTTTATTTAAGCCATTGTTGTGGTTGTTGATAGCTTTGGTATGTGCTCCGGTTTGAAAATAAGGTCTACTTAGGGGGTTTGTCTGATTCAGCTCATCAAGTGATCAAGGATAGTTTCAGTTTTGAAGTTGGCCAGTTACCAATGAGGTATCTCGGGCTTCCCTTAGTCACCAAGCGCCACACTTCCTCAGACTATTTGCCACTAATCGAGCATTTAAAGAAGAGAATAAGCTCCTGGACAGCTCGTTTCCTATCATTTGCAGGCCGCCTCAACTTGAAAAATTAAAATATCTAGATTGCCAAGAAAAACTAAATCACCTTGATGCAGATTATAGAAGATTGGGTTATGGAGCTTTATAAACTGAAAGATTGGGTTTGAGCCGTCTTAGTGAAATTTTTGTAGTCCTAGCAAGTAGCAATGGTGTGGTGTGGTGTGGTGATACGAAAGTGAAAGATTGTTGCTCTGATACCAATTATCACGTTCATACTTCATCCCTCTTTAAAGCAAAGAGTGTGTAAGATGACACAGCGGTTTGATTGGTAGTTTAGACTACCCATTAATTTTTGTTTGTTTTCATTTGATTAAAATAGTTAAAGTACATAAAAGCAAAAGTGGAGTCAAAACTCCTAGAACAAACTCGAAATTGGGAAAGTGGAAACTGCTTCCTACAGATAAGGAAGACTAGTTTCTTATTGAATAATTCAAAATAAACAAAGTGAAGTTATAAGACTTTCGTCAAGCTACATACTTCTTGTTTGGCTTTGGTTGCCGACTAGACCTTTCTCTGCCACCTAAAAATCTTCACTTAGTGGCTACACCACGTCATCTGGTCCAGCCATGAAAATAACGCTAACATTTTCATCTATGTCCTTTAATTTCGTCGCCATTACAATTTTATCAAAGTCTCCATTCATCCCTAGTTGAACCTCATCTCCCTTGACCTCTACCGAAGTAACTCCTAACAACAGACATTAACTTATGGTTTATATTAAAATTATGTAAACTGAAATATCTTACCATAGGTTTATTTGGTTTGAGATAACCATAAGGTTTTTGTTGTTGTACCTGAAACTTGACAACAAATCTCACCTGAAAATTATCAATCCATAGTATATATATATATATATATATACATAATTCATACAGTAGGTATAATAATTAGCCATTAAAATTTTAATTTCTTAAAAAAAAAAATCTCAAAATTTGGAAAAATGAACCTTTGGGGGGATTATAAAACTGTGTCTAGGACCCCCGGTGATTATGACAACAGAATCATCTATCTCAGATAGTTTTCTCATCATTTCCATCTTATCAAATATTCCCTTCACCTTTAGTATACCTATCTCATTGATGTCTACGAGACTAACTCCTAATAACAACAAATACTTTTTTTGCTTCAATATTTCAAGCTTACATAGATTAAACTATTTATTGATTTATTTGGTTTCGTTAATGTTACAACCATATGTAGATTAGTGTTCCGTGTACCTGAAAACATCCAAACAACTCTCATAGCTGCCCGTTTGATGCTTCCATCAGAAACATCCATCAAGAATTCAACTATCTCCTCCTGCAAATTAGCATTTCATTTGTATACATAAGCAATAACTATATTAAAAATTTCTGCCGTAATTAATATTAAACAATTGATACTTGATTGCTTGTAAAACTAATCTGAAAATTGGAAAAAAACATACACATATCTATATACTAGAATTTGTACCCATGCACGCGCGAGATTTTAGTTTAAAATATTTCTTATCTATAGAAATTGTTGATCTCAAATATAATCATTTCAATTTTTGAGTATAAATCTATATAAATATTAAACTTACTTTACTCAGTGATATACAACATATATATTTTTAAAGATAAAATTTCTTTGTTATATCTATTTGCGATTTTACGTGAGATTTTAGTTAAATTTTTTATCAATAAGAATCATTGAATATAAATATAATTTGAAGATTAAAAGATAAATCTATATAAATGCCGTACTTATTTTACTAATCTATATAACATATATTGTCTAGTGTCGCAATAATATTGTCGACAATCTTCTGGCATTTTATCTTTAAAAGAGTTCATTCCATATTCATAATTTTAAAAGTTCTACATCAATGTCGATCGTTGACCTAATTATAGAGACTATTTAAACATATCGATATCCTACATTAAATGTGAATATACAAAGTTTCATGAAAACAGTTTTATTGCTATGTCGCTACAATGAGATTGTCCAAATGCATCATCTGCCATAATAGAATTTCCGACTAAGTCAAGAATGCTTAAATGATGAAACGTTTAAACCCTACAATGAATATCTATTGACTAATCCAAGTTACATATTTTTCTAAAATCTCGTATGTTTTTTGCAGATGTTAATTTTGTGATGCAACCCCAGCTTCGTCTTGTCAAAAAAATCATAGTGTACTTTAAATATGTTGTTTTTGCCAATGTTTTGGGTTAAAAGCATTTGATAATATATATGTATGTTTTATATCATGTTATAAAATTGTAGCTCCAGTTGATAATATACCTTACACAAATCACATGCCATTTTTTGTAACGGCTTACATATCATTTTTTATATATATTTCCTAACCATTGATTTTGTTTTTTTAGATAGATTATTTTTCGAAATTCTTTTTCATAGTTTTCCCAAAAAAAAGTATGCCCCTTACAATATCTTTGTTTTAGATCAAAACTTTTAAGTTAAGTTAAGTTAAGTAATTAATCTTTTCTTTCTTAAAAGTAAAATTTAATAATAAATCTTTATGGTATATGTTTCTTAGAAACTAATGTTTCACTTCAATTTTATTTTCATGTTTAGATTTTTATAAATACAATTACATAACTTGTTTTTTTACTCCACCATGCATTAAACTCTTACTTACGTTCTAAAACTCATTAACCCATTCTAAATTTAAGAATATAATCATTTTTGGTTATAATTTTAATAATAACATTATTACTAAAGCAAATTTATAGTATTATTTTTACTATTTTAAAATTTTCATTTACTTTACTTAATTCATTTTTAGATAGTTATTATTTTTATTATTTACTAAAAAATTATATTATTGTTTATACTATTTTAAAAGTTAAATAATTTTAGTTAATTCTTTTTTATTTATTTTTTACTATTATTAATTATAAGTAATAAATATGCAATGAATGAATATTATAAATAGTATTTTTTATGCAAAAAAAAAAATAATTAAGTGAATGATGATGTGGAGGAAGGAAAAGTAAGCAAAGTTAACTTTATATATATATATATATATATATATATATATATATATATATATATATACCTGCAATTGAAAATAGCTTTTTTTTTGGTATTATTGTATAAGCAATAACTTTGTCTGATATATGCATACACATATTTGTGTATATTTCTGTAGAATTACCGTAGATACATAATATAAAACCTTTGAATTTTTCTTGCTTAAAAACTTTTATGAAGGATTGAGAAAAGATGGAAAAAACGAACCTGCATTTTTTAGAATGTTTAAAAAAATTGGAGAGTGGAGAAGAGACGAACACAGAGGAATATGATTTGCAACCTCGCAGCTTGTACGTCAATAACCCTTTGCTTCCTCATATATTTAAGCGATTATATTTTATTAGTAAAATAGTAAATATAGTAATGATAATGTTCAGCACTAAGAACTATAATGTAAAAATAGTCAATTTTGTACATCTTACCAATACAAAATAAAATAAAATAGATTGGTACAATCAAATATAAGTTGAGTCTAGTTGATTGACTTTAGATGATTAATTACAAGTGTATACAGAGTTATGCAATATTATTTTTCTTGTTATCTCGATAATTAATATAAGAGAAACACAAGCTAGATGGATCTTTAACTTATTCGTGTCTCCAATTCTAATATCTCCTTTTTTGAGTCCGATGGTCTAACCCTTTTTATCCTGTATGGAAACACTAAGATTACCACTTTGATTATTATTAAGTAAGGATTAGCTTTTACTGTTTATTTAGTTACTATATAAAAAAATTGATTGTATATGACTTCGTTACAGACGCAATGTAGAAGATGCTTACAAATCTTCCAAGCACATAGAAGTTCAAAACTTTGGAATGATACCAGTCAGAGAGTTACGGCTAAGGTGGTCCCTGCAGCAAATTAATTATTATATACTTTGAGGTGACGAAGCTTAGAGAAATCTTGAGGGACAAATAATAATGCCTGATAAATTCTGCGACTTGAGAGCTCTGCACAACGTTAAACCGGATCCGGATAAAATAGTTTGAGGATATTAAACTCAAACCATATCGATAACCAATTTAAACGGTCCAATGTTTAACCAATAAGCGATTTGACTTTCTTCTTCTATAACATCAGTAACCTTAACTAAGAAACTGACAACTCAAAGAGTCTTCTTTTCAAGTAAAGTTAGATAAACAAATTGATTAAACCAATTCTAAAAACATAAAAGAAATTACTAACACTACATATATTGTTTGAAATAGTTCCTTTTTAAGTATCATTGATACCATTCCACGAATTCAGTGAAAACTTGGACTACTACGTACCATCTCACATGGAACTCCGATCCCTCAGTAGGTGCTCCTCTTGTTGCTTCTGAAATTTCACATGAAAGAGATGAAAGTTAAAGATTGGTGCTCTGATACTAATTATTACGTTCATCCCTCCTCAGAGCAAAGAGATTGTAAGATAACCGAAGCAATTTGATTGGTAGTAGTTTAGACTACCTAATTTTTGTTTGTTTTCATTTGATTAAATAGCAAAAGTACATTGTGGAGCCAAAGCTCCTATAATAAACTTGAAATTGGGAGAATGCTTCCTATAGATCATAAGAAGAATAGTTTGCTTATTGAATAATTCAAATATACAGAAGTGAAGTTAGAAAACTTGGTAAAGCTGCATATTCTTTTGTTTGGCTTTGGTTGCCGAATAGACATTCTCACTGTTGCCACCTGATCAGCATCTGGTCCAGTCTTGATGGCTTTGAACAACCATCATGAGGTTCCGTTATTGGGTGTCTGTACATCTGGTCCAGCCTTGATGATAACGCTAGCAGATTCATCTATGTCCTTTAGTTTCGCCGCCATTTCAATTTTATCAAATTCTCCATCATTCACCTCTAGTTGTACATCATCTCCGTTGACCTCTACTGAAGTTACTCCTAACAACAAACATACATTAATGTAAACTGTAAATATATATCCTAATCCTACTATATACTATCATTCATTTATTTGGTTTAATATAATCATGGATTTGTGTTGGTGTACCTGGAAACTCCCAAATAACTTCCATAGCATCCCGTATGATGCGCCTATTAAAAACTTTAAACGGAAACTACAATATAGCAATTCATCATATAAGTAATAATTTTGAATTTATATATATATATATATATATATATATATATATATATATATAGAAGAAAATAATGGGGCATTAAATTTTTTAATTCGTAAAAATAATAATCTGAGAATTGCGAAAAAATGAACCTTTAATTTAGGGGGGATAAGAAAACTGTGTTCGTGTTCCGGTACGGGAATGATGATGTCAACAGAACTATCTATCTCTTGTAGTTTGCTCCTCATTTCAATCTTATCAAATATTCCCTTCACCTTTATTATACCTATCTCTTCGATGTCTACCAACGTAACTCCTAATAATAACAGCAAAAATATATTATTTTGTTCATATACATTAATTACGTAACTCCTAATAATAACAGCAAAAATATATTATTTTGTTCATACATTAATTATCTCAAGCTTACATATATAAGATTAAACTACTTAAATGTTTATTTGGTTTACTTAATATTACAATCATACATAGATTAGTATTCCGTGTACCTGACAACATCCAGACAGCTCTCATAGCTTCCCGTTTGATGTTTTTATCAGAAACATCCATCTTGAATTTAACTGTCTGCAAATTAGCACACAGTTTCATTGTATATATGAGAAATAACTCTATTATAATAACTAATTTGAACATTAGAAAAGAAAAAAAAAACATACACATACTTAGATGCAATTGAAATTAGCTTTTATTTTTTATTGTATTATTTTATTAGCAATACATATATTTCTATATAGATAGATATAGATTTTTTTTCTGTGTCTACTATTTCTGTCGATATAGAATATAGATTTGGGAAAAAAAAAACGAACCTGCATTTTTAGATTGAGTGAAGAAGAGATAAACGCAGAGGAATCTGGTTGCAACCTCTCGCAACTTACGTCAATAACCTTAGCTTTCCTCGTATATTTATACCGTAATATTTTATTTGTAAATAGTGAATATAGTAATGATATATAAGGTTCAACCACTGGAACTATATATAGAATAGGAAAATAGTCAATTTTGTACAATGAAGACCAATATAAAAAAATAAATAGATTGGTACATTCAAAACAAGTTGAGGCTAGTTTATTGACTTTAGATGGGATAGATATACCGTGTTATACAATAATTTTGGTGTCGTTATCTGGATAATATTAGAAATATTAAGCTCAAGAGGTTAAGGATATACGAAAGAACATCACAATTTCTTAAAAGCTACGAAATGAAATCTCCAATTTGTCATAATTATTTTTTTTTGTTGTCTAACAGTATATTGTGGATTAATTATTTGAGGAAAAAAATTAAGGGAGGTGGAAAAGATACCCAAGAAAATTAAAACAACATAATAAATTACACTAATGTTCACTAAATCTATAATATCATTTTTAAAATACATTTTATTCTATCCTTTTAGTTTTGCTTATTCAAAAATTTATTAACAAAATTGATCTCTACATATTTGCAAAAAGTCAATAAGTACAATATAGCAAATCAAATTCGATTACACTAATAATATATTTAAAGTATCAAAAAATCAGAACGCGTTTACAAAGTTTTAAAAAAGTTTTTGTAAGATTTTTTAAAAGTTTTTATAAGGCATTTACAAATTTTTTATAAGATTTTTTATAAAGCTTTTATAAGTTTTTTATAAGGTTTTTATTTAAATAATTTTAAATCTTTTAAAACCTTATAAAAACCTTATAAAATCCTTGTAATTTCTTTTTGGCGGGAAAAAATTGTTTTTCATTTTATTAATTAAAATATTTTTTATGTAAAGGTAAAATGATCATTAAAAATTAAAAGAAGACAAAAAAGAAAATAATTAAAAAATAATATTTTTGAAAAAAGATATATAAAAAAAGGTATTTCTAACAAAATTCTCTAAATTATGCACAATAAAACTTGTTAGATAGCTAATTTTATTTTATGATTTATAAAATATATATATATAACAACATATAAACTATTTAATTAAAATATTAAATTTTTGTGGATTTGATTTATTATAATAAAACCTAACATTTTAGAAAGAGACTTGTGTCACCATATATGATAAACCTTGAGAAACAATTCTTAGATTTTTTGAAAAAAAAAAGATATTGTTTTTCTTTTTATTTATTTATTTAAATTATGAGAAACTTCGAGAGACTACTAGTGCAGCACATAGTCTAAGGTTGTAACGAGTTGCTACTTCGATGAAAACAGTACGAGTTTATCATCGTATAATTAAATCATCACAGAAAGTGTAAAAGAAAAGAAAAGAAAAAAAGCATACCGGCTTGGTCTTGGAAAGCAAATGGTTGATGCCATCAACTTGATGGTATCGTACCCATCAACACGAATGTGATTCACAACTTCCGGGCTTACACATTTGGCTGCGACAGATATCTCAAGCAAATTCAAAATAACTTAGATATCAGAAGACTCGATGATGAAATCTAAACGAACTGGAATCAAAACGACGTTATCTAAGAAAAAAGAAAAACTGGAATCTAATCTACATGGACAGCAGAGGTGATAAAAAATTCAAAAATAAATATTAAAATAAAATTTATGTAATTTTAAGCGGTTCACTGGGTCATCTAAGCGTCTAGGCGGTCGCCTAGACCGCTTTCTTGAACACTTGTTCTATAATTTTAATGGATTTAGAAATCTAAACAAAAATTATGTGTTATTGGTTATATAATTTATAAATACTTGTTAAAATCTCATGTTATTCATTTCATGATTTGTTTTGAAATTTTAAAATCCACATTATGTTTTAAATGGATTTGAAATTGAAAAACAGAATGATTCAAATACAAAAATAAAATATGTTATTTCAGAATCATGTATTTTAATTTTCATAATTTTACAACTCTACATGAATTTACAAATCATTCACTCAATAATAGCCCTTAAGTTTTTAAAAATTATAATTTGTTTACCACCCACCATTTTGCCTTTGTTTAAAACTTCGATAAATTTACTTATAAAAAAATATTTAATCCTTAGTTAATTACTTAATCACCATTAAGAATTCACGTAATTATGATGTCATTAACTGAATTTTTTAAAAATTTTAGTTCCAGAAAATCTAATCTCAACAAGTAATTATATAATCTTAAGGTTAACAAAAGCGATATCTCAACAACACACAATTAATTGGGAGTATAAAATTTCAAGAGTAATTAACAAAAACACAATACACTTTATAATGCCGATATGTAATAATTAAAAAAAAAAAACAACAACATAAACGATAAAGAACACACACTTTATTTTAGAAGATGAGATGATATTCTAGTCCAGAACATGGTAGTTCCATAGAGCACAGTAGTCCTATAGAAAAATCCCATCTAAAGAAAAACTCGACACACACTCAGTTCTTTCGACTTAAGAATTAAGATTAGAGAATAACCGGTCCTTCACTCCGTTCTATATTGGTATTTCTTTTGTGTTGAGTGTTGGTTTTGCGTGGATCCATTCGTTTGTGAGGACGTCATCTGACTGTTTGTGTTTTCCGTTTGAAAGGGATTCATAGTGGTTAAGCCCGTAACTAGTGATGAGGGGTCCCAAGTATATTGTGTTTCTCCTTCTGCATCAGATGGTTTAACACAAATATATAAGGTTAATAAAACATAATATGCTAATATGAAACAATCTTTATTTTAGAAGATGAGGTGACATTCTAGTCCGGAACATACATGGTAATATAGTCCATGGAGCTCAAACCAATCACACCTCAAAATTCATCTCATTAAAAGAAATCTAATAAACTAGGAAAAAGTATGTTCATACACGCACATGAGTTCTATGTTTTGTACCTTTTTTTGATGTTCCTGATTTTGAGGTACTAGCAGACGGCTCCTTATTGACAACCTGTGGTTTTGGGATTTCACGAGCACATTTATCCTTTTGATCAGGTTGTTGCTTCTTACCAAAGAATCCAAACATTCCTCCTTCTTGCTCCTGATCCTTGACTTGAGGTTGTGGCTTATTCCTACCAATAATCTCAGCATGGTGCTTGAACTTATTCGTGTTTGGTTTATACACAAAGTCACGTACACGCGCAGCAACAGCATTGAGGATTGGCTGCTGATTTGGTTTATTAAATCCATCGTCATAACTTTTTCCACACCCACGCGCATATACAGGCGCGGGAGGAGGACGCACAGGTGCAGGCGGAGGCACACGCATTGGCGCATACGGCATATGGAAAGATGATAACGCATTGGTGATCTTTGTACCATATGAGGTTCCGTTATTAGGTGCCGCCTGTACACCTGGTTCAGCCTTGATGATAGCGCTAACAGATTCATCGATGTCCTTTAGTTTCTTAGCCATTGCAATTTTACTAAATTCTTCTCCATTCACCTCTACCTGATCATCTCCCTTGACCTCTACCGAAGTAACTCCTAACAAAAAAAATATATTAATGTTTTACTTGTTCTAGCCTAAACAGATGAAAAAAGTATATATGTAAAATTAAATATGTACTGTCATTGATTTCTTTTGGTTTTAGGTTTTAACATATATAACCATATATAGATTTGTTTGGTGTACCTGAAAACTCCCAAATAACTTCCATAATATATGGTATGATGCTTTCATTAAGAACTTTAAACTTGAATACAAGTATCTCCTGCAAAATAGCAATTTATGGTATAAGTAAATAATATTACTAAATCTATATATAATCTATAATTCCTACGGTAGGTACTAGATAACAGTGAGCCATTATAATCTGAAAATTTTGTAAAAATGAACCTGGACTTTTGGAGTGGTAAGATAACTGTAGACTGTACTTAAACCGGGAATGCGACTTTGCGCCGGGTTTCCCATTGGATTGATTATGTCAACAGAATCATCAATCTCTTGTAGTTTTATCCCCAATTCCATCTTATCAAATATTCCCTTCACCTTTAGTATACCTTTTACCTTGATGTCTACGAAAGTAACTCCTAAAACCAACAAAATATTATTGTTTCAATATTTCAAGCTTAAATCACATATTGGTTAACCATATATTTGTATTGTTGTACCTGAAACCATCCAGACAAGTCTCATAGCTTCTCGTCTGATGTTTTCATCAGAAACATCCATCTTGAATTCAACTGTCTCCTCATGCTGCAAGTTGATTGGGAGTTCATTGTATAAGCAATATAACTCTATTAGATATATACATACATATATTTTCTGTAGATTTTCAACCGTATATTAAACCTTTGAAATTTAATTAATTGCTTAAGAGTTAAAACTATTCTGAAGAACGAGAGAAAAAAGAAAAACGAACCTGCATTTTGAAGAGAAAGAAGAGATAAACGCAGAGGAATATTGCAACCTCGCAGCTTGTATGACAATAACCCTTTGCTTCCCCGTATATTTATTTATTTATACGATATATTTAGTTATTTCAACTATTTGGAATTACTAAAAGGAAATACAAGTTGATTTTGTATATCAAAACTAATTTAGCAAAACAAGTTGAAGTCTTTCTATATAATAGAATCAAAACAAGTTGAGTCTAGACTAGTCTTTCTTAAATATAATTTAAGATGATTAGAAGGTGGCCTGGTCTTGGTCTCTTACTTTAGTGACTTCAACTAACACCGTGTTATACAATAATTTTTTGCCATTTTCTCAATAAAAAAAATTAAGTCAAGATGTTAAGAATATATGAAAGAACATCACAATTTCTTAGAAGCTAGGAAATGAAATGTCTAGTTTTTCATAATTAAAATTTTATAAGGAAAAAGATAAAAGCATAGATATGTTATGTGAATATTATGGATTAGTTAAAAAAAAAAAAAAAGGATCGGAGGTGGAAAAGGATACTGGATACCCAAGAAAATTAACATACATATTAATTATACTTAGAAGATTAAAAATAGGATATTCTTTAAATCAATTTTGATAATTGGACTCATATAAATATTTGCGCAGATACTTTTTGTTGTATTTTGTTGCATTTAGTGTCTAAGTGGAAACTTGCAATTTAGAAGTAGTGTCTTTGTGTGTCTTTTGGTTTAATAAATTCAGGTTAAAATAATGGAGGACACCACTCATTTGAATACAAAAAAAAAAAAAAAAAAAATGATTACTCAGAACCAGTCAAAACGTCTGTAATGAAAGTTATAGAAAATTGAGTTAGATTTCTAATAGTGGTGATTTAGTGCCAATCAAAGCTGTGTGGTTCAAGAGTAATAGGCACTTTAATGGAAATATAACAATCTTATATATGCGTTAAAAAAAAGCTTATCAGGTAACTTCGCTTGGAGACCAGCAGATGTATCGGCCTGTAAAACTGGTTCAAAAAAACATACCGCTGGAGACCTTCTCGTAAACTTTGTAGTGAATCTTGTTGTTGGGAGTTATTCACTCTATAAAACTGGTGCAATTTTTTTTTTTGTTATTTTAGTATGTGATTTTCAATCTAGCCATGTTGGACATGCATATATTATTGAATTTAACTTTGACTTTGACATGTAAATAAACTATCATAATATTACAACGAATTCAATTACTCCAATATACGGCCATTCCAGAACAGATTTTATCGACAATCACACCGAAAGCACTTTGTCCAAATTGAAGTTTTAACAGGTAAATGAAGCCTACGCGCAGGAGAAGATATACGCCGTATATCGGGGTTACGAGCAGGGGCAGGTACAGGTACAGGCGTAGGCGCAGGTACAGTTATAGGCGTAGGCGCAGGTACAGGCGCACGAACAGGTACATGCGTAGGCGACATATTGAAATATAACCGATTGTTGATCTTTGTCCCACCAACTTCTGGTCCAGCCTTGATGGTAACGCTAACATATTCATCTATTTCCTTTAGTTTCGTCGACATTGAGATTTTATTAAATTCTCCTCCCTTCACCTCTACTTGATTATCTTTCTTAACCTCTACCGAAGTAATTCCTAACGAAAAAAACAAAACAATAGTGCATTGTTTTAAAAGACTTAAATTATGTAAACATAATAACCATCTATAATTGATTCCTTTGGTTTCATAAACCATAGGTTCGTATCGGTGTACCTGAAAACTCCCAGATAGCTTTCATAGCATCACGCTTCATGCTATCATCAAGAACTTTAAACTTGAATACAACTATCTCCTGCAAATTAGCAATTCATGGTATAAGTAAATAATTTTAATATATATTGACAGAATTCATACAGTAGATAACTTTAATTGCTTAAAAATAATCTGAAAAATTTGTAAAATGAACCTGAATTTTGGGAGTTGTAAGATAATTGTATACTGTACTTAAACCCGGAATGCGACTTGGCCCGGGTTTACCCATTGGGTTGATTATGTCAACAGAATTATCTATCTCATATAATTTGCTCCCCATTACAATCTTACCAAATATCCCCTTCACCTTTAGTATACCTTTTTCCTTGATGTCTACTAAAGTAACTCCTAATAACAACAAATATTGTTGCTTCAATATTTCAAGCTTGAGATAGATTAAAGTATTCACTGATTTAACTGGTTTCATTGATACTACAACCATAGATTTGTGTTCGGTGTACCTGAATCCATCCAGACAACTCTCATAGCTTCCCGTTTGATGTTTTCATCAGAAACATCCATCTTGAATTCAACTGTCTCCTCCTGGAAATTAGAGCAGTTCATTGTATATATACGCAATAAATATATTAAAATTCCTACCGTAATTTACATTAAACCATTGAAATTTAATTACTTAAAACTAATAAGAAAATTGTGAAAAAAAAACAAACAAACCTGCATTTTGGAATTTTGAAAAAATTGGAGAGTGAAGGAGAAATATGATTGTAAACTCGCAAGCTTGCACAGTAGTATCCCTATGCTTCCCCGTTTATTTATACAATGTTTTGTTTGTAAGTAGTGAATATAGTAATGATTAGTTAATTAGGTCCAACCAAAATAGTCAATTTTATACATCAAGACCTATACAAACAGTTTTGAGTCTTTTCCTATAATAAGATGGTAGAATATATGCTCAGCAAAGAGGAAAAAAAAAGATGGAAGAATAAAAACAAGTTGAATCTAGTTAAGTCTTTCTAAATGAATATTATTATCTTTTAAAAAAGTATTTCTAAATAATAAATGGAAAGTGCATGGCATGGTCTCTTTTGTGGCTTCAACTAATAACGTGTTTTCTCTATATTTCTTCGTTAGCTCTACATAAGTAAGAACTATTAAACTCAAGACGTAGAGACTATACATAAGAAAGAACCTGAACCTTAAAATTTCTTCGAAGCTAGGAAATACAATATCCAATTTTTCATAATTAAATCCACGAAATATTAAAAAATAGAGATGTGTATTATTACATTGTATATATAACGGAATTTTCATAGAGAAAATTAAATTAAGGGAATGCCAATGAACTTAAACAGCATGAGATAGAGTATGAAAGAATACAATATTAGTATATAAATTGATATATGATCAGATGGATTCGTATAAATATTTGCGAAATACTTGTGTTGCTCAGATTTCTCATGGATATAGATCATATATGCACGACTAAAAAGAAAAGAAAAAATAGAGAAAAGTTGAGACCAAGCTAATCCTTTTTAAGTAAGTGAATCTTAATTTATACTACATTTTACAAGCTTTTGAATATTCGTGAAGAATATGTTCTTCACACACGGACTCTTTCATTTACAAGCTTTGAATGTTCGGTCCATCAGCAGCAGACAATAATGGTCTTTAGACATGGACTCTTTCATATACCAACACTAAAACGAAAAGGATAAAAAACATATACAAAAGGCTTAATCAATTTTATTGCATGTGGGCGAAAAAAAATCCATTAAAAAGAAACACTTGTGATATAATATTAATACGACGACTCAATGATGAGTTCAAGCTAGTGGTTAGATAATTGATTTGACGATATACTATAAACGAATTAGATGGAATAAGTGTGGTTATCTTGGAACGAAGTTGCAGGATAACAATAATTTTGTCATAGGTTGACTAACTTTTTCAACACCTTCGATATCTTGGAAAATGATACTTGACCAATCTTACCCTTGCAAAACATCCATACTTTCAAAACCTAACACTCCAATCTTATACTTGCAAAAAACAGTTACCGCATGTAACGATATTTGCAGCGAATATCAAATTGGTATTCAAAAAAAAAAAAATCACAAGTACATCGTAAATTGCTCAATTAACTAATAAATAATAATGCGTTGAAGATTTAATGAGCCATTTGGGAAAGGGAATGTAATTTAACTACGTAGAAACGTTTGGTACTTGGGAATGGGTGGCCAGTATTTGAGCATCTAGTTGCTAATGATGATAAAGGAAAGTGTTGCTTATGAAAAGAGATAATGCACGAGACTCTATCACTTAAGGTTTGTTTTCGTTGTTGTCAATTGGATGGCCAATACTTTAAGGTTAACAAAAAGATAGTAGAAGGCCATTATGAATATAAGAACACCGTAATATATTATTACAAATGATGGACAAACAAATTTTTAGAAAATGAGATGAAATATCATTAGAATACACTATTAGTCCATGGAAATCAAACCGATCACGACTTCAAACCAATTACTTAAAGAAACCCAATTTCCAACCGCGGAAAGATGGTGCTTTCTTAACTTTTGGTTCAGGCTTCTTAACCAGTTTCTTATTTTGCGCCGGTTCTCCATCCGGTTTAATCGCCATAATGTCAACAAATTCATATACCTTCTTCAGTTTCTTCGTCATTTCAAACTTATCAAATTCTCCAGTCACCTTTAGTTTACCTTTTTCCTTCACGTCTATCAAAGTAACGCCTAAAAACAACAATCATTTATTGCTTAGTACTATTTAAGCTTAAATAGATGAACTTTTTACTAATATTTGTATATAAACCGATCTTGCCATCAGGACTTAATAAAAACATTGATTTGTACATATTACTATATTACTATACCTGGAAAGTCACATACAACTTTCATAGCTTTCCGTTTGATTCTTTCCTCAAGAACTTCCAACTTGAATACAACTTTCTCCTGCAAAGATTTAAATTTTAAGTTGTGGTATTTTTTCTTTTTAGAACTGTTCTCAAAATTTAAAGTAAAAGAAAAAAAAGCGTACCGGCATTTTCGGAAAACTATATAGACTTTGATGATTGAAAAGAGATGATGTATAGGATAGGAATATGAAAGGAATCAAATTTGTAGCTTGCTCATAATAAACATTTGCTTCTCTGTATATATATATAAACGATATATCTTTTGTCTTGAGCTCGGGAATATGCATGGAAACGATTAAGTCAAGTCATCGACGCTAGAAACTGAATATTATAAAAAAGTTGTGTCTTTCTATAGATTGTTTGTTTGTTATATATAGCGTGTGGCAGCTGTGACTCTTTAGTTTAGTACTTTAGTAGCTTCAACTAATGCCGTGTTATAATTGTGTATATGCGATATCTTATGTCTTTTATTATATCGTCGATAAGAACTTCTTAATTAACTTCGTCGAAAATAGGAATCATTTATCAAATATAAATTTTTTTTTTGTTAAAAAATTATCAAATAAACTTAAATTCATGATTTAGATGTTGTTTTGTTAAACATAATAAACTGTTAGAATGGATACAATCATACAATTAGAAGAAAAAAAAACTTAAAGGGAGGTGAAAACTAATAAGATTGCCAACGAATTAAACAAGAGGTTTATCAACAACAACAACAACAACAACAACAAAAAAACAAATTTAACAAAAAAAAAAAAAGAGGATATATGTTCTCATAATCATAATAGTTTATGTTATCCATGTTTTCAAAATATGGATGTTGTTAATACGTAAGTTTCAGCTTCAGCTTGCTAATAAGTAATAAAAACTTAAAACATTTATAGATAGATAATTTTTTCTGTGAAAACATGAATCACAACTCACAAACCACTCGACTTTATTGTCATTTACATGCTACTCACAAGCGCTTTAATCTACGT
The DNA here is from genome assembly GCF_030686135.1 of Camelina sativa. NCBI lineage: Eukaryota > Viridiplantae > Streptophyta > Magnoliopsida > Brassicales > Brassicaceae > Camelina > Camelina sativa. Next base: position 43,086,329 of record NC_141890.1, on the reverse strand, counting down.
TATGTTATGTCCAACGACCATGAAAATCGAAATCCGTATTTGGAGACTCATTCCTCATATAAATCTCTTGTATCCCATGTTGCACATGTGTTTTTGTAAGTGGGTATCAATCGAATCGGATAGCAGATTCAGAAAGAGTATCGCATGTATTTAACTCATCACTACTTTAAAACATTCATGGCAAAGAATACAACAAGCCTTTAGCAATTGGCATGTAGCTGGTTGAGAATTGAGCACCTCACGCTTAAGCACCCACACTAAAAAGTAAAAAAACCAACTTGGATGGGCATATTGGACATACAATTTGATGTTTCATAATGGGCTAAAAATACCCATTTTCTCAAAATTTGATGTTGGATGGGGCTAATTGGACAGACAATAATTTAAAGCCTCCACAACACATAAAATATGGGCAATTAGAGTAGTTGTAACTTGTAACACCACCGTACATATAAGACAAAAACAATGTTGGAAAAAATCATTATTTTTACTAAGAAGACCCTTTTATGGTATAAACCGATGCAAAACATAAATGGAAATGAAAAAACTTTATTATAAAGTGTTCCAAATACGTGGCACGTTATATTAGGTCACAAGGCTATTTTGCCGACCTTCACAAATGCGTATATACACACACATAAAAACTATAGCTTATATTATAATATATCTATTAAATCTATCTGCCCGTCTTCTTCTCTCATAAGCCACATTTTTTTCTCTTCTCTACGCACAGCTTTAATTACCCAAACAGAGCCAAAAAAAAAAAAAAAAAAGCAAATCCCCAAAAATTCGCCTATTTCATGGTCTCTAGAAATCCGAATCCTTCACACGGCTATTTTCTGGATCCGACCGGTATGACTACTGTTCCTCCGGGTCTTGGACCTTCTTCTTCTTCACCAACGACTTCTTCTTCTACCGCCGTAGCTGTGGCTGCGGATGCGGCGGCGACTGTTTCTTCTTCGTCTGAGGATTTGAGTAAGAAGATTCGGAAGCCTTATACTATTACCAAGTCCAGAGAGAGCTGGACCGAGCCTGAGCATGATAAATTCCTCGAAGCTCTTCAATTGTGAGTTCTTTTTACCATTTTGAGTTTTACCATTTCTCCGATTAATGGCTTTTAGGTTCCTTTAACCATTTTGGGAGGTTCGATTCGGAGAGAATTAGCTTCGATTTTTGGTTGATTAGGGTTTGTGGTGAATCCTGTGAACATTCGTCGAGTTTCAATTTGGGATTATTGTAATTTTTGTGTAGTTTTCTGAATGTACTGTGCTGAGTAGTGGAATTGGAATTGGAATTGAGAGTTGGAATTAGTGTAGATGGAATTGTCTATGTATTCACATTTTATTGGATGGTCAGGAATCTGCTGATAAAGCATTGAGAAGGTCAGAATATAAGAATGTATGTATTGTTAATGTGTAATTTCTATTGATATTGGATGAGCTGAGATGTCCTTAAGACGTGTACTAAGGTTGGTAATATAGTGGGAAAGGTCTTGGAGTAGTTCTAGTGGAGGCTATGACTGTACTGTACTGTTTATTGCTTAGTCCGCTGTGTATTGTGATGGGTATCAATCTTAGCTGAGGATTATATTCAGGTTGTTTGGTGGGTGATCTGATATCGCTTATGCTTGTGTTTTATCATTTTTAGGTTTGATAGAGACTGGAAGAAGATTGAAGCTTTTATTGGGTCAAAGACAGTGATTCAGGTAAACTAAAAAAGAAGAAATATCTTCTGGAATGGATTACTTTGTTTTTCCGCCTACTCTAGTTGTTTGATTCTGTTATCTTTCTCTTGGACCCCTCAGTGTTACTTTGGATTGAGGTTGTTTTCTTCTCATTTGATATCTCCACCAAGTGTTCTTTTAAAACAACTTTATTTGTCTGGAACTGTTTTGATATATTAGGAGCCAGAGTTTCACATGCTTTTGTCGCTGATCACCATGAGATTTAATGAAATGTTATCTGTAGATATTTTCGCATTTAGAAATGTGAGCTTGCTGAGCTCTGTCTATTATGGCTTCTTATACGGATTTCTTTAATAACGCAGATACGAAGTCATGCTCAGAAGTATTTTCTTAAGGTACAAAAGAGTGGGACGGGTGAACATCTCCCTCCTCCTCGACCTAAAAGAAAAGCAGCTCATCCATATCCTCAGAAAGCCCACAAGGGTGGTACGTAATAACTTCTGCAAAAAAAACGTTGGAGTTGTAATGCTGTTTGCTTATTGAAAAACTATATTGATGCATTTTTATGGCAATGTGCAGTGCAACCTCAACTACCAGTGTCATTAAAGTCAACATCTGAACCAAATGACCCAAGTTTTATGTTTAGGCCCGAGTCTTCTTCAATGCTGATGACTTCTCCAACCACTGCTGCTGCGGCTCCATGGACAAATAATGCGCAAACAATTAGCTTCACGCCCCTCACAAAAGGTTCTTTTCTTATTTGCAAGCATTATTATCCGAATATTATAAGATCTTTATCAAATTAAACTAAACGATGCATATTGTTCTGATGGAAGCAGCAGGAGCAGGAGCGAATAACAACTGTTCTAGTAGTTCTGAAAATACTCCAAGACCACGATCCAACAGGGACACAAGTGACCAGGGAAATGTTGGCCATTCATTAAGAGGTAATTGTCACCTATCTATCTTTTAATTTGTACTTGTACCACATTTACCATTTTTACTAAACAGATCCTTTTTATTTGTTTCAGTTTTACCGGACTTTGCCCAAGTATACAGCTTCATTGGAAGTGTTTTTGACCCATATGCAAGTAATCATCTACAAAAGCTGAAGAAGATGGACCCCATAGACGTGGAAACAGTACGCTTCTTGTCTTTTCAGTTTTACGTTTATATTAATTGATACCATGTCGGTCCAATGGTGAACAGATGGTTAAACTAATCACTTTTTGCTCCTTTGTGTGCCCCCACCAAGCAGGTGCTACTGTTGATGAGAAATCTATCTATCAACTTGTCTAGCCCTGATTTTGAGGATCACGTAAGTATCTCTCTTAACAAACATCGGCATGTTATAACTCGAAATCCTAATTCAGAACTAACCTCAAAACTCCTGTTAATTTGGAAACAACAGAGACGGCTTCTTTCGTCTTATGATATCAGCTCCGAGACAGCAACTGATCATCATGGTGGAGTGAATAAAACCTTAATCAAAGATCCACCTGAAATCTCTACTTGAAAAGTTTAATAGAAGAAGAGAATTATCAGAAGTGTTCAAGGACGAGCCAAAAAACCAGCTTCTGTTGTGAGTTTTTGTTTGTAGACTGTTGTACATATGAAGATGGAGCTGAGATTGATCGGGTTTAGTTTATGTTTTATTATATAAATATATACGTCTTTTGAATTGAGGATGGTGTATGTACAGTGTGTTATCATAAGTTATATATACCACCACTCGTCTTCTCTCAATGAGCTTTTGTTTACGCAAGCATGTATGTATGTATCAGTGTCTGTTTGAAAGCTTCGACTTCCAATTTAAAATTCGAAATCACAATTTTCCCCCTTTCAATTCTATATCTCTTTCACTAATCTTTTCAAAAACTCTAAAAGTTGCATCTCTTGTAAAATCGTTTTTTTTTTTTTGTGAATATTATTTTACATTCATACCAAAAAAAAAAAAAAAAACAGATTGCTAATGAATACAGATTCTGTTGTGAGTCTTTGTTGGTTGTTTGTTGTACATATGAAAAAGATGAAGCTGAGATTGATCGGGTTTAGTATATATTTTTTTTTTTGTTATAAATATATACGTCTTTTGAATTAAGTTATCATGGAGTATGTACAGTGTATTATTATCATAAGTTACATCTCGTCTTCTCACAATTTTATTTGAGCTTTTTGTTTACGCAAGCATGTATATTGTATCAATATCTTTGTTTCTTTCAAAAAAATTGATTGATATATAGAGGAACAAGAACTAGGCTGACTCTGACCATTGTCAAACCAATATGGATGTATATCGCCTAGAATATGCACTTAACTTTTCAGTAGCTCATTCTGAGGTATATATAACTCCATAACTAAACGTATACTTCGACCAAGAAAACAAACACTAGTGACCATATTGGATGCATATATATATATATATATATATATATATATATATATATATAAGAAAAGAAGGGAAAAAACAATCTTCCTGAGCAAAAGGATTAGTATAAGAATGGATAATATAATTTAATTTCACCATATAGTATATGTCTAAAGACTTACACAAAGTCCAAACTTCAATAATAGAATAATACAGAAACATAATAAAAAAACCATATATATATGTTTGAAGAGTTACAACAACTTTGGCACTTTGATTTATGACTTCGGAAGACAGAAAAAAATGATCAGTAGGGTATGCCGAATGATCAATGATTACGACATTTTTAAGGATCTTGTTCAATTTCTTCAATAGTTGTTCTTGATCAATATTTTGTCTCTTCACTGCAAAATGGTTTGGCACGATAGCACAACATGCAGTTTCAACTCCTAACAAATAGAAAAAAGTAACAATCATTAACATTGTTTAAAATTCACAAGTCTAAGTAAAATTATGTATGTATATAATAATCGATTTATATAAACAACAAAAGGTGGTTCCAATATAATGATGGGTGTGTGTAGGTGTACCTGGGAAAATAAGCAAACAATAGAATCCTTTCCTCCATTTTTTTTCGGGACACTCTGCATACTTGAATACAATTGTCGTCGACTACAAACAATGAAATATAATTAGGGAGCTTTGGTAAATTCATTATAACAAGGGAAAAAAAAGAGAGAGATTTTGTTCAATATGTAGTAAGAAAAAGAATGCACCATTTGAGAAAAAAACTAGAAATCTTGGAAGTAGAAGAGAAGATGATGGACAAGGATGCCAATGAACCTCTACGTATATATAGCACTGAAGAATGAATCTTCCTTTTTTTCTTTTGTGGAAGTAATCCATAAAAGCACCGGGCTGTAACATTATTAATTAAGCATCCCACATATCATAATTTCCAAAATCATAATATATCTTTGACAAAAAAATAAATAATACGTTTATCTCTCTAAGATTTTTTACTTTAATAAAGAACATTAACAAATTTCCAGATATTATTAGACAAGGGAATCTACTTAAATTAATACTTTTTATTTTTTTGTTAATAATTTTTTTAATAATTATTTAATTTATCTAATTTAATATAACACTAGATTTGAATACGTGCGGGGATGTTTTCATAAGTTATCTATACTATTAAAAAAAGATATATATATATATATATATATGTTGTTGTTATTCTGATTTTTTTTTTTGGATTTGTTGATAGTGTTATGTAAATTATTTTTCTTACAATCTTATCCATATTTTAAATTAAAAATTAGTGGTAGTAATGTTTGTAGTATGTATTATTCATTATTCAATATTGTATTTATTTTTTATTATTTATATAAACCTTCCTCAGATTTCTTACTATACTAAATTAGGTTTAAATAAAATAAGGCTCATTTTTGGTCAATGAAACCTGTTCTATAATTGTTGGACATGCAATATGGGCCTCGTTTTTTGTATTTAATGGCCCACATAGAAGCTCTTTTTCTAAGTAATACGAAACAAAAGGAATGTGTAGGAGAAGATTCTATTTTTTATAGTAGAAACCGATCGGTTGTATTTTCTTACGCAAATCTTTGAGTCAATCTTCTTTAGCATCAAATCCATCTCAAAGTTGAAGCATAGTAGAGAACCAAAAACTATTAGGTAAGCCAAGATTGGTATTTGTGTTCGCTGTTTAATTCAGACGATTCAAAATTTGAATGAATTAATCGAAAGAGTTTCTGTAATATTCTTCAAGTTTTTCGCTGTTAATTTGTGGATAATATCATTAGCCATAGTCAATTATTTTTCAAAATTTTGGTTAGATTCATTTGAAATATGATTTTGATGTTTGAAATTGTTGTTATGTTTGTCGGAAAAAATGAAGAAAATATTGATATTATCCAATACTATTTTTAGATCAATTTAGTTCTTTGTAAATTTGTTTGCTAGATTAGATCCTCTTTATGTTTCTTATTGCATGTTTTCTTTAAACTCAATAATTTTGGGTGGATGTCTGATTTTATTTCTTTCTTTTAGTACAGGGGAAAATGGAACCAAATAAAAGACAAAAATGGCGAGGAAGAATATACTTACAGATAAGACTTTGTTAATCCATTAAGCTGTATATTCAATCCAATCGATTATAATTTTCTATTTGATAGTTTTGATATGTTATGCTTGCTGGTTATTTCTGTTCTGTTTTAACAAACTGTTTTATATGCAGGTTCATCATTGAACATGGTTAGAAGTATGGTGTCTCGCCATAAAAGTGCAAATAAGATAACTCCGTTTATCGGTTAGTAATTCCAAACTTTATTTTCTTTTTTTAGCTATTTCTTAAGAAAATGTTTGGAAATCACTTAAACAGAACATAAGTTTCTGTTTATTATTGAATAGACTATAGGTAGCACCGTTTTATTTTTGTTTCATTTGGGGTTATCAAAACGACGTAGTTTTGATATGTCCAGATGCCACATGATTGCCTTGCTGGCGTCTGACTCAGCGCCGTTAAACGGTCAAGTAACGACGTTTACAAAATTGTTGAATTCGGCTAATTTTATAGAGTTTAGGTAGAAAATTTAAATTTTTAGTTAGTTTAAGTTAATAAATACATGGTATCATAGTTGAGGTATAATAAAGCGTTTCGCAAATAGTCTGGGTTGATTTTGGCTGTTTTTCCCTATAGTTTTACAATCTTCCCAAATATGAAAAACTCTTTCCTTGTGCATAATCATATAGAAATTATAGAAAATAAAAACTTCAAAAACAAATCAAAGTTCCCAAAGTAATAAGATAAAAAGGGGAAATCATGGATAGATGACTGCAACCAAATGATATCCAGATTCTTGTCACATTCTTTTCCTCCTTTCAGCCTTCCTCTGTTTCAATCTTTAAAAATTTTAATCTTCCAAAAGCATCATTGTTTTCATCATTCATCGCTTCTTATTGTAAAGTACATGTTAAAAGGACAACCCCTATAACAAAATTTAAATGTCAGAAACATATATCAATATGAAACAAATGAAATGCTTATATTTAAGTTCAAAAATTATAAATACCTAATAGGCATGTTCCAATATGCTTTCTCCGATATAACCTACAGGTTTTTGAAAACCTCTTTGAATACTACATTCATTGTCCTCTTCTGCGGTTTCCCATCTTTGTCAACAATAAGAATCTTTAATCCTTTTTTAGAAATCGTCTTAAATATCAATGAAATAGAAATTATTCAAAAGATCTAAAGTCCAACCATAATAGTAAAAGTATCAAATTATTACTAGTTTAGTAATATTAAATTAGAAAAGAGCAAAGAATTATAGCACAAAGACGACAATAGACGATCACGAAGCATCTAATGTTGGAGTCGAGTCTTAGGGAGACAGACGAGAGTCGAGAGATAGAGTCACAGCTAAGAAATAGTCACAGAGAGATGGACGATCACAAAGCAGTTAACATTTTCAGATTAGGAAGTTTATTTTATTTATTTTGTAAATAAATTAGATATTTATATTTTTGTTATTTAAGTTTTTGTAAAATTGAGGGTAAAACTGGGTTATGATTATTAAAAAACCTATATGGTCAAACTTGTAAAAATAAAATATTTTTTGATATTTTTCAAGAAAAATATCCTTTCTTTCTAATTTCCCCAACTTTTATAATAGAATAATACGAAAAACCAATATATATGTCTAAAGAGTAACAACAAAGTCGGTACGTTTATTCATGACTTCGGGAGACAGAAAAAAGTGATCAGCAGGGTATGCCGAATGATCAATGATTTCGACATTCTTAAGGATCTTGATCAATTTCTTCAATAGTTGTTCTTGATCAATATTTTGTCCCTTCACTGCAAAATGGTTTGGTACGATAGCACAACATGGAGTTTCAACTCCTAGAAACAGAAAAAAGTGACAATCATTAACATTGTTTAAAATTCACAAGTCTAAGTAAAATTATGTATGTATAATAATCGATTTGTATAAACAACAAACGTGGTTCCAATATAATCGATAGGTGTGTTGGTGTGTACCTGGGAAACAAACCAAACACTGGAATCCTTTCCTCCATTTTTTTTCGGGACACTCTGCATACTTGAATACAATTGTCGTCGACTACAAATTAGGGAGCTTTAATAAATTCAATATAACAAGAAAAGAAAAAAAAAAAAAAAAAAGAGATTTTGTTCAATAGGTTTACTAAGAAAAAAACGCACCATTTTTTGAGAAAAAAAAAAGCTAGAAATCTTGGAAGTAGAAGAGAAGGATGATGGACAAGAATGCCAATGAACCTCTATATATACATAGCACTCGATCAAGAATGGATCTTCCTTTTTTCTTTTTCTTTTGTGGAAGTAATCCATAAAAGCCAGCCAGACACACGGCTGTAACATTATTAATATTAAGCATCCCACATATGTCATAATTTCCAAAATCATAACAGATCTTTGACAAAAAAAAAATAATACATTTATCTCTCTAAGATTTTTTTACTTTAATATAGACAATTAATAAATTTCTGGAAATTATTTGACAAGGTAATTTTCCAATTTAACAAGGTAATATATGCATGTAAGAAAAAAGAAGAAAAACAAATCTATGTAAGAAAAATGAACAAATACATTAGTAAATTTCCGGAAATTATTTTCTTGTCCTTAATTTTCCAGAAATTATTTAACAAGGTAATTTTCAATTTAACAAGGTAGTATATGTAAGAAAAATGAAGAAAAATAATTCTAGTATCTTCTTATTATATTAAGTTTGGTATGACCAAAACTTAGGGTTAACAAACTCACATTAAAATGCGACAATTTTAACATCTTCTTATTCAAAGCTTTCGATTTGAACTATGTTTAACACTTTCGTATCCAGTACATGAGCGTCCAAAAAAAAAGAATGTAACTTATATAGAGTTTTTGCATCTTTGAATAATCGATTATGTGTACCAAGGGCGAGCCAAAAACCAGATGGCTAATGAGCAAGAAGATGAAGCTGAGATAGATCGGGTTTAGTTTTTTTTTTTTTTTTCTTTGTATATACAGTACGTCTTTTGAATTAAAGGATGGTTTATTATCATAAGTTATATACCATTTACGTCTTCTCTCAATTTTATTTGAGCTTTTGTTTACTCAAGCATGTCTGTATCGACTGTGACCATTTGCAAAACAATATGGCTAAACACATATATTGCCAATACCCAATTAACTTCTCAGCGCATTCTGAGTTATGAGATAGAAAACTCCATAACTTAACCTAGTTCGACCAAGAAAACAAATTTAGTGGCCATAAGAAAAGATGTATACAATCCAATACAAATCAATCATCTTGAACAAAAGGATTATTAATATGAATTTATATAAGATATATATATATATATATATATATTTTACAGAATACCAAAACATAAATAAACACTAATTTTTTTACAATATTATTAATTTAATTTAATTATTTTATTATATTATATATTAGTTTTGGTATTAGACTGTGAATACTGGAAAAAATTGACCTTCACGGCATTCTAAGGGATCAATAATTTCGACATACTTGAGGATCTTCGTCAATTTCCTTAGCAATTTTTCTTCATCAATACTTTTTCCTTTCACCGCAAAAAAGTTTGGCACAAGACCAGATGCAGTATGAACTCCTAACAATAAAAAGATGATAATTATTAATTACTGTATTCAAAATTCGTAAGTCTAAACAAATTATTTGCACTCCATCTATGATGTATCTACAACAACAAATGGTTTGATTTGGTGAAATATAATCGTTGGGTTAGTGTGTAGGTAGGTGCACCTGGAAAAGTTGTTACACATTGCATTCCTTTTCTCCATTTTTCTTTGGGACAATCTGCAAACTTGAATACAATCATCTTTGACTACAAACAAATGAAATAAAACTAGAGATTCAGTGATTTCATTATATAATGACATAAGAAAGTTAGGCTCCAACTCGTGACCAGTTTTTAGAAAAAGAACAAAAGAATGTGTTGTTCCCACTTGTTTCTCATTTTTGTTACCATTTACTATTTACTAGTAATATATTTTCTAAATTCTGAGACATTGTCTCCATACTATTCTTATGCGTTCCTTTTTTTTTTGGAATCACAGAAAAAAATTGTTCCTCTCCAAATTTGATGTGGAACAAACAAAAAAACAAATTAATTATTTCATTATCCCAATTTTTGACAAAATGCAATTGTGGTTGCTAAAAGTTCCAACAATTCATGTATTGATGTTTGTATGTGGGTATGATGGGTTGAATATGATTGTTTTTTATTCAAATTATTTTTATTTTTATTTTAATATCTTTTTATATGTTATTGTTTGTTCTGTTTTACTGGTTACCATATTTACCATACCTTTTGTTCTGTTTCTTCTCTGAACTCATTCCTCTTCATTCCTTTTAGGTCTTCATTAGGAGCCTTAGTTTTTTTGTTCAATAGGTTTACTAAACAACAAACCATGTTTTGAAAAACTAGAAGATTTGGAAGGAGAAGAGGAGATGATGGACAAGAATGTGATTACAAACTACCGGCTTGCTCATCAACCTCTATGTATATATATCATTGAAAATGGATATTTTTGTGGAAATAATCCATCAAAGTTAAAAACATGCTAATAATTAAGCATCCAACATGCGTCACAATATAATGTCCCAAAATCATAATATATATTTGACACAAAAAAAAATTTACCTCTCAAAGATTATGTGCTTTAATCTATGTAAGAAAATAATAAATTTCATTGAAAAAATGCTAATACAATAATTAAATGTCCAACATATGTCATCATTACCCAAAATCATATCTGACAAAAAAAAACACACTTCTCCCTCAAAGTTTTTTTTCCCTTTAAAATAGAGCAAATAAATTAATATGTAAGAAAAGAAGAAAAACAAATCTAGTATTTATTATTATATATGGATAAATGATATCTTTTATGAATAAGAAAACCTTTTAATAACAACATTATCTTTTTATTAAAAAAAAAATATATATTAATAAGAAAACCAAACTATTTTTGCTATATATTAGTAATTTTTGCATACTAGTCTTTGTATGTTATTCATCATGCTTACAAAAATGGCAATGGCATGAATCATAAATGTGAGAGATGTTGGAATTGATTGATTAAAAAACTATTGTAGAGACTTGAGATACTGCACAAACTTAAAGCCCATATTTCATGTACGCAAAACCCATTATAGGCCCAAAACAAAGCATATAAAGTCATCGTCTTCTCAGATTCAGTGAAACCCTAGTTTTTTTTTTGCTCTCTCCAAGTTCCGTGCGTCTCTGCTCGAGCAAGATCTCCCATCAGATACAATGGTACACATGACCTCCGATTTTGATCTATTTCTCTGTTCTCTATCATATTTTCCGATGTAGAGTTTTTACCATTTTCTTCTTTCAGATTATCTCAGAGGCTAACCGCAAAGAGATCTGCAAATACCTCTTCAAAGGTTCGTCTTCCCTATAATTTCTACTTTATCTCTGTTTGTTTGTATCCGCACGATTCATGTCTGCTTCAGCTTCTGCGAGCTAATTACAGTGTTGAGGCGAGTTCTATCATCATTTTTAGAATTATTCACACCTCTTAGCGTAGTGATGAACGTTGTTGTTTTAGAAATGGTTTATCTTGTTATGGTAGAACTCTGAAATTTCCTATTCAGGATTTGACTACACTATATAGCTTGGTTCAAATGATGAGATTTTACATGAGCTGTTTTGGTAGCAGTTGTGTTGTTTGTTTCCTTTAGATGAGATTGTGTTGGTAGTAACCTGCAAGTGGGATTACCAATATGATTGTGTTGGTAATCATATTTTCACTCTGCAGAGGGAGTATGCTTTGCGAAGAAGGATTTCAACCTTGCTAAGCATCCGTTGATCGATGTTCCTAACCTGCAAGTGATCAAGCTCATGCAGTCTTTCAAATCCAAGGAGTATGTTAGGGAGACATTTGCGTGGATGCATTACTACTGGTTTCTGACCAACGAAGGAATCGAGTTCTTGAGAACTTATCTCAATCTTCCTTCTGATGTTGTTCCTGCTACTTTGAAGAAGTCAGCTAAGCCTGTTGGTCGTCCATTTGGTGGCCCACCTGGTGATCGCCCAAGGTGATTAACTCCGTTCTTTTTTTTTGCTGAACTCTTTTCATTTCTGATAGAAACTGTTGTTTTTTTATAATCTGATGACATATTTTGGGGGGTTTCTTGCTATTTCAGAGGACCTCGTGGTGAAGGAGGAGACCGTCCCAAGTATGGTGACCGTGAAGGGTACCGTGGAGGTCCTCGTGGTGGTGGTGGTGAGTTTGGAGGTGACAAAGGTGGAGCTCCAGCAGACTACAACCCATCTTTCCAGGTAAATTCTCACTGACCATGCCTTATATTTACTTCCGTCTCATAAACTTCATAATATCTGCTATCTAGCTCCCGAACCTGATAAACCATTAACTGAGTCTATTTAGCATTTTAGTTATAGCGAATAGAAATCTCTTTCTTTATCGGTTACATGTTTCAAAGTCCTTTTCCATTGTTTTAATTTTGTATCTTTGTTGTGCAGCAATCCGGTGGTAGTAGGCCTTTTGGCCGTGGTTCTGGTGGTTACAGCGCAGCTGCACCATCTGGTTCAGGTCTTCCTTGAAAAACAAATGTTTTTAGTTCACTGTAAGACCATGGAGGAGTTGTTTCCGCTTTAATTTTGCTTGTGTAATTCAAAGTTTCAGGATCCTTCATTATCTATCTGAGTTTAGTTTTGTTGTTGGAGTAAACATCCTATTTAAAATTATCTTTTCCTCCCATCCTTTTTCTCCTCTATTGAGCATGCAAAACAATGTTCTCCCACTCCCACATCAAACCAACTTGGAGTCTAATTCTGCTGCAACTATCCGATCTCAATTACAAGTTTGGTTATATGATATTCACTTCGATCGAGTTAAAAAGTTGATCTATGTTTAACATCAAAAGATTTTACAGGAGTTCTTGATTCACAAAAGTTCCAAACAGGCATATAAAGCTTAGGATCATAGTTCACATTCGACAGAGATTCCCTCGGAACGAATGGTAACTTCACCTCTTCAAAGCTCTGGAGTAATATCCTTATGTCCTATATAACACCTTTTTTTTTGACAATCGTCCTATATAACACTTTTGTTTTAAGAAGTCCAACTAAATTTTAGAGGAGCGTTTAGAATCAAGGAAGATTACTTAGCCAAATCTAGATTTTAAAACGGACGCATAATACAAAAGAAAAAGTTAACCCAGACACAAACCAAACCACCAGCAGAAAGATTCAGACGACTCTAAAACACACTAAAATGTTCAACTCTAAAGGACAAAAAAAAAAGACAAGACTCTCTCGGAACTCAGAATAACTGGACACATTAGAAGTTTCCAGAACCATAGGAGCGTCATCTCTTAGTCGACTTCCTCCATCTTGCTCTCTTCAGCAGCGTCCTCTTCCAACTCAGGCATACCACCATCTTCCTCAACGTTCTCATCCTCATCAATGCTTAGACCCAATTTCAACATCCTGTGAATCCTAGCAGCAAACGTGTTCGGCTCTTCAAGACTGAAACCAGACGTCAGCAAAGCCGTCTCAAACAGCAACATCACAAGATCCTTAACAGATTTGTCGTTCTTGTCTGCCTCTGCTCTCTTCCTCAGCTCCTCCATGATTCCATTGTCAGGATTGATCTCCATCGTTTTCTTGCTCGACATGTAGCCGCTCATGCTGCTGTCTCTCAGCGCTTGTGCCTTCATAATCCTCTCCATGTTTGCCGTCCATCCGTATTCACCAGTTACAAGACAGCAGGGAGAGTCCACGATCCTGTCTGAGACAACAACCTTCTCAACTTTGTCTCCAAGAATTTCCTTAATCGTCTTGCAGAGGTTCTCAAAAGATTTCTTCTTCTCTTCCTTCTTTTTCTTCTCCTCTTCTGTCTCATCTTCAAGCTTCAGACCTTCTTTGGTCGCAGAGACAAGCTTCTTACCGTCATACTCCTTCAGTTGTCCAATGGCGTACTCATCAATTGCATCCACCATGTAGAGTACCTCGTAGCCTCTCTTCTTCAGCTTCTCCAAGAAGGGAGAATTCTCTACCGCCTTCTTGCTTTCACCAGTGATGTAGAAGATGTCCTTCTGGCCTTCCTTCATCCTTGTGACATAGTCTTTCAAGCTAGTCATTTCGTCACCGCTCTTTGTGGAGTGGTATCGTAGCAGATCAGCAATCTTTGCCCTGTTCTGACTGTCCTCATGGATACCCAATTTGAGGTTCTTGGAGAAAGCCTCGTAGAATTTGGTGTAGTCGTCTTTGTTCTCGGCAATCTCATTAAACATCTCTATGCACTTCTTCACTAGATTCTTCCTGATCACCTTGAGGATCTTGTTCTGTTGAAGAGTCTCACGGGAGATGTTGAGCGGCAAATCATCAGAGTCGACAACACCTTTCACAAAGCTGAGGTACTCTGGAATTAGTTCTTCACAGTTGTCCATAATGAACACCCTCCTGACATACAACTTGATGTTGTTCAGCTTCTTCCTCGTGTCAAACAGATCGAACGGAGCCCTCTTTGGTACAAAGAGAATGGCCTTGAACTCAAGCTGTCCCTCCACCGAGAAGTGTTTCACGGCTAGGTGATCTTCCCAGTCATTAGTCAAGCTCTTGTAGAAAGCAGCATACTCTTCCTTAGTAATCTCTTCTGGCTTCCTCAACCAAATCGGTTTCTGCTTGTTGACGAGTTCCCACTCATGAGACACCTCCTTGATCTTCTTCTTCTTTTTTCCGTCTTTCTCCTTCTCCTCATCAACTTCTTCAACCTCACCTTCGTTTTCTTTCTTTGTTTCATCTTCTTCCTCATCATCACTGATCTCCTTCTCGGTGGTTTTCTCAGTCCAAAGGTAGATGGGGTAACTGATGAACTCAGAGTGCTTCTTCACCAAGTCTTTAAGCCTCCTCTCCTCCAAGTATTCAAGCTGATCATCCTTAAGGAAGAGAGTGATCTTAGTTCCTCTACCAAGAGGCTCCCCATCAACATCCCTAGTAACAGTGAAGGAACCACCAGCTTGAGACTCCCATACGTACTGCTCATCATCATTGTGCTTCGTAGTAACAATCACCTTCTCCGCAACGAGATAAGCAGAGTAGAAACCAACACCAAATTGACCTATCATGCTCACATCAGCACCAGCTTGAAGTGCTTCCATAAACTCCTTGGTTCCAGACCTCGCAATAGTTCCCAAGTTGTTCACCAAATCTGAAAATCACAATAAAGAGTTAAAACAACAGCACAACCTCTAAAATCATCCACAACTAGAAAAAAACCACATAAGATTCATTACCTGCTTTGGTCATCCCAATGCCACTGTCGATAATAGACAGTGTCTTGTTAGCCTTGTCAGGAACCAGCCTAATGAAGAGTTCAGGCTGTCCATCGAGCTTGCTCTTATCGGTTAAGCTCTCAAATCGGATCTTGTCAAGAGCCTACAAATATCCACAACAATAATCAGAAGTCTACCATAACACAACGATCTCAATGTTTGATTCCTAGCTACAACAATTCTAGCTATAACACACATCATCTAACAATATAACTTGATGGAAAAGACAAATCTCGCACGATCTTTCTCGAACATCAATGATACCGAAACCCTAAACCTAACAAAATCCAAGAGACGAGTAACATGCAAGGAAACAGAGGAATCATCACAGAGAAGAGAAGACTTACATCAGAAGAGTTACTGATGAGCTCACGGAGAAAAATCTCCTTGTTGCTGTAGAAAGTGTTGATGATTAAGCTGAGAAGCTGGTTAATCTCAGCTTGGAAAGCAAAAGTCTCCGCATCAGCCATCTGTACTTCCGCCATCGCTAAACGATCTTTTTTGATTCAACGAGTAAAAACGAAAGAGAATGCTACAGAGAGAAACTTGCAATTACGAAATCGAGGTTTTGTGATTCTTCTTTCTTGAGATATGAAGAGAGGAAGGAGAATGTGAATCTATATATACAAGGAGGAAGAAGAACAAAAGTTCTAGTCTCTTCTTCTCAAAATAAAAAGGAAACCAACCAGGTGATTCTGGAGTGTTCGTTGAACGTCGTCGTATTGCTATGGAAATCAACCGTTGAATGGATTCCAGAAACTTCTTTTATTTCGATTCCGAGTCGTCTCTGATCAATGACCCAATTCGTGCCGGTTTAACTGAACCCGGTTCAATATCTTTGATCTGGGCGGCAATAAAGTTAATAAGGCCCATCCCTTCGTGATTTTTAGTGGATATTATTGTCGATTCTCCCACATCGGAAGTTTCACGATGATAGGTATCTGTTTTGTAGTATAAAACAAAGCGAAGGTCGATGATTAAAAGGTACTTACCTGGACGGGGTCAACACACGATCATGAAGTTGTGGGCCTAAGCTAGTGACTTCCATTGCACTTTAAGGAAGGGCCTGCGTCATAATTTGTTGTGGGGGCCTCTCCCATTTCTAGCAGTTAAAAGTTCAAACTTAATTCAAGCCAAGATAGTGTTGGTTGAGCGAAGCATCTTTTCTTATGGCTAACTCCTCTAACCAGAATTTTGCTAATGACGATACAAAGAATAGTTCAATTTAGGCTAATTAGTACTGTTATACCTGGAAACACAATTTTAGTCCCTGGTAAAAACATACATTGCTTGATACAAATAAAAATAATGATTTTATTTCGAAATATTTAGTGATTTTATCCTACAACAAATGATGATCAAGAACAAGAAGTAGCCATTGTGTTTGAATATAAACCAATTCTCATTTGTCTTCTTCACCAATAGTCATTACAAGAACACTTGCCATCTTCAAACAGATGAAACCGATTGTTATCTCTAACAATGATCACTCGTCCCGTACACATGGACATGAACTTGATTGCGTTATGGCAATCGCCGCAAACACGCAGATTCTTCATCACTCGGATCGGTCTATCAGCCGGAAACGTGATCAGTCCAAAAGCAATAGCTAATCTCTCACTATGATACCTTATGGTCTGATTCTTCTCGTCTCTGTCCACTTCTCTCAGAACAAAGCTTGTGTCTGCAACGTAACCAGCTTTCTCCATCACTTCTCCTAACTCAGCCAGCTTCTCATATATCTCATTTCTTCTCTCATGGCGTCTTTCACCAGCTGCAAACGTATGAACTTTGTTCCTTTCTTCAACCCAACTTAGCCCTGTTTCCTTCTTTTCCCCTCTGTCTCTAAGCAGTTTTCTAGCTTTGGCTGCATCTTCGAATCTACCATCCGCTGCATACGCATTCGATAACGAAATGTGCATACCTGAACTCACCGGTCCTAATTCGAAGACCTTGTCAGCTGCAAATGCTGCAAGCTCTGTGTTCTTGTGTATTGTACAACTCGTTAATAAAGCTCCCCATACAGATTCCGTGGGATCAATTGGCATAGTCGTGATAACTTCGAGTGCTTCTTCAAGTTTACCAGCTCGTCCCAACATATCCACCAAGGAAGCATAATGCTTATCTGTCGGCTCTATTCTCGATTTTTTCATCAGATCGAAGTAGTATCTCCCTTCCTCAACCAGACCCGCGTGGCTACAAGCATTGAGCAGGTTCAGAAAAGTTATGAAATTTGGTTTGATCCCAGATAGCTTCATCCGTTTGAACAACTCAATAACTTCTTGAGTATGCGAGTGTTGTGCACACGCCTTAAGCATCGCGTTCCAAATCCCAAGATTCTTCAAAGGCACCTCGTCGAAAACCTTATACGCTCCTTCGAGAACACCACACTTGGAATACAATGACACTAAAGAACTTCCCACAAAGCTAGACGAGTCAAAGCTCGACTTAACGCACAGTCCCTGAATCTGTCTACCTAACTCAAGAAGAGTCGAATTGGCACAGACACAAAGAACAGTGGAAAACGAGAATTCATTAACAGCGAGATTCTCAAACAAAGCTTCTTTAAACAACCACAAAGCTTCCTCATTTTCACCCATTTGCGCATACCCATACATCATCCCACTCCAAGTAACAACATTTCTCAGAGGCATTTCGTCGAACACGTTCCTCGCATTAACAATATCTCCACATTTCGCATACATATCAACCAAAGAACTCCCTACAAACACATCAGCATCGTACCCAGTCTTCTTCGATAGACAATGAACCGATCTACCAATATCACAACGAGTCAAAATCCCACAAGACTTCGTAGCTGACGGAAGAACATGATCGTCAGGCCTAAGGTTTCCCGCCATCATTTTCCTGAGAAACTCGAGTGACATCCATGGGAGCTCGTTCTGAGCAAAACAAGAGATGATTGAACTCCAAGTCGTCGCACTCTTTTGTGGGCTGTCTTCGAAAGCTCGGCGTGAATCAAACGGAAGCTGTGATTTGGAGTAGAAATTAATGAGATTGTTCGCGACGAGAGGGATAAGTGAAAGCCCTGATTTAACGATATAGCCATGAAGCTGAAGCCCTTTAGAAGTCGATCTTGTTCGAGCTGAAGAGAGAAGAAGATCACAGATTTGATTGTAATTGTGACATGGAACGAAGAAAGCTGAAGAATTCAGAGCCATGGGGGAAGTGATGGATGATTCGAGTCAAATCAGATTAACCGTTGGACTTGCGAAGTGAGAAACGGGATCTCTTATTGGGTAAAATTTAACATGGCCCATTGAGCCCATTAGGGGTTCTAGAGTGATTTTGCCTTCTAAAACCCTAAATTGGAGACTACGTTAAAAGTCAAGAACTGTGAACCCTAAACACAAACTTTGAAAAAACTCGATGGACAGGGAAGGAGACTTAGATGTCATCCCGATGGATGTCATTCACGAGATACTCTCGAGATCGTGTAATAAATCAATCGCTAGGTTTGGTCTCGTATCCAAATTCTGTGCGTTCATACTTACACGTCCAGAGTTCACCGAGTTGTTCCTGACTAGGTCCTCCTCCAATCAGCCGCCGCGTCTCTTATTCGCCACCAATTATTACTCTAAATGGCGTTTATACTCGTGTCCTCAGCCTCAGAGTCCAGATGAGGATCATTCTCTTATAGTATCCGCCGATTTTCATATGGAGTTGCTTGGAGACGTAGGACCAGGAAATATATATGGCCCTGTCTCTGGCCTACTATACTTCTCTAATTTGCAGATCTCAAAGGAAGGTATAGATAAAGTGCCGGTGATATGTAACCCTTGCACGGGACAGTACACGGGGTTACCTCAGCTGAGAAGTAAGAGTGGTGAGCCGAGGAACTTATTAGGGTATGATCCCATATGCAAGCAATATAAGGTACTTGCGATAAGCAAATCATCTTATGGAGAGGGACATATTCTGACAGTAGGAACAGGAAAGATGTCATGGAGAAAGATCCAGTGTCCCGTAAACCATTATCCTATGAGTGAGGGGATATGCATCAATGAGGTTTTGTATTACGTGACTAAACACAACAAGGGTGTGGAGGTAGCTTGCTTTGATGTTAGGTATGAAAAGCTTTGGTTTCTTAATTTTAAGAGAAGTTGTAAACTGATTAATTACAAGGGTAAATTAGGCGTGATTAGTTGGGATTGGTTAGGTGAACCTTACGGAAGAAGGCGTAGGGGTAGGCTTGAGTTTTATTTGGAAACCCTAGAGGATGCCCATAAACAGGAATGGTTGAGCTGTCGTTACCCTATTCCGGTGGATATAGTTGTTTGACAAAAAAAATAGCTACAATCATGTGTTTCCCCATGGTTCGCAGATGAGGTTTTAAAGCTTTGAGTTTTTTAAAGAATCTATGTGCTGCAGAAGTAGAATGAAACAGAGGTGGAGTCTCGCGCCATTGCTCTGCTAAGACTGTCTTGTAGTCAGGGTGATCGGTGATAGCATTAACAAACTTGAAAGGTCGTTTCACCCTCATCTCAACAGCTGAGACGTGGAATCTGCAGCGTAGATGATCAGAAACACCCTCAAGTTCAAATACCGAATAAGATTGAGGATACTCTTTAAGCCATTGTTGATTCACTAAAACTCTGTCCAGTTTCTTGCATATGACACCATCCTGGCGTTTATTACTCCATGTGAATCTCTGTCCTTGATAGCTCATGTCGGTGAACTCACAAAAACGAGTGATATCCTGAAAATCTCGCATCCCAACAGTAATAGAAGGGTTGGTGGAATATAAAGAGTGATCTCCACCCTCCAAAGTTTCATTAAAATCACCACAAATGAGCCATGCCTTGTCCTTAAAAAGAGGTGAATCTTTGTGGTGTCGTAGATCACTCCAGAGGGTTTTCCGTTCTGCAACCAAATTAGATGCATAGATGAAAGAAACAAAGAACTCAGATCTTCCTTCAACATAAATGGAACAGGTGGTCATCTGTGATGTTCTATAAATCGGAGTGACCCTCACATTATTTCTCCAAACCAGCCAAATTCTACCTAAACGATGTTCGTCATAATTAGAAAGAAAAGACCAGTCATTGAAAACTGATCTAACCACTCTATCAGCTCGTCTCTCCTTCACTTTCGTTTCAAGCAGACAACCAAAGTCGAAACTACACCGAGATAACCACTCCCGCACAACTCTATGCTTTTCTTTTTTGTTAAACCCCCTGGATATTCCAGAAGAAACCTGACATTAAAATTGTTTTGTAGATTGTCGTGTTTTCAGATCCCTATGAGGTTGTATCCTAGTACTCTGAGTACCCGTGGTCGAGATAAATTTATGTTCCTCTTTGGAAGTCCGGGGTAACGATGGTCTAAGGGCCACTCCGACACCTAGATGATCCTTATCGCCCAACTCTGCAACTGTGTTATCCGCTTGCCCCTTAAGAGTCATTGCAGACATATCTACCTCCATAGCCGTAGTGGTACCAGTGGTATTTTCAACAACCGTGAAATCAATTTCCTCTCCTTTCTCGTCCTTATCACTAAGGCAAGAAAAAGAATTAGACATGAGAGAGACCTCTGCAAGCCGGGAATCTTTGTCAGGAATCCGAATACCTTTTGTGGGAGTGGTCCAACCTAGCTCCTTCTCCACTTCCTCCTGAACCTGTCCTGCTGTATTCACTTGAGATACCGTATTTCCCATTGGCTGAATAACCTCAGGAACCTTACCAGACTCACCAGACTCTACATTGGAGGAAACTGTTTCACGAGGTCCCTCCTTTGAATTGGCTACAACAACTGTTTCAACTCCAGACACCCCGTGTGCGACCTTTTGCAAACACTCTGAACCTAGATGACCCCACTTAGAACATGTTGAACAACGAGCTGGCAACCAAGGATAGACAAACTCCACAATCGTATCACCTCCCTTCTCTGATTTAAAAGACATGTGTTGTTGGTAGAGGCTTCGTTAAATCAATCTTCACAAACACCTTTGCCTCCTCAAAGGTTTTACATGCCTCAGTATCAGAATGAAGCTTCTTTGGGACTCCTAGAGGACTCGTAATAGCACTCAGAACCTTCCAAGAAAAGTACTTCGGTGGCACATTTTTAATTATAACCCATTGAGGAATAGTTTTGATCTCATCCTGTTCCAACTCCGTGATTGGGCTCCACACCGACAAAACAACTGGAACCCCACACAAGTTCCACATACCACGTCTCAAAACTCTCGATCTTACGCGTTCATCCAGTATGCGAAAGCGTACTATTTTTTGTCAACAACAAAAACATCAATCTTAACTGTTTTATCCCCTAGAGTCCATATCTTATTGACCAAGGCATGAATTCCTCCAACAAAGGGAGCCATTGCTAGAAAACGACCCACAAGGAAATCTTCCCATAACGGATGAGCATCTTCGAAAACTTTGTTTGGTATTGTGACAGTTGGCATACCGTCGATATGTTCAATAGCCAAGTCCAACTTTTCCATTTCCCCGGAGTTCTTAACCATGGCAACCCAGGAACGCTTGTCTTTGGAAGTAGTTTCCGTCCGTTGTGAAACCGAAATTCCTACCTGGGAATTCTCAATCACCTTCTCCTTCTGCATCTCAACTCCACTACTTTCCTGACCCAACAGACCCAAATCACTCTTCATAACACCATCTGCATCCTTCTGCATCCCCTCAACCACAGCAGTACAACCTTGTATCTCACCCTCCTCCATGGTCGGCGTTATCCCTGATGTTCCATGACGAGGACTACCATTAGCCCCCGGCGGAAGATCCTCCGGCGGCATGAGAACATGTGTGCGAAGGAAGAAAACCTAGATTGCCTTTTTTCGCCTCAGAGCTAAACGCAGCGTTTTTTTAAAATTTTCGCCCTAAACCCATATCAATGCATTCTCTATCTTAGCATAGGCAACCCAGCCAAACACTCTGAAATGCTCTATATTCGGTTTCCTTTCCTTGAAACACTCATATGGCATTTGAAACACCAAACTTCGTGTTCCTACCCTGTTTATGATGTAGGTCGCATGCCTTACCGCTTCTCCCCATAGGTAATTAGGCATGTTCATATGCTTCAAAAGACTTCTGGTCATCTCAAGCAGTGTCCGATTCCGCCTCTTAACCACACCGTTCTGTTGTGGTGTATACGGTGCGGTGAAGTGTCTGTTGATGCCTATTTTTTCGCAGAAACTCAGAAACTTTTGAAACATGAACTCACCTCCCCTGACTGTTCTGAATGTTTTAATCATAGCTCCAGACTCTTGTTCCACTACTGCTTTAAACGCCTTGAATTTTTTGAATGCCTCACTCTTCTCCTTTAAAAGAAAAGACCACATGTATCGAGAATGGTCATCGATCAACACAAAGATGTACCTCTTGTGTGCAGGTGTAGATGGTGAGATTGGACCACAAAGATCTCCATGGATGAGCTCTAGAACCTGTGTTTCTCGATAAGACGTTTCTCTCGGAAAAACTGTTCTTGTCTGTTTGCCAAGTAAACAGGATGCACATGTCTCTTTTCCTTTTGGCAAACTTGAAATCCCAAACACTAGTTCCTTCGCTACCATTGTTTTGATGATTTCAAGACTCACATGTCCTAGGCGTTCATGCCACAGATTCGAATCATCAGAAGTCACAAGTTACAGGTACTTAGTATTATCCACCTCCAATACTACTTTATAGAGTCTGTTTTTCGACCTTATTGTCTTTATCAACAAATTTCCTACTCGATCATCCAAGGTAAGAAAACCGCCTCTCATCCTGACATCACAACCGGCTTCAGTAGCTTGTCCTAAGCTAATGATACTGCTTTTGAGGTTTGGTATGTAATAGACATCCTGTAACGCCTTACGCTCTCCATTTTTAGTAATAAACACGATCAAACCTTTTCTTTTTATGTCAATATGTGAGTCATCGCCAAAACGAACTCTCCCTGTGACCATAGTGTCGATACTACTGAACCAAGCTTGATTTCCAGTCATATGATTACTGGCACCATTTTCTAGATACCAAGTATTGTCTGAGCAATCTTCATACTTCTTTAAATGCACATTTTTCTCATTGAGATATACCACCTCATGCATCATAAGAGACTCTGCTTCTTGAGTGTTGTCTTCTTCCTTCTCCAAAGTTTCTTGTGCTTTGATCAGTTTGAGTAGACGATCAGGGCAGTTGAATGCATAATGTCCAACGTTGTCACACCTATAACAAGTAATTCTCGACTTGTCTCTCGGTTGGAAACCAGAACGTCCTCAACCTCTGCCTCCCTCATAGTTGAATTCATAGGACTGTGAATCTGAATTTGCATACATGAGCTTACTCTGATTGTCTTGTGAATCTTCTTCCTATGTGATCCGTTCTTCATAAGTTTTTAATCTTCCAACAATGTCTTCAAACGTTGTTGTCTTTAGATCAAGAACCTGCTCAAGTGCTGCAATTATGTGTATGTATTTCTTTCTTGGTAAACTTTTCAAGAATTTCTTCACAATTTTAGTTTCTTCAATGATTTCTCCCAATGATGCAGATTTTGTGGAGATCTCCGAGAGTTTACCGACAAAGTTGTCAATAGTATCAGTCTATTTCATCTTTAGCCTGTCGAATTCAGCCATGAGAGTCCGAAGTTTTGCTTCTTTTACTCGATCAACTCCAAGATTTCTTGCTTTGATCGAATCCCATACCCCTTTAGCAGTAACCTGATCACCAACTTGCAGGATCATCGACTCAGGTATGGACTGGAATAGGAGAGCTCTTGCAAGGTCATTCTTCTCTGGTTCTGTTGTTCCAGGATCGATTGCTTTCCAAACTTTGTGAACTCGCAGCGCAACATCCATCCTCATTGTCCAAACCGTATAGTTGATTGGAGTTAGCATCGGACATTGTATAGATGAAGGTACGTTCTCTTTTGGTTTGTTGCTAGTCTCGGTTATCTCACTCATGATTCAAATATCAAACCTAGTTTAAACAAGAAAGAATTAAGAACAAAGATTGTTATAAGAATTACTCTCTTATTAGCTTAAAGAAACTGACTCGAAACTTCAAGCTCTCTCTCACAATCTCTCAAGTTCATAGGTTTACCACAACTTTGGCAACTCTATATTTATAGAGATTAGAGATAATTCCTAATACAAATTATAATTGTGTTTAGATAACTCCTAAACTTTAGTCAATCCTAATCCTTTAGGGAAATCATTACTCAGTAGGATTAGGATAACCTCTGACTTAATCTATCTTCTTCTTCAAGCTTATCCCAACATGTAGACTATGTAGAAGATCTCAAGTGTATATAACATATTAACTTAGAACACAGAATCCAGCTACTTTTCATCTACATGTTTGGTTGTGATTAGTTCCATCTTTTAATTTAGATAAGACGTTAAAACAAAGTAATCTGTTGAGGGTTGATTCAACCTATTGGAATTGGCATTACTTTGGCATTACCTACAGTCTTCTTGGTTGTACATGATTAATTAAAAGTGTCAACACAGGTTAATTCTGATTTAGAAAGACATTCTCTAGATCAGTTCTAAACTCTAAACTCGTATCTATCATTTACCTAAGTTTACTAACTAATTAATGAGTGTACTCATCAACCGATGATTCTTTATTGTTTTAGGTTATATATTCAGGTCATGTTATTGTATGCCTTTTGTAAGCAATATAACCAAAAGAGACGTTACATAAAGTTAATACAAATTTGGATTGTTTTTGCAATTATTGTATAACGTCACGTAAGATGTTCTTTACTTAGATGAGTTTTCTGTTCAAATCGTGGTTATCTAATCTTGTCATCTTTGATAAAAAAAATTACTGTAGTTTAGTTTCAAACTATCGAGCTCACTCAAAATTTCCACGTTACTTATTTGGGGACTATTGGTTGTCCTTTTTTTTTTTCCTATCCGGTTTGTATTATAAGCCAAAAGATGAGTTACAATAGTGTTTTTTTTTGGTAGTCCTTTAAGAGCTTGGAATTTGTGAGTGATGAAATCAGACCATATATAACTTCTGAAATAGTGGAGTTTTGGTGGTTATCTTTTGTTGGTTGAACTAAAGACAGAATTGTCGAACATCTCAAATTTTCATGGAGTTCTGAATCATGTGTGAGATTTTGAGGGTGTGAATGGTTGTAGCGGTTAGGGCGGACAAATCCGTCTGCGGACTGGATCGCTTTTTATTTACCATTTCAGCAAATGTAGTCTGCAGCGGTGCGGTCCAAATAAAACAGAGACAAAACCGCAGCGGACCAACTACGAACCGCTTTTGCATACAAATAGAGTTAGTCCGCAGCGGTCTTTAGTCTGCTTCAAAAATGGAGCAGTCCAGATCACAGACGGATTTGACCGCTCTGACCGCAATTACCATTCAATCTTGAACCTTACTGATATGATCATTGAGTTTAAATATTTTGTCAGAATTATATAATTATGCTTTTATTCTTTTTAAATTAGATTTAAGGTTTTTATGATTTCATTTAAATAGAAGAGATATATCGGTTTGAAAGGTTCTATATAAACCCTGATTTAACGATATAGCCATGAAGCTGAAGCCCTTTAAAAGTCGATCTTGTTCGAACTGAAGATAGAAGAAGATCACAGATTTGATTGTAAGTAATTAGAGCCATGGGGAAGAGGTGGATGATTCGAGTCAAATCAGATTGATCGTTGGACTTGCCAAGCGAGCAACGAGATCTCTTATTGGGTAAAGTTTAACATGCCCCATTGGGCCCATTAGGGGTTCTAGAGTGATTGCACTCTAAAACTCTAAATTGGAGCGAGTTAGACGAAAAAAGAAAAAAAAAAAAAAAAAATGGAGCGAGCATACGTTAAGGCTAGAACTGGAACCCTAAACACGATCTTTGAAAAAACTCGATGGAAAAGGAAGGAGACTTAGATCCAATCCCGATTGATATCATTCACGAGGTACTCTCGAGATCGTGTAATAAAACAATCGCTAGGTTCCGTCTCGTATCCAAATGCTGTGCGCTCATACTTAGAGGTCCAGAGTTCACCGAGTTGTTCCTGACCAGGTCATCAAACCAGCCGCCGCGTCTCTTATTCGCCACCAGTTATTTCGGTAAGTGCCGTTTATACTCGTGTCCTCAGCCTCAGAATCCAGATGAGGATCATTCCCTTGTAGTAGCCGCCGATTTAGATATGGAGTTGCTTGGAGGAGACATGGAACCAAAAAATATATGTGGCCCTGTCTCTGGCTTACTACATTTCTCTAATATGCGGGTCTCAAAGGACGGTATAGATAAAGTGCCGGTGATATGTAACCCTAGCACGGGACAGTACGCTTGACTACCTTCGCTGGGAAGTAAGGAGATTAATCTGAGAACCTTTTTAGGGTATGATCCGATTGGCAAGCAATACAAGGTATTGGCCATAAGCAAATCTAAAGAGGTACATATTCTGACATTAGGAACAGGAAAAGTGTTATGGAGAAAGATCCAGTTTTCGGTAAACCATTATCTTATAAGTGAAGGGATATGCATAAATGGGGTTTTGTATTACATTGCTGAAATCAACAAGGGTGTGAGTATGATAGCTTGCGTTGATGTTAGGTATGAAAAGCTTTGGTTGGTTAAGCCAGAGTATTCTACTTGTATCATATCCTGGTATCATCCTCCTAAACTGATAAATTACAATGGTAAATTAGGCGTGATTTGTTGGCAAGGGAAACGTCAACCTAATGGAAGGCGTAAGAGTAGTCTTCATTTTTCTATGTGGACTCTAGAGGATGCCCAGCAACAGAAATGGTTGAGACGTGTTTACTATTTTCCGGTGGATATAGCTGTTGAGGGTACTATTTCCGTCGTTGGAGTGACTTCTAATGGTGAAATAATTATGTCCATGGTTTATACTTTATACATATAATAATAATCCCTTCTTTGTTTTATTCTTCAATCCCGAAAGGATCACTCTCCAAAGAGTTGAAATCCAAGGTTTTGAAGCTCATGGGAATCATAGTAGAGTCTACACCTTAGTAGACTACGGAGAAGATCTCAAGTTTATATAACTCATTAGTCTACTAAGGTGTTGACTGGTTTTCCCGCTACCTTCTGCAAACGCTGCGTTTGCGGGTGGCAGCGGTTGCTAGCGATTGGAACCAAAAACCGTTCCCAATCGCTCCTAATCGCTTCCAACCGCTCCAAATCACTGAATTCCAAAAGCTGCTTCCCGCAAGCGTTTGCGGTTGTGGGCGATTGCAGTTGGATTTTTTTTTTTTTTTTTTTGTAAAAAAAAACTTAAAAGAAATTAAGTGATAATGAATTTTTTTTTGTTATATTTTCTATCTAACCATTTTACTCATTAAGGATGAGAGAAAATGAAGTACGAATATGATTACAGAGATTATAAAATAAACAATTTGAAGAAAATAATATTCCAATTAACAATAGCCCACAAAACTTGATGTAAATTTAATGACACATCGCACATAAGTTCAAAAAAATCTAAATAAATATAATATTTCATCAGAAATTTAAGAAAATAAAACTATTTGTGAAAAATATTAAAACAAATCACCAGTGACTCTTCTCAACTCTCACTTGACCATTTCTACCGATGCAACTACTGACTCACGATCTAAGAGAAAAGAGAAAAGATCTACGATCTAAAGCATATGTTTTATCATTTATCAAATTACTTGATTAATTTTTGGTGAAAAGCCAAATGCATAAAGGAATAAGTATTTCAATGTGAATTTTTTTTTTCAATAATTATTATTTTAATTATAAATCAAGTTTAATAAAAATTTTGGTGTTTTTAAACATTTATATATTAGATATCACATTTATTATGTTCCAACCGCTATTGCACCCGCTGGTCAACCAGTCGTAAACCTCCCGCAAACGCACCAATTTAAAACTGCTAAGCCAGTCGTATGGGCATCCTCTATGGTTTGGTCTTGTATCCAAGTTCATCCTTGGACGTCCAGAGTTCACCGAGTTGTTCTTGAGTAGGTCTTCCCCCAATCAGCAGCCGCGTCTCTTATTCGCCACCAATTATTACTCTAAGTGGCGTTTATACTCGTGTCCTCAGCCTCAGAGTCCAGATGAGAATCATTCTCTTATAGTATCCGCCGATTTTCATATGGAATTGCTTGGAGACGTCGGACCAGGAAATATACGTGGCCCTGTCTCTGGCCTACTATACTTCTCGAATATGCGGATCTCAAAGGACAGTATAGATAAAGTGCCGGTGATATGTAACCCTAGCACGGGACAGTACACGGGGTTACCTCAGCTGAGAACTAAGATCGGTGAGCCAAGGAGCTTATTAGGGTATGATCCCATATGCAAGCAATATAAGGTACTTGCGATAAGCAAACCAGCTTATGGAGAGACACATATTCTGACAGTAGGAACAGGAAAAGTGTCATGGAGAAAGATCCAGTGTCCCGTATACCATTATCCTATAAAAGAAGGGATATGCATCAATGGGGTTTTGTATTACGTGACTGAACACAACAAGGGAGTGGAGGTTATAGTTTGCTTTGATGTTAGGTATGAAAAGCTTTGGTTTCTTGATTTTAAGAGAAGTTATAGTTCTACTCCTAGGTTCAAATCTACTTGTTCCACTATGCCTTGTAAACTGATAAATTACAAGGGTAAATTAGGCGTGATTAGTTGGGATTGGTTCGGTGAACCTTATGGAAGAAGGCGTAGGAGTAGGCTTGTGTTTTCTTTGGAAACCATAGAGGATGCCGATACACAGGAATGGTTGATCTGTCGTTACCCTATTCCGGTGGATATAGTTGTTGAGGGTGCTTTTTCCGTTATTGGAGTAACTGCTAATGGTGAAATAGTTATGTCCATGGATTATACATCTAAACGCTTCTATGTTTTATTCTTCAATCTCGAAAGGAAAACTCTCGAAAGAGTTGAAATCCAAGGTTTTGAAGCTCCTAAGAATCATAGTAGAGTCTACACCTTTGTAGACTATGCAGAAGATCTCAAGTTTATATAACTCAGTGTCTATGTAGTGCATGTACCTAGAAATCTGACTTTCCATCGTCGGACAGGTTTTGTTGTAAGCTTCATCATTTTGTTGGCTTATAAAATTTGTTTTCCTAGGTTTGATCTCGATGTTACTTGGAAGCAAAATAATATTTTATCCTTCATCCAATGCATTTTTATACAACTTCTTTCTATAATGATATAATATTTTATAGGCTCCTTAAGATCTCTCTATCAGTTTATTTGTTTTCGTGTCTAAGAAATTATTGGTTGATGGTTGATACCCGAAACAACAGCCCATTTCTTAGCCACGTTGAAACTAGTTTCCTGTATAAGAAAAACAAATTTTAGCGAACTTCTTCGTATGAAGTCAAGGGAAAGCTCTCCGAGGCGAGGCTTACACGCGAGATACTCATTCCTGTCGAGTGACTTCAAGATTCTTTGCAAGGTTATAACTAAGTTATATTGTGTCCCTTGAGTTATAACTGTAAGAGAACTGAAACCAACTGGATTCTTAAGATCAGTAACCAACTGGATTCTTGCTTATAAGATCGAAAACGAGATATTTCATTAGAACTTTATTTTGTGTTGAAAAGTAAAGAAAAAAAAAGTCACAATTCTTAATTATATATATTGTTTTTGGTCGGAACCCCTGAAATTTATTAAACTAAAAAAGAAACAACAAGTTACACTCGCAACAAACATGGGAACGCAGTCCCGCGAGCATCATCGAAAAGCACATAAGTAACCACATCAACTCGGGACTCAAACAAATGAAAACCTAGAAGTAATGTGAACGCATAGTTGGCCAAACCGTTCGTCGCACGGTTCGCTTCCCTATACACGTGAGAAATACGGACTATCCAGTCACCCGACAGCAAGCCATAGCACAAACGTACTAGGAGGGACAGGGGATGTGAATCATTGATCCCTGTTTTTAAAAAACCCACCACCATCTCGGAGTCTATCTCCAGTTCCACCTGCAAATACCATCTTTTCCAAGCCACATGCAACCCATAGTACAACCCCCATAACTCTGTCAACGGTGCTGAGCATATACCAAGTCCTGTCTTTATCCCGTACAATCCTGCCTGCCGCAGCTAACCCCGGATTCCCACGAGACGCGCCATCCGTGTTTAGTTTTACCCAACCCTCCCCAGGTGGTATATATCCACTTAATCAAACGTTCTTCTCTCCCCGCTGGGTTCTGATTACCCAGCAACGTTACATGTGCTCGAGTAACCTCATGACACATATCTGTTAAAAACGTCACTTTGTCCCGACAACCACCTGGCATGTTAAAAACTGTAGCACAACGCCACTTCCATCCCCACCAAACACTTAACGCAAACATCGTCGACCTTGCGCAGACCTCGTTCCCTGCATTCTGACTTAAGTTGTCATAAATCCATTCGAGGATTGATTGAGAACCAAACCGCTGAAACCTTCCCGAGGGTACCAATCTAGACCAAACCCCCATCATAACTGGACAATCATGAAGAACATGTAGCAAGGACTCATCACTACCACGACAAACCGAACATAACCCTGTCTCATATGGCGCCTACCAATGGCGGACCTAGGAATTATTTTTAGGGAGGTCAAAATTTTAATAGAATAGCAAAAATGTAATACAGCGGCATCGAACTTAGGTTAGGGAGGTCATTTAAGAGCTAATTAACCAATTCTGCCAAAGAATCATACATTAAGTAGCTTACAAATTTTTTTTTTCTAGTATTTCACCACGTCATCTGACCCACCTTCTCCTCACGTGGATCTGCCGTTGGTGCCTACACCTCTCAACATTGGTCAGAACGACCTGATGTGCGACCAACCAAAGAAACACTCGAACTCTCACAGGAGCCACCACTTTCCACACACGAGAGAAGAATGTATCCATCTGCTGTCGGGATGCCTCATTACGAGTAAGGATCCAATATGCGGATTTTACTGTAAAGTTACCATTTGCACTTGCTCCCCATGACATTCTATCCTTAGCGCCTGTGACATCATCTAAGACCACTGCTGTCATTTGCATCCTTATATTCTCTGACACAAACTGTCCCACATAAGCCCAATTCCATCATGCACCATTCACCCAAACATCTCGTATTTTGACAAAGCTATACCCATCCGACAAGCCATTCGAAGCTAGTTCGCATAAGGGCGTCTCTAACCACCATTTATCCTCCCAAAACTTAATCGTTCGACAATCCCCAATCACCCAACTCAGCCCTGGAAGCACACCCTCACGTAACCCGACTCCCAATTCTTAATTATATTGACTTAGTCATTTGGATACAAAATTTTATATATATATATATATAATAGCAAGTCCATTTTTTAGGGGACTGTTGATGTCATCTTTTAATCTAATAGTTGAGGTTATTTTTTTATTAATCTAAAGACAATGGTTCATTAAACCAAAGGATGTGTCTTTCGATTGCAACTTTTTATTCACGTACTTTTGTGAATCATCGCTTCTCCTTCTCACAACCTTTTGTTGTGTCTCTTCACCCCACTTCCTTCAAGCATCACACTCCTTCAGTCAATCATCACCCTCCTTCGCCCTCATATATAGAGATTCGTATTTCTTCAAAATCTTTGTTTTCGCCATTGAGTGTTTTATCGTCCCGTAGTTGTGATTTCCCCGTAGAGATGCCACCGTCACATATGATATCTGAAGTCTTCTTTAGTCTCTAGGTAATATTTCGCTTTCAGTTTTCATAGTTCTCCTCTTTTAGTTATGTACGGAGATGATACGCAATAGAGCCAATTCGTGATTGATTCCAATTTTGAAAAACCAATTTGACTCCAAACAATAAAATATCGAAAACCCTAAAACTAATTTACAAAACGGCCGTAGATTTACTCAATCCATCGTTCTTGTTGTCTTGTATCTGTAAAATATAGATAATTCTGATTTCTTTTTGTTACATGTCATCAAATATTTGAGTCTTGTAAATTTGGTCGATTCTATATATTCATGTTTCATTGATCAATGAGCCGTTTGTGAAGTAGATATATGAATGATCGTTGATGTTTTGGAAAAAAATTTGACGCTTATATCAACAAATTGAAATTTTTTGATATATTCCTATCATTTTTAACTTCTTATTCCTATTCATATTTCTAGCCATTCTTTTCGTTTTCTGATTTTGTTCCGTTGAGAATAAGAAGATTCTCCATATTTCTGTGAGGTTGATTTTTCTACTCAATGTGTGTGTAGTCTATATGTAGATTTTTCTTTAAACTGTTGAAAGAGAAACTGATAATGTTGCTGTTTAAACTGCTTATGTTCCTTAAAGTACTAATCTGTTGTTGTTTTTTGCTCTAACCTTAATAGAGGGGATTGTCACCAAAGCATGTCGTAATAGAGGTGACAGAGGAATCTTAAACCTTAAGGTTGTTCGATGGAAGGAGCAATCGATCAGAGGTGAGGGAAGATGTATAAACAGATTAGGAGAGTACAAGTGCGAAGAATAGAGTAACCTGTTGAGGAGAGAGAGTGGACCAAACATCCTAGAGGTTTGTGGGAACAGCTGGCTAGCCATGCCATGGTTGTGGCCAGTTTCGATGATGGTAGAGGAACAAAGCCATGGTTAGTCGCATAGGGATGGGAGAAAAGAATGAACGTAAATGTTGAGAATGTGGAAGCAGGAATTATCTTAATCATCCGATGGTTTGAGAATTATACTGCCATAATTAGGCATTCAAGAGAGATGTGCTGGAGAAATATATGTAACAAATTTAAGCAACCAATATATATAATATAAGTCCCAAAAGCAATGGTTCAGACGAGCAGATCAATTGTACATACGAGAAAAACCATTGAATATATACTTAACGTTTGATTGAAAACGTGAAATTACTTCCACAAATATCTTACATATTGTTTTAGAAATTGTTTAGCATGAGTTATAGTTTTACAAGAAAAAACTATAAAACAATAGTGAGATATGTTTTTAATTTTAGGGACAATTACATTTTGTATACCTTTATTTGGCCTTGAATGCAATAGTAGATCCCATATTCGATATTTGAGAAACAGAACCAGTAAGGGTACTGAAACTACAGTTGACTCCCTTACGATCAAACAAAAAACACAAGCCGAAATGACAGATGTAATCCGGAGGAAGTCTGCGATAGATTTCTTTAAGGTGGATAACAAATTGACGTTAACAAGAAGACATAAAAAGACATCTACTCCTTAATTATAGTTTAAATTTTAATTAAAAAATTATAAAAATAATTTGATAAACATATTGACCAAATAATAAGCACATAAACTTCCTGCATTGAAATAAATTAAATTTACCTAAAAACGAGTCAAATTAAGAGAGGAAAGGCTGATTAGGTTATAATTATTTGATTTAGGGTTTGCTTAAGTAGACTTCTCTGTGGACTATTTGTGGTTGACTTTGTCATGCCATCAATTATTAATACTATATTAATACCGATAATTTAACCAAACCGATAGTTGAACATAACCGAATGCATACCGATTCCTTGATTTTAACCTAACCGGATAATTTAACGATATATATACTTCTTTCTGAAAGAGGTCAACCCTAGTTTTTGTGTGATCTCTCTCTCTCTCCAAAATTTCTCTCTCAAAAATTCCGGTATTTTTGTTCTCGGAAATTAAGATTGTATTCTCATCATTTCTCGTATTCGAAGCTTAAGGACATCTCAGATAAGTGTTTCTTGATTTATCGTCGACGATTTGCTTTAGTAACGCTTCAGCTAATTTTGTTCGAAAATATATATGTTCTCATCAGTTTTGTTCATTTTGCACACAGATATGGGGTTACACAGCTACACTCAGCCACCTTCTAGTTCTTTGCAAGTATGGAGTGAAGGTCCACCCGAAGTAAACTTTTTTGGCCTGACAGTTGGAATTCCTGACAAATGTTTCTGCGGAAGGGATACCGTTATGAAATGTTCCACCACAGCCGACAATCCTGGAAGGATTTTCTTTGGATGCAATAACCATGAGGTTGCTAGATTGTCTGGTGGTTTATTTGTTTTGTATAATTATTATTTGAGTATAGATAATATTCTTAAGGTATATTTATTTCTATGGTATAGGATGGAGAGGACCATATTATGAAATGGTGGGATGAGGCTATTATGCAAGAACTTCAAGCAATGAGAGGTGGACTTGCTGACCAAAGGGATTCTATTACAGCCATCCAGGAAAATGAGGAAATGCTGTGGGTCCAGCAGGAGCTAGACAAGGTGAAAGATCAGATGAAGGAATTATGTCTGTCAGTTCATCGTGTACGCGGGATGGTCGAGAATGTCTTAATCGCCGGTATAATCCTCATTGTTGTATTAATCTCTTTGGTTTCGTAGATTTTTCAATTAAGTTGAAAAATTGTGAACCTTTCTTTATCGTGTCTATTTGTTTAAATGACGTATTTATGTCTGTAATCTGTGAACTTGCTTCAGTTTCTGTAATATTTGGACGACTTCATTGACTTACATAGTTGTCGAAAAATTAAGATTATGAAGTCTACTCCTTAATATGTGTAAAGAAGTCATGCAATGAAGTCTGCTCGTTAATTATATGTAACTGTTCATTGCAACCGCTTCGTCTCGTATATATAACCCAAACCCTGGGCTTTGTGATTATTTTAAAACTGCAACCAAAAAAGTTATCAGTAAATCATTTCTTTTCTCTTAAAAAATAGTACGTAGTTCATCTTCACGACAGAGAATTGGTGATTGAAAGTATTTCAGTTTCATTGGAACAGTCAATATAAATCATCACAGCCACGAGGAACTGTTCACGGTTGGCTAATAATAGGAACTTTCTCTACATCACTTCGTTTTATTTAACTTATAATTGCAGAATTCTAACACGGTTGGGTAATTAGTTTCTATTCATCTTCACTTCACACTTATAAAGTGAACATATACTATAGAAACTCGTTCATCGAAGTTAACGATGTATTAATCTAGTTGATTAGATAGATTTGCAGTTTAAAGTACGTTTCAGTTTCCCAGGAAGAATTTTCTTGATAAGTCTTCATCATAAACAGTACAAATATTAATTTGATTTGATGGATTTGCAGACGGTTCAGTGGCCCGTGGAGAAGTCTGCTTGAGAAGTCGTCAACATCATCATTACAAGGTATAAATTGATTTGACGTTAGTTGGCGGTAATATATTTATGTTTAATTTACCGATAAGCAGGATCCGGTTTTAATGGGGTCCTTTATAATTTTCCAGTACTGTTTTGAATAAAACGGATTTGGTTTTATAAAACCGGAATTATTTTAACTTTTATAATTTTATACAACTTAAAAACTGAGATAACAACTCCGTCTTGCTCATTTTCTTGTCAACTTTACTCTTCCGCTTATCTATTTTGCTTATCACTAACGGTTGATTTTCCCATTTCTTTTTGTGTTAAACTTAAATCTCTATCTTTCGAATTGTATTTTTGCTTACTTCGCTTAATGTTTTTGTACCAGATCTCAGCCAAACTCTGTATTCTTCAACCCCGCCGCTTCCTTTTCGCCGCAACGCTTCGCCGCCGTTTCATATTCGATTAAACTGAAGGTTGACTTCTTTTTCAATTCGATTTTAGACTTCTTTTTCAATTCGATTTTAGACTTCTTTTTCAATTCGATTGTAGACCAATCGTATTTGTCTTTTTCTATCTCAATCTCTCGTGTTCTTGATTATCCATGCGGAAGAGTTGCTTTCAAGAACCTCATCCATTCTGTGAAGGAGAAGGACATTAACAAGAGTTACACCATAGACAGATTTGTTGAACCTCTGCAGATTTGGGTATATGAATCTATGCCGGACTTTGGTAAGGAATTTGGCGATCTGTTGCCTAATAAACCAACTCCACCATTGCTTGCTTACCGCGGTTCTCGCGGCAGAAAATATGTCAAAGAGGGCATTCTAAGACAAGTACGCATATCAGTCTATCTACTATCTTAGATTTGTCTATTAGCAACACTTTAAACAACTATATTGATTTATATCAATTGTAGACTCGTTTCAATCACTTCAAGACCATTGGTGGCATGATTAGCCCTGTTTGGGAAGAGGATGAAGCAGATGACAAAATTGATAACATTTTGAAAGCATTAAATGGGGATTTTGGTCCATGGAAGTGGGGGAGAGGCTTGTGGGAGACGGATGGTAGTTATGAATCCAATAATGCAAAGGTGAAGGTGGAGGAAAATGGTGAGAAGAAGAGAGCTGGTACATTTGATGAACCAAGTGGGAAGAGGCACTGTCCAGGTACTTCAACTGCCTTGGACTTCAATATCTTGGATTCTATTAAAGATGAGCTCGGCATATGGGGGGCGCCTCTGCTTCAAGAGACAAAGGACGGATTTAGCAGTTGCGATTTGAGGTTTGACATGCTGAATGAGAAGATTGAAAGCCTAGCTTTGGATCTTATCAAAATGAAGGGAGTTGTAACTGGTAAGTCAGATGTTGATACCAAACCAAAGGAACAGAAGGCTCATGAAGCTACTGGGAAGAATGAAGAGCCTGTCACTCAAAAAACGGATTTGGTTAGTTCTGAACACTTGCAAATTCCTACTATGAACCATCACAAACACAATACCAGGTACAAGGCGAAGAAAAAATAGACTTCCAGGAGTTGTCAACTTCGCAGACAACATAAGAAGTGTATCAAGTAGACTTCATTACGTGAAGTAGACTTCTTTAATTGTGTTGTTTTTGTTTGTTTTATTCGAGACTTTTAAACATATGTTGCGACTTTACTATTATTTGTTTTCATCAATGATCATGTAACTTTTAAATCGGAATTTGCAGAACACGCTAGGTCAATCTCAGACCCTGGACCCTTCTCCATCTGTTAATCGTACGGATTTGAAGGTGTCAAAGGTCAGTTCTGAATCATCTGACACTGAGTTAGAGCCACCAGAGTTCATTCGCACAAAATTCCCAACAGCAGCGGACTTCACTGCCAGAGCTAAGAAGCAACAACCACGGGTTGAAGCGGCTATGATTGCGGCACATGGCAAGGCTGAAAGGGTTAAGAGTGGCGTCAATTCAGCGATCTCCATTCGTTGGTGATAACACAGCCAAAGGCTATCATGGGTGATAAGTCAGCTACGTCAGCATACAATCCTTTTGATAAAAAAGACAAAACTTTGTAGAAGGTTTTGGTTGACTTCTTAAAGAAAGATCCGTAAGTCTACTACCTTTTATGGTATGTTTCAAAAATTATACGTTTCGAGACAATAGTAACATATTTGTATCGAACCCATTCTTCACCCGTAGGACGTACAAGAACAAGGCTCCAGACAAATCCCGATGTTGTCTTTGGTGGTACGAACTGCAGACAAGAATAGTGTGGCTACGAGATTCGGTAAGTCTACTAGAAAACTTCTTGTAAGATTTATGATGACAATCTTCAGTATTATTTAGCTTCGTTTTCAAATCCATGTGATTATCCAGCACATGGATGCGGGTTTAAATCTATTGAGACATCGATACACACAACACCCTGAAAGGTTTAAATCGAGTAGAGTTGCCTTCCTAGACGCTATGTTCACTCATCTGTGGACATCAAAGTACTTTGATTTTGTCCAATCTGAGCCGCATGCTCATGGATCTGGAAACCTTCTACCGCCTGGTGCCTTCAGCTACCACGCAGGTGAGTATCCACCGTATGCGCAGTCAAACAAACAGTAGGGTCTGGAGGTGGACGACTTATATGCGCCGTTAAACGTCAAATCGACGCATTGTTTAAACGTCAAATCGACGCATTGGGTTGCTATGTGGATATCGATTCCAATGAGACACATAGTGATCTGGGACAACATTCCCAGTGTCACAAACGATGAGGAGCTTGCGTATGCAGTTGAGACGATAGTAGTGATGGTCTCGTATGTGCTGCGGGAGTTGGCCAGTCATGACCACAAACACATGTACCCATACGAACCCTTCACCCATGAGCGTGTCACGAAGGATGTGCCTCCGAATAGAAAGCCAGGTGATTGTGGTATGTACACATTGAAGTATATAGAATGTCATGCACTCGGACTATCGTTTCCTTCTACTTTGTGCAACGCAAACATCACATGGATAAGGGAGAAGCTGGCTTGTGACTTATTTCATGAGATTGAGTGCCGTGGAACAAATGAGCAGAACTACACCGAAGACTTTGGGCTCTATGATCCTCCCCCAATCTGGGGCTAACTAAGAACTTTGTTTTTGTTGTTTAAACCCTTTTTAATTATGTATGTCTTATGTATGACCTATTAGGATGATGTTTTGTTTCTGTTGGGGGATGTTGATATTTTGTGGGTGGGATCTTTCTTGTGCAACTTCTGATTATGGGCGGTATCTTGATATTTTTTGTGGGATCCTCCTTATTAACTCTAATGTAAACGGATTATTGTTCTTGTTGTCTACTAGTTTTTAGTTTTATGTGGGATAGAAATAGGTATCCATTATGAAAAAATACATGACAAATACAAATATAAATAGGTATCCATTAGGCATAGTGACATGAAAAAAATAATTATGAGTTTGTTTTTTGTGGATATTACATTAGTTAAAACTTAAAATATAAAAAAGAGTTCATGTGGTGCTACTAATTGTTGAAACAGACACCAAGCTTGCCCCAATTTCTTCCCAGATTTGCATTTGTCCATGATTTCACAAGTACTGTAGATCTACCACAGTAGTTACAGATTGGACCAGGAATTTGTATATGCGAATTTGTATCAGAATCTGACCCCGAATTATGACTCATCATTCTCTACCGGATGCTATTTGTTGAAGAAGAGAAGAAAATGGAATCCCCTTAGGAGAAAATAGATAATGTTGACTTGAACACGTGGAATATATCCAAAAATATTACAAAGACAAATTAATGCTACGGAAATTCCAGTTGACTTCACGATGAAGGTAACTTCTACTCTCCGTCTTCAGCAACCTGAACAAATACTATTAGTATAACCGACGATATCAGCCACAAAACATTAAAAACAGTCAAGTGAATTTTACTCACACAATTAGGTCGAGTATGTCCACGTTGCCTGCATTTTGAACAAGCATATGACTTTTTTGTCTTCCTCGGCTTGGTCCCCTTTTTACGTAACAGTTCTAGCCATGTCAGCCAACGAGACTTCTTTTGCCTACCAGGCTTCCGCTTTGGTATTGGAGGTATACATTGGATATCTGGCCCAATCGGAGCGTTATCGACATTGGGCATGATGTTAGCCGCGTACGACGCATATACATAATCTTTTCTATAGTAACCGTCGACCACGGTAGACATATGTCATCCAGCTGACTTGGCAGCCTTAATTTCATGTGAACATGGTGTTTTCTCAACACCAAACACCCTGCATGAACATGATTTTGCTTCTAAGTCAACCAAACAGTCATGTTGCCCATCACGAACGTGGAAACGCCAACCATCAATACGTTCGACCGTCATCATATCTGCGTAATGCTCCCTGACGGCCAATAACAACTCAACACCCCGGCTAAAAGTGGTTGTCAGACTTAGTGCATCCTCTCGTCTTTTCCAATACCACCTACCTAACTTTTTTGTAATAAATTCAATGAGATATGTGATGGGATAACCTTTGGCTTTCTTTAGCATGGAGTTGATAGATTCCGCAATGTTGCTAGTCTTGATGTTGTATCTATCTCCTGGACAGTAAACTCGAGACCATAAAGTTGGATCTGCCTCATTCAAGTACGCTGCAAGAGCCGGATTTACGTTAGTGAGCGAAGCCATGTAGCGGTTGTAATCATCATGCATATGCGCATATGATGTCCCTTTCACCAAGTACATCAGTTGCTTCCCATTGAAATTAGAAATTATGTTTTGTTGAAGATGGTAATAAGATATCCCTCTTGTTGCCCATGGGATAACATTGTGACATGCTTTAGCTATTGAACTGTGCCTATCCGAAACTACTACCAAAGGATATTCATCTGAAATACACTCACTTAATTTGGTGAAAAACCAATCCCATGAAGCATCACACTCCGAGTCGACAATTCCAAAAGCCAACGGAAATATCTGAAAGTTGTCATCCTGTGCGCAAGCGACTAACAGTACACATTCACACTTGCCAGTGAGATGGGTCCCATCAACCACAATAACTTGCCTAACGTAATTGAAACTACGGATTGAAGCATCAAAAGATATGAATAGGTACTTAAACCTATGCTCGTCATCAACAACAAGGTCATCAACACTTCCTGGGTTTGACTGCTCTCTTTTCCGAAGACAATAAGGCAACTTCTCATATCCAGATTCGGCGCTTCCTCTCACATATTCTTGTGCATATTGTAAAGCCCTGTACGAAGTGGTGTAATCCAAATTCATGCCGAAAATTGTCCTCATTGAATCTTCAATATGTTGTGGGAAAACACCATCTACTATTCCTACGCGGTCGATGAAAAGCCTCCCAATATATTTTGAGGTGCAACGCTTACGGTTAGCTACGCGGTCCACAATATAACATGTATGCACGTTCAGATATTTGGTGACCCAAAAAATGTTTGGATCATTCATCACAGTGTCTACGATCCTCCATGTGCATCCTGGCACAAAGCATATTGCCACCAACCGAGACTTTGTGGACTTTTTAATTTTGAAAGAGAATTTTAACATAACAGCGGTCAAACGCACCTCAGTTATGACGTCATCTTTGTATGCAAAGCATTGACCTACTTTCAGTTGGTCTATCCCAGGATTATTTAACTGTCCATGAATACCACCAAAAAACTGTTTCCCCTTTTCAGCATCTAGTCCCAGGTCATCTCCATCTCCATCGTCATCTTCATCTTCAAATTTCTCGTACTCACTGTAATTGAAATCCGTGTCATCAACATCTCTTGACTTCTCATCAGTATGATCAGTTTCATGAAATTCTTCTGCACACTCTTCGGCACTTGGATCTACATCGTTACCAAATTCATCTGTTGGCTCTCCACTGTCAACAGAACGAGAGTTGTTTAACATAACTGGATGTCCATCCATGCATTGCGTAGAGACGCAAAGGCGAACAACATTCCTACTACTAAAATCTATCAAGTTCTGAACTGATCTATCATTTTTGACATAGAGAGGAGGGGTATCTTGGGGCAATTGCTGAAGCATCATCTCTGTTAAGGGATACGATAACTGAACCATCTTTTTTCTTTGTCAATCAGATAATCTTCTACAGCCATTTCAACAAGCTCAGCGTATGTACAACCGTGTCGCAAAAAAAAACATTTTCCCACCTTTGCGTCCAGCCATGTCAAAATGCCAAGACCCATTTCTCGTCAGCCATACTCCGAAAACAACGGGTATTTGCGCCATTTACCTGAAAAGAGTAAGCAGCAATTTAAATACTCAATAACCTAATAACCTAAGAAAACCAAAAACATGATTGATCGAAAAGTATAATATATTATCATCGTAAAAATATACATAGGCAAGTACATAACCGATATAACATGTACGCTTTAAAAAATCAAATTTCTTTTTTATATATTTTCAATTAAAGACTGTTTCAATTATACAGACTTCACACAGAACTCCAACACGTTGACTTGACACCTTAATTACTACAACACATAAGGTTAATTGAACCTACTAAGAGAAACAAAAATCCTAGTTAATCGAGCCTTACTGATCGAGCCTTACTGATCTCAATCTCAGACCAGCGTCTTCGAGTTATACCGTCTCACTCTTGGACCACAATCCTCAAGATCTCGGTATCAGGGGTACTACTCATCCCCTCAGGGGAACATCATTCCCTCTGCCACTCTCGGAGCCCTCAGCCCCTCGAGCTATCGGTATTCAGGGGAATCACCATCCCCTCAGGTGCAACAATCCTTAACGACTATAAACATCTCCCGACCAAAAGTACCTCCTGTGGTCCGAGTATATCATTGCAATGTTACACCTGCCCACTCAACTTCTAATATCCAACTGGATTACCCACCAAACAGATAAATATCTGCTCCAACTGCATATATCTCCCTATCCGCCACTCTAGGCTCGATACCTCTCGAGAAGAATCTCTCACCGGTCATCTACTACTGCTCCATCCTCCTAACCTAAGATGGAAAGTTCTCAACATCCGCAGCCTTCGGCTGCACCCCGCCACATGCGGCACAACTGGAGCCCACACTGATAACCCCTCTCGGTAACCGCTCCATCAACACGCCAACAGATCCGCCAAACTATCATCTCGACCCTGGGCTCCACCTGCTGCAACCCCACACCTGGGTTCCCAGCATCCCCGGAACGCTCACCGGCTGACCCCCCTCTGGTCCCACCTGATACGCTTGCGACCCTCTGACGTACCTCCTCTTGGAACTCTGGACCAGACACTCACTGGCCTCAGGACCCGCCCGACCATGACCACGACCACGACCACGTCCCCACCCACGACAAACAACTCAAACACCTTTAACCACTGCACTTCCAAGAACAGAGGCTAATAAGCAATCTTAACATTACAGAAAAACACAAAAACCAAAACTCACCATGGAATCACACAGTAGGCTCGAAGAGGATGATCTAGGACTCCATGCCACAAACAATTGACTAACTCACATAATCAATCAAAGCATGCAAATCCCAGACATCTACAGAACAAAGCCTAGTGAACCCGAACCTAGAACCGTAAGGGCTCTGATACCAAACTGAAACGACCCGACCCGCTTTTAAAAAAAAAAAATAATAATAATAATAATAAATAAATAACTACAACTAATGGTCTCATACCCACTAGCCACCTAACCACAATCACAACCAACAACGGAAATAACCAATATCAATATCCAATAAATATCTAATAATACTCCACTAGCCACCTAACCACAATCACAACCAACAGCGGAAATAACCAATAACAATATCCAAAATTCATCCAACAGGAATCATAGAAGCAGCAACCTAGCAATGTTTCTAATGACCCAACTCTAGCAATCTAGCAATGCCAGACAACAACCAATCGAGTCCTTAGAACATCCTCGTCTTCATTGCCTTGATTTCACGATCACACTTTGCCTTTACCTGCATCACAAACACAAATTGCAATGCATGAGTATTTAATAAACACTCAGTAAGGCAATCCTCTCATCTACCGGGCTATACACACAAGCAATAGAGACATCTCTAACCATCAACCAACAATCAACAATCAACAATAACAA
Organism: Camelina sativa; assembly: GCF_030686135.1. Lineage (NCBI taxonomy): Eukaryota > Viridiplantae > Streptophyta > Magnoliopsida > Brassicales > Brassicaceae > Camelina > Camelina sativa. The sequence goes on along the minus strand of NC_141890.1, from coordinate 43,042,744 downwards.
ACCAGGACTCTGCATCGACCGACACCAATATCCATCGACCGACACGTGATGGGGTTGCGTCGACCGACGCATGATCTGCATCGACCGATGCAAGGTCCACGCATGCTCGACATAACACGAAAACCCTAGATTTTACGCGCCGTCCTCGCACTTGCATCGACCGACGCACAAAGTGCATCGATCGATGCACATGCCGAGCATCGTTTTCCCCAAAGATTCTCGCCGGATCTTCGTTCCTACAACCACAAAACTCAATCCCAAGCCACAAGAAAGCTTCCCAATGTCCCACATATCATACTAACAAGCCAAACAACACATAAACAAGTAGATCAGAGAAATCTCTAGCTTAGATAAGCCATGGTCCTGCACTTACCTTTGCCAAGACGATTCTGAAACTAACACAAGCAATAAAACACTCCCAGGAAGCTCTTACAACGATCCCAGCTACAGATCTCTACAGGAACAGCTTCCAATCTCCCAAAATCATCAAGAACATCCAAGAACACTAAAGAACACTTTTTCCTTCTTTTCTTTCTCTCAAAAGCGGCTCAGCATGACTAATGAGACTAAAACACGACTTAAGGGTTTCCTAACCCAAAACGCAACGTTTAAATTAAACTCGTCCACAGAAAAACAATCTTGCATCGACTGATGGTTGTGTTTTTAGTAACAGTTTATGTTGAATGCTTATATATTTAAACGATTCTATTACATTTAAATGATTTCATAATGTATAATTTTAAATTTTAAATTTTCTTATGATTTCTTGTAACAAATATAACTATCTTCAAAAAAGAAACTAGGGGTCAACCATTTTGTTCACCTTTTTTTTTCAACCAATCAAATTATGTCACCTAATAAAAAGAAAAAAAATAATCATTTTTATATTTTTTAAAAACTAACAATATTATTGAGTATTTACAGGGTTATATGCTGGTTTGGATTTATAAAAAGGGTTTAGATTTTACAATATAAAGAGATTATATGTCGGTTTGGGTTGATAAATGGGAATTAAGGTTTATATTTTACAATTAAATAGATTACATGTCAGTTTGGGTTGACAAATGAGTATTAGCGTTTGGATTTCAATATAAAATGGACTAGGTAACAACCCGCATTATGTGTGGGATAAATCGATTGAAAGAAAATTATTATAAGTAAAATTATTATCCAAAAACGAATATATGTTTGTGTCAAACATTATATGTAACTAAATTTTTCTTATTGTTATTCAAAGCTGTGTTTCTTTCGTGTAAAAAAATACATTTCATCCGTAAAATCTTTGAATGTGTAAAAAATTTATGGTAGAAAAAGTATTGATAAAATGTTACTATTTATTGTAACATTTTTTTTTGGTTTTAAAAACAAAATCAAATCTTCTTATGTTTTATCGTGTAACCATAAAAATTTTGCATGTTTCTTATGTAAATATAACAACATATATTAAATTACTCAGTAATTTCATTATTCAATTTAATTATATGTTAGTAACAATCAGTTTCTCAACTAAATTTTCTGAATATAATCTAAATTTAATATGTTTGATTAGGCTATCTAAATCTTTTAAGTTAGTTGGTTTGTTAATATTTTTAATAAATGACAGATTATTACCAAAAAAAACATTATAAAATTCCAAAATCAATGTATCCTGTACACGTGGTAAATAAAATAGTTATAAAATGTTATAATTTATGGCAATATATTTTATATGGAGTTTTAAAAATCGAATTTATATCTATGGTTCATCGAGTAACTATAAAATTTATGCATAATATACTAATCACTCATTTTAAATATATTATGAACTTTTTTGGGTACTAAATTTATTTTTGGGTACTAAACTTACAATTTATTTATAATAAACTTTTTTAATAGCAAACAAATGAATATACAATTATAGCGTATATTCATATTCGGTTATCAATATTTCTATTTTTTAATCAATAATCACGCTAAATGTTGAGATTAATTAGTTTACATACTTAATTAGATATATATATAAATAATCACACATCACAATATCCCCTAATTTGTTGTTATTTTTATATTTCTTTATATTTATTGGGAATTAAGTTTCTTTTAATGAGTTGGAGATAATTTAGGAGTAATATATATTTTATATAATGAATTATAATAACTATTGAAAGCTTGTTATTTAAATTATTATGGTAATAATACTAACATAAAAATAATATTTTATTTTTCTATGATTTCGTTAATTAGTTATATGTTTAATAAGTTAAAGTTATTTATTTTTATTAACATTATAATAATTGACATATTTTTATAGCATTTTTTAGAATATTTTACTTATATTTATTTTAAGAAATAAATATAACTTTGACTTGTATATCTATATGTATATTTTATTGAAATTTTGCGTTAACATAGTATGTAATTATTTAATTAGTTTTAATATGTGATATTTATATTTGCCTGAAAACGATGACATATTTAATTATTATTCAATTAATTATTTTTTAATATGTAGAAAAATTAAAGTTATTATTGCTAAAAAATGCACAGAGTTCAACAGTTTTTTCTCTAGTGTACTTATCTTTTAATATAAAGAGGATTACATGTTGATTTGGGTTGATGAATGACAATTAGAGTTTAGATTTTACAATTTAAAAGAAAATTATGTCGATTTATAATTACTTAAATGAATACCTTTTACTTTTTGTTAATATTTTTTAAAAATATCTATTTAATTTATCTAATTTAATATAACATGACATTATTTAATTGGTTTAAATATGAGGGGTGAATGAATGAGCCCAAATATCGTCTTCTTCCCTTTCAATTCTATATCTCTTTCACTAAACTTTTCAAAAACTTTCGCTAAAAGTTGCATCTTTTGTAAAATAGTTTTTTTTGGTGATACAATTTTACATTCATAAAAAAGAAAAAAACACAGCTTGCTGATGAGTACAGATTTTGGGGTGAGCCTTTGTTGGTAGTTTGTTGTACATATGAAGAAGATGAAGGTTTGACAAAAAAAAAGAAAATGGAAGAAGATGCAACTGAGATTGATCGGGTTTAGTTTTTCTTTGTTGTTATAAATAAATGAAGAATTGCAATGTATAACCAAGAAAAATCTTTAATTCAAAAACTAACTATACTAACCACATATCTATCATATTCTATGTATATTATGTATTATTACCAAATTTATCCTTATCTTCTCCACTTCCACCACCATCACCACCACCACCCTTACCACCACCGCGGCAACCTTCGACCGCTGGCCACCTCCGTCCGCCGGCCACCGGAACCTCCAACCACCAGCCACCGGCCACCAGCATTCTCCTCTACCACTACTACCATCAAAATACTAAAACTGTAGTTTTACCTACCCCTAATCCTATTCTCCTAATTTATTCAAATTATGTGCTATATTCTTCATTTTATTTATTATTTTGGTTATCACGCAAACTGGCCCTAAATATATACGTCTTTTGAAATAAGGATGGTGTATGTACAGTGATATTATCATAAGTTATATATCCACTCGTCTTCTCTCAATTTTATTTGAGCTTTTTGTTTACGCAAGCATGTATATACCATATATAGAGGAACAAGAACTAGGCTGACTCTGACCATTTGCAAACCAATATGGATGTATATCGCCTAGATGCACTTAACTTTTCAGTAGCTCATTCTGAGGTATATAACTCCATAACTAAACGTATACTTCGACCAAGAAAACAAACACTAGTGACCATATTGGATGCATATATATAAGAAAAGAAGGAAAAATCAATCTTCTTGAGCAAAATGATTAGTATAATTAAGAATGGATAATATAATTTAATTTCACCATATAGTATATGTCTAAAGACTTACACAAAAGTCCAAACTTTTATGATAGAATAATACGAAAAAACCATATATATGTCTAAAGAGTTACAACAAAGTCGGTACTTTTGTTCATGACTTCAGAAGGCAGAAAAAAATGATCAGCAGGGTATGCCGAATGATCAATGATTTCGACATTTTTAAGGATCGCGTTCAATTTCTTCAATAGTTGTTCTTGATCAATATTTTGTCCCTTCACTGCAAAATGGTTTGGCACGATAGCACAACATGAAGTTACAACTCCTAACAATAGAAAACAGTGACAATCATTAACATTGTTTAAAATTCACAAGTCTAAGTAAAATTATGTATTTATAATAATCGATTTATATAAACAACAAAAAGTAGTTCCAATATAATCGATGGGTGTGTGTAGGTGTACCTGGGAAACAAACCAAACACTGGAATCCTTTCCTCCATTTTTTTTCAGGACACTCTGCATACTTGAATACAATTGTCGTCGATTACAAACAATGAAATAAAATTAGAGCTTTAGTAAATTCACTATAACAAGAAAGAAAAAAAAAAAAAAAAAAAAAGAGAGAGATTTTGTTCAATAGGTTTACTAAGAAAAAAACGCACCTTTTTTTGAGAAAAAAAAAAGCTAGAAATCTTGGAAGTAGAAGAGAAGGATGATGGACAAGAATGCCAATGAACCTCTATATATACATAGCACTCGATCAAGAATGGATCTTCCTTTTTTCTTTTTCTTTTGTGGAAGTAATCCATAAAAGCCAGACACATGGCTGTAAAATAATAATTGTGTATTAATTTCCCAAAATCATAACATATCTTTGACAAAAAAAAATTAATTAATACATCATCTATGTCTCTAAGATTATAAAATAAAAATATTAAAATCCAAGGATAAAACATGTTATTTCAAAATCTGTGTGTTTTGATTTTTAGAATTTACAATTCCATATGGATTTAGAAATCACCTCTTCAATAACACCCAATAAGATTATTTACTTTAATGAATGTCCGGAAATTCATATACATTAGATTCATAGATTTTTTACTTTAATAAATCTCTCTAAGATTTTTTACATATCATAATATATCTTTGACAAAAAAAAAAATAATACATTTATCTCTCTAAGATTTTTTACTTTAATATAGAATTTTTTTTCCACAAATACTTTAATATAGAACATTAATAAATTTCCGGAAATTATTTGACAAGGTAATGTTCCAATTTAACAAGGTAATATATGCATGTAAGAAAAACAAATCTACGTAAAAAAATGAACAAATATTAGTAAATTTCCGGAAATTATTTTAGTTTTTCTTAAATTTCCTGAAATTATTTTACAAGGTAATTTTTTAATTTAACAAGGTAGTATATTTAAGAAAAATAAAGAAAATTAAATATAGTATCTTCTTATTATATATATTTATATAAAGCTTGGTATGACCAAAACTTAGGGTTAGCAAACTCACCTTTAAATGCGACAATTTTAACATCTTATAATCTTTCGATTTGAACTACGTTTAAACACTTTCGTATCCAGTACATGAGCGTCCAAAATAAAGAATGTAACTTATTTTTTTTGCATATTTGAAACTTTGTAGTCGTGTATATCGACTACGTAGTCGTGTACCAAGGGCGAGCCAAAATATGTAAAATATGTTAGAATCCCAGGGTTGGGAGCGTCAAAGGATACTAGTCGAGTTCACGCCTTTGTAGAGTATGGAGAAGACCTCAACTTCTCAAGTGTATAAGTTATTAACTTAGAACACAAAATCTAGCTACTTTTAATATAACTGTAACTTTTTCATATACATGTTTAATTGGTTGTGATTAGCTCCATCTTTTTTTTTTTTTTGGCTTGTCATTATGTTTTCCAGGTTTCTTGTCGATGCTCTAATTCTGTTGCACGTTGGTTTAGATGTTCTTTTAGACCTCTATATATGTATTACATCATTCTTGTTGCTTTTGTTTCAAAAAAATAATTACTGGACAAACTTAAGAGATTATAAGATAAAACGTTAACAAAATAATCTGTTGAGGTTGATTCAACAAACTGGAATTGGCATTACCTATAGTCTTCTTGGTTAAACATGATTAATTAAAAGTGTCAGCACAGGTTACTTATGATTTAGAAAGACATTCTCTAAAGTTCTAAAGTCATATCTATCATTTACCTAAGTTTACTAACTAATTAATGAATGTGTACTCATCAACCGATTCTTTATAGTTGCAGGTAATATTTGCAGGTCATATTATTGGATGCCTTTTGTAAGCAATATAACCAAAGAGACGTTACATTAAAAAAAAAAAAAAAAAAAAAAAAAAAAAAAATATTGGATTGTTTCTGCGTTGTTGTATGACGTCACGTAAGATGTTCTTTGATTACCTAGATGAGTTTTCATCTCAAATCGTGGTATATCTTATCTTGTCATCCTTGATAAAAAAAATTACTTTAGTTTCAAATTATCGAGCTAAATCAAAATTTATACGTTACTTATTTGGGGACTACTCTATTGGTTTTGATACTCCTCTAAGAGTTTGGAATTTGTTAGTGATGAAATCAGACCATATAACTTCTGAAATAGTGGAGTTTTGGTGGTTATCTCTTGTTGGTTGAACTAGACAATCTATCCACTCCTAGTTATATCTCTAGCCTAAAAAGATTGAAGTTTTTCAACAAATGAACGATCGATTCATATTTCTTAGAAGACTAACAGTACTCTCTTTAGAGAAAGCTTTCTGCTTATCACATTTTGACCGCGAATTATCACTTTGTCAAGTGACTAAGTTTAATACTAGTTTCATGACTCTTTGCAGGGTGATGAACTAAGTGATACTGTGTCCACGGCGTTATAATTTCGTATCCACCAATAAGAGACTGGTTTCACCATCATTGTCCACTATAATAAGTAGTTTTCACTCTGATTCTTCTATCACACGTTATCTCATGTTTGTAATGATAAGCGAGTAGTTATTTTGATATTAATTACATGAAAGACAGTGAAAATGATGATGATGATTGCAATTATATAACTAGTGGCTTGAGTTGCAGTTTGATAACACACAGAGAAAACTTGAGGTTTGAGTTGCAGTTAATCATTCAGAAAGACACTCTCTAATTAGCATACCCGATTCTTTATTACTTTAGGCCACAGGTTACGTGGTTGGCAAACATAGGATTCACATATTAGTGCCACAATATAAGAAAAGTTTGTACTCGTCTTATCTAATCCTACTTATAGATTACCGTGAGTTGTCACGTTGAAACTAGTTTTCTATAAGCTCGCGTAAGTACAAAATCGTAACAAGCTTCTTCGTATGAAATTAATGTAGGGAAAGATCTCCGAGGCAAGGCGTGACTAGAGGTGCAAATACCTGTCAAGTGACTTTCAAGATTCTTTGCAAGGTTATGACTAAGTTATATTGTGTCCATTGAGTTATAATTGTAAGTGAGTTGAGTGGAAGTGGATTCTTGCTCATAAATTAACAAGAGTGATTAAAAAAAAATTGAAAATGAGATACCCTATTAGAACTAATTTAGTGTAAAAAATGTAAAGAAGAAAACTAGTCGCAATTCTTAATTTTTAATTTTATTGACTTAACTATATATTTTTATATATAATATTACAAATTATACGTCTCTTCTTGAGAGATGACCGGACTCAAGCCCAAATTTGGTGAGTACCAGTGGCCCATTTGCTCGTTCTCAATTGAATTAACTGTTTGGATAAGAAAATCTATTAGAAAAATCTAGTCGTAATTTTTAATTATATATTGACTAAACCATTCAGATACGAAATTAATTACATACATTTTTATTAAAAAGAAAGTCAAGTCAATCATACATTCGGATACGAAATTAATTACATACATTAGATTAAGCAAATTTCCTCCCACTGCATAGTATATATATGAGATATAATCATGATTTATAGATGAGATATGCAAGATTTTCTTATCAAACAGAAAAAAAAAAAAAAAAAAAAATACTAAACTCTTCCTTCAACTAAATATGTTATCTGAAGACCTTTTGATCGAAATTCTCTTAAGATTGCCTGTGAAATCTCTAGCAATATTTCTATGTGTATCCAAGCTTTGGGCTTCAATCATCCGCAGTCGACATTTCATTAGCGCATACCAATCTCGATCCTCTACCCGTCAGCCACGTGTCATGGTTGCTTTACCTGATTTATTCACATATTCTCATTGGCATTTCCTCTCTTCATCCCCACCTTCTTCGGTAACCAATGCAATATGTTGCATCGATAATACCTCTTATTCGCCTTATTGTGTCAATGGCCTGATATGTATCGAATACATGGATCAATTGTGGATATGCAATCCTGCCATTGGAAAGGGCAAACTTTTGCCCCAAGGCCCTCAATCTACTCTTGATAAACCGTTCAAGACATGGTATATGGGATATGATCCTATCAATTATCAATATAAGGTCTTGTTTTTCTCAACAGAATGTTTACAATGTCCATACAAAGTGGAAGTGTTTACATTGGGAGGTCAAGGTTCATGGAAAATCATCGAGGATGGGAATAGTCATTCTCCCGTAACCAGCGGAATATGCATCAATGGAGTTGTTTATTACGGTGCTCACACGGCGCATGGACCGAGATTAGTGAGGTTCTATGTGGCGACCGAAAAGTTTGGTAATTTTATTGAATTACCGACCGATGCTAGTAATATGTATGTTACGTTCTTCGGTATCTCTACCTTTGTGAACTACCAAGGGAAACTAGCTTTACTTGCCAAAAAAAATATTAGCATGTATGATTTATGGATTTTGGAAGATGCGTCCGGGAAACAAGAATGGTCTATGGTTCCTATCAATATTAGTCGAGAGATGTGCTCGCATGATCTTGTGTCGCTAGGTGCGGTGGGTTTTGTTGCTGGTAGTGGTGAGCTTATTGTTACAGCACGTGATCGATTTTTTCAGCTTTATCTTATCTATGTTGATCTCGAGAGGAAACGTTCAAGGGAAGTTTGGTTAGGAGGACTCAAATGCGCAACATATGGACCATCTTTGATTGCTTTCACGGATTATGTTGAAAGTATTATGTTATTGTCATAAGAACAAGAAGAATGATCTTGATGTTACATGATCACATGAGTGAATGGATTCTTCTTTCGTTTAATTTTGGTCAGTTCTTTTTCTGAATAATGTTTGGTCAGTGTTTAAAAACAAAATATTGTTTAAATGTTGGTCAGTCTTGTCCTAATGAATCCTTTGTAAGACCTCTAATGTAATAATATATGATAATTTTCTCGTCTTGCTTCTTTTTCATATATTTGACACAAATTTATATGTAAAAAGAGTAAAACCTTTAGAGGCTTTGTTGTTTCATAGGGAAAAAAAACTCCTACTAAAAGTAACAAACTATATCCGAAGTATCCAATTTTTGGCATACTGTATATTGAATTTTTATTATTTGCTTTGATCTGCAAACATACAATTATACGATCATTTTTTATTGGATCCAAGTAGAGATAAAAGGATCAAATCGAATATCTTCTTATTCAGTCTCACATAGTCACATGTCGATATGCTACATTAACGAGACTAAATCGTGGTATATATTAAGCGTTTATTTTTAAATGTGATTTTCCAAATTGCGTAAAATTAATTCTCCCCAGAATATTTAACCCTGAAAACTAAGAACTAGAACGTAGATGTATAGAGAGACCACTCAAATGTATATTTGTTCTAGATATTATACACTAGTCTTGAGTCTTGACTCGTCTGTACAAAAATTATGGGCACAGCATTTGAAACTGCACGTTTTGAGCGAGAAAGAATTTGTTGAAATGCAACAACTGTAAACGCACAATTGTATATGTAAATGGACCAACAACGCATGTATCGAGGTTGATGGCAATCTTCAACCTCTGATCTCCCGTGCTTATATGTTTGCCTGAAAAGCCAATAATTTGTGACAATGTTGTGGATAAAAACAAGCTAGTAGAGCTTTTACAGCTATAGTTTGCACGAATTTTACAGTAGTTACTGTTGGAAAAGTGCAACCACTGTTCTCTTTTTCTCTTCAATAATTTACTAGATAGTCCCCACATGTAAGAGTTAAAGTTGGAAACCTCTAACTTTATGCGCATATAATTATTAAACAGGCTTCAGTTGAAAACTATGGAGGCAAAGAGAGAAAGATACCAAAACATATATGGAGCAGAAAACAGAAGGTAAGTCTTACATGAAGAGAGGTTTGTGGAAACCTGAAGAAGACATGATATTGAAAAGCTATGTTGAGACTCACGGAGAAGGAAACTGGGCAGACATTTCCCGTAGATCCGGTTCGATTCGAAATTTTCATATTGAGTTTTGGTCGTTTACTCGAAAACATAAGTTGAGACTTTTTTTGGGAAACTAAGGATTTTGTGTTTCTGCGTGATGTGTTGTTTCAGGGTTGAAGAGAGGAGGAAAAAGCTGTAGGTTGAGATGGAAGAACTATCTAAGACCAAATATCAAAAGAGGAAGCATGTCACCTCAAGAACAAGACCTCATTATCCGCATGCATAAGCTTCTTGGAAACAGGTCTTTCCTCTTTCACCATTGATCCACCCACCTTCTCATAACTTTCTCGATTCTAACTTCTTACTCTTTTATATCAGATGGTCGTTGATCGCCGGACGCCTTCCAGGTCGCACTGACAACGAAGTCAAGAACTACTGGAATACCCATTTAAACAAGAAATCCAGTTCCAGAAAACAGAATGCACCTGAATCAATCGGCGCCACTAATTTCACCGATAAGCCAGTAATGTCTACAGAAGTGAGAAGAAGCCATGGAGAAGGAGAAGGAGAAGGGAACGGTATCGTAAGAAATACCTGGATGGAGGAGGAGACCAACAGCTTTGACTATGACGTCCGCATAGGATCTCCACTGCCTCTCATCTCCCACTACCCAGACAGCACTCTTGTTTTTGACCCATGTTTCGCCTTTACCGATTTCTTTCCTTTGCTTTAGGACTTACCTTGCTTTATCTCGAGGGATAAATTCTTGCATAGACTTTGTGAATCATTATGGCTTTTAGTTATACAATTTTACATTGTGGGACGTAGTCTACGCAAGAAATTAATCATAATTTACAAGTCCTAATTCGTTGAGGATCCATTCTTATTTCTTACCTTTATTATCAACTGCAGCACAATACCTGTACCTAAACTATTTTAGACACCAGAGTACCAACCAAGTGGAAAAAAGAAAAGAAAAACATATGTCCATTGACTCTTAGTCATTGTATGGGATTTCTAGTAAAACTCAATCCAAATTTTGGTAACATGTCCTGAAGAAAAAGGAAAATTGTAATACTTACAAAACATCATCTTCCAGAGGGTATAACATAACCTCATCAAGTGGCAAAGAAGGAGGGGTTCCTGGAGGGATGCTTGCAGCGCCATTTTCACCAGCACATATGCAAAGTGCTTCAGCATCTCTGATTGTCGAATCAAGGTCAATATGCCCAGACAGCTCATTGATGAACTTTAAGAGAGTGTCAAAATCCATCTGTTCTCCCATTATCTTGCTGCGGCATCGCTTCAAGATCGCCACACAGACATATAGGTGAAGGTGTTCTGAGAGGTAGTGAGTCCATAACACCTCCCACAGCTGCATTGTCTTCTCGTACTCAAACTCCCTGAGACACATTGTCACCAGAATCAAATACAACACAGTAAAACTTACAAGATCTCTTCTTGAAAATAAGAAAATAATATTGGGGCATTCACATTCAAAGTGTGATGTAACTGTATTTTGGCTATTTTAGACAGTGCACTTGCTGTAGATATCTCAGACATTGGAAGGGTTTCGAGCGGGTATTGCAGAACAGGTAAAATGGTTAACTGATCACAAACGATATCCATTTCCCGACGAATAATGAAATACCAATAAATGTTAACTCCAGACACGCAAATTTTTATAGGGTAACAGTGATTTTTTTTTTCCAGCCCAAAACGAGGTTGTGGAACATCTAAGCAATAACAAGAAAGAGGCAGAAAAGAAGAAACAAACCTTTTGAACTGAATCAGGATCCAGCGGAAACAGAAGAAGTAGTTCAAGCAGTCGTTCTCCTTAAAGTAATTATGAAGCGGGATATCGAGTAACTCTACCAGCTGCGGCACAATGAAAATGAAAGGGAATCAGATTCAGATCCCAACATTGATACTGAATGCTGATAGAAACGAAGAAATAGAAGAAAAAAAGGTAAACTGTAGAGGTGTTCTCAACAAGACCAAATTAGACCTTAGAGAGTGCAAAGAGTTGAGTATGCATCCCGTTCTGGTCACGGTTAAAGTTGGGTCCAAGGCGTTCCATCAGTGCCACGAAACACCAAAAGGATTCTGATTCATCCTCCATCACAAACAAGATAGGCGACAGATAATCACTCATTCCCTAATAACCAGAAAACCATTTGTCCGTTAAGCCACACAGTGGATTCAAAGAAAAAAGCCAAAAGAGAAGAGTGTCCAGCATCTCTGCTTATACGCTAAGTGGGAGCACTGACACTAAATATGCAAACAGAATAGTAAGGACACCGCCAACTTGTAATCCAGTTATAAGAATGAACTATGAAAACTGATAAATACCTGGCAGTAACCCAGGTCAAAATTGTAGAAGGAGTAGGTTAACAGAATATCACGCATGCTATTGACATTAAGATTGTCATCCCCTTCATAGTATTCGAATGCCCTATCAGTTCTTACCTACAAAAGAATAAACGAGGCATAGCTCAACAGGAATTCGACGAAAAAGGCACACCACATAAATCAAAATTCTTAAACCCTTCTTACCACATCTTTATCTATCAACCCTTTTCTCTCCCGATATTTTGTAAATCTTTTTGCTTGTTCAGGAGAAATGCTCTGTCAAAAAAAAATTGTTTTAGTTAAGAGTGCATCAAACATGTGGGAAATAAACTACATTTCAAAATCTGTAAATAGTTCAGACATCATAGGGAAAAGGAACTACATAGCCAATTAAGAAATCTAGATATGATGTGATAAGATGATGAATGAACCTGCCACTGCTGTTTCAATGTTGCATATTCCATCCGTTTGACAGATCGAAGATATTCTCGCTCTGCATATGTCGAGTCATATGTATAATATCCCAAGAGAAAGGGCCAGACCTACAATGATAAGCCTCCAAAATTAATCAGCATATAATTACGCACGCCTACTTTTTAATTAAGATTTCATATGAAATAGAAAGTTAACCTCTCTTCGAAGTTGGTGCTCAATGCCTCCATAGAAAACTCTCTCTCGAAGAGCTTTTGATTCCACAACTCGCCCTTCAGAATCCAAGAATGCTGTGAACTGAGATCCACCAAAAGTTTGAATTTAAACAAATGATTAAAAGATAATACAAATTTATGCATACGCTTCGCAAACAAAGATGCAAAACATATTCCCTACGAGGTTGCACATTCTCTGTCGATATACTACAATCAACTACAATGCTTGGCCATATATCATTACTAAAAAAAGTACCAAAACAATTTCCTCTCTAAACTTTCTGGACTTTGAAAAATTGCAAAATTCGAAAGTGCGTACCTCTTTATGCCCCATTGGTGATTGCCTTGGTTTCCCCCACACCAGACTTAATTTATTAAACTGCAAACGAGGAAACAAATTCATGAGTCCCGTACTGTACACGTGCCATTACGAATAGCCAACTAACCATCAGTTCCGGATATTAGGCGTTAATAAAGCATAGAAAGGAAATATCCATAGATGTTTATATTGCTAATACAAGGTGAAGCAGCCACATATACTGTAGATGTGAATATCAACTAAAGTTGATCATTAATATCAATGCTCAACACGCTTAATTCATAAAACTTATTGCCCTTGAATTAAAAAAAAAAAACTTTTAAAGCTCTGTTTCCAACAAATTTTAACAAGAACAAACAAAGGTGCTGTAACTCACTAATCACTAGTATCTAGGTAGTGTTTCAACTAACTGAGAGTACAAGCACAACTGACACTGACATGCATGCAAAGTCCACTAGTGGGAGCACTCAAATTATGCCGGGTAGGGTAACAAAAATAGCAAGGTCATGGTGAAAGTCAATTGGGCATCCAAAATAAATCAGACAAGGAAAAAAATTACAATGTATGGATTTTAGTTAATAGGGAAAATAGAAGACTCACAATATACCGATATAAAAAACAAAAAAAAAACTAGATACTGAAGTACATGAAGACTCACAATATACCGATATAATTTCCATCAACATGCTAATGCTTATAACCAAAAGAAAACTGATACTCACCTCTAAGGGATCAGCAGGGACATCAACGTCATTAGAGATTTCTTCATCCTTGAAAGGGTCATTTTCAGGGTAACTATGAGGGTTTTCATGATGCTTTTCCTCAGCAATATTTGACAACTTTTCAGGATAACTGTGCACGGGTTGGTTATTCCATCTCTTGTCACTGGAACCAAAGCCGTTATTTTCAGAAAACAACTGGGTGGTTGTGTCTCGAGCAAATTTGGTAACCAGAGAAAACTTTTCTAGAAGATGGATTGAAAGATCCCGAGTAGGGTCATGACTCTTTTGCTTTCTCAAGCCATACTGGGAAACACTAGAAACTCTGTTACCAACATCTGCACTTGCTCTCCCTTGATTTTCATTAGAAGTTCCTCCGTCTGATGGGTATAGTCCACTTGCTACTGGCAGTGAACTTGGCAGCTCCAATGAAGACAGAGTTCTCTGTTAGATATTATGATAAAAATGTATTAGCCCATAAGATAAACCAAAATCATCACTTCACCCAACATACTATGATTTGGTATAATTACCTGCAAGGGACTCTGAAAATCATTTACAAGGAACACATTTACATCTTCTGCCGACCTATAGAAAGCCAATATCATGTGAGACTAATTACGGATATTCTCTTTGTGGCATAACTATGTAACGAGTCATCCAGTTCCATACGATCACTAAACGCTAGTCATCCAAATATTTTCATGTCAGGTCTCCCTAAAGAGTAAGTAACAAGAAACCAGTTATACACTAACGCTGTGCATTCCTAAACTACTTTGATACAGTAAACGAACAGAATATAATGACATGTTCTCCACAAATAAGAATATTAATACAGACACAGGAACAAAACTATCTGACATCAGTCACAAACCTTGCAAGATAAAGATGCTGCTTCACTATGGCTAGGAACTCCCTGACTCCTCCATTGTAGAAATACAGCGGCGGAAATGCAAGTCCTGCAAGTCATTTAAAGGGCTCAAGATTCTCATTCCAGTAACTAGGAAGACTTAGCAGTCATTACAGTT
Organism: Camelina sativa; assembly: GCF_030686135.1. Classification (NCBI taxonomy): domain Eukaryota; kingdom Viridiplantae; phylum Streptophyta; class Magnoliopsida; order Brassicales; family Brassicaceae; genus Camelina; species Camelina sativa. The sequence continues at coordinate 43,027,592 of NC_141890.1, read as the reverse complement.
TCATTAACTAGGAAGATTTTCATCATAAATATACTCCAACGAAAGCAAAAAAATCGAAGGGTTTTTGCTTACCTGAAGACAGAACAACAATTACATACTGCCATCCGAGAGCAGGAGTATGTCGCCTGATGGACCTCACTTCTGTGAATGGTACTGCAGTAATGGTATAAAGACTCCTGTCTAGAAAAGATATAGAAACTAAGAACAAAGGTAAGGCATCATCTCCAATACCAACATATACTAATTCAGTTCAACGAATCTTATAATTACCTTTCTCTGATAGCTTTGCATTTGAGGTCTGTCCCTTGTACGGAACCCACGACTAGCCACATATCAAACGCAAGAATAAAAAAAAAGGAAGAAAGTGAAAAAAAAACGAATACCAAACTATACATCAAGAAATCAAATCAACCTTCTTAAATTGCAATGGGATCAAAAAGCAGAGTAGTATATAAAAAAAAGGAGTTGCAATGATTGATAGATTGATCAATTACCAAGAAGAGAACAGAATCTTGCTTAGTTAACTTCAATCTACCACTAATCCTCTCAGAAGCGAACTGTGTAGGATGAATTGCAACGTTATCCTTCAAATATATCAATTCAGCGTCGTCGTGTTCACTAGGTGAACTTCTCTTTCCGCTATTTGAACGCATCATACTAGCCGATCCCTAACAAAATCAAACGATCAATCCAACGGGGGAATAATTTGGAGATCGAAATCAAACAGAGAACGAATACAAATTCGCCTTAGGCGGAGAATTTTGATTGTGAAAATAACAACGATCGAGTTGAATTGAAGATTGACAGAGCAAGAGAAGGAAAGAGGAGTAAGAAATGCAAACTTGTTGTTGAGAAGCAGCGTAATCGGCGTCGTCGGAGAGATCCTGTAGCTCCGATGCTTCCATACTCATGGTGATTTCACGAGGAGATATGAGATGAGATGAGATGAGAGAGAGGGAGATCGATTACCCTGGAGACGAAGTAATCAGAGAGAGGGAGGAGGCTTACGCGTCAGTCAGGAATATTCTATTACGTAGTGTATCTCTTCATTAATTTTGCAGTTAAAAAGGTTTTAATTTCCGCGTCGGCGTTGTAACCGAACCGAACCGAACCAAATTGAATCGAATTGAAATTTGGTCAACTTTATAATAATGTGAATAATAACACAGAAATAAAATTGATATGGTAGCAAAATGCGAATTTGGTTGGTGCAACTGAACCACAATTATTTATTAAACGACAAAAAACTAATTTTTATTCAAAATTATATTTTTAATTGAGTAAATACAAATTAACCATAGTTAATTACATTTACATTTCATTTAATATCGAACTAACATAAATTTTTTATTTTTCATTTTCTAAAAAATTGAAATCTATAGAACCTAAACCGAAAAATCAAAACCTGAAGTTATAAAACTATATAAATTCTCAAAATCAAATGTCAAATAATTATATTTTTCAGTAATATTTTTGTATAAATTTTGTTGTAAGAGTACATTCATTTTTTTTGTAAACTACATTGCAACGGAATATAAATATTTTTTTTTCTATTAGTATGAATACCGTGAAACTGAAGCTAGGTTACTTATATAATGTTACGTGTGTACATCATTTGGTTTGGTCTATACTCTATAGTATAGCGAAAGGCTAACTTTGGTAGGTTCTCATCACTCACATATATATATTTTTGTAAAACATTAATTTATATTTTGCTTAGGCAATAACTTATAAATTGTAATTAAAACTCTACCGAATCAAACTGGAATCTACTTTGAAAATGCATGGTACACACATCAATCAACAATGAATTATGTATATTGCAAAACTAAACGACCAATTGTATGATCAAAATCAGGATGTCTCCCCAAAATGAGAGGCAAATTGGATGAGTTCAGGGAATTTTTTTGTACATCCATGATAAATATACATATATTTCTCCACCTTCATTCCCACCAATGTTTTCCTCAACCTCTGGTACTTCTTGTCGCTGTCTAGAAGCTCTTCAGCAAAGAGAAGATAAGCCGTATTAACTGGACGAATTAAGCCATCAATTAACTCCTCAATGACATGGGCAGGTAAGCCAAAGGAAGTCACCATATGACTCTGTATCTCAGATATTGTAAAGCATTTTCTTAAACAGAACTTTAACTCACCATACACACGTTGGAAATCTGCATAACTCGGAATTATAAAGAAATACTCATGTTTTTGTTAAATTGTCTTGTTAGTTGTTTTTTTAAAATTAAGAAGTTTGGGCCATTGGATATTAATCTGAGCTAGAAAATTGTCATAAATTTTTTTTTCATCAGGTCAATAGTAAAAAAAAAAATCATTAGATGATATTGTCTAAAAGAAACCACGGAGAAGAATGAATTTGGGACTTCTCGTTAAAAACATTAAAGAAAACAACTACAAGGCCACATTTTTTTCTTGCGGAGTCTGAGAACAAAAGAACCTTAGGGGTAGAAGAAACGTTGTAAATTACAAAACATCTCTTTCCTATATAGTCTATAGATGTTGTCTAACTGTCAAAAAGGAAAAAACAATTCGACATCAAGTGTTACTTATCACATTATATATATATATATATATATATATATATTAACAGTCGCTCACATATATATATATATATATATATATTTGTAACCATTACTTTATAGTTTGCTTAGGCAATAACTTATAAATTGTGATTAAAATTCTACCAAATCAAGCTGGAATCAATCTACTTTGAAAATGAATGGAAACACACATCAATCAACATGTCCTCTTTATAACTATAACCACATTATATAGTATTTTAAACTTTTTAGTTTTACATATTTGTAATAATTAAAAAATTTATTTAAGTTTATATATGTTAATTATAATATTTAATTAAATGTTAATCGAAGTTTTTCTTACGTTAATAATCAAATCTCACAGGTTTTGGAAAACAAAATGAGAATCAAATTGTTGTTTTTTTTGTTTACGAATGATTCAGATATAGAATATCTTCAAAACACAACAGAATGTGTAGTTAAATATATGATAGTTTCTATTTCCATATTACTGTTATTTATTTAGTTGGAATGAAATGTAAAATATTTAGGAAACAAAATCTGTAGTAATGTTAGTTTTGAAAATTTTTTAGGGGTTAATGTTGTAAATAAAACAAATTAAATAACCAAAACTTCAAGGGCATATATAACACAAAATGTATTTCAAAATAATAATATAGATTTTAGCTAATGTGTGGTTGAAAAAAGAAAAAATGTTATGAAATCCTAACCAAAAATTTAACGGTTGAATTTTTTTTGCTCAAGTAACCAATCTCAAATGAATTTCAGGAATTCATATTTTATTTTATTTTTATTTTTGTAGAGAGTGATAGCAACCCCTTTGTATATGGTGAGATTAGGGATAATAGACATATTGCATGCAACTATATAGAAACATTTTCTCTACGTAAAAGATAGGACTGTTATTTGGATGAATACGTTTCTTGAATTATGGTTTTTTTCTTCTTATAATGTCTTTTTTTGGATGAACTATGATACTCATATTCCTTTCTAAGCAAAAATTGTTGAATATAGAGAGATATGGTGAAGAATTTTTTACTCACCTCTCTTCTTCAACTATAGATATCTCGTATTCCTACTTTTTGTGGTGTGTGAACAACTCCTTTCATAACGATGAATATTGTTTGCTCTAATACATTACTAATAGAATGGGGAAAGAGTCGTCATAACAATTTTATATTTTATTTAAACAATAACATAGAAATTATTATCAAAACTCTACCAAATTAAAGTTAAAACCTATTTTGAAAAATGCCTAGAAACACATCAATCGACAGCACTATGTATGCTGAAAAATGCCTAGCAACACTAAATGGCCAATAGTATGAACAGAATTAGGATATTGTTCTAACAGGGCTAATTCATTTTACCTTGAGTATGTAAGCTGAAGAAACATAATAGACCACTAACAACTAGACAGGTGTGGAAGATGGTGATACTCCTCTCCCTTATTCGGTGGAAGAAGATAATACGTGGAGGCATTAAAGAGAAGTGGGAGTGATTCGCTGTCGATTACTTGGGATCCTAGAAATGGCCCATCACCTCTGGCTACCTCAAACACAAGACCCCGGTACCACAACCCAATGTGTAAACGTTCCTTTCTTCTCCACTTTTAGTATTTTGTTTCATATGGTATGCTTTACTTTATCTATGGTTGTTTTGTTTGTATTTCTTTTCATAAAAAATTAACAATGTTATTGTATCAACTCAACATACTCTAACTAACTAATCATTAAATCAAGATATTTTTTAAATCAACAAAAAAAAAAAAAAAAAAACAAATGATATGATTTTTTGGAAAAGTAACTATAAAAAGAATATTGTGGACTCTCTTGTCTCTGCAAGCTTTACCACACATTTCTCTCTATAACTCTCTTTCAAAGTATAATATATAAAATATATATATATATATATATATACACACCTCTACGAGCTCCTTCCCATGGCAGCAGGACTCTCAACAATCCCCGTAACACTCAAACCACTCACCCGTTATTCTTTCTCTTCAAACCAACCTATCTCCACCGCCGTTTTCCCACCATCTCCACGACTCAACAGCTTTAAACGGAGAAAGATTCTCACCGTTTGTTTCGTTGTCGAAGAACGGAAACAGAGCTTTCCCATGGACGAGGACAAACCGGAAAGCACGACGAGCTCTTTGGAGATGTTGGCGAGGACGCGCCTTATCAAGAAAGCAGAGAGGAAAAAAACGGAGAGGATGACTTATTTTATCGCAGCTGTGATGTCGAGCTTTGGTATTACTTCTTTGGCTATCATTGCTGTTTATTACCGGTTTTATTGGCAAATGAAGGTAATGTAAAAAAATCAGATTTTTTTTTTTTTTTTTTTTTTAATATTGTTTGTCTTAATTTCGAAAAGTGAAACTTGATTTTTTTGTTGGGTTTGATATTAGGGAGGTGAAGTGCCTGCATCAGAGATGTTTGGTACATTTGCTCTAGCCGTTGGTGCTGCGGTAAGTTTCCCAATTTCTTCCTAAATTGTGTTAAGAAAACCGGACCAAACCGAACTTTTATTATATTCTATTATATGCCGAAATTATCCAAAACTGATATCCAATTTTATGTGGAATTGACCAAATATAACATTTCACTTCTTTGCTAAACGTTGCCTATGCCGATTCTGTTCACATTTTTTGTAGTTTGTTTTTCTAAAAGTTGTGTGGATTTTTCAAGGTTGGGATGGAGTTTTGGGCAAGGTGGGCGCATAGAGCTCTATGGCACGATTCTTTATGGAACATGCATGAGGTAATTAATTCATTTTTCTCAAACTATTATGGTTTTAATGAAAAAAAAATGTCATTTATTTGGTGAAAATGGTTTGTGGCAGTCTCATCACAAACCAAGAGAAGGAGCGTTTGAGTTAAACGATGTGTTCGCTATAATAAACGCGGTTCCTGCGATTGGTCTACTCTATTATGGATTCTTTAATAAAGGACTTGTTCCTGGTCTCTGCTTCGGTGCCGTGAGTCTTTTTTCTATCTTTCTCTCTTTACGACGACAATATCCAAAACCTGAAAAGAATTGGTCTTTGGCTTCTCTACAATTTATATTATTACTTTTTAATTAATTCACGGGAAACGAAAATATAAGAAAATGTATTTAAAATCACTGAAATTATATGATATTTATCAGAACTAATGAGTTATATTTACATAAACAAATCGGTTCATTTTAGACTTTATCCGGAAAACACTCAAAACGATTGGTTTTGGAGTTTTGCTGACTCTCTTAGCGGACTGGTTTTTGTATATGGGACATGCCAGGGACTGGGAATAACGATGTTTGGAATGGCTTACATGTTCGTCCACGATGGACTCGTGCACAAGAGATTCCCTGTCGGTCCTATTGCCAACGTCCCTTACCTCCGAAAGGTCGCGGCAGCTCACCAGGTTTAATACCATGCAGTACATAAGCCGACGGTCTAATTTTTTTTTTCTTTTATCTCATAATTAGTACTATCGATTTATAATATGGTTTTAAATCTTCAGCTACACCACACAGACAAATTCAAGGGTGTACCATATGGGCTGTTTCTTGGACCAAAGGCAAGAATCTATACAACCCCTTTTAAAAAATTAAGAGATATCAAGTTAATAATTTGCATGTAACGTGGATTGATTTTTGTTTCCATGGTTTGGGTTTTGGTAATGGTGCAGGAACTGGAAGAAGTGGGAGGAAAAGAAGAGTTGGAGAAAGAGATAAGCCGGAGAATCAGATTATACAACAAGGGTTCTTCCACCTCTTAATTGCTACAAATTAAACCCATTTTTTACATTTTTTTTTTAAATTAGTAAGAAAAAACATTTGTTTTAAAATATATATAAAATGAAGTAGAAGAAGAGTCAGGATAATTAGCCTTTCCAGTACAAATTTGAATACCGTATCCATCGATGTGTCATTCAGTTTTAAGCTTACCAAACATATAGATGGATTGGGACCAAAACACAACACGTCAATTTTTTCGGTGATTTCGTCTTGGTCCATATATTAAGTTCAAGTACATATCAGTATTCTTCAATATGCAAAACTATACTTCTATGAATTTTCTAAAATAGGACGATGTCGCGTTCAAGCATTATTAGACAATGACACATGTGCGGATTAAAAAGTGCTCCCTCCGTTTCAAAATATAAGATGTTTTAAAGAAGTTTTTTGTTTCTTAATATAAAATATATTTATAACTTTTAGATTAATTTAATATTTTATATTATGCAGTATTGTTTCTGATTGGTTGAACTTGTTAAAAGTAAAACTTCTTAATCTGCGTGCTTTAGTTAAAACATCCTATATTTGGAACGGATGGAGTATAAGATAAACTACGTACTTGTCTCTGTACCTTATCTCTGTACCATCCTAACTAATAAACATATATATATATATATATTTCATTTTCAGAATTTGGAAGTTCGGTAGGCTTTGATGTCTAGAGTACTTTAAGACCACTCATGTTGGAAAACAATGTAATGACTCTTCTTTAAACACAATATCAAACCTAACTTTTGAATATTTGCATCTAAATATCTAATTAAGATACGTGGACCTTGAACGAATGGTACGGGTCTGTGTTCACTCCACTGGCGAAAAATGAATAATTAATATCTACGAGAGGAAGTGGTACGAGTCGGAGTCATACGATTCTTAGATAAAAGATGTACAGTACTCCTATAAATTAACGTGACTCGTTCGTTTGTTAGGTGAGTTGAATAGAAAACCAAACTAATCCATGTCAAGCCAAAGTAAACTAAACCAGACTATTTTGGTATGTAGTTGACGTCACGTCAATGACGTGAAGTATCTTTTAGTTGACGTCACTGCTCATCTCACACTAGACGTGAAGTATCTTTGAATGTGCTTCTCACAAAAATAAATATATATAGGTATATAACTATTTTGCCTTTTATTCCAATTTTTTTTTAAAAGCTATAATAGGAATATTGATTTAAAGTAAATTATCTATGTTTTATAGATTTTGTAAATTTAAAATTTTATTCAAAGCATGGATTTTGTTTCTGATTATATAACTATTGAAAATTTATTGTAATACATCAAATTTCAATTTTTTTTTTTTTAATAATACCAAGCCATGTAATAGTTATGTCATGTGAGGTTGGAGATTATCCATACGTGGGCTTGTTGTATGAAAAAATCTTTGAAAGTTAACTTTAGAGTATGAGATTAAGTTAGTGCTGAATGCTTCTTTTTCAGAAATTTTCATAATATTTAATGAATAAAAATTGTCACTAAGAATTAGAAAAACATTTAAAATAAAAAAAATAAAAAATAAGAAATTTGGGTGTTTGTTGAGAAACAAAGAAAAAGAAGAAAGAAAGAATTAAACTCCATCAGAAGGACAAATGTTACAAATTTGCTAATTGACCATATTGCCAAATAACACTTATAGAAAAGTGTCGCATGAGATAACTTCAATCTTCCACAGAAAATTTTCCAGGTTGCGTGAAGTTCTTTTCGAGTTGCTCCACTTTGTTGAATCTAAAACCTCTGATTCTTATTTCTTCCGGAACCGATGTGTCCTTGTAATCTACTGTCTCCATGGTCCAACCATTGTTCTTGATCGAACCTCCCAGTTTCACCTGTTTTCACAATGTCACCACATAAGTGATCTCTTAATAATCAAAAAGAAATAAATAATGGAATACATATGATGCTATTTCAAGAACTCATTAAATACCTCTGCATCATCAATGGAATCTACTATAACAGCACCATCCAAGGAGAGATCTTCAATAACTACATTACGACCCATAATAGCCATTGTAGATCTCTGAGAGACCTCGCAGTTACCGCTGACTTTCTTTTTGATATCAGAGAAGATCATTCCCCATTTGGGTTTCCATGTAATACGTGACCATACTTCAACCTCTTGGCCGTTCAAGACCTGCTTCACAGGCTCTTCTACTTTGACACCAGCCTAAGGAATTCGTAAAACCAAAGAACAATAACTGTTGCGTTAGAGACTACAAACCATCATGGAGAAGACTACTTAGAATAGGTTTGACTCAAACCAGTTTATGTAAGGATATACAATAAAATCAAGTGCCTCTAGGGAGATTAGAAACGATTTGGACACTTCAGAATACATGTGTAACATTGATTGATACAACTAATAGTCACCTTCTGAAGAATTAAGCTGTTAGCACGATAAATCGCCATTTCTCCAGAAGTTGCACTGTGATATGGATTTCCCTTTGGTACCTTTAGTCAGAAAGGAAACGAGAACAAGTTGATTAGTCACAAGAACTGATATGCCTTTCAATTCTAGGATCCAGTATAAAAATTGAAGTTTATTAAACAGTATATGCTCTGTTCATCAAGTATTTTTTTACCTTAGCAGCATCCTCAGGATTATTCTTCACAGGTGCATAAGCAAGCCAAATATCCATCACCGTGAATCCAACACGTGCAGTAGGAGGCAATGTCTTTGGATAATCTTGCATCATGCACTCTAGACGAGTTGAAGATTTAAACGCTGTTTTGGTGCTATCCTTGTATCTATTATATAATCCAGAGAGTAGGTATCAAGGCATAGAATCAGAGTTTCTAGATAATGATACATTCTAGCAGGGCAACAATAAGGAAATACAAATCAAGGGGGAGAGAATTGAATAGTTACTTTGGATTAACAAACTCTTTGATAGCCCCTTCAGTTTTTTGCAACTCCTCTTTGTATGAACCAAGTTCCAGAATCAACTGCATTCATTAAAAAACATAAACAAAATAATAAGAGTCTTGAAATCTTTCTTTCTAATCAGAGACAAATCTAGGCTGGTCGAGTAAAAGACAAGACAACTCACTTGATTAATATTTCCCGGGAAAGGGGAGAAGCCTGTCTCACAGTTAACATCCCCATCAGGGAATCCAGTTGCTCTAAGTAGAGGATCAAGTTGATTGTACTCCACATTGATCACCATTGATCTCCCTGGAAACCATTTAAATCCATAATGAATAGTGTCATTGAGCAGATGTATAGATACTACGGATTATTACTATTCACTAAAGTTACCATCAGCATGGGTAAGTTTAGTAATTCCTCCGATGGCTTCTTTCGCCTTGCGGGGAACAGCAAGAGAGTTAACATGATACTGTTTAGTAGCACTCACACCCAAAGAAGCTGGAATTGCCTGGACCAAGGAAGCATAACTGTGAATTTCAACCAGAACTGTATGAATATTTCAACACACAAGAGTTGACACGCTGCTACTAACATTGAAGAGAAGTCCATTTGTATCTTGGAAAAACAAAACCCATTTTAAACCAGCTTCAAGCCTGAAATTGCAACAAATAAAAAAGTGTTATATGCAACAAATTTTAAAAATGTCATATATACGTAATTCACTTAAAAAATTATATCTGATAGATGAACTACCATTTATGAAGAAGTCCACTGGAATAAAGAAGTGAATGAACATCGCCATGACCATGAGGTTTTGTCTATGAATATCCAAGAAAACTACAGTCAGCCCGCAAACACTGTACTAGCTTCGGAAATGTTAACACAAACACATGTACAGTACCTGGATCCTGTATTTGTTTTTTGGGTCTAATGCAAGCCTGGCATCATTATCATCAAGACATGCAACTTTTTCCTAGAAAAAAAAAAAAGAGTAGTCAAATAGTGCACTGTTTCTCAAAACATTATACGTTTTAGCAAACTCTTTACAGGGCTTTCAGCAGCTGATCATTTACCTGTTTTAGAAGATGTACTTGCGTAGATTTCATCCCAAAATAAGAGTTTAACTCTAATAGCTCCAGTGTACGTGAATGTGTATCATCAGATGTCATAATAATGAAAGGAATGTCCCTTTGACTTTCATCTGCAGAAATATAAAAGCACGATTACTCCTGAGGAATGTGAAGAAGTACTTATTTCAACTTTATGTTGATTATGTCAGATATCTTGTAGCCAGGAATAAGGATGTCAAAAGAAATTAGAAACACACCAGAAGCGATCTTGTTGCTAGCTTCTTGAAGAGCCAGTATAGATTCAATATAGTGCTGCAAGAAGCATGTCCCTGTAGTTGTCTCCCTTGGAAGTGCCACCTAAGAAAAGATTCACATTTGGGTAAAATATGTCTGGCAGGTATATCTCGAAACGACAAGTGTTCATGTTCCTCAGTTTTATAAGTCTTTCTACCACATTGCAATGCTGATGAAAACTATTTTATATAACACAAATACTTATATAAGTAAATGAAACATAGTTCACTATATACCTTGATTCCATTGTAACCAAGACGCTCGCCAAGACCACCAGCAACAAGAACAAAAGCAGCATTCCTAGCTTCAACAACACCTCTTTTCTCCATTTCGATGAAATTCTCATCACCAAAAGTAAGATTTTCTCCTGAAGGAACCTACAAAGACCACATGAACCCTTTTGTTAAAAAAAAAACAATAGAGACCAATAAAACATTTAAATTCTTAACAAAAAAAAAAAAAAAAGAAGAAGATTGGATGAAACTTACAGAAGGAGAGAAACCATCATAAGGGTTCTTCCCTACTTTGGAATCAGCGAGAAGCTCTTTCGCAGTCTTAATATATGATGCTAAACCTCCAGGATAGCTTGAATTTAGGAGAGCAATCTAATAAGACAATTATTTTCAAAATTTTGTTACTATATGGCCATTTCATCAAAACATTGAGATGTCACATGTAAGAAAAAAAGCATAATAAACAAAAACACCTGCTCGAAAAAAGCTAGCTTCTCTTTGTCATCAACACCGAGTTCAGGCCACTGTTGGAAGAGATGACTCTGACCATTTTCCAATAAGATCTTTGCCAATTCAATCTGCCACAAAACCAGATCAAAAGCAGAATGACATAACCAAGGAGAAGAAGGATTACTAGGTCACCACACAATCAAATGACAAATGCAGAGGTTATAAAAAAAGACCTGATCAGGAGACAAAACTCCGAGGTTACTCTGAAGAGCAGGGACTGATGAGAAGACATTGAGATCAACCGTAGAAGCCATGAGAGGCTCTTAACAAAGGAACACTGCAGATTCAAGCTGTGTGATAGACTGATGAGTTAATAAGTATGATTATTCACAAAACGGATCAAACTATATTTTCAGAACATCGCATCCAAAATTATTACAAAAGAAAAAAAAAAGCGAAGGAATCACAATCTAAAACTTTCGTGGCGATCAAGGGAAATACGAACAAATCAGGGAAAAGAAATATGAAGTTAGGGGCAGAGATAGATACTCCGATCTCGATTCATAAGAATAACGGCGAGTATGAGCGTAATGCGACGAGAAGAGGTAAAAAAAAATTGAGAAGATCGTTAGCGGTTTTACCTTTTGGGAAAATTGAAGAAGGGAGAGAATGAGAGAAGAAGACGTGGGTTTGTGTCGGTGAAAATTGAAGAAGACCGAACCAAAGTTTATGTGTTTTGTAATTGTAAATAAAAATTTCTGAATTTTTTTAGATTTGGGAGATTTGAGGAGGAGACGACAGAAGCTGAGGTGAGAGGGAGAGGGAGAGGGAGAGAGAGAGTTTGAGATAAAACTGGAAAGTGAATCACGAAAAGCTTTTCCGAGGATTCGTTTCACCAAACGAAAAAAAGAAAAGAAAATATTCACCAATAATACAATCACCACACTTAAGCGATGTATATATTTTTAAAAAATATTTATGAACAAGTTACAAATTATATGATTTTATGATACGGCATATATACAGATGGCATCTTGAATATTCTCATACAAACAAATCGATGGAGGCTTTTGGGAAAAATCATAAGTTGTTAATATCTTATAGACTCTTCCTAACAAACAGCAAACAAAGTTACGCAAAGATGCCAAAGATAGACAAAGAGGCTTATTACAACAACTTTCGTTAATAAGCTTTTTGCAAAGACATAAATAAATAAAACAAATCAATGAATCATGACTAACAAACATAATTTAAATTCAAGCAAAAGTAACACCAAACAAAACACCTTTATTTTAGGTTTTCTTGTTTTTGTTGGTGGTTAACGAACCGGAGCAGCCCAATTGCAATTGATATAAGCATAGCCCATAGAAGCCCACTGCTTTTCTATCCTTTATCTAAGATCCAATCTCAGCCGTTTAAACAAAGTAACATAAGCCACGTGGTCATCAGACTAAAGTTGCATTTTGACACCGCCGCCCAAGTACCAAAGTCCCAATCGAAAACCTCCACTGACAAAAAAGTCTAGAACTGCCTCTACCACCTCATCCGCTACGTGTCTGTTTCCAATTCGCTAGAAGACACCATGTGGGCTGCGGTCTCTTGTACTCTGTGTTCTTCGTCAGCTTCTTCTTCTATCTTTTTTACTTTTATTAATATACGACGACCAAAGCAAAAATCTTCTTTCTCTCTTCGCTTCTGTGTTTTCTCTCTACTTTACCTCTTTCTCTCTCTGTCTCTGTGGATCGAAATAGCAAACTTAACGTCCACGATTTGGTTTCCTCTTTTAATCCGATAAATCTCCGGAGGTGTTCTTCGTGGTAGTCTGTTTCTATGCCATTTTGCCGAGGTTTACGATCTGATTCCTTTTCTACTCTTTTAAAACTATTCAATTTTCAATAGATCGATTCAATTCGAATCACTTGATTGGTTTAGGTTGTTGTGATCTTTGAACTGAGTTATATAATTCAAGTCGTGTTTGGTTTGATTTTGGTGTTTGATTAGTTTCTGTGACAGATCTGAGAATTATAGGTTGCTTAGCCGTCGTTGCTTCCAGATTTAGCCTATTGGCATATATGATTGAGCCAGATTGACTCTTGTTGATTCTTACTGAATTGTTTACTCATAGCTCATTAAGGATATGTGCCTTCAATTGTGGGTGATTTATCTTAGGTTTCTTGACCAGTGTTAGTTCTTTTGAATTACTCAGTCTCTTTAGATTAATGGTACTGTGACGTTGTGGTTGTGCAGCTTTCATTAGATTGAGATAGCAGATATGTTGATGTTCTCCTCTGTAATTAGAATCTTATTAAGTATTTTTTTTCCTTTGTAGAAAATGGGAGAAGTTAAGGGATGTTGGAAAGTAGGACGAATGCTGCCAAAGAATAAGTCTGCAAACTCCTACAACGTCTCTCTTCTGTTATCTCCTGTTGTTTCTGTTTGGGATTGTATCGTCCGTAAAATGAGGTATACCTACATACCTGAGTGGGTGTAGTATTCTTTGAGATCGTTGCATCCCCTGGTTCTTGTGAGTTTAGTTCAGTTATTCAGTTGGTAGAATCAGCAAAGTAAGCAAGGAACAGAAGAAGCCAGTTGATAACATTTAGTAAATGTATATTTTTTAGTTTATTTTTTTTCACTTTGGAGAGTGTCCAAAAAGCCAGGCAAACAAAGACTTGTAGCAATCATGGATAACAGTAGCTCGATGCGCAAACAAGCTCAGCCGACTGTTAGAAAATCAAAGAAGAAGCAAGTAAAAGATGAAGTGGACCGAATCAAACAAGCTGAGAAGAAAAAGAGACGCCTTGAGAAAGCCATTGCTACTTCTGCGGCGATCAGGGCTGAGCTAGAGAAGAAGAAGCAAATGAAGAAGGAAGGACTGCTAGAGGCAGCAGCAGGTGAAGAAGATTCACCAGAGGCTGCAAAGAAGAAGCAGGAGAGAGACGAACTAGAGCGTAGCAAACAAGCAGAGAAGAAAACGATACAGCTTGAGAAATCCATTGCTACTTCCGCGGCCATCAGGGTTGAGCTAGCTAAGAAGAAGCTTAAAAAGCTCGAGGAACAAAAGAGATTGGATGAGGAAGGTGCCGCCATCGCAGAGGCTGTTGCTCTCCACGTCTTGCTTGGTGAAGATTGTGATGACTCATACCGAAACATGCTTAACCAAGAAACAGAATTCAAACCATGGGACTATACTACCAAATTCAATTTTTCTAGTGGTGGAAGAAACAGAGTATTTCCTCACCAACGCTGCTCGAGCTATGCGGTTCATCATAGTAACAACAGACCAAGAGACAGTAGTAACTGGTTAGTCTCATATGAGCCTTTCGCAAGGGCATGGGATAGCAACAACAACAACATGGGAATATCAACTGATTTGATTGCTGCTCAAGCTGTGTCGTCACTACAGATCTCTGAGAGTAATGACGTGAACGCAATTGTCTTCAATGGGATGTTCAGAAGATAACGGAATCATACTCCCAAAGAATAAAGCACTTGTAAACTATTTAAAGTTTGTGTGCTGTTTTTTTTTTTTTAATTTTATTTTACTACATAGCAAAAGAAAAAAGAAAGAAACCTTTGTGTCTCTTACACTCTGAAATTAGTACCATCTCTCTTTTGTTTTCTAGAGAAGTGAGGCTCATATGATTTGTTTTGGTTTCTTTTTGTTGTTGTAATATATTGAGTCTTCTCATCTCATTACATTGGCAATACTAGCAATAGCTTCATGAATAATGCTGACGACTTCAATTGTTGGAAGTTGGAACTCACGAGAATCATTTGGTTTAGACCTGGGAAGAACTTGAGAAATGGAATCAAATAGAAACGGTGTCGTTTACAAAAGTCAACCGAGCGTTTCTAAACTTCAATTTTCCACTCATCAGTGATCAGACATTCTAATCACCGGTTCGGTTTCATGCTTAACCGGATAGATAATTTTACTGGTTACATACAGCCATTAAAATCCTGGTGCTCCTCCTTTTTGATTGAAGTCTGCGACTGCGAGATCGCGCTTTAAGCTTCGTAAGTTGCTTTCCATGGAAACTCCCTTAATCTTTAGAACATATATAGTTTTTGAATTATATGAACTCTCTCTCTCTCTAGTTTTACTCTAGCGTGTTTTAGTTGCGAGATTTAAACGAAATCGAGATGTAATCGAAGAAGGTGGTTGTGCGTACTAAATTAATGATTACAAGTCAACGAAATCCATGAGGTTTATTCGCGATGGAATCAGGGTTTCTACCAATTTTGGCTTGTTTTTTTTGATGAAATTAGGATTGAGTAGTACTACTGATCACTGTACGATTACGATTCTGTCTGTTATGGTTACTCTTTGCTCATAAGGTTTATCTTGTTTGGTGCTTGGTGAACAACTGCAATTCTCATGGAAAAATAACTCTGTTTTGTAATTTGTAGTACCTAGGCTTAAGTTCATGGATCACTAGGCCAAGGGAATTGGTGACTGAGTATTGTAAGACTGGTTTGCGACTTTACCTTTGTGTTGGTCTTATTGCCGTTTCTTTAAAATCCTTATTGTGACACATTACTTTGGAATGTCTTACTCGAAATCGCGTCTCGATGTTTGATTGATGTTATTGGCCTGTGAGCATTTGCACTCCACTGAGATCTTGAGAGAGGAGACTTTGTTTATTATCAGAGGAGAACATCTTGGTTCTAATGTTTAAGGTTGCTTATTTGCAGGTTGATGCAGTATCACATTCTTTAAGATTTTGAGTTTGGAATTGATTCTTTTTGTTTCTGCAATTAAAATGGTAACTACAATCAATAAAGCATTTTTTTCATGTCAGTTTATGTGTATATATCTTCATTTATTTCATTTAACTTAGTAAATACGCCATTGAAACTCATTTCAGAATGCAGATCTTGTTTGCTTCTCTGTCTTTATGTTACATTGTACATATATACACTACAGGATACTGGTGGGTGGGTAGATGAAAAAAGCGAGAACAGATTATATGTTGGAAACCTGGATCTTCGAATAAACGAGTAAGTAAAAAAACAGAGCTAGTTTGTTGTTACCTCCATTCCAAAGATCAAAACTTTGTTCAATACCTTATAAGTTTTCACTTCCTCACAGGGCAGCATTGATAAAAATGTTTTCTCCATATGGGAAGATAATATCAGAAGACTTCCTTTGGCACACACGCGGGCCAAAGAAAGGAGAACCACGCGGCTATGCTTTCATTCAGTTCAGCCGTAAAGAGGTAAACTAATAATAACTTAAAGCTTTCTTGGTTTTGCATTTGCGTGTTTTGATTGTGCAACCTCCTGATTTCTACATCTAAAGTGAGTACACAGGAAGCTGAATTGGCGAAGGAGAAGATGCATGGGAGATTAGCTTGTGGTAGGCCGTTGGTTGTACGTCTAGCTAGTGAGAAGCATCTAGAAGATTCCTCTCATGATCATCGTTCCAAAAGATCATTACCAGAAGCAAATAGAACGAGGTTTGTAACTGGGAGTAGTAGTAGCTCAGGACAAATGAGCCGAAACGAAAAAGTAGCTGCCATTAAGAAAAAACTCAAAGCTTTGGAAGAAGATGAGAAGAAACAAGATCCCAAGAAACAGAAGAGATAAAAAAAAAAAAATCGGTTTTAAACACACAGCTTTGTGTCATCTTCAACGTTTTTGTATCTGTTTTTTTTTTTATACTTTTGGCACTTCTATAGTTGAACCCGAATTCGGTTTACTGGTTTAATCAAAACCAAATTTGATTTTCGATTCGGTTTGGCTCGAATGTAGGTGAGCAAAGTATATAATTATTAGAAAGCGAAGTTGACGCACATGCTTTAATATGAGTCAACAACTTCACTAATCACTCACTCTCTTCTCTTTCCACCTTTTATCGTTGTAAAGCTGACGCGAATAAAATGGCGACGAGCTTGTCGTTACTCAACGTGACCGGAATCTCGTTACCGTCGTCGAGGTTATTTCGCCGCCGCTCGCACATTGTCTCACGCAAGGATCTTCCTGAATTATCGGCGAAACCAGTCCCTTCGCGGCTTAGCTTCTCTCCCGCTTCGTTGTCGCGATTTCGTAACGGCAGCGATAGGTTTCTCTCGCCGGATTCGTCGTTACCGGAATTATCTTCTCCGATCCGATCGGTTACTGTGAGATCGTTGAGTACGCCTCTCATTTCTCCAAACGATGAATGGGGAACTTGGACTGCTCTCTTCGCTACTGGGGCTCTTGGTCTCTGGTACGATCATCGCTCTTTATAAAAAAAACTCCGATCGTTAGTTTATCCTGATCCTTGATTCTTAGGTGAAGTTGATTTTGCATGTATATATAAAGAGAGGTTTTGATTTTGTTTTCATGGGATGGGAGTTAAGAAATGAAAATCACAAGTGGTGGTGATTGATTGTAACAGGTCGGAGAAGACAAAGGTCGGAGCTGCGATGAGTGGTGCGTTGGTCAGCACTCTAGTTGGGCTTGCGGCTAGCAATCTAGGGGTCATTTCTTCTCAAGCTCCTGCTTTTGCTGTAGTTTTGAATTTCTTGCTTCCGTTAGCTGTTCCTCTGTTGTTGTTTAGAGCTGATTTGCGCCGTGTGGTTCAGTCTACTGGAAAGCTTCTCTTGGCCTTTTTGATTGGATCAGGTAATAGGTCCCCGTCTTGTTGTATCTTAGTAACAAGGGTGGCAACAAAAGGCTTATAGTTTACTCAACATTCACACTGTTCCTATGGTTATGCTCTTGAGTTTTTGATTTTGAAATTATCCGAAAAGCCTGAGCTTTTGCTATTTTATGGTTTTCATAACAGTTGCCACAACCGTCGGTACAGCTCTAGCATACTATCTAGTGCCAATGAGATCGCTTGGCCCGGATAGTTGGAAGATTGCAGCTGCTCTCATGGGAAGGCATATCGGTGGAGGTAACTTTACATCCATATGTCTTTGGACATTGTAGAGACGCTGTGATGTATATCTTCCATTATCTTGTTCCCTTCCTTCTACAATGGCTTATAAGTTGCATGTTGATTGTTTTATGTTCAGCCGTCAACTACGTAGCTATATCAAATGCTCTCGGAGTTACACCATCGGTTTTAGCTGCTGGACTTGCTGCTGATAATGTTATATGCGCTGTATATTTCACGACATTGTTTGCTTTGGGATCCAAAATTTCTGCGGAAGCTGTACCACCACCGACTACTGGTAAGTCTGAATGTGGCTGTAATGTCTGGTTTCGTTTGGTTTGGCGTCCCTTTGGAAAGAATTGATCATCGAGGTTATCTAAATCTTCAGTTAGGAAGTCACTTCTATTGGATTAGATATCAAGAGGAAAATGTTCTGTTCCATTTATTATTCATGTCGATTCTAGCCAGTATTTTAATCAATTCGTTATGACATTTTGAATTCCATTTCATAGATTCTGTTTCGGAATTTTGACATAGATGTTGTTGCTCTTCTATGGCAGAGGCAGAGACGAACAAAGGTTCTGAAACTCAAAACAAAATTCCTGTGGTACTGATAGCTACTGGAATTGCTGTGTCATTAGCTATATGCAAGGTCGGGGCTTTGCTGACAAAGCACTTTGGGATTTCGGGTGGTAGCTTACCGGCTATAACCGCAGTTGTTGTTATTTTAGCAACTGTCTTTCCGTCCCAGTTTGGACGTCTTGCTCCATCTGGAGAAGCCATGGCTCTAATTCTGATGCAGGTATAAGACAAGACTACAACAAGAGTTTCAAGAACAATAAAACGTTCTTGATATTAATCAAACTAGTTTTCTGTCAGGTGTTCTTCACGGTGGTGGGTGCGAGCGGAAACATATGGAGTGTGATAAACACAGCGCCGAGCATATTCTTGTTTGCGTTGGTCCAAATTGGGACACATCTAGCTGTGATATTAGGCATAGGAAAGCTGCTAAACATCGAGCTAAGGTTGCTGCTTCTAGCATCAAATGCTAATGTCGGAGGACCCACGACTGCAGCTGGAATGGCGACTGCAAAGGGATGGAACTCGTTGATAGTTCCGGGGATTCTAGCAGGAATATTTGGAATCGCCATTGCAACTTTCCTCGGGATTGCATTTGGAGTTAAAGTTCTCCAGTTCATGTGAAGATGGTAATGTATAACTAAATTATGGATCTGATGCTGCTCACATTTCATAGATTCTGCTCACTAAATTACTGTACGATTACGATTCTGTCTGTTATAGTTACTCGTTTATCTTGTTTGGTGCTTAGTGAACAACTGCAATTCTCATGAGAAAAAAAAATCTCTGCTGTTCTATACTTTGTAGTGCCTAGCTTAAAAGTTCATGGATCACTAGGCGAAGGCAATATAACCATACTTTTACTAAACTCATGCAAGAATATAAACAATACAAATAAAATATAAAGAATTTGAGATATAGTAGAGGATAATATGAAAATAGTTATTTATACAATTTCAAGAGATAAAGTTATATTTCTAAAATAATTGAATTAAAAGAGTTACAATTATTATTTATATTGGGTTTGAATGAAAATGAACAGAGAAAAAATAGTCAATTCATAATTATGAAATTTCAGTTACAATTTATTACTAGTAAAGTGTGTATTTAAACTTAAAGTATGTATTAATGTACATTATACACTTTTTTATTTAATAAAAATTAATTAATTATTTTTTAGAAATTAAATTGTAAATAGACCAATAAAAAGAGAGTGAAAACATTACATTTATATATATAATTTTTCATAACAAAGATCATGAATTAAATGTCTCTTCTCTGTTTCACATATACGACGATCAATCAGTATCAAAAGAACAGAAATTTCTTCCTTTTTGGCTTTGTTGGAACATATGGAAAGATCGCAATAAATTCATTTTTAAAGATGTTGTTAGTGACCATAATCGAACAGTATCACAATCTAAAGCAGATGTCTCTGAGTGGATACAATCATTTCCGGACAGACAAATTAGTACAGCTTGTACAGAACAAACAATTAACCCTCATTGGGAGCGACCAGCATATCCCTATGTGAAATGTAACTTTGATGTTAGTTACAGAGCAAATACAAAGAAAATGATTGGTGGTTGGATGGTTCGTAATCATCTTGGAGTTGCCACTAATTGGGGTTCCAGTGTTTTAAGGAATGCAAATAATCCATTGGAAGGCGAAGCACAAACTTTATTGTTTGCCATGCAACAAACTGTTAACAAGGGCTTTAACAAGGTTTGGTTTGAAGGAGACTGCAAAATGTTGATTGATTGTCTTAATGGATCTATACAAGACGCTACCATACATGGCATACTTCATGACATTAAGAATTTTTCCAATTGCTTTGAAGCTGTTAGTTTCTCATTTATTCATCGAACAAACAATGAGGTTGTCCATTTACTAGCTAAATTGGGTTGTAATAATGTTGATTTTTATTCTGGTTTTTCTAATCCTCCTGTTTGGTTGATGGAACCTCTGTATTTTGAACGATTTTACTCTCAATAAATTATCTTTGCTGTAAAAAAAAAATATATATAATTTGTTTGACAAAAAGAAAAAAAAACTATAATCTTATTATATAAAGTTGGGTTGTGAAAGTTAGTCATTAACAAGATTTTGACATGTGTCAAGTTATCAATCTCAGATTTTAACATGTGTAAAAGTTAATATTTAATATGAATAATTTAATTACAACAAAAAATTTTGTTTAAAAAAATATTAATAATGTAAAAAAGATAATTATCAAAAATTACAGAATTTAAAAAAAATACAAAGTTTTTTAAATAATTATAAGGAGATTATATATATATATCATGAAATTCAAAATTATAATATTATTTACTTATTTTTAATTTTAATTTATCTACAAAAAAAATATAGAAAAAGGGATTAAGTAAAATATACATTTAATTATTAAATCTAAATTTTATAAATACTCACTTCTATATAAATATAGATCATCTCACATTTAAATAATTTATTCAAAAACACTGCTTTCAACTTTGTTTAATTGGGAAATTTTTTTTGATGGGAAGGTAAATTTTTCTTATTTTTTTAAACCAAAATTTTCTCCTACTTTCTCTTTTTTTCAGTTGGGAATAGGTAAGATTAATATATTGACCCAAAAAAAGATTAATATATACGTCTTCTTTTCCTAATACTGTATTTTAAAATTTATTGTAGTATTTTTAGATTGTTTTATTTAATTTATATTTTCATCTTTGAATTATTTGGGATTCATATATTACCATGCTTATAATTTTCTATTGTTTCTTTAATTATGCCAAATTAATTTTCTTCTAATTTCTCAACCTTGATTGGTTGGTCATAAACCCTTCTGTTTTTTGCAAACATAATTGTTATCATTATTCATTCAATCCCAAAGGAAGATAACGATTAGAATCTCATCAACCTAATGAATGGATAAAATAGGCTAATCAAACTCAAACGTACAACAAACATAGATAGATAGATTGGAACAAAATAAATCGTTATTGATAAATCCATAGGAGTTCAAAGACTCTGACACCCTGGTTTGCGAAAGGTTTAAAAGAATTGATTTGACCACATATGTCACTAAAATGCACTTATTTTTTCGGTCAAGGGTCCTGAGAGAACTTCAAGATGGATGACCTTCCTGAAAGTGATTGTCGAAAGTGTGCGATTGGGGACAAAACACAGGAAAATATCATTTGTTGATTTGTAAGGTCGGTAAACAAGTTTTTAAAACCTCCAAGACATAACAAACTGACCATCGAATATGGGTGGGCCCATGGACTGAGAGTGGGCATGGGCTCACTAAGCAAGGTGGCGGTTGAGGCGTTACAGAGACAAAGGCTACATCATGGTGTGTCAAAGACACTTCCACGAATATATTGGGAAATTTAACATTAGATATTATCAAAAAAATTTGTGACGTTAGAAAAAGGTTTTTATTTTTATTGGTTATCGGAGCAAGCCATTTTGAGATATCAAAAAGACGTGAACATTTTCTCTTCACACAGGAGGAGAGCAGAGCCGATGTTCTCTATGGTGGAGAAGGTTGGACACAAGGTTATCTAACCAAGGGAGGAAGGTGTAAGAGGTTGGACGCAAAGTTATCTCTCCAAGGGAGGAAGGCGGAGCCAAGGTTCTCTCTATGGTGGAGGAGTTTGGACACAAGGTCCTCTCCATAAGGGATGAGGGCGGAGCCGAGGTTTTTTTATGGTGGTCATACATTATTATAATGATACATCATTGATTAGTATATTATGTAATATATAAACACATTAAGCCAACTATTTTACTTTCACTTTGGCATAGTTACTATCACGAATACATTGGGAAATTTAACATTAGTTACTATCAAAAGATTTTGTGACTTTAGAAAAAGGTTTTTACTTTCATTTGTTGTCGGAGCAAGCCATTTTAAGATAGCAAAAAGACGTGAACATGTTCACTCCACATAGGAGGAGGATAGAGCCGAGGTTCTCTCTATGGTGGAGAAGGTTGGACACAAGGTTATCTCCTCAAGGGAGGAAGGTGGAGGAGGTTGAACGCAAGGTTATCTCGCCAAGGGAGAAAGACGGAGCCAAGGTTCTCTCCATGGTGGAGGAGGTTGGACGCAAGATTCTCTCCATAAGGGATGAGGGCGGAGCCGAGGTTTTCTCCATGGTGGTCATACATTATTGTGATGATACATCATTGATTAGTATATTATGTAATATATTTTTTATTTAAAATATTTTTTGAGCTAACAATTTTAGTAATTAAAAAACTATGCAGAAGTAAAAGTAAAATAGTTGGCTTAATGTGTTTATATAGACATTTTCTAGGTGGTGATAAAGAATATATTTGTAATATATAGTATATTTAAGTGTAAAAACATACACTTTTAATAGTAACATACTTAAAAGATTTGTAAATGGATATAAATCAGTGTATTATAACAAAAATAAATTCTATAAATAACATACAACAAATTTTAATATATTTTTTTAAAATTTAATTTTGATTTATAAAACTTTAAACTCGCACATCGGACAGGTCCTCGTCTAGTAAATTTATAATTTAAAGATTAAAACGTGTATCTTGCGAATTAAGTAATATAGAGGACATACTACTTCTTGCACAAGTATTTGTATGTAGTGATCTCATATAAAAGCACAACTCCAAAAACTATTGTATTCTCTATTATGTCATTAACTTTACTTTAAGATTTTTAAAAATAGATATCTTCTTTTAAGTTTTTAATTCGTAAATGACTTCCATATGAACGGATGCGATCGATGGTGGGAATGACTTTTTCGATTAAATACAATCGAAAAGTTGTGTCAAACAAATAACCTTTTGGATTTGCATTCAAGAATGGCCGAATCAGATTCCATTTCTCCTAATTAAAGAAGTTAATCCATTATTAATCCATCTCGTAATTAAAGTAGGTATAGCGACGTTTATTGTGTCCCCGATGAGGCGATGAATAATTGAATATTAAAATACCGTAGTTTGCGCTTGAGCTAAAACCGTCCCTAAACCGGATCATTTAAGAATGGTTTGCCAATAACCGGAAAACAAAATATATTCATATACTACAGTAACTTGGAATTAGAGGATTGTGGTACAAGAAAGCTTTTTCTAACTATCACTCAAAATCATTCAAAGAAACTGTAACCCCTCTCTCTCTCTTTCTCTCTCTCTCTCTCTCTCTCTCTCTCTCTCTCTCTCTCTCTCTCTCTCTCTCTCTCTCTCTCTCTCTCTCTCAATCTCTTATCTCCGGTGATTTCTCCGGTACACTGACAGTTTCACTTTACAAAATAAAAAGAAGCAAAGACTCTCTCTCTCTCTCTCTCTCTCACTTTTCTCTTACACTCTCTACACTAGAGACTGCAACAATATGGTAACGAGCTTACCGTCTCTGAATGTAACTTCAATCCCATCTCCGTCGTCACCGGTACCTTCTCTCCGACGACCTCACATTGTTTCCCGCCAAAACACTCCTCCTGCCTTTTCTTTTAAAGCTGACTCTCAGCGCCTTAGCTCCTCTCCTTCATTACATTCATCTCTGTTCTCACCGTTTCGTTACCGAAGCGAGAGATTTCTCAGACAAGATTCGATCCGATCAGTTACAGTAAGATCGCAGTTAAGCACGCCTCTCATTTCTCCCAACGATGAATGGGGAATGTGGACTGCTCTCTTCGCCACTGGAGCTTTCGGTATTTGGTAAGCATTAAAGTAATCTATAAAAGGATATGTGTTCATATCATCCGTCCGCTCTTATATTGTCAATTGGTTTTGAGTATGACAGGTCGGAAAAGACAAAAATAGGAAGTGCGATGAGCGGTGCACTAGTGAGCACTCTAATAGGACTAGCAGCTAGCAATTTAGGGATCATTTCTTCAGAAGCTCCTGCTTTCTCTGTAATGATGAACTTCTTGCTCCCGTTAGCTGTTCCTCTGCTTTTGTTTAGAGCAGATCTGCGCCGTGTGATTCAATCTACTGGAAAACTTCTCTTTGCTTTTCTCATCGGATCATGTAATTACAAAAGCTTCATCTCTCTTTTCACTTTATCTACACGATCACGATCACGATCACGATCACGATCACGATCACGATCACGATCATGACTCTGTTACATCTAAATCCAATTCTGTTACATTCATTAAAAAACAGTTGCTACAACGGTTGGGACTGTTTTGGCTTACTTAATCGTACCGATGAAGTCGCTTGGTTCTGATAGTTGGAAAATAGCAGCTGCTCTTATGGGAAGACATATTGGTGGAGGTAATAATAAAATATATATTTTGCTATATAAAGTTGAATTTTGCTTAGTTTGTTTGTTCTTGTGCAGCTGGAAACTACATTGCAATAGCGAAAGCTCTAGATGTATCTCCTTCAGTGATAGCTGCTGGACTTGCTGCTGATAGTGTTATATGCGCGTTATATTTCATGTCATTTTTTGCTTTAGCCTCTAAAATACCTGCTGAATTTGCACCACCAGAAAGTACTAGTGGTAAGCAAGATCACATAACCAGTTTCGAAGTTGTGTGTTTGATTTATAATAACTTGATGATGCCTTTTTAATATAATGGCAGATGATGGTGTGATTGTTAACAAAAACAGAGACAAAATTACTGTGATACAAATGGCTACAGGAATAGTTGTTTCCTTAGCTATATGCAAAGTTGCAACTGTTTTCACAACGTGGTTTGGGATTTCGGGCGGTAGCTTACCAGCGATAACTGCTATAGTTGTTGTTTTAGCAACTATATTTCCGTCTCAATTCGACCATCTCGCACCATCTGGAGAAGCAATGGCTCTAGTTCTGATGCAGGTGAGAGATATGATGAATACTTAGTTATCTATATACTTGTATGTGTGCTGATCAAGAGCTAATCAAATTGTATGGAAAAAAACACAGGTGTTCTTTGCAGTGTTGGGAGCAAGTGGAAACATAAGGAGTGTATTAAGCACAGCTCCAAGCATATTTATGTTTGCTTTGTTACAAATAGTGATACATCTTGGGGTGCTACTAGGAATAGGGAAGGTGATGAAGATAGAGCTACGGCTTTTGCTTCTTGCATCAAACGCAAATATTGGTGGACCAACAACTGCTGCGGGAATGGCTACGGAAAAGGGATGGAGCTCATTGATAGTTCCCGGGATTCTTGTCGGAATATTTGGGATCGCCATTGCAACTTTCCTAGGGATTGTATTTGGGGTTAAAGTCCTCAAGTTAATGTGATGTTTTAACTTTCAAGTCCCGTGAATGTAAAAAATTTGATAAGTTTGCTCATTCCAATGATTAGTGGAACAGTCCATAACCACAACAATGAACAAACCTTTAACAACTCAACACTGTTACACAAACTCAGTTTTTTTTTCGGAAGAAACATTACATAATTGAAGTGCAAGTGTCATATCACATATATTTAGAGATTCCATTGTAATGCAAAGCCTAACGCCAAGAAACAAAAGAAAAAAAAAAACAGCCCTCGGGTCTGCATAAGCTGAGCTGAGGACCGAGGAACTTGACGGCCACAATGCAGTCGTCGTCCTCGGGAGAAGAGGAGGACATGGCCACGTTGGTTACCAGTTGGGTTTGGCAATGAGGCAGAGTAACAAGAGGATCTTACAAGCGCAGGTGGTTTCCTCAGACTAAGCCTCGAGAGCCCGCTGAGAAGCAGAGAAGACCTCATAGGCTCTCTTGGTTAAGACAGATTGTGTCAAACAAACCCTAGATTGAAACATTTCTATGTCCCCTGATTTTTATTAAAAAAAAAAGACAAATTGCCTTGCCCACCAAGTCTATGTCCCCTGATTTTTATTGGAAAAGAAGGTGCCAATGGAGCTGATGACAGAAACGGGAACAATAGGAGCATCTCATGGCTGGGTAGCTACTTTGAAAGATGGTGTAGTGCGTCTCCAAGATGACCTCAACCCTAGTGCTTCAGATTCAGATCCAAAGCGAATCTCACTGCCTCCTCTCGTAACTCTGCCTCATTGCCAAACCCAACTGGTAACCAACGTGGCCATGTCCTCCTCTTCTCCCGAGGACGACGACTGCATTGTGGCCGTCAAGTTCCTCGGTCCTCAGCTCAGCTTATGCAGACCTGCTCAGAAAAACCCCGAGTGGGTCAACATCAGAATCGAAGATCCTGGCTTCTCCTCCTCCAAAGTCATGTATTCAAAGAGAGATGACATGTTCTCCATGCCTGCTTCAGGAGGCACCCACATATGTTCTTGGGATCTTGATAAACACAGACACAAACCCAAGCTTGAAACGTTGTTCTTTCCAAACCATCCTGAGTTCGTGCAGTCAGTGTGGGGGAAATTAGATACGTGTTGCAGGAGAGAAGAATTGGTGGAGTCACGCCCGACGGGAGAAATTTTCATGGTGAAGCGGTTCAAACAAAGAAACAACAATGAAGGTGTGATGAGGATGGAGGAGAGGCTAATGCTAGTGTTCAAGCTAGACACGTGTGGATTTGCTAGGTACACTGAAGACATCGGAGACCTCTGCATTTTTCTCTCCAAGTCTGAACCTTTCTGCCTCCAGGCTAGCTTGTATGACGCACTAGATAAGTCAGTTTATTTCATAGACCAGAGCGAAAGCGGAGTATTCGATTTGGGCTATAAGGAAACAATGGATGCTGTATTCTCCTCTAACCCCGCCCCTTACTTCATTCCACCTCCTCAACTTTAGTAGTTATAATTAGTTTTGCCCCCTAAGTATATGATTCTCTTTAATATCAACCAGCTCTTGCTTCAATTTTTATCTTCTACTTTGCATTTACATTGGAAATGGAAAATTCTAAAGTCATCATGTTGTGTTGTTTACTCGCATCTGCTCTTCAAATAATAGACAAAACCTTTTGTATGATCCGTATTATCCTGTAATTTCACTTTATACATTTTTTTTTCTTTTCTTTTGGAAAATGGTAGTTGTTTGCTTCATGATCGATCCTGAAAACATGTTACTGTCCACTACTACGTACAATCTTCTTATTGAAACAGAGCATTCTCTCTCTCTGTCATTCGTGCATTTAATTAATTGCTGACAACAAGTTACAAGCGGTTCTGAGAAGTGAAAACGTTAATTAGTTATCAGACTCATCACACCCTCATCCTCCTCCTCAAAAGCGTTTATGGGTTCGGATCTGGAGTCAAGCTTGAACGGGTGGAGAGCTAATCTCGTAGCCGTGTGGTTCTTGTTCTGATTGGCGGGGTTCTTCTCTTCATGCCATCAAGCGTCTTCTTACAAATGAGGGCTACAACAGTGTCATATAATCGTGTTTGACCTCTTGGCTCAAAGTGTTCCAAAACATGAATTAAAAAGTCCCATTTGCATCTTCCTCTTAAGAAGTGTAAATTCTTTTATGTTATACTCAGGTAAGACCATCCTCATCTCACACTCCCTTAGCCAACTTATTCGGAACCATAATCATGTCCCACTGAGTCATACACGAACTACTATTACACCATTTAGTTTTACTTCTATAAAATAAATGGTTTTATTTGTAATTAAATAAATACTTTTACTTTTCATTATAATCACTTAAACGTTTATGATTTATTTTAAATTTTTTTATCAAAATGATTATAATCAACTTTCCAAATTTTGATATTGTAATATTACTTATTCCCTCCGCATTCATTCATGTTGGAATTCTCACTTCTAAGGGCATCACCATTGGGGGTTTTAATTTTGAGCCTCTGAGGTTAGATTCAGAGCGGTTAACTGGTTAAACTCGGGTATGTTACCGGAGAAAGAGTTGTTCATTATGCTTATGATTCGTAAAGAAAGGTAGGTCTTTTAAGGGAGCGACATCGATGTTTCCTGATATACCTATCTCTGTTCGATCTGAAGACCAAAAACAGAGTTTTTGTTGCAGAGTTTTCCCACCCATCGTTGGCTTTCTCCACAAGGCTCTGAATCTGGTGTCCAAGAATCAAGAGACTTGGTGTTGTTTTAATGACTTCTTGAAGTTTAACAATGATTCTGTTTCGGTTATCGAATTCTGTTTTTGCGTGAACATAACCGGAAATTTGGTATGATTTTGATTACATTTGTGTTCTGTTTTGGTATGCCAGAAAGTCAATTGATCAAAACTTCTTCTTATGGTATGATTTTGATTACAGTTGTGTTCTGTTGGAATTCTCACTTCTAACCTCTCTCTCTTAGGTTAGATCTCTCTGGTCTATCTCTCACACTGATTTGGTTACTTTGTTCTAGAGAGAGATAGAAAGCGCTTTTCAACTTGAGACTTGTATCAGGTTCTATTACAACATCACAACACTTACATACTTAAGTTTCATTGTTAACCTAATTATATAAGTCTATAACCAGCACACTTAACCCACTAATGTTAATGGGCCTTTACTACAATATTGGCCCATGGCCTTTTTCTTCTTCCTTCTACTACGACACAAAACAACGTTTCTTCTTCTCTTCTTCTTTCGTTGCTTACGCAATCTCTGCTCTTAATCAACATCTCACCTTTCTCTTTGTCTTGTCTTATGTAGGATTAAGCACAGGATCAACTTCCAACAATTCATTCAATATAGTCCTAAATTATATTGTTTTTAAAAATATATATATATTTATTTGATAACAATGGTGATTTAAACATAAATACCAAGATACGGTTCCACGAATCACAGACTTGGTGGGCAAGGCAATTTGTCTTTTCTAAGAAAAATTAGAGGACATAGAAATGTTTCAATCTAGGGTTTGTTTGGCACTATCTCTCTTAACCAAGAGAGCACCATGAGGTCTTCTCTGCTTCTCAGCCGGCTCTCGAGGCTTAGTCTGAGGAAACCACCTGCGCTCGTAAGATCATCTTGTCTTCTCTCTCTGTTATTGTTACTTGTTTTTCTGATGATGTTTGAATTTGATTACTCCTCAGGGACACCTCGGTGGCGCTCGGTACTTGTCGCAAACCCCTCTCTGTCGCATTGTCGGCGCTGTACCTTGTGGATCTACTTCCAGAGATGGGGATATCTGTAGACTCGTGGTTACAGATGTTTCTGAATCTTGTTCTACTGGGACAGAGGTTTTGGAAAAGAAGGTGCCAATGGAGCTGATGACAGAAACGGGAACAATAGGAGCATCTCATGGCTGGGTAGCTACTTTGAAAGATGGTGTAGTGCGTCTCCAAGATGACCTCAACCCTAGTGCTTCAGATTCAGATCCAAAGCGAATCTCACTGCCTCCTCTCGTAACTCTGCCTCATTGCCAAACCCAACTGGTAACCAACGTGGCCATGTCCTCCTCTTCTCCCGAGGACGACGACTGCATCGTGGCCGTCAAGTTCCTCGGTCCTCAGCTCAGCTTATGCAGACCTGCTCAGAAAAACCCCGAGTGGGTCAACATCAGAATCGAAGATCCTGGCTTCTCCTCCTACAAAGTCATGTATTCAAAGAGAGACTACATGTTCTCGATGCCTGCTTCAGGAGGCACCCACATATGTTCTTGGGATCTTGATAAACACAGGCACAATCCCAAGCTTCAAACCTTGCGCTTTCCAAACCATCCTGAGTTCGTGCAGTCAGAGTGGGAGAAACTAGACAAGTGTTGCAGGATTGAAGATTTGGTGGAGTCACGCGCGACGGGAGAAGTTTTCATGGTGAAGAGGTTCAAAGAGAGAAAGAACTATGAGGTTATGAGGATAGAGGAGAAGCAAATGCTGGTGTTCAAGCTAGACGGGAATGGAAATGCTTTGTATACTGAAGATATTGGAGACCTCTGCATTTTCCTCTCCTCCAAAGGTGAACCTTTCTGTCTCCAGGCTAGCTTGTATGGCGGACTTGAAAACCACGTCTATTTCATAGACAGCGGCCAAAGAGGAATATTCGATATCAAGTGTAAGTACGTGATTGGTGGATTCGTCACTTACCCCGCCCCTTACTACATTCCACCTCAATCCTACCTCAATGCTATCAGTAATAATGGGGGTTGCATCTCAATCAGCTCTTAGAGTCATCCTGTTGTTGTTGTTGTGTGTTTTTTCCTTACCTTGATATGGAAGGCATCATGTTGTTTACTCGCAATTATGCTTCAAAAAGACAAAACTCTTTCCAATATGTTCTGTTGTGTAAAGCACAAGATAATCCATATCCTCGGTGAATTTCTACTTGTTATACAGCTCTTTACAGTTAAACCTTTCCTTGTTATATAGCTTTGGAATATGATAGGCTTGTTAGCCATTCTGAATCTTCTTATTTTCACCCTAACAAGTAACTGAAACAGAGAGCATTCTCTGACCAAGGGGTTTTGAGTTTTGAGTTTATGATGTGAAGAGGCGAGGCAACGAAACAAGAACAAAGGAAGAGGACCGGAGAGGAGAGAGTAGGTTCCTCCGAGGAGAAAGATCAAGATCGACATCGACGAGTCTCTCTTCTCTAATTCGGAAAAAAAAAAAAAAAATGAGATTAGTCACTTCTTGTCTCTCACTGTAATTCAATTTGAATTTTAGTTCTGATGCTGCGACTCTCTTTTCTTGCTGAAACATCTCCTTTATATGAAAGTTTGCTTCTTTCTGAATCAGTTTTTATCTGATTTGAGTCATTTACAAAGAGAAAAAATAAAGCAAATATGAACACCAAAAAGCAAAAAAAAAAAAAAAGAAGAAGAACAACAATCCAATTTGTGATGTTTCTTCAAACTGTGCAGTAAGTTGATACGATACTGTATCAACTTCTGTTGACTGTGAATTGAGTAGAGATGAGAATCCAATTTGTGATGCTTCTGTTGACTGTGCATTGAGTAGAGATGAGAATTTGTGATGTTTCTGTAGACTGTGCAATGAGTTGAGACGAGAATCCTTGTATCTGTTTAGAAAGTATGGGAATTTGGGTGATTCGGTAGACTGTGCAATGAGTAGAGACTAGAGACGAGATGATTCTGTAGACTGAGTAGAGACTGTACATGTACATGATGAGGCTTCTTTGAAAAACGAGAACCCTTGTAACTGTTTAGAAAGTATGACAATTTGTGATGATTCTGTAGACTGTGCAGTGAGTTGAGACTAGAACCCTTGTGTCTGTTTAGACGGTATGAGAGTATTTGATGTTTCTGCAGACTGTACAGTGAGTGGAGATGAGATTGGACATGACGCTTCCTTCTTCAATCTTAATCTTCCTTGTGACTTTGTTCCATAGATGAATCATGTAACTCCCTTTGCTCATGACCTTTACCGTCTTCTCTACCCATTTTGCTTCTCTTCTGGTTGCAGGTTTCTTGAAAACCTTTGGCATGTTGATCCAGTTCACTGGATAGAAAGCATCAGGGGGAAAGATCGTGAAGTTGAATCCAGGTTTGCTTCCTAATCTCGTGATGACTCTAGAGACTAGGTAAGGGCTGTTGTGTCCCCATATGTTTCACCATCTCCCACTCTACTCCGGTTCCCCTTGTTTCATGGAAGCAGAGGGTCAGATTTGAAGAAGCCTCCTCTCGGTTTGGAAGTTTTTTCCTGCAAAATTTTGATATATTCCATTTGATTAAGCTTTTGGACCATAAGAAAGGGTATAATATTCCAAGATTGTGAAAACAGACTTTGCAGTGTTGGGAGCAAGTGAAATTAAAACATAAGGTGTGTAATAAGCACAGGTCCAAGCATACATCTTGGGGTGGTGTTACTAGGATTAGGCAAGGTTGGACTTTTGCTTCCTGTAGGAATTGCATTTGGAGTTAAAAGTCCTCAGAGTTGATATGATTCGTCTTCAAGCCTATTATCTCATTTGCTCTTTGCTCTCATGGTTATTAGCAGAATCAAATTCAGCTTACCAAAATGGGTAAGAAAAAAAAGATATTTGATTTCATTTTGTTGGTTTTCTACAAATATAGAAATCATTTCCACAAAAGGAAACCAGCAGCTATTTTAAAAACCTAGAAAACCCTAAAACCTCTGTAGAAAGAAAATGAGAAATTTTGAAAGAAAAAAAAAAAAAAAGAAGAGAGAAATCAAACTCTCCTCAAACAAAAACAAAAACAAAAATACCAGGATGACGACGTCATGGCATTTTTTCCCCCTATTCCCTAAACCGATGTCTTAAAATTACGATAACAAACATAACAAACAAAACTAAACTAACATAAGAGAGATTCTTCTATTGGCAAAAACCAAAATGTGTCCCCTTACGTTATCTGTTATCATGACTCTTTGTTGTTGTTGTCGTTGTTGGCTACCACCACTGGCTGTTCTTCATTAAACTTGAACCGTCGAATATCATTACCACCTCCATCTGCTGTGGCCTCAGACCGTCGAGCCCGCTCCTGCTGAGCCATCTCAAACCTGTTCAGACCTGTACTGTTCTCTTCCGCAACGTCAAATCTTCTGTTCCGAATAAATGGTCTAAAGTTGTTGTCGTTGTTTTTATCAGAATTCGGTCTTCTCATAGAATTTCCGACATCAAATCTCTGCCCAGGCCGGAACTTCCTTCCCCTGAAGCCATTATTATGATTCTCTCCAGCATCATTGTTCCTCCCTTCAAAGAACCTCGGCGACGACATTCTGTTTCTCGGAGGTGACATGTAACCCATCTCCTGATCTGCAGGAAACCGTTTCTGGAAAGGCAACCTCACTCTTTCCATCATCCTCTCGTCTGCTCTAAACCCACCTGGAGGAGGAGGAGATGATCTGTTTCTGCCATTCCACGAGACTGGAGACCGGCTTCTGGATCTTGACTCTGATTGCGGGTGGTGCAATCTCCTGTAAACCTGAGAGCCACCTCTCTCTCTCCTATTACTACTCATCCGGTTGTGCATCCGACTAGGAAATTGGTTGGTATCACTGTGAGGACCCCTGAAATTACGATCCCTATCATCTGGGTATCTCCTAAACCGACCTCGGTATCCACCATCTGAGAATTGCCTACGTTCATAACCATCTGGTCCTGGTCCTGGTCCTGGTCCCGGTCCTGACTCATCAAAGCCGTTCATCATACCTTGATCATCTGCCATGCTTTTAGGCCGTGGACGCCCGAAACCAGAGGAACCGCCTTTGTAATTAGGGTGGGAGAAGCGTCGTTTGGAATCCCAACCATTAAAATACCCTCCTCTCCCAGGAGTACGCATCCCTGACCGGTCAGCTCTCCCAACAAACCTATCTGGAACCGTACTCAACCCTTCAGAATTATCAGGCCTGAAACAAAATAACCATGACTCCGTTAGTAAACAAATTATTAATAAGTGTGTTGAGTTTGACACAAAGAAGAAGGCTCAGGGAAAGCAAAACTTGCCTTCTCCTCTGGATGGCATCATGTGAAGGCAACTTCTTGTATGGTTTTGACCCAAAGCTCCTTGAAGGAGACGAAGAGCCCTTCTTAGGATGTGAATCACTCATGTTAACAACAACTTGCTTCTCTATGTCACTTCCTTCATTAGCCTCCCCAATTCTCGGTGCATCACCAGGCTCACTTTTAATATGTCTGAAATTCTTGTCTGCCAAGATTCCCTTCTCAGATTCCATTGAGTAGAATCTCTCAGCCTCTGGCTCAGACCCGTAATCCAACTGTTCAACCTCTCCCGTTTCTCCCTCAGTCTCTTCCCAAGGGTATGGTTCTCTCAACTCTCCATCCTCAAACTGGGAGTCATAACCAGATTGGCACTCCTTTTCATTTTTAGTAGCTGCATCAGCCTTAGGCCCAGATGGTGATGAAGTTTTTGTATGATCATCTGATGCAGTTACTCCACCCATACTGTCCTTACTTCCATCAATAGGTCCGCTGTCTTTAGGGGCAATAGACTCTGTGATTTCTCCCTCCACATCCCTTCCAGAGGCTTCATCTTCTACACCACAAGGTTCATTTAAATCCCAGTGGAAGATAACATTTTTAAGGCCTTCACCCTTGTTCCTTTCAGTGGGCTCATCGGCAGATGATTTCTCTGACATCGTTACAACTCCACTATCAGGTGCTAAAGTTTCACATTCACTTGCTGCAACATTAGCCGTCGGTCTTTCTGTTGAGGATTCATCCGAAAGAGCAATACTGGTTTTTTTAGGTGCTATCATCCCTCCAGAGGTCACTCTGCTGTGCTCTACGCTCTGCACATCAGCCAACTCTTTGACCAAATTTTTTAAAGGATTTCTCTGAGGCGCTACAATATCGCAATTGCTTTGCCGACCCTGATCACTGGAATCAACTGCAGTATGCGAGACATAAGCAGTTCCAGCTGATGAATCATTACCTTCAGCATGGGTTGAAATGGTAGAGGCATCTTGTTGCTGAACAACAGATTCTTCGGCAAGAAACCGGTCAACAGCTGGTGCAAGATCATTATTCAATTCCGTACTGCAAGCAGCATCAGCAAGTATCTTGATACCAGAAAAGTCATGACCACTACAATCAGGCTTTTCATCATGAACGTCTGAGATCAAATTTGGGTTTAATCTCGAAACAGGCGAAACACGGTTGATCTGCGCTTTATTTTCTGAGCCTTCACATTGACCAGATGACCTCTTTGAAGGTGACAGGGAGCGAATCAGAAATCTCCGTTTCTTTATCGGAACATGCTCTACTCTTTCAGGGAAATGCTGATCTTGAACAGAAACCCCAAGCTGCAATAAATAGAAAAGGATCAAGAGGCCAGAAATTTTGCAACGAAATCAGGAAAAGAGGCAAACAAAAATTAGAAAAAAAAAAAGAGGAACCTCTTCAGGCTTTGATTTTCCTGCTACTACTGAGCCAGTTGAACTCTTGTCTTCTGCCTCAATACCTGAAGCTGCAACACGTACAACTGGTTTCTTACTACGCCTTGTTGAACTTCTGCTACCTTTAGACACCACTTTCCAAGGAAGCTCTTCACCATCATTGCTTTTCATGCTTCTATACCATCCACTCCCGGAAAAACTTTTTTTTTTTTTTACTACGAACCTTCACCTCACCTCACCTCACCTCACCTGCAAGCAATGATATTCCCATTAGCAAACCATTTAAAAAAAAAAAAAAAAAAAAAAAATCACACAAAACATAAACAAAGAGCTATTGTCTACTTCTAGTATAGAATAACTAGCTAGACTAAAGACTCTATGAGCCTTTACCTTAAGACAGATTGCGCTATACAGTTTTTGAAGTCTGGAGAAAGAAAAAAAAAACCTCCAGAGCTTTTGGGTGTACGTTTTTTTGTTTTTTTGGTTTTGGGTGGGGGGAATTAAAAGCAAACAAAACTAGCATTTATTTCATGTTTGTAGTCCCGACTAAATCCAACTCCAGATCACACTGTCGGCCTCGCCCCTTGGCCATATCGAAAGATTCTTGAATGGCCGGCCACAGCCAAAGATCCCAATTCACATCGAAACCAGAGTATCATCGTATCCCTAAGTCTATCATACACAGACGAGCCACTAAGGTTCATGATGACCACATCGAAACAAGATCGACCTTCCTCTGATGGAAGTAAAAGAAGATTCGACCTTTCTCGTGATTTCTATAAGATCTTCCATGTCCAAAAGAAGATTCCAAGTTGTTTATATAAATCATCGCCAAGCCGACAAGAGTCCAGAACCAGAATCGATTTCTCTCTTGACTCTCTCTCTCTCTCTGACTCTCTATCTCCTTTCATTGAACCAAAAACAAAGAGCAGAGTAATCAAAGAACTTAGGGTTTTCATATACCTGAATCATCCACCTACTCCTTAATATTTCTCCCCCTTCCTCACTCAAATCACAGATCCGATTCAACTCCTCCCCCGTAATTTCACTATTTTCCCACCACCGCCGTATATATATCAAACGGCTCCTTCTCGGATTTTTTTTTTCTTTCTCAAATCCAGCGCAAAAAGTCTAGGAGAGGCGATTTCAAAAGCCAAGATCGATTGAAAACTAGTAGGTCCTCCTCGCCAGAGAGAGATATCTCAGACTAAAAATCAAATCGACGGCAAAAGCTAGGTCTTCCTCTTCTTCTTCTTCTTCCCAACGTTGTCGTCGTCTTCTTCGATTATTATTATATGAAAAATATTAAAAGAGGATTGGCTGGTCTATCTTTGCCTTTTTGGGATGAACAACTAAAACAAAGCTTTGTTGAGGTGCCCTATCACCACGTATTTATCATCCTCTTTATACCTAAACTACCCTCTTCTGTATCTTGTTATTTACGATTTTACCCTTTCCGACGCTGTTTTATTACGATCTTGCCATTTTGCAAGATTGGGTAGTAGACCTCTCTCTATATCTCTTTAATAAATAAAAAAGTCAACGGTCAAGAAGAGACATCATGGGTTCGTGTGAAAGTGAAAACTTTTTGGTGGCTGACGACTGGTGATATTCTTTTGTGTTTGCCCCCTAAGTTTTTTTTTTCTTACTACAAACATGAATCATTTTCATTTTTAATGATACTGATGGAAATTAAAAGAAAACAGCTTTCATTCAATTGAAATGATTTCTTTGATCAAAATTTTTTAGGAGATTTGTATATTAACAGCTATTGTTTGATATATCAAAAAGAAAAAAAATTGTCGGTCTATTAATCACATATGACGATATATAGAAAAGTTTAATAAATAAAAATTTAAATTTGTTAATGTCTATGATAAAATCCGTTTATGTGTGAGTTTGATCAAATATATATATATATATAGAAAATATTTATTTAAAAGTTAAAATTTATTAATAACTATATTAAAAATCGTATGTGCGTGTTTTGGATCCAAAATATATATATATAATAAATAGTCATGTGTATATATTTAGCCTCTCGGTACTTTATAAATAATTTTTACCAATTACAATGCTATGGAAAGAGTTTTTGTCGTAAAACTTCGTGTGATATAATTTTCAAATATTAAATTTACACATATTATTTTAGTTAATATGTTTATAATTTTATATATATAAGTTATGGATTTAGATCTTTATTCATACATAACTTAATATTTTTGGTCAATATCCAAAATCAGATGTATGGATCAAGATGATAATATCTCGAATCATGGGATCGAGATAATAGTATCTCGGATCAGGATTTAAATATTCTAAACTATTATGATATTTGGATCCATTTCATTTCTATTTATCGATGTATTATTTATAGTTTTTATTACTAGAAAATTACATCTTTTGTGTTTTCCATACATCAAAATGTATGTCTAAGATGGATTATTATGACAACAATCTACGACAAATATATCTAATAGAATCTGTAAAGTCTACAAATAAACAAGAACATATATAATAAAGGGAAAACTAGATTGAATATATTATATATTTGAATAAGATAAATATTTCTTTACCTTTTATATATGCAGTCTCTTGTGATATTTTCTCTTTATCAACTATCTAAAAGATTAAGAAGAAAAAAATATATCTAAAACAAATCAATCATCTTATGCAGACATTTTTATATTTCAATATAAATTGTCGACATTGTCGTCATGTCGAGATAAAAAAAAAAAAAAAAAAAAACGTGGACACTAAAAGGAGACGAGATTGTTGAGAAAGAAAACTCATTTCTTACCAACTCATAAGCACTAATGCACGTATATATGGCTGGCCTCTCTAGTATAAGCCCTTTTATAGTTTTCTTTAGTCAAATATTTATCAAAAGAATCTAAGATTACCAATTTTTAAGAATTAAATTTGCTATAATGACTGTAAAAGTTTATCAACTGATTTATAAAGCTTGAATAGTATTTAATAATTTAACCAACTGATATGACATATACAATTCCTACTAATATCGTTGGTTATCATGTTCAACCCTAGTCAAAATAATGAATTAGAATTTGTATGGATTTTGTTTTAAATGATAAGTTGCAGAATATATTTTTTTTGTTAACAAAAGAATCAGCTCAAACGAGCCAATTAGGAGGAAAATTGTTTATAAATAAAACATGACGCGGCGCTTGATGTGCTAAAGAATTCGCTCGTACATTAGCTTGACGAGAAACGTAAATCAAAGAGAAGGAAGAAAACTCATTCCTGTCCATCTGAATGTCGTCTAGGTATGCTGCAAAAGCTGGCCAATCATTAGGGGAAAACATCATCTTCACCAAGTCTGAGCAGTCTGGATAAGTTGCAGAATACTTGCTGGTAAAATAAACAAAAAGTTTATCACCAAATATAATTTTAGACACACTTCAGATGCATATTTAACAGTAAAATAAGAATGTAACAATGATTTTTAGATAAATACAAAAGTTCTAAACATTAATAATCAAGCGATTAAATACAAAATGTTACCGTGATTTTGATAAAAAAAAATGAGAAAAATAAAGGAAAAAAGATGTTCAGCAACACCAAGTATAGCTCAATACATGGTCACACATCCCAATTTTAAAAATGTATTGTCAACTACACCAAGTAAATGTATTGCATAGTCACATATACCAACTATATGATGATATGTGCTCAACATCACGATCATTTTATTCCGGTATGCTATTTGTCAAAATCCGATATTGACCATATTTGATCGGGGTTGACCGATGTTGACCGACAAATTTTTAATTTTAAAAATTTATTATAGTATTGGAAACAAAAAAAATAAAATTGTCTTATAGAATAATTTCTGGATTTTATTAATTAACAAAATATCTATTTTCATTATAAAGATATATTTTACATTTGTTAATGCAATCAATCTTATAATAGTTTTTTTCAATTGTAAAACTTAACTTTAAATAAACTAAAAATCATTGATAAATTTTTCAGATATTAAAACTTTTATTTTACCACATATCCTACTATATTAATTGAGAAGTACAAATTTGAAACTAACCTTATAATTTGTGCTGTATATGTTGTGATTTGAATTTTTAAAAATGAAGATATATTACTCAATTTATGAAGAAAACAATGTGTGTTTTAATGTTCCACATCGGTGGACTAGTAAAACTAAATTTATGTGGTTGATAAAATTAATAAATTTTATTTTCTCACAATTACAATATTATAAATATTTTAAAATATTTCACAAAATAATGATGCAAATACAGCAAACAAACAATATAAAACTGTGTAATATACATTAAACAAATTAAAATGCTATAATATTCTAAAGTAATTAGTATTCAGAAAGATATATGTTGATTTACCAAAGAATTGCAATGTTAAGTAAATACTGTCCATATTTTATTTATTATAACATAAATTTTCTGGTGTTAGTTTAAGTTTCAATATCTTAAAAACTGTTAATGATTTATCTTCAGTTTTATTTAAGTTTTGAACTTTAAAAAAACAACTAACTATTATAAGACTAATGCATTAAACATATATAATATATCTTTATATTGGATATAGATATGTTTTTTTAACCATAAATGATTCAACAAAACAATTTTAATACTTTTGTTTCTAATACTAAAAAAAAAAAGTTTTGATGGTCAACACCGGACATATCTAGTCAACGCCGGATTCTGACAAACAATGTACTAAAATAAAAATGATCGTGATGTTGAGTACATGCCATTATATAGTTGGTACATGTGGCCATGAAATACATTTACTTCGTGTAGTTAGCTATACATTTTTAAAGTTGGTATGTGTGGTCATGTATTCAGCTATACTTGATGTAGCTCACTATCTTTTTTCCAAAAATAAATGAAATTCCATTGTATAAATATAATATGACAAAAAAAATCAACATATAGTGTTTTTATTTTCATCAAATTTCTTGCATAAATTTTTTAAAACACAATAAGAACAAATAAAAATTAACGTAGTTTAGGTTTCCAATTTTGAAAAATACAAGTTTTTGAGTTGAATTGGACTCTAGATTTGATATATAAAAAAATGGATTCTACTAGTTAATGATAGGATGTAATAAATATAATTGAAAAAAATAAAATAAATAAATGTAACGTTTAATAAGAATGTTACCGTGAATCTGAAAAATACAAAGCTCATAAAAGTTAATAATCTATAAACCACTTACAAATGTCGCCACGATTTTAGTAAACTTGGTGAAATTCAATATAAATCAAAGTCAACTATGGCCATGTTCCTGTTCGAGTCGCAGAACAATGACAAAGAAAATAGCCTTAAACGAAAATAAATTTAATTAAAAGAATCGCTAAAAGTAGTTGCTGGTGTTGTCCATGTTGTCTTCCATAGTAGCTGCAAATTGCAGCGACATCTTCTATGTGTAAAACAATGACTGCAACAGTCGCAACGACACAAATTTGCCCCTGCTCCCAACATCATTAAAGTGCTTTTGTTCTACTGTAGTCGCAGTCGCAGCGATTCGCGGCCATGGTTTTTAACAACAATGAAAGTCAATTTAATATTGTTTTCCAATTTTGAAACAATATTAGTCTTAAGGTAAAGTGGATCTACATTTAATGATATGATACAATAAATTTATAGATAAAAATAAATAAATTGTAACATATTGAATAATCTAATAAGAATGTTACCGTGATTTTGGTAACTACAAAGATCATAAAAGGTCATTATCAATCAACCAAATACATATATTACCGCGATTTTAACAAAATTGGTTAAATCAAAATGTAAGAAAGTCAACTACATTATCTAAAATGTTACTATATTTTTGACAATAAACATTTTGTTTTATCACATTTTTCACATAAAGATTCAAATATACAAGAAAAACAAATGAAAGCCATTGTAATTTTGCTTTCCAATTTGAAATAATACTACTCTATGAGTTTACATGTACTCTAGATTTTAATGAAAGGATGCAATAAATATTTTGATAAAAATAAAAAATAAATGGAACATATTCAATAGTCTAATAAGAATATTACCATGATTTCGATAAAAGTAAACAATCAACCAACCAAATAAAAATGTCATCGTGATTTAAGTAAAACAGTTTAAATCAAAATTTATTATAGCGAACTGTATATATAACTAAAAAATTCAAATATTGGAAGGACCTTAAGAGTACCTGAGAGACCATATCGAACGGTGGTAACATGAGTAGTTTAATCTCAAAAACAGAATTTATTATCATATCTTTTATCACAACTTTTAAT
This sequence comes from Camelina sativa, assembly GCF_030686135.1. Lineage (NCBI taxonomy): Eukaryota > Viridiplantae > Streptophyta > Magnoliopsida > Brassicales > Brassicaceae > Camelina > Camelina sativa. The sequence goes on along the minus strand of NC_141890.1, from coordinate 42,985,983 downwards.
CACCAATCAAAATGGTTCAATTTTTTTTACAGAATATGAAGTTTTTCTTTTTCTTTTCCACAGTTTTTGTTTTTTTTTTGTTTCCCACATTAAACTTTTTAAGACGCAGACAAAAACACTAATGTTATATTGCAGTTGTGAACCAAAACAGATTGAAAGAGAGAAGAAAAAAAAGCTTCTAAGAGAATTTCCTCTATACGGATGTGATTGTCCTCGGCTTTTCATCAAAAGAATCTCCGACCAAAGTAGTATTTGATTCTGTACTAAAAGAGAGGGGTTCACAGATCCGACCAAAGGACTACTATAACTCCACTCCAGTAGCCATGGAAATAGAATCTAATGTCACTTTTGGACCTTTCCTTTTTTTAATAAAGAGAGAATTTGATATGATTGGAGAAATGTGTGATAGTGAAAGGACCTTCTTTAGTAAGACTTGGCAAATATTGCAACTTCTTCTGCTGGATTTCCAGTCATTAGGCATGTTTTAGTCCCTTTCGGCTGTTCAAACGGGTAACAACGAATGGTTGCTCCGGTTTCTTCTTTTACCCTTTGTTCATCCGCGTCACTGGCTGACCAAGGACCTCTTGCCCATTTCCCTGAAGATATTGCCTCTTTGAGCTCATCGTATGAGTTCACATCCACAATGTTACTGCATAATCATATCAAAATGTGAGCGTATGCTAATAATGCTGCAAACTCATGGAAAACGTCTGTGGGAGAAAATATAACAAAAACAGTACCTGTCCCTGAATGATACCGCCTTTTCTAGAAGCGATGATTGGATCTCATCCAACTTCTCTTTTACATATGCCACTAACGTTGATGCCTCCATTGATATTCCAAAAACTTTCCCTGCCTTTCCTGGTATATCCCTCCTTGAGACAACAACACTGCTACTAGATACATCGCGTGGACCAATTTCAATCCTTAGAGGAATTCCCTGCAAAACGAATAAAACTATCAGAACTTGAACTATTATGAAAATTTTATCACCCCAGAAAATTATTATAGTGTTTTAAGAGAGTAACGAACCTTCATTTCCCAGAAATTGAACTTCCATCCTGGAGTTCGTTGATCTGTGTCATCAAGTTTAACTCTAAACCCAGCAGTTTGCAGAGCTTCCTTCACTGATGATGCAGCACTGAGAACTCCTGTTTTCTCATTGTCCTTCTTCCAAATAGGTACAATTACTACCTTAAAAAGAAGAAAAGAGAAGATTAATCTCAACTCTAGATCATCACTTCCAACCAAGTGAGTTACTAGTATAACAATTATCATTTTTGCTAAAGAAAATAACTACTGCTCCAGACCCCTTCCTACAACTAATCCTCCTAAGCTAACGAATGGAAGTACAGATATAAGCAAAGGAAACTGCTTAAGAAATTCCCAAACGAATAGAAGATGAACCTGTATTGGAGCTATCTTGGGGGGAAGCATAAGACCAGTGTCATCTCCGTGAGTCATAATAATGCCACCGACAAAACGTGTACTCACTGCCCATGATGTCTGCCACACATGTTGCCTTTCTCCATTCTCATCTGCAAACTGGCATGATCATATACGTCACTTTAAAATTCTTTCAAGATGAAGTAGCAAAACCACACATGTGACAAAACAAAGCATAGATGGATCAATATAAACTTATGCTGTCGTCATTAAATGAAGATGAGAGAACTAAACTCCAAACAAATTCAAACTGTCCGTGCATGACATACTTCTTAAGATTAGTAGTTATGTATGTACCTGAGTTCCAAAGGCACGAGAAAAGTTCTGCCCTAAATTGTGGCTGGTACCAGCCTGCAGAGCCTTCCGATCTCCCATCATAGCCTCAATAGTATAGGTTATATCAGCACCAGCAAAAGTTTCTAATTTTGATTTTCGACCTGGAATAACAGGTATTGCAGTTTGCTCAAAAGCAAATCGGGTGTAGATTTCGATCATTTGTTTTGCCTGCAATACAACACTAAAGATTTGTCACAGGAGAGTACCAAAAACCGACTCCACAAGTTGACGACAATAAAATAGAGAACAAACCTCCTTTTCTGCCTCCTCAGGAGTGGCATGAGCAGTATGACCCTCTTGCCAAAGAAATTCAAGAGTCCTAATAAATGGTTTTGTCCGCATCTCCCATCTAGTGACATTAGCCCACTAAAAAGAAGAAATATAACCAGGAGCGGTGATAAGTGCCAGATTTATAATTTAAACGAATGATATAAACAATTTGGATGTCTATCCATACCTGATTGATCATGAGAGGAAGATCACGATAGCTATGAATCCACTGGGTAAACATGTGATTCACTATGGTTTCACTAGTAGGCCGAACCTGCCACAACCTCAACAAATGCAACAATCAAAGCCAAAACTTAGGTACAATTCTAGCTTTGTGGTAAAAACATAGTAACGCCGGAAAAATGCCTACCACAAGCTTCTCCTCAAGTTCTTTTCCTCCTCCTACAGTGACGAGGGCTAGTTCAGGACTAAATCCCTCAACGTGTGAAGCTTCTTTCTCAATAAACGAGTATGGTATAAACTGCACAAAAGACCAAAACCATCACTATAAACCCCCAATGTAACATCAAAACACAAGAATAGAACAACGATGACAATAACGAGTAAAAGAAAATAAACTTCAAATATGATTAATCTATATAATTCATCAAGAACACAAAACACATTTCTTAATTCCAGCTTCAAATCGATACCTGTGGGAAGTACATGTTGCTATGGCCAGTCTCTTTGAACTTCACATTCAAATACTCCTACAAACCAACAATCCAAAATCAATTCAATACAAAGAAACATTAACATTCACAAATCAATTTGAATCCCAAATTTGCAACAAGAAACCTGAATCGCTTCCCAGATCGCGTAACCATAAGGACGAATAACCATAGTACCACGAACAGGACCATAATCGGCGAGCTCAGCACTAGCTATAACATCAAGGTACCAAGCATTGAAGTCCTTTGATCGAGGCGTAACGGCTCGGTCAGACTTAAGCCGGTCAACCTCCGCCGACTTAGTCTCCGACGAAGCAGTAGTACCACTCGGCGCCGTCGCGAATCCAGAGAGAGGTCTTCTGTTCCGTAGACATACGGTTCGTCGGAGAGAAGCTGGGTAACAAGTTGTGGCGGGAAATAGAAGGGAAGTGAGTGAAGGGAGTCTCAGAGACGCCACCATTTATCTACTTTTCGGAGAAGTTTTGTGAGGTTTTTTTTTTCTCTTCTCTTCTCTTTGGAGATGATGATGACTGTGAAAACTTTCTTCTCTCAGTCCTCGTAAACTCATGTGTGGATAAGCCCATTAAGCTTTATGTGGATCAATAAGCCCAATAAGCCTCTTTCGAAAATATAGTACGGTATAATTTTTAATCTTCTCTTGTTTTGGTCACGCTTATAGAGAGATGATGACTCTCAACTCTCAAGACAATGAACCATTTTGGAATAAAACGAATAAAAAGTGGAAGAGAGTAAATGTCTATGATTCTTTTTTTTTTTTCCACAAGACATATTTCTCATATTTCAAAAAAGTTTTAAATCTCAACCTGAATTGCCAGATCTTGTTTCTGAATACCAAAAATGATAGTTTGAAAAGATGGCGACGATAATAAAAAGAAACATGGTATGATGGGGATACATATATGTTTGAGTGAAAGTGAATGATGCGTGCACATATTTTTGTATAATTCTCCTTCCATCTTGTACTGGACTACTGGTTAGTTGTTATCATAATATTTGTACTATTTATATAGACAATAACTGCTTGGAATTTTTTTTTTCTAGATTTTTAAGCAATAATATTAATTATCATGTTAAATTACATGGACCCACATTGATATAAATAAGTCATTTGGTAAACTGTATATATTAAAAAAAAAACAAAAAATCAAGAATCTAACAATTTAGAAAACTCCAAAGAAACCCATGCTTGTATAGATATAAAATTGATTTACCTTTCAAAAAAGCCATCTTTCTATTATGTTGCTTGATCCTTTGAAACAAATTAAAAAAAAAAACAATTTATTTCTATTCCTTTGTAGTTTATTTAAGAAGAACGACACGAAAGAATGTTATTTTCTTATATATAAAATAAATGAATATTAACTTCTTCTTTTTTTGTCAACAAGTACAAATGAATATTAACTTAGGTGGTCCAATATAATGCACTAGGAGTATATAACATGCATGACTCTTAACCATTGTATTGCAAGCGTATGTAAGTAAAGCCTTTTGTTACTTTTTTTTTTTTTTTTTCTTGTATGTTCACCAACTTTACTTATCAAGTGAATGATATACCAAAACGTATATTGCATTAGATCTGTGAGTTGTCATAAATGAACTGTTCACAGTTATTTTAATTATTTTTTTTCTTCATTAAAATTCTGTAAGAAAATGAATAGAAAGTTCAATCTACTCATTTATTTCATATGAAAATGCATCTAATGTAATGTCGTCATCGTGAAAGTTGGTTACATCACAAATTCAGATAGGACCTGGAAGTGTTACGCCATTTCAATTGAATAAAGGGTGAATAAATGATTTTTTTTTTCTAGTCTCCATCATAAAACACTTCACTTATTTAACACTTGATTTACTCGGTTGGAGTTATAGAAGATAAATTTATGATATTTTTACTAACATGGATTATTCATAAATCGTTAATGATATAGGAAACCAACTCTTTACACTAACCCACTAGGCCAGCACTTATATATATTTGGTATTATTACATTACAATGCTTGATCAACAATTTTCATCTTTATGGCTCAGATTCTATCTATGTGATATTGTTGGCAAAGGAAAAGGAAGATCGAAAATCCAATCAAAACACTCGCTCAACACGGTATTAGTTGCGTATATTAGAAAGTAATCGTCTTAATTAACCAAACAAGTGATTAATTTAAGAAAAGAGGTCTTTCAAAAAAGATTTTTGCTTATATTTAGCCGCAAACAGCTTGCACCAAACAATAATAATATTATCTTTTCTCTCTAATGACCAAGTTTAGTTTTCTATAAACTATGCATTAAATTAATATTCCAAGGACACGGAGTTTACAAGTCTCGCGTAAAGAAAAAATCGTTCTATAGAGAATTTCACAAATTAAATACTACTAAATAGTAGTATGAAAGAGAACATCGAATGCCATGGGAAATGGACCCATCCATCGCCAACTTTTTTTTTTATTAGTGTTAAAATAATTGAACAATGAGGTCCATGACTATAAAAGTCACCATATTTTTTGTTTCGTCTAATTTCCAAAAAAAGAAGTTAAAATATTGTTTTCTTATATTCTCACCAACATATTCACTCACGTTAAAACCAAGTCCAATCATAATTATCACACGCATACATACAAATACAAGTTACAATGCCATGTAGTTTATTTTGCTTGCTTGTTAATAAAAAAAAATAATTAGTAGATATAATAATAATGTCTAAAGAATCATTAGTATTTTTGTCAAGTTTTTATTGCCACACCTGCAAGATTCTAGTACAAAATTTCCTTAGATATTTATCTTTTTTAGGGCATAAATTCTGTAATATCTCATTCCAAAGATATATTATTACAATACACATAACCTTAAGAAAATTCCATAAAACCCAATCACTCTTTCTTTTATTATTAGTAAAAATATGACAAAAGTCCTTTTTTCTTTGTTACATAAAGATTCCTACCTTGCCTTTTTTTTCCTTCTCAGATCTTCCATTTTTTATATATATATATATATTAATACACTTTTCGAAAATGGAAAATCACAATGATTATAATATCAGAAATATCCTGGAAAATTAATAACAACAATTATAATAATATGGTAATTATAAGAAGAAGAAAAAAACAGAGAATGTGAAGTTAACGCCAAGCGGATGCGACAGCGATGGTCCGTCCCATCCAACCAAAGCACACACCTCCGTTATCTTCTTTGACGGTAAAACCCGAGTGAACTCGTTTTCCGTTACTAAGTCGGCTCTTCATCGACTCAGCTATCTTCTCACTCGATTGCATTAACTCGAACCCCGCCATGCTCATCCGCATTCTCCATTTCCCGAACACCTCACACCGCTCTATCCGATCGATTCCTTCGCACGCCACCGCATTTATCAGCTTTCTGCCTATCCCTTCCTCGACTTTGCCACGGTCCAAATTCGAACTAGGAACGGTCGACTCCACCGATTCAAGAAGTGCACCGTAACACGCGCACGACTCGCTCACTCTCCCTAAAAACGGCGCCGTGTTAGAATTCATCTCTTGCTCCACTATAGTCACCACGCGCGGCTTAAGTCCTTTCACTCGCCGGAGAAGCTCGTCTCTCGGGTTCTCCGTGCATACACTCTCGTCTGGAACACGATAAAGCTTGAAAGCTAAGTTCACAGCCAAAGGCTCGTCGGGTTCACATCCTAGCGACTCACGGCTCAGATCACCGAGTCTTAAACTCGCCACCACGTAGAAACTCACGGAGATACCGAGTCGATCACCGAGCTGACTCAACAGATCTCCAACGGCTTTCAACTTCTCTTCCCCTCCGTCTCCGACCACAAACCCCTCGCTGTTCGTTACGACGGTGATCTTAACCACCGGAGTCTTCGTACTCTGTTTCTGCCCCTGATTGATACCGTTTCGGCGCGTGGACAGCGCGTGTAGTAGGTTAACGTATTGTCCACCTTCTCCGATGTCGAAATCGATGACGTGGAGGTTCATGACCCCTTCGTCGTTGTTTCCGGCGGAGTCGAGAATTGCGAGATTCGCCGCCATGAAACCGAGTTTGAAACAAGGAGAGAGCTCGTAAAGCAACTGAGTCGAAAGCAAATGCTCCTTCCCGTACAATTCCGTCGCCGGAGAAGCTAATCTCTCAGCCGGATTATTATTATTAATCCGATAACGGAGCGCCGTCACCATGAAATCCACAAGCTTCTCCTCCGAGTTCCTCCTCAAACTCGGCGTCTCCGAAACACGCGCTAGTAACTCCGACGCTATCTCCGTCTTCCCTTCCGCAATCGCCGTCGCGATTTCCATAACCGTTTGCCTCGAACATACCGATGCCTTCGTCGTCGTCGTGGAAGCTGTAGAAGGCGAAGAGGACGAAGAAGAAGAGCTCGGTGAAGAAGACGTAACCGGGTACGGGTTCGGATTCGGATTCGGATTCGGAGTCACGAGATTTTGAATCCAGTCAGAATTTGAATTAGTGATAACTGACACGTCATCATCACCACCACCTCCTCCTTGTGCATCACTCTCATCGTCGTCATCATCTAAAAGCTGTTTCTCAAGCTCTCTTAAACTATTCAACATGTTGTTGTTGTTCTCCGATTCATGAACCCGGTTTCGCTGAACCGGTTCAATACAAGGAACACCGGTTAACGTCATGTAATTGTTATTATCATTACCCGACCCGAATCCCATTCGGATCCCACCAAATAAACCTAAATCCGATTGCTGCTGCGTCGTCTGAGACCTGAGAACCGGTAAGCCGTAACGCTGAGAGAAACTCATATCATTCAACGACGTGAGATCGATCACCGGCGACGGAGATTGAAGATGATTCTGATGATTCCTAGGCTTCACGGACCTTAGAAGAAACGCGTTGAGAGCTGCTTGGTTATAAAACGGTTGTTGTTGCTGCTGTTGCTGTTGATGATGTTGCTGTTGAGCCGCTTGAAAATCAGCTAAAGTACGTTTCCCGGCGAATCCATGACCGGCGGCGACTCTGTTCCCGATCTGATCAAGAAAAATACCAGGAATCTGGTTCCTATACGTCGGTTGAGGATTATTATTGTTATTACTACCAACGTTGATTACAGTACCAGGACCTCCATGTATCATAGATCTACCACCGCCGTAAAACTCCGGTCCACCACCGCCTCCGGGAAATCCAGATGACATTTTTTTTTCTTTCCTCTCAAAAGTTTAAGAAGATAAGAGAAATAAAGAAAGAGATCAAAAATTGTAAAAATATTACTGAATTTTGACGAAACGCATGATAAATAATAAGGAAAGAGAGAAGAGAGAGATTAGATACTCTCTGTCTCTGAGAAAATGTAGAGAGAGAGAGAGAAGGAGAGTTGCTTTCTCTTATGGCATTTTGAGGTGATAGTGACGATAATATATAAAAGGAAAAGAGTAAGTGGCTTTACGACCGTTGGATCAGATATTTAGATTTATGTTTTTTACCCTTGATGAAATTAATCGGACGGTGAAGGATTCGTTGTTTTGAGACTCCTTCAAACACCTCCTGCATCTTGCATCTGTCGGGAAAACGAGTTATTTCACCCTAAAAACTATCATATCGAACTAAATAGACCCAAAACTTTAACCATAATCTATATATCCTTGAGAGCAAAATTCAAAATCTATGTCCCCATAAATCAAAAGTTCGAAACCTAAATCTCCTTGAAATAATATTACAAGATTTAAATCCCCATAAACTATGGTTTTAATCGGTTTATTATGTACCAAATAAATCTTAACCAACTAAAACAATAATAAACCAAAAGTAAAACGATTTTAACCCAAAATTACAATTAATTAACTACAAAACCAAGCCAATTTTCTCGAAACCAATCCTCTCGAGTCTCGACAACAACCGATCTTCTCTTTTCCTCGTCACCTTCTTCCCCACATCAAGTCAGTTTTTGATAAAAGAACAGTCAACTATGCCAAATAAAAAATCATCGTAGACCTCCAAGCCCAATTGTGATTGACACCACAAGTGATGGAAACGAGAATACTTATGATTTATGAACATCACCAAAATCGGAGATCTGATGACGGAACTGACGGTTATTGATCAGCGGCGGAGAAACAGAGAAGGAAGACGACAAAATAGAGAGATGAATAACTTCGAACAGATCTAAGATTTCAAATCGGAGAGCATCGTCGAGTTCCCTAATCAGAGATTGAAGACGGATAAGGTAAAGCTCGTAATGCTTGGTGAATTCATGTACTCGAGAATGAGTCTCGCTTGACTAAGACGATTGAGTCTCGGTTGACTAAGACAATGCTATGTGGTTGTATCTACGCGAGCTGGTGAAGAAGACGACGACGGAGGAGACGGAGAGAGCATAACAAGTTCAGAAACGTAAAATCTTAGCTTCTTCAGATTTACAACTTCACACCCTCTAAAATCTAAAGTATTCTTAATTTACCCCATTACTTTTATTTTTAATCTAAAGTATATTTTCTATACTATTAATTGGGGAGTACAAAAGCAGAAAAAAAAACTTTGCCAAAAAATTCCATAATTTGACCCTACGAGCAAACAAAGGAAGAAGAGGAAAAAAAATTTAAGGGCAATAAGGTAAATTTAATTGTATATAGGACGCGGATCATAACTGTTTGGGAGAATCTCATTCGGATCCTGTTTAAGATAGAAGTGTATCCAAACATATTCTTCCTCATATACCTGTGAGCAAATTAATAGTATAGATGAGATACAAAATGCTAATTTATACCAGAGAATTAGGAAACAACCATATCAATACTCTCACATTAAAGCCCCATAAAAATCTGATTACTCGGAAAATGCTGTTTATAGCAACTAACCAGTTTTAATTCTTAAATTAAAATCCCATATCAAGATCATATCAAAACATTAACTGCAAATATTAACAGTTAATCAAAAATATTCTCCTATCAAACAATCACAACAACCATTACGATTTCATTACCTTTTATAATGACTTATTTAAGAGCTTCTATCAACAATCAAAACTTAAAACAAAAATAGTTATATCGAATCCCGCTTCTTATTATACTATATCGCATTAAACCCAAAATCAAATCAACAACAGAATATCTTATATTCATTGCATTGAATATTCTACCTTTAAACCAAACCCAACTTCATATATCTATATAAACCATAGAATACATTGCAAATCTTAAAACTCATCAAACATACGAAGCAGAATAGAAATTTACCTTCGAGCAAGTCATGGCTGTGATGAATGGATTCACACATGTTTCGGATCTCAAAGCCTACAAGACAACATGGAAGATCAGAGTCAGGATCGTCCACACATGGAAACAATACACGACATACGCAGGAGAAACTATAGAAATGATTTTGGCTGATTTTAAAGTAAGTTTCTTGATGTCTCCTTAGAACTTATAAACATATTTACTTCAAACAAGAAAGTTAACTAATGTTTTAATGTTTTTTTAATTATGTTATTATAGGGTTCCCTTATTCATGCTACTATTAAGAAGCAGCAATTCAACAAACACCAAAGACTTATTGTTTTTGGTGATTGGCGAATTATTGAGAACTTCCAGCTGTCAAGATCAACGGGGATGTTCCGGGCAACAAAGCATCAATACAAAATGACCATCATGAACTCCACAATCATAAGCCGATGTGATTCTGTTTCGAATGATTTTTATTTGGATCTAGCTTCATTCGATAACATACTAGCTGAAGATGGTTTGAATGAAAATATTCTAATTGGTAAGCTAATATATGGTTTAGTAATATATTAATGGTTTGAATTACTATTCTATGTTATTACCTGAATAACATAATTTTTCCTTCTTTAGATGTTGTGGGACAGGTTGTTTCGTGTGGCGAAATGAAAACCTCAGAACTTAATGACAAACCCAAAAAGAGATTAGAGGTCATCCTTCGAGATACAAGGTAACGAGATCCAAGAGGAGGGTTAATGAATGGAACAAGGTTGCAGATCCAAGAGGAGGGTTAATGAATGTTGTTAAGGAATATAGATCCAAGAGGAGGGTTAATGAATGGAACAAGGTTGCAGATCACACAATTGGCTGAGTTTGTTTTGGAAGTGATTGTGATTACAGGAGACAGAGTCGGTGACAAAGTGCTCATTCCAAGGATATTGCTCACTCCTTCAGATACTAAACTACCTTTCAAAATACGGCGAAGACAATTACCTTTGGTTGTTGCTTTTGCAATGACTATTAACAAAAGTCAGGGACAGTCTTTGGATTATGTTGGATTGTATTTGCCGAGGCCATGTTTTTCACATGGTCAGTTTTATGTTGCAGTTTCAAGAGTGACTAATAAGAAAGGATTGAAGATCTTGATAGTAGATAAAGAAGGAAAACCTCAGAAGGAAACAATGAACGTCGTATTCAAAGAAGTGTTTCAGAATTTGAAATGAGTCGCCTTCAGTAGGAAAAAGTCGTTTCCGAAGGTAATTGTTATTCATTCACTTTTATTATAGATAGATAATTATGTACTTTAATTCTAAACTGTGTTTATGAAAACTTAATTCTGGGCTGTGTTATAATAACAGGAAGTTTACAACTGAGGAAAAGACTGACGAGGATGGTGAAGTGGAGAAATTAAATGAGTGAAAGAGTTTTGTGGATTGGTATGCTTTATAGGCAACGTTTTGTTTTGAAAATTTATGATGAGACAGTAATAATTTAGTATGGTTTTTTTATGTTTGAACTAAACATACTGTGTCAGCACTAGGTTTAGTCTCAAACTTTTTTCCATACTATTGAAACTTTTCTTTAATAGAATTTTAAAATAAAGACTATTGTTAACTTTTATAATTTGAAAACATAAACGACTTACTTTAAACAACCAATTACCAATACCAGCAGAAACAATGATGTCGAATAAAAACTTGAATAACTTACAAGGATATTAACTTACTAGGATTGTGTAGTGATTGGTACTAATCTCCACCTCCGAAACTACCAAATAATTTAAACTTACGCAAAAGCCATAATTACCATGCGAAATAAACAAATTTGATATTAGATTTGTTAATAGAAAATGATTAATAGAGACGGTGTTAAACCAAAACTCATTTGCTTTCTTACCATATATTTAAAAACCATTTGCAAAGCAAAAGGTATTCAATACACCAGTATGTTCACATTCCTTCTTCAATCCAATTGTTGAGTTCACTGAATGTCTAATTTAAAGAATTTTAGCCTGTCGAGACAAAACAAAAACATCTATAATGACCAAAAACCATATAACAAAGAGTGTATAGACAGAATTCGAAAAGGTTTTGTTTTCTTATCTTCGTTTTAGGCTTCTTTATTTGTTTTCTTGTTTTTTAAGAACAAATCAGAACAGTTTAGAATATATATGAGGAGATATCATATTTTTTCAATCAAACTGCTAACAGAAACTACTAACATTAAAAAAATTTAAGTAACAAAAGTAGCAGAAACAAAAATGATGTAATTAAATCTTGAATAACTTACAAGCAGCGTAAGTTACTAGGATTGTGTGGAGATTTGTTATTTACTCCACTTCAGATTTTATAAGGTAGTTTAACCTAACGGAAAAAGTATAATTAGCAAAGGAAATAGATAGAGTAGACATTATATTTTTTAGAGTAGACATTATATTTTTTTGGACTGAAGAAGGACTATGAACATACCCGGTGTCAAACCACAACTGATTTGTTTTCTATTGATTTACAAACCATTTGCAAAGCAAAAGGTATTCAATACACCAGTATGTTCATAGTCCTTCTTCAGTCTAATTTGTGCAAGTCCAATGAGCGTTTAATTCAAAGAAATCATGTCCATTAGGGTTTCGAATTGAACAGAGTATATTTAAGACAGAATTCAAAAGAGTTGTGTTTTCTTATCTTTTATTTAGGCTTCTTTATTTGTTTAACTGTTTTTTAAGAACAAATCAACAAAAAAAGGAAAACAAGATATATCAGTATATCAATTCAATTTAAACAACAAGAAACCACAAATTTCAAAATGGAAAAAGATTCAAACTGTGAAAGAAGACCCATATTCGGGTCATATCCTAGTTTTACTTTTAATTTGTTTTATTTTGGTTTGTTGTTGAAAATAGATGGTTTGGCCTTGGTTTAGAGCTTAAACCGATGTAACACATATATATGGAGATTTAGGTTTCAAACTTTTAATTTATAGGGACATAGATTTTGAACTTTATTCTCAGGTATATCTAGATCTTGGTCAAAGTTTGAGATCTATCTAGCTTGATATGATAGTTGTGAAGGGAAAATAGCTTGTTTTCGTTTTCACCGTTTTCTAACCGAATGTTTTCTGTCATTTACGAAACCATGGGGTATGATTACGACACGTGTCTGTTTTTGGATAGATCTGTGGCGTTGGATTGTGATCACAGTCTGTTACGTTATAAACTCTGTGTTTGGTGTGTGTAACTGAGTTTGGAGTTTTGTCTTTTCAAAATATTTTTCAATACTATACTTGGCCTTTGTTTTCTTTTCTTTTTTTTTTCTTCTAAACTTTTTTTTTGTAATGTATTTAACAAAATTACCGGGTAATCTCGCTAGTATTATCTACCACGTGTCGGTCACTTACTTGCATTTGCATTTGGAATATTTATTTTCTATCTTTTAATTTTGATAGGTTTCTAGAATATTTTTGTTACCGTAATTGAATATTTTTGTTACAAAGCGTTTACATTGATAAATATTAACTAAAAAACAATACTTGGGTTTACAGTAATTGAATTAAGTATGAACCCCTTCATTTACCCCTTTATAAGGAAATAAAATTTGTATATATTATTATAAAATTAAAAACTTAAACCGCTTTTTAATAAATCCAAACCGACATATAATTTTGTTCTACTTGTAAAATCTAAACCCTAACCATCTCATTGTGAACCCAAACCGACATATAATTTCGTTCTAATTGTAAAATGTGAATCCTAATATCTTATTTGTGAATCCAAACCGACATATAATTTCGTTCTAATTGTAAAATCTAAACCCTATCATCTCATTTGTGAACCCAAACCGACATATAATTTCGTTCTAATTGTAAAATCTAAACCCTAACCACTTCATTTGTGACCCCAAACCGACATATAATTTCATTTTAATTGTAAAATCTAAACCCTAACCATTTCATTTGTAAACCCAAACCGAAATATAATTTTGTTCTAATTTTAAAAATCTAAACCAAACCAATATTTAACTTTCCTTAATTAAAAGTATACAGAATTTGTTTCCTTAATTTGTTTTGCTTTCTAATTTAAATTTGATTTATTTTTTAAATAAAATATTAGATGGAAGGTTCTGATTGGCTGAGAGAAGAGGGGGTGAATAAAAAAGTTCACCCCTAGGGGTGAACCTAAGTATTTTTCTTAATTAAAATGAATAAATGTTCTAAATTGCGCATTCGAGTAATAATAATATTAGTCAACATTACGGTAACAAATGTTCTCCACAATATTTACAACTAGGTTTGACTCCGTGGTACACCACAGAGCAATTTTTAAAAATAAACTTTTGAATATATTATAAATAGATCAAGTTTCTTTAAGTTTTTTAATATAAATGTTACATTGTTATATATGTGTTCTCACAGTAATTAATAAAAATATTAACATAGATATTCATTATATATTAAAATAACTCAAATGTGAAATAATCTATATCCGAATATACTTGTTTGGTTACAAATATCCTAAGACAATTTTTAATATATATCCGTTTATAATAATTCAAATAACATTATATGCTAAAAAAAACTAAAATTTTATTAACTTTATATATTAAATAGTAATTAAAATAATTAAATATAAGATTAAATAAAAATGAAAAGATAATTATATTTTAATCTAACATATTGATTTAAATTAGATAGATATATTTTAGGAAATTAATATTATCAAATAAGGAAATGATTGTGTTTGGTTATAAGGATTGTAGAGAATTTAGTTGAGACTTGTTTGGATACAAAGATAAGAGAGGATGATACAAAAATGTACTCCAAAAAAGATAATTCTTGGGTTCACCCCTAGGGGTGAACCTCTCTTATTCATCCCTTTTAAATTAAGGAAACAAATCATAATTAAGGAAACAACTTATGTAGATCAATCAATTTAAAAATTGTTAATTCTAATATTATATTACAGTTTTTAATTATCACATCTAAACCCTAACCATTTTTTGTAAACTTAAACCGACATATAATTTTGTTTAATTATAAAATCTAAACCCTAAACACTCTTTTGTAAACCCAAACCGACATATAATTTCGTTTAATTGTAAAATCTAAACCCTAAATGCTCTTTTATAAATTCAAACCGACATAAAATTTTGTTTAATTGTAAAATCTAAATCTTAACCACTCTTTTATAAACCCAAACCGACATATAATTTTGTTTAATTGTAAAATCTAAACTCTAACCATTATTTTATAAACCCAAACCGACATATAATTTCGTTCAATTGTAAAATCTAAACCCTAATCATTTTTTTGTAAACCCAAACCGACATATAATTTTGTTTAATTATAAAATCTAAATCCTAACCATTCTTTTATAAACTCAAACCGACATATATTTAAACTCTAATCTTCTTTTATAAAACTAAACCGACATAATTTCCTTAATAAAAGACCTACATAATTTGTTTCCTTAATTTGTTTTGTTTTTTAATTTTAATTTTGATTTTTTTATTTAAATATGATATGACATATCATATTATTGTATTTTGATTGGTTAATTAAGAAGGGGTGAATGCTAGTTGTTCACCCCTAGGGGTGAATCCAAGAATTTTTCCTCCAAAAATATTAAGATAGATGATTCTAGATAAGTACATGTGCTATAACACTGGTTAAATTTTATTTTATACAAAATTTTGTATATTTTATATTTTAAAATAAAATTTTAATATGTTGTATTAATTTATGTATGTGAAGTTATTTCAACAATGTATATTCTACATCATGACTTGAATGTCATTATAAAACATGATTTTGTAAATTTGGTTTTTTAAAAGCTAGTTATTATATTATGAGTAATTTAATATATTGTTATACTTTTTTTTTAATATTCTTGGTTTCTTGAAATTATTTTATATTATATTGACATATTATTGACATTGCTATAACAAATCAATTTAGAGTGTTTGTAGTTTCTAACTTTTATATCAAGTTTCAATATTTTAAAAATATTTCAAAATAAATTATTTAACGTTTATTATATAATATAAAATTATAAAATTCAACAAAAAACTATGAAATTGAATTTAAATATCAATTTTTGACCCGTTACTCAGTAAAATTTTTAATTCAATAGATATTATTTTTAAAGAATAATATTACTAAAGCTTGAATATTTTATAGATTGAACAACTTATATTTTTTTTTAAATTCAACTTATGGTATATCCCGAAATAAAATTATTTTTAATTATAATAAATAATATGATAATTTATTTGTTTCACAAAATAGACTCATATATACAAATGAGAGATGAAGTAAAATGATAATTAACAAATTATCATTAGTTAAGTTAGATATCAAAGAATTTTCTTTGATGAATAATTTAATAAAAAAAATTAATATGGTAAGTTAGATGATATAAAATAATTCTTTAGCATATTATCTTTAAGATTTTTGGAAACAACGTGCTCTAGTAATAAAATCTTTCAAAAATAAATTAGGTTGCACCCACTATTTAACTTGTAACCAATTAATCTATTACCTATTTGTAACTAATTTATTAAAATTATATGGTCTACAAAACAATGTTGTGTACTTCCGTTTTATTATAAAAGGGAATAATGAAAAATACAAACTTTCTTTTATTTGAAAATAAATAAACTTTAAGAAATATAACTTCAAATAATATCCATTTGTGAAGTGACCTTAGTGCAGTGACCAAAGATAAGTCCTTAGTGCACAAGGCACCATCATATCAGGAATCGAGTCCCAGCCTGTTGTCGCTCAATTGACAAACAAAAAATATCCATTTTTCTCGCACACAATGATATAACAAGTGGTAGTTTGTAATTTTATGTTGTTGATTGTAAATTTTTAAAAAATAAATTCATCACAGTAGATTTATTATTTTGAAAAGTATACTTTTTAGTTTTAAATAATCATTTTCCTTAACAAAAGTATCTAATGAAAAAATTCCAATCATCACAAAAGTTCAAACAGAGAAATAGATAAAAATAATGATACCGAAATATGAGACACAAATGAGTTAAACGAATAAAAGGTGAATACGGTTTATCAAATAGATCGAACAAAACAAAATTTAATGACGGTCATAATAATTGTTGTGTAGATATTATAATTAACAAATTATGATTAATCTTTTTTCAAATTCAAGTAACTGGAATATTCTTATTTAGAATATAATTACAATCGTTTTCAAAAATGATGAGCTTAAAAAAAAACCTAAAAATTATATATGGACCATACTTGAACCGTCTTGATTTGGATATGCAAAAACATAACAACAAAGTTTGCTTTACAACTGAACCGCACATCACCGTTCCACACCGCCTCACAAATAGTTTTTTTTTTAATGGTTACAAAATGTTAATAATATAGATAGACCACACTTCAACGCATTTTTATATGTCACCGTTCGTAACTTCGAAAAAATATTATATTTGATCTTATATACTTATACACAACACTTATTTTTAATTGTATTTTGATATCTACATTTAAATTGATACTCAAAATTATCACTGAATCACTTATAATACTGTGTAATTATTTCTAGTGATAATTAATTTAAAATATAATTAATTTTATAAACGTAGATAAGAATTATTGTAATACTTATTAATCTTTAATTCTATTGATTTATAACTTTGATTAATGTTTCATCATCTTAAAATACAATTCTCCTCAATAAAATTAAAAAAATGAAATGAGTTTACAAAAAAAGAATGAACAAATCCAACTCTACCATAGCATTGCATGTAATCTATCTACCTAGTACTGTTATACATATGTTTAGGAAATCTCGTGTGACAAAAACACAAACGAAGAACTCAATTTTGGTTTGAACTTAAAAAATAATACTAACAAAATAAGCTACTTGGGTTTCAGAGTAGCATCATATTTCACATGCAAGTGCGATGTTTCCGTTTCGTACCATTTGTTTTTTCTTTTACCTCTTCCGATAAAACATAAAACACTGTCACAGTACAACTTTTTATTTCTAGTAAGTTAAACTCTTTTTTTCTTTAACTTTTTTTCTTTTGTCGTAAATAAGAAATATGAAAAATTGAGTTTTATACATGTCTAAGAGAACGTTTTTCTTATTTTTTCTTGGCAAACCGTATTAAATTATATGTTATATTCGTCACTTTTGTATGGTTCCAATTGCAATAATTATTCTTAGAGCCATTAGCACGAAAATTATGTTCTTATTATGGTCATAACCAGGTTGACCTTTAAGTTCGAAAAGAAGATCGCCGGCACTAAAAATATAGTTGTATTAATCCTCATATATTAAGCTATCTCGAATTTTATAAAGCTCTTCATTTTTTTTTTCGTACTTTTTCAAACAAATAATTGGTTTTATAATAGCCCTACCTTCCATAACTTTGCCAAAGTCTTTAACAATATGTAATATATACAGACACATAAGAATATAGATGGGAAAATATAGGTTTCAAATTGCCTATGAGATCAAGGGGCCCTCCAAACTTGTAGAAGCAAATTGCCACTTTAAACAACTTAAGTTGGCCCTATCGAAAATCCAAAAGCTGCTTATTTAATATTTAAAGGACATATTTCAGAAAACAAAGGATTAAAAAGAAAAAAAATGGTTTATTGGGGACTAAGAGTTATGGGTTTGTTCATGTACTTTTTAAGAAAAGGTTTGAACCACAAACTTACATGTCTCTCTAGATATATATAATTCAGAATTAATTGCTGTACTTAGTTGGATGTACATAGTTTTGACACATATTAACATAGTAGAGATGCTATTTATTTGATGATACATAGGTACAAATTGCATAATAGTCTAATTAGTATTGTTGTTGCATAGCTGTTGGAGATGGAGAGAAGAGCCCATAATCTTTTCCATTTAATATAGATTTTTTAATTGGTCGTTTAAGCTTTTAGTTTTCATTAATAAAAGCGATTCAACAGTTAATTTTTATTAACAACTCTTTAATTTCTTCGAGTTGAAACAGTAAAGTTTTAGAGAAGATTTCATTGCGAAAGAATATATTACCATCATCGATGAAAGCATTGTAGTGAATTAGTATCTAAAGATATGGAACATAATGAGAAGGTGAAGAGTTCGTCAGCTTTGATTCTATTAATAATGCAAATTATATTCTATTGCATTTAACATCAATCTCTTGTCTCCAGTGATAGATCATTATATAGTTTTATTCCTTAATGTTTTATATGTGATCAAACAATTCTCCCAAGCTTTCGTAAGATAAAACCATAACATAAAGTTTTTGACATTTTCTTGCAGGTTGCGTGAAGGCAAAAACCTAATGAGTGAAAATTTCGCTTCGCAACTATATAGTATCATTTATAATACTTTAATTTTCCACCTTAGTTTATATTTTATTTTTTGACTATACTACTTTAGTTTACGTTTTCTTAATGATCTCTTAAATCTAGTCTCACCACGTGTCCTACTTGTGCCTTGCCTAACTCGAGTCTTCTCCACCATATATATAATAAGGGGTTGTTAACACAAATACGGAGTTCCAACCATTTTTTTCTGTTATAAAGGAACTCTAGCTTTATTAGTTGTATTTGTGTATAACGTAATCTTCTTCATGCATGTTAAGTTAATACTGGTTGGTTAAGATATGTAGACAAATACATCACTAAAATATGTGATCCCCAATTAAAGCATGTAGAGTTGTGGCCTATCACCCAAACTTAAGAGCAAACAACACATGGCAATTCCATAAACCCAAGTTCGAGCGTAAATGGTTTTGGACTTTGAAGTTGAAAGTTGAATGGAAACAATAATGGCTAAATGATGTGATTAATAGAGAAATACAAGTATAGAACTAAAGATTATAGGATAGTACTTTTTGTAAGGGGAATAGATGGATTTATATTGGAGAATACAGAGAGACGAAAAGAAACTAAAAAGTGAAGTTGACCAGGTGAGGGCATTTTGGTTAAACTATTATAAAGCAAAAATATGAAAGAGTGGGTAGGTCCTGATTTGGTGGTGGTGGTCGACTGTTCATTCATACTAACCGGAAATTACCGGTTATAAAATGAGAAAATACATTGTGAAAAAAATGACAAAAATTAGAAAATAACATACAATTAGTAACAAAAACTACTTAAAATCTGATAAAAACCATTTGAATTTCACATCAACAGGCTCTAATGTGTTTTCTTCTTCTACTTCTTGATTTTGGCGTGAGATTATAGTTAACACAATGACATATGTATATAGTATTGATTTCCCGAACAAAAAAAAAAACAAAAAGATATAATAGTATATTGCATGTGATATACTAATAGTCTAAAAACTGACTTTTTCTCGTAAGATTAAAATTTTCGTCTTATTGCAAAAATGAGAAATCGAAAGAGAAGAGAGACTAGTCAGTTTGAACGGCATGGGGCTTTGGAATTGATTACGGTTAGTTCGCGTTCTCTTTCTAAATTGACCAAACTGTTAGTATTTTTGTAGAGCAAAAAACTGGTGAACATGTTACTTGTGTTAACCCAAAAATAGAAAAGAATTACATAAATGAGAAAATACTAGTACAAGAGAGCCACGAGCTTCTCGATGATGGAGGAGTTGATAGAGAAGCTTACCGTCGCCACACGAAATCCACACATTTCTTCTCTCTTGTTTACATTTCTTGCTTCCTGCAATTTGTTTTTCCACGTGTCCCAACCATTAGGTTTCTTTTATTTTCGGTGCTACAAAAACTAACCTGTTACCGAGTACGAGTAGGTAGCTATGTTTTATTTCTATGTGGTGCACCACATTATATTTTTTCATTAACTAAACCCTCTCTAGTGTACTCATAAAACTAGGAGAGATTTTTCTGAACCTCTCCATAATAACTATCTAACTATTTACTAAGATATTTTTTTTGTTTTGTTCTTTATTTTGTTATTACAAACATAGGCAACCAAAATTTCAAATTGAGATTTTGTGAAAACAAGACTCGGTAAACAAAATCATATTTTTACTATATTAGTCTAGTTTCAATTTTGAGATTTGAGGAGACTGGGTTTTGACATGATGAGAACGAAGATTCCTGCAAAAACATGCATATATTAATAGATTCCGATATTATAGAAGAATTAAAAAACAAAGAAAAATAAGGTAAAATGTTTTATTATGGACACACGAAAAACATCAATGTCATAATTTTGAAAAAAGTGGATTCCAAATTATGCAGTTAACTTAAAAATATTGATCAGTATGACTTGACTTACAAAAAGTCTCGAAAGTATCTTCATATGCATAAATATACTTTTACCGAGTCTTATTTATTAATCCTTATATAAGTTATGGAAGACAAACATCAAAAAGTCAGGGTGGCCGAGTGGTCTAAGGCGCCAGACTCAAGTTCTGGTCCTCTTACGAGGGCGTGGGTTCAAATCCCACTTCTGACAATTATCCTTTTTTTCTTTTTCAGTTGTCTCTTTTAAATTAGACATGTGGTTCATTAAAAACTTCAAATAAGTCTCTCTTTCTTTTAGTGTTCCAGTTTGTAACAAATTTTATTATTTACTTCTACATATTCAACCTAACGGGGTCCTATAATAGGATAACCGAAGTTTTGAATGCTACACAAATCAAAATATTAGGTAGAATCCATTACGAGAAAAGAGAGACACTATCTATTCCTAGCTCTTACTCTGTATTGCCGATTTTTTTGACATAAAAGGTTGAAGGGAATTCTACGAAGAGATAATGGATTATGGGAATTAAAAATGTACTTGTGTTTCCAACAAAATTCCACTTCTGAAGGCTCATACTAGTGTAAAAAGACAAATCAGCTAAAAACAGAGAAAAAACCAAAAAACTTAATCAAGCCTCGTGAATGTAAAAATCTCATTATAGTCGGTCACAAACTAAGTAAAGAGATAGATTCCTATATTAAGTAAACAGCAGTATCAGCTATTTTACTTCCTAGGCAAGCGATATCCACCAAAAACACAAGCATGGTCACCCTCACAATTGCCAAGAGGCAATATCTCTGTTGGTCTCAACTCTTCCATTTGCAGCTTCTCCACTTCCTTCTGATACTCTCTGTTTCTGCTGATAAATTTGAGTCTATACTATTCGCCTGAAACCAATTAAACAAGCTTATAAGTTAAAGAAACAATACACACTGAAAAAAGAGAGAGAATGATCTGATTTGAACCAACGGTTGCAAGTTTGTTTACATTCGCTTATAGTAATCATAAAATGACCTCCAGGTTTGTGGAAATATGAAGCATTGAGAGCTATGATCGTAGCTTGGTCTGGTTGATTAATATCACATAATATGATATCAACCATGCCAACAAGCATTCTGTATTTAGCAGGATGTCTAGCATCTTCAATGATTGGTATAACATTAGTTCTCTTCTCAGTCATGTTCACCAAATCGCTACCACATATATGAGAATGCTCAACAGCGTAAACACATCCCTCCTACCAATCAGAAAAGCAAACATAAGTAACATACAGAGAAGAAGAAAAAGGTGTTAAAGGTTTAGGGTTTCACTTACATGGCCAACAATGTCAGAGACATGAGATACAGTGTATCCGGAAGAAGCACCAAGGTAAAGAACTTTAAGACCAGGTTTCTACAATTTCAAAAAACAAAAGCGTTTTTATTAGTTTCCAAGAACAGAGGAATAAAAGAGATTGTTACCTTGATGATTTGATGAGACTTACGATCCAAATGTTATCAACACCAATGTTAATAGCAGCAGCTAACTTAGATCTATGAGGGTTCCAAATCCTGTATTCAACTGTAGATCGGTCCTCGTTCTGAACAAAGATTCTCTTCTCATTGTAAATGATTTCACCAGGAACTAAGTTCTTGGTGACAAGAGCATCTCCTTTACTCTTGGCAATGGACACTCCTGCGTGCCTGTGTGGCGCCACTAACACTTTGCTTCCTCCCTTAATTCCTCCGCCGGATTCACTTCCACGGCCTCTTACGGCACTTCCTCCACCGCCTGTGGCTAAACCTCTTTCACGGCCACCACCACCACGTCCTGAGCATAATCATATATACACAAAACAGAATCAGAAAAGAGTATTACTAAATCTCCCACTAAACTTGAATTGAAGCGGTGAGGAATCAAAATAGTATACGTAACAAGCGAAACAAGTATAAATAAAACGGCTTTTAGGGTACGTACTTCTTTGGGGATGTGTCATATTTGCTATAGATCGAGAGCGACGGGACTAAAAGGAAGAAGCGGGACGTGGCGGGCGATTTTTTGGCGATTAGGGTTTTTTAAACTTGGAGACCAAGTTTTCGCTGATGACGGCGGATCTGCCGCCGCTGCCAGGATCTCCGGTGGATTCTGGTAGCTCGGGGAATGCAAATCAGGCTACTGGTGGTTCTCAGTCGGAGACGCTGGTTTCGGAGCAGGATTTTCCAACTCTTGGGAAGTCACAAGCGGTCAATACGGTGAAGCCAGATCAGAAGCGATGGGTGAAAGCGGTGCAGCAGCAATCTTTTACTCAGCAGGATTTTGTTATCACTCAGGTGGACGGAAAGGAGCGAGCTGTAGTCCCCAGGGAGGTTTTTGTGGATGCAAAGCCGTTGTGGGAGGATTTTTTAATTGGCAAGTTTTTGAATGAAAAGACACTTCATGTGGGTAAGATTCATATGATCGTGAATAAGATTTGGCGTTTAGGAGACAAATCTCTTCCTATAGATGTCTTTGTGGTTAATGACACTACTGTCAAATTCAGAGTCCGTAATGCCTCGATGCAACAACGTATTCTGGACAGAGGTATGTGGAATATTGTAGGCATCCCCATGCTCATGACTAGATGGACCCCGTTTGCGGAAGAGACGCAGCCTGCTATGAGTTCTGTTCGGCTCTGGGTTGTGCTAAAGAATGTTCCACATACTATGTTTACACATAAGGGTTTGGAATTCTTAGCTAGTGCAGTTGGGAAACCAATAAAACTTCATCCAAAAACGGAATCTTGTGTCAGTTTTGATGAGGCTCAAATCCTTTTAGAAGCAGATTTAACGAGAACTTTGCCGATGGAGTTCCATTTAGCAGGAGAGGAAGAAGGTGAACTTGATGTGGTTGTTAGCTACTCTTATCCTTGGCTCCCGCCTAAGTGTAGTGGATGTGGGAAATGGGGCCATCTGACGTCAGGGTGCCTCGCTACCAGTCCGGAGGATACTCCACTAGTAGTTGAGAAGACTCCTGCTGTGAGTAGTCCTATGAAAGAGAAGGTACAAGAGGATGTCAATGTAGTCCAAGTAGTAGGGAGCGAGGGTACTCCAAGTCTCGAGGAAGCAGGGGAGCATCAAGGTTGGATTACTCCTCAAAAAACGGGTAATAAGTCAAGTCCTTCCAAAGGTAGTCCGCGAAAGGAGAAACAAGTTGGAGAAGGGTCTATTCTCTCAAATTCTTATGCGGTTCTTACTGACCACTGTGATGACGAGACTGAAAGGCAGGTTGACACTAATGAAGATGAAAATGGGGGGGGAAAAGCACGATGTAACTGAAGTTGATGATCAAGCTATAGACACCTCTAAAAGTGAGGGTTCGGGAGAGTCTGTGTTAAACGGCTCTGTTGAGCCGATGAAGGAGGTGATCACTACGGGCGATATCGCTGTTGCAGGAGTTAGGAAAAAGGGTGTCCGTGGAACTCAAGCTCCCATCCAGTTGCGTGAGTCTATTCCTCGGGCTACCAAGGACCAACATAAGTTCGGTTATAATACTCAAACTCAGAACCCCCGAGAGCTGAGTAAGAGACCCTCTCACCAATAATTTTTTATGTCGAACTTCTTTTGGAATGTTCGTGGTTTCAACAAAGATTCAAAGCATTCTGTGGTTAAAAACTGGTTGAAGAGTGAGCAATTCCAATTTGGGTGTTTACTTGAGACAAGAGTGAAGGAAAATAAGGCAGAGCGGATTGTGGGTTCTGTTTTTCCGGGTTGGTCGTTTATTTCAAATTATGACTTTAATCGGAGAGGAAGAATTTGGGTGCTATGGAGCTCTAGGGTGCGAGTCACTCCTTGTTTCACTAGCAGTCAGATGATCACTTGTTCGATCCTAGTTGACGGTATGCAGGATGAGTTCATTATCTCATTTGTGTATGCATCAAATAGTTTGGAGGAAAGGAAGGTTTTATGGGAGGATTTAAAAAATCATCAGGATTCACCGGTGATCCGTTCAAAACCGTGGATGATATATGGTGATTTTAATGAAATCTTAGATGTTGAGGAGCACTCTCTCCATGATCAACACCTCATTTTAGCTCCAGGCATGCAAGATTTCCAAGAGGTTATGAGATACTGTTCTCTGGAGGATATGCCGCCACATGGTCCTTTATACACTTGGTGTAACAAACGTGATGCAGGCCTGATTTGCAAGAAGCTTGACAGGGTTCTTGTTAATACAGTGTGGCTTCAGATATATAGTCAAGCTTATGGTGTGTTTCAGGCGGGAGGCTGTTCAGATCACCTCCGCTGTAGTATTAAGCTGGGACGAGACCCAGTCCGCACTAGGAGACCTTTTAAATTTACAAATGCGCTTGTTACAACTTCCAAGTTTAAGCCACTGATACAAGAGTTTTGGAATGGTACTGAGGCCATTTTTTCATCCACATTCGCAATTTTCAGGTTCCAGAAGAAGCTAAAAGCGTTAAAGCCAAAAATAAAGCAGCTTAGCAAAGACGTACTTGGTGATCTAACTCGGAAAACTAGAGAGGCGTTTAAAACACTTTGTCAGTGTCAAATAGCAACTCTTTCAGCTCCAACAGAAGCAAATATGTATCGCGAATCCACCGCATATAGCCGCTGGTTGCACGTTGCGGTACTTGAGGAGAGATTCCTGAAGCAGAAATCTAAGCTCCACTGGTTGAGAGTCGGGGATGGAAATAATAAGGTCCTCTACAACGCAGCAAAAACTAGAGAGGCTCGTAATGCCATTCGTGAAATTAAATGTCAGGATGGGACTTTAGTTGATACGCAAGATGCGATGAAGCAGGAGGCAGAACGGTTTTTCAGAGATTTCTTAGGGCACACGCCAGACCACTATACGGGCTTGTCTGAGGATGCTATCCGTGAGCTTATTCTGTATCGCTGCCCAGAGAGGGATAAGATAGCTCTCGAGGCTGAAGTTACTGAGGAGGAAATCCGCAGCGTGTTATTCTCTATGCCTTCTGAGAAAAGTCCAGGGCCCGATGGTTACACTGTGGAGTTCCTGAAGGAAACATGGTCTATTATAAAACAGGATTTCGTTGCCTCTATCAACTCTTTCTTTCAGTACGGTTTTCTGCGTAAGGGTGTTAACGCCACTATTCTTGCTCTTATTCTTAAGAAGAAGGTGGTCTATGAGATGAAAGATTACCGGCCCATTTCATGCTGCAATGTCACATATAAGGTCATATCGAAGCTTCTTGCAAATAGACTCAAAAAGGTTTTGCCAGATTTCATCTCTCCAACACAGTCGGCTTTTGTAAAAGATAGATTGTTGATGGAGAATGTCCTACTTGCTTCAGAAATAGTCAAGGATTATCATAAAGACGACATATCTCCGCGGAGTGCAGTAAAAATCGACATCTCAAAAGCCTTTGACTCTGTTCAATGGTCTTTCCTTCTCTCTATCTTCAAAGCCTTGGAATTTCCATCACAATTTATTAAATGGATTGAACTTTGTATCACCACGGCCTCTTTCTCGGTTCAGGTCAATGGTGAGCTCTCAGGGTTATTTAAAAGTGCCAGAGGTTTGAGGCAAGGATGCTCTCTATCCCCATACTTGTTCGTAACTTGTATGCAAGTTCTTTCTGCACTGTTGGATAAGGCTGCTATAGACAAACAGATTGGTTATCACCCGAAATGTCACAACCTGCAACTCACTCATCTCTGCTTCGCTGACGATCTGTTAGTCTTTACTGACAGTACAAAGACTTCTATTGAAGGTATACTAAACATATTTGACAAGTTTGCAGATTACTCTGGTCTAAAGATAAGTCTGGAAAAATCCACTTTGTATATGGCGGGTGTAAAAGAGGAGGACCAAGCAAACATTCTCAGCTCTTTTCCTTTTGCAAATGGATCGCTACCAGTACGTTATCTTGGCCTTCCCCTACTGACAAAGCGCATGACCACGCAAGATTATGCTCCTCTCATTGCTCGCATTAAAGACCGTATAAGTAGTTGGACGGCTCGTCACTTGTCTTTTGCAGGCCGTCTGCAGCTAATTGCTTCAGTACTCCACAGCCTCATCAATTTCTGGATGTCTGCTTTCCGTCTTCCCAATGCCTGCATCAGTGAAATTGACAGCCTCTGCTCTGCTTTTCTTTGGTCAGGCCCGACCCTGAACACAAAGAAAGCAAAAGTGGCCTGGAAAGATGTGTGTATCCCTCGAGAGGAAGGGGGGCTTGGATTAAGATCACTTAAGGAAGCAAATATGGTTAGCTGTTTGAAGCTCATATGGCGTTTACTATCCGCAAAATCACTCTGGTCACAGTGGTTGAGGATTTACTTGCTCAGAAAAGGCTCTTTTTCGTCAATAAAAGACAACACTGCATCCGGTTCTTGGATGTGGAGGAAACTACTGAAGTATAGGCATATCGCTTTAGAATTTATAAAGTACGAGGTCAGAAGTGGGCAAGGTGTCTCTTTCTGGCATGATAAGTGGTCGACTTTGGGTTGTTTACTGGATATAACAGGCGTTCGAGGTTGTATTGATATGGGAATCCCACTAGATGCAACTGTTGCAGAGGCTTTACTCCACAGAAAACGGTAGACACCGTGTGGACTATCTCAACCAAATAGAGCTGGCTCTAGATGAGATACGTTCACTTGGGACAACTTCTGCAGCTGACATAGTCTTATGGAAAGGGAAAGGAGGTCGGTTCACAACTAAATTCACAACAAGGGAGACATGGCTGCAGCTACGGGAATGTCATGATAAAAAAGACTGGGTGACAGTGATTTGGTTCTCGCAAGCGACACCAAAATACACTTTCATTGCTTGGTTAGCCACATTGAATAGGCTCTCCATAGGTGACCGTATGCAATCCTGGGGAGGAAATTTCACCACATCATGTGTTCTCTGCTCGTGCTCTCTAGAAACAATGAACCATCTGTTTTTCTCATGTCCCTTCTCAACAGAAATTTGGACAAGCCTAACATCAAATCTTCTACTCAACAGATTTTCAACATCATGGGACCACATCCTCTCTCTACTCACGGACGCCACGCAAACCCCTGTCACTTTATACCTCTTGCGCTACACTTTTCAGGCCACAGTCCACACTATATGGAAGGAAAGAAATGGCAGAAGACAAGGAGAAGGCCAAACCCCTGCTCCCCTTTTTATCAAACTCCTGGACCGGCATGTCAGAGACAGACTGTTCTCCCTCTACACTCAAGGAAACGGAAAATACACGGCTGCAATGGAACAATGGCTCGCTTCAAGATAATTTTTCTTTTTTCATCGTCTTTAGTCTCAAATAGATAAAATCTCAAACAATTTCAAACACTCAACACAAAGCAGATGTAAAAAGTTTTTTTCGAATAAATTTTACATTTTATTTAAAGAAAAAAAAAAGGAAGAAGCGAAAGCAACAAAGGAGAAGATTGATGAAGAAGTTGAAGCTTTCGTGATTAATGCTTTTTTTTTTATGGAGGCGTTCATAGGGTTTTAAGAATGTTTATCTATTGGAATATGGGTTGAAGTTGGAATAGGAAAGGTTTAATTTATTTTCTCGATAAAATTGGAAAGTTAATATTTATCAATATAGTATTTTTCGTAGAGGCCTAAAACTCTGAAATTAACTTTACTTGTGGTTATTTTTTCGGGCCGGTTCAAAGTAATTAAATGTTAGCAAGCAAAACACAAAACAGATACCAAATACATATACAGTTTGTAGAAAAAAAACAGTAATAGTAAAATTATATTTTTTTGTAATCGTTTAATATAATATTTTGTTGGAAATCAAAACTTCACTAATAAATTTATCAACAACATGCAATATATATATTTTTTTAACATAAGAAATATTTGATTAACTTAAAGCCACAAACATATATGTAAAACAAAAGGTCCAATAAAATTTAATCATAATAAAATATCTTATAAAATATATTTATTTTTTACATAAAAAGCCAAAAATTATTTGTCTAAAATAATATGCTTCTAAAAATTGGATACTCTAAATTAAACCATTGTTTGGATAGCTGTGTGTGCGTCAGGGCATGGCGATGAAGAACGGAAAATAAAGAAACTGGGCGGAGCTTCCACCGGAATTAATGTCTTTGATTCTGCTCCGTCTTAGTGTGGAAGAGATACTCAGCATAGCTCGGAAAGTGTGTAGATCGTGGCGAAGAGTCTCTAGAGACCCCTGGATGTGGCGTAAAATCGACTTCCTGCTCCAAAGAAACTCCCACGCCCGGTTCTATGATCTCTAGGCCATGTACCGTCAGGCCATCGATCTCAGCCGTGTCGGTTTGCGCGATTCTCTCCTCACTTACACCGCCAACAGGTTTCTAGGGTTTTATGCAAATTTCTTCCTGAAATATTTTGATTAATTGACCTTGACTTGATTTCCAATGCTATATATCTTCCAGTTTTTTTCAGTAATAGTTTTAAGTGATATGATTTGCCCCTAAATTGTGAAGATTAGAGCAAAAATTATCAAGATTATAACTGTTTCTTCCCATCACTTGAAACATTCAATTACTATTACTTGCTTTGCAAGTTTAAGAGGTCAAACTTTGTTGAACGGTTCAGCATTTTTTAATGCATTCTATTTCGCAGTGTTCAATATGGTTTATTTGGTGGTATATGTTCTGCGAGTCATGAATAAATCTTAGTTCTGTCTAGTATGATAAATATAATTGGAAAGATTCTATGAATGAAATTTTTGCATTTTATTTTATTGTTCTCATGATCAAATCATGTTATAAGTTATAACAATCATGTTATAACTCAGTATTGTACGTAAGAGTTGTCGACTTCCTTGGAATAACGACAATAGGGAATTTGGAAGCAGTCGTAAAACTCCCATTGCTTGAAGAAGTTAAGTTTTCATTCCGGCTTATCACAGAAAAGCTTTTGAAATGTGTCGGTCAGTTCTTGTCCCAATCTGAGAACGTTGAAGGTATATACGGCAATAGTTCGTGTTTTTTTTTAAGGTACGATTCATATTTATCTTTTAACCTTATTATTTTCGGACACAACCGTCTCTTGTTTTTGGGCTTTCAATTTAGTTCAGGCCGGTAACTAAGCCCATAAAACAAAATCACATTCCTTGACTCTACAAGTTTAAAGAAATCTAACCGGTTTTTAAGAAAAATTCAATAGCAAATATGAATTACAACAAAGGTTATGGATGCTTTCAGTAAAATATAAATTTGGCTGGAAAGTATCTAAGTCGGATACTAAAAAATTTGTTATTGTGTGCAAAAATAATGGGTACGAGCAACAACAAAAGATGAAACAACAGAGTATTCTGGATTATAATTTTTTTCATTAGGATTAATTACGCCAAAAATTATAAGCCAACTCATATTGGATATTTTTTGGTGGTATTAGCCATGGACTAAAACCAAGGGACTTGGAGAAACCATTACTTAAAAATAATGGTTTAACGCTAACTTATCACCAACTTTGGAATGCTCGTGAGTTATTAAGAGGTTCTCATGAAAGTGATTATGAGCAACTCCCCAAGTATATCTACAAGATAAAGAAAGCAAATCCTGGTACAATTGCTGACCTAGAGCTTGTAGGTAACCAAAGGTTTAATTACCTGTTTTTTTTGCCTTAGGTAAATGTTTAAGAGGATTTGAATTTATCAGAAATGTAATAGCAGTGGATGAGACGTTTTTGAAAGAAAAGTTTAGCATAATTGAACCTCTAGAGAAGTTTCTTTGAACCTCTTTTGTTATTTGATTCGTTTTTGATGCTATACTTTATAATATCAATATCGTTTCTTTGCATCATGAGCGAGTAGTTTACTTGTTGGGTTTATGGGGTGATTCAATGAGAATTCATGGTTCGCTTCAATTAGGTTGTTAGATCTGATTTTCGGTTCTATATTAGAGTTTTTTTGGGACATATTTATTTTAATGCATGTGATTAGATTGATCACCAAGTGCTGATCTAGAGAACGGGAGCGTTAACCGCGTTATCCTACTTCTCCGAACTAGTGTTATATCAAAACCTCGCGTCGTAATCTGCGTAAGTTGAGTTGCGGAGCTTGGTGAATGTATCGAACTTGTTTTACTAGCTGGTTGACATGCGTCGTTGCCTGCGTAAGTTGAGTAACGAAGTATGAAGACTTTAGACTTTCATTCTACGATAATAGCTTGTTAATTCATTAGTGTTTCGTAGTTGACAACCTAGACCGAAATTAGATGTAACTTGTTAGATCTTGACACTTAATATTGCTTAGAATCATGAAAACCCTGAGATGACTCCAAACGCACAACGCCTTAGTCTTATAGTTTTAAACAACTTTTATTTACGCTTTCTTTATTTGCAATAGATATTAGGAAAACCAAAACCCCAATTTCTTATTTAGTCTTAACCAAAGTTCTTTCTTTTATAATTCAATTTGTGTTAGCTATTACTCTCTGTGGGATCGATCCTTAAATACTTCAACCGATTAACTGTGCACTTGCAGTAGTCGTGTGGTCTTTTAAGGTAAAAGATTTTAAAACGAAAAATGACACACATCACAAGCTTTTGGCGCCGTTGCGGGAGAGTAATTAGCTTTCCATTGAATTTGAAAAGAATTTCGTCTAAGATAGTTTGAATTTTTCTTTTGAATTTTTTAATTTTAGTTTTTTTTTTCTTTTCGATAACCTCTATTTTCGTTTGTAGTATTTGTAGATCAAGTAATCTCAGACGCCTTAAGAGTTGTCGACTTCCTTGGAATAACGACAAGAGGGATTTTGGAAGCAGTCGTAAAACTCCCATTGCTTGAAGAAGTTGAGTTTTCATTCCGGCTTATCGAAGAAGAGCTTTTGAAAGGTGTAGGTCAGTGTTGTCCCAATCTGAGAACGTTGAAGGTATATGGCAATAGTTACGTAAATAGTGGTGATGACGTTGCTCTAGCGATCGCTAAAACAATGCCCGGTCTTTGCCATCTCCAGCTTTTTGGGAACGGATTATCCAAAACCGGCTTAAAAGCCATATTTGACAACTGTCCGAACTTGGAACATCTTGAGTTACGCCGGGGACGCGTGTACTTCAATGTTATACTTGTTAAGGATTTGGAGAAGTGGTATTCCGAGAAGATCAAAGTTGTGAGATACTTATATCGCAGGGGTGAGTATGTACGTCGTCTACAGCGTACGCACGACTCGTCTTGTGACTAGATAAGGATAAGCGGATTAGGTCATTGCGAAAAATGCAATGATGACAAGTGTCTCTAGACTTGTAATTAATGAACTCGTTCGTTCGTGCCCTCTTTTCAGTACGTAGTTTCGATAGACATGTGTTGTTTCTTTGGTCTTTTAAACTTCAGAGTAGATTTTTATCGTGTAAATTCCTTGTCAGAGTAAGCTTGATTGACCCAACATTAAATACTGTACGTATGTGATTCTACGAGGACCAAATTGGAAACCAAAACCAAAACCAAAATCAAAACCGAAATAGGGGTTGATCATCTACCAAACGAAATAACTCCGCATCAAAAATTCAAAAATCAAATGGTTTAAGACAAATCCGACTTATATGTATAAACATGATACATGAACCATTTAACTGAAATTCATTAAAGATCAATAATTTTGTTAGATATACATATAAGAAAATTTAAATATACTAATAAATCTATAGTATTAATTAGTTATGTTTATTTTCTTATAAGCTTTTGGTCCAAAACAGATCGTACAAAACAAAATTCAGTCCCTAATAAAGCTATTTTCGGAAATCTGAAATAATCCAAAATCAGAATAACTTGAATCCTAGCAAACTGAATAACGAATGTCAACCCTAAGCCGAAAGTTTCAAGGAAGGTCATGAATATTTTTTGACTTTTGCTATTTATATTCGATTGTTGTTTTGCATATACATATGTTAGTTTTTATCAGTTTGTAAGTAAATAAAAAATAAAGGAGAAAAACAAGTGGCAAGTTGATAAAACAAACTTATAAAATTGGGGTTATGTTTTTTTTTTTGTCCAATAAATAGTAAAAAGTCTAAAACTCAGATTTCTTAACCTTTATAGGGAAACTACTAATGCAAAATCGTGAATAGGTAATAAATTATATGAAATCTTGTATGGATAATAAAATTATATGAAATCTTGACTGGGTAATAAATCTTTTTTTTCTTTGGAAAGTCAAAATCCAAAAAACCACTTAAAATCTACGAACAATCTAAGGTGTAAAGTCTAAAACTTATTTCACAGATTTGACATTTGATCCTCAGAAATGACTTTGCCGTCTTCTACTTCCATGCCACCGTTGATGATAGGCGGAGAGCCGAAACTAGGCGGATCTTCTGACGGATTTGACGTCTTCGATTCCGCAACGTCTCACCGTGACTGAGATACTAGACAACGCTCAGAAGGTGTGCAGACCGTGGCAACATGTCTCTAAAGACCCATCGATGTGGCGTAAGATCTACATCACCTCAA
Organism: Camelina sativa; assembly: GCF_030686135.1. Classification (NCBI taxonomy): domain Eukaryota; kingdom Viridiplantae; phylum Streptophyta; class Magnoliopsida; order Brassicales; family Brassicaceae; genus Camelina; species Camelina sativa. The sequence continues at coordinate 42,952,479 of NC_141890.1, read as the reverse complement.
ACCAAAGGTGATCGATCTTGAGGCCATGTCAGATCACTATTGAGCGATTCTCTCCTAACCTACATCGCCGACAGGTTCTCTTTTAATTCTATCCTTAACACTCATAAGCAAATCTAGTACTGTCGTTGGTTTAAGTGATAAGATATGTGTTTCGGGTGTGATTGTTAGATTACATGTTTTCAACTTGTTACCAGTGTTCTAAATTACTTTAGCGCTAGTTGTGAATATATTTTTACAAATATAAAATAATATAACAATATTGCACATATAAGTAAAAACATTTAAAGAAAAATTAAATTCTTAAGTCAAAATGATGATAGAAGAAAAGTTTTTAAAAGAAAACCATTAAAAAAAATGATAATAATGAAGAAAAAAATAATCTGAATTTTTTTAAATCCAAAACCAAAACATAACATAGTTGTTTGATTCCTTGTAAGTAAGATTCATTATAATAGTAATCAAACTTGGTCAACATGATTTGAATTTAAAGGAATTCTAGTCTTGTATATGAAATGCATCTTACCAGTTGAGTAATCTGAGAAACCTTACATGTAATGTACTCTGATATTTAACATTCGAGGGATTTGCTCAAGCAGTTGTGCAACTTTCACTGCTTGAAGACCTGAGGTTTCAGAAATTTAATTATTAGGAAAGTCTCTAAAACTTGCATGCATGACTTGTTCAAATCTGAATACATTGATGCTAAAAAGCCTCCTTTCGGTTAATTATAATAGTAATGATGACGCAACAGTCAGTTTTGCAGTCTTGGAAATTCATATTCAAATATGTGAAAGAGGGCATAAAAATGGATGTAAACTACATAATGCACACACTGAGATTGCATTCTTCATTGAAACCTATCAGAATTACAATAATGCGCAGCTTGAAAATTTCAATTTTACAGTTCCAAAGAATATGGAAAACATTATCCCTAGTGATATACTTGTCGAGACCCCCAAGCAATCCAAAGAAATCTTTTGTCTTTAAGCTGATGTTGTTCTTAGAGTAATCATGAATTTCTATGTTCTAGCTGGTTTAATCTTTTGAAGGGAGCTAGATTGGAATTATGATTTGAGAATGTTTTTTATACTCATTGGTTTGACTCTGATTGGATTGTGAACATAATGAAATAGAAGAAAAATGTCATTCTTCATTATATAATAACAACTCAATCATAGTCAAAGTGATGGGTTTAAAAAGCATTCTAAAGTGAAAAGTCCAAGCTAGCCCCATTCAAAAGACTGAACCAGCTAGTACTTAGACATCCCTGATCACACTGAGAACAACTTCAACATCATAAGAAGCTTACATACTCAGAAGCTTTCCTTGGACGGTTAGGGGTCCTGACAAATATACCACTAGAGACAATGTCTTCCATCACCTTTGCGACTGTGAAACTGAAATCTTCAAGTGGTGCATTATTGTAATCCCAATTGGCATCAATGAAGGCTACAATCTTACTGTGCGTCTTGACGTTCTTCCATGTAGGAGTTATGTACGCATATTTGAATTTGAGTTTCCAAGAATTGGGAAATAAACTCATAACTAGATAGTTATCCGTGCTTTACATCACTGGAAAATGTTTGCGTAAACTTTATTGTAATTTGTTAGTTATAAAATAATAATAGTAGAAGTTTTATTTGATTTATTCTATATATTTTTATAAACTTTTACATTTAATTTACTTAGTTTCATACTTTGATTTCAACTCGTCTTCAGTATATGAAACAATGTTCAAATCCGTAAATCATATATATTTGGTAAATTCTAGAAAAATAAAACAGAACCTGTATTGAAGCGCTCGTGTTTAGAAATCTCGATTTAACTTTTTGATTATTTTTTTTGGTCGTATATACTATATTAAATAAAATATAATATTTGGGATTTCTTAAATTTTAATAAAATGTCAATGCGTTGATGTGCAGTGCAAAAAAATGTTAAATAAATTAGATCTAATAGTTTATATTTTAAAATATAAGTAATGTTGTATCTTAGTTTTAAAATATGTCATTATTAAATGATTTTGGGATGCATATATTTAATCTTAGTTTTATAATTATTCTAAATAGTTTGTTATTGTTTCCTAAGGTTTCTGAAACAATAAAAAGAATCTGTTAAATAATTTCAAAAATATTATTTTATTATTTTGTAAACCAATATCAACTTTTTTGGCTACTTATTAAATTAATTAAAATGTAATAACGTTTTTTAAAATATGCCAGATAATAGGGTTAAATTTCTAACAACATTGTTTAGATAAGTACACAGAGATATTACTTTAGTGAACTACTAGATTCAGATCCGCACATACGTGCGAGACTGATTTCAAAAATTAAGTCTAAACCATGTAAAAAAAACCATGTCCCGATAGCCATCACTTCTAACATATATAATATTTTCTTTACCCGTAAAAACCCGTCCCTCTAAACCTAAATAGTGAATATCTCCAGTTGCTCAATAAATCCTTTCCTCTCACTTATAAAATATATATCAAGCTAAAATTGATTAATATTAAGAATAAATAGTTTTACCATAAATACAAATATGGTTTCAGAAAACTTAAATTTTGATAATTATGTCATAACTATTACAAATTATTATAAGATTTTAATACTATATATTCGAATATATATATATATATATATATATATCTGAAAAATATATAAGATATATAATTTGATGTTTTGTTTGTTTTGAAAAGCTTGAAACAACTTGAAAATCTGCGGGATCCACCAACAAAATATATATCTTTAGTTATCAAAATTTTCAAATCTCGTCTTTTTACCCAAAATTCTTGTCTCGTATTCAATCGGAAATAGTTTAGAAAATGTATTTTAGCGTTCACGTCTCATATTCGTTATTTGAAATAGATAGCTCTAGAAATGTTTTTGAATATATATTACTATCCCGTCCCTCTTGTATTTCCTAAAATTTTTAAAGTTATTATAACTTATATGGATCAAATGCATTTAATTTACTATAGCAATGTGTGTTATCTAATGGATTATAAAGGTTGGTATTTCTTTCGCTTCATCGATAAATAAATATTATATTTAACAAAGTTTTTTAAGTTTTCTTGGTGGTTATTTACATTTTTTCTTGGTTTCGTCTTATTTTTTCTCATCCTATTGTGTTTTCGTTTTACTTTTAACTATTTCCAAATTTTCTGTCTTGTTCCCATTCTTTGAACAAATTAAAAAACATAAAACGATAATTTTGTGAAAATGTTTGGACCATTCTTTGAACTTATCTTTATCTTGTAGTGTGAAGAGCATATATACACTTGTAACTTGTACTTAGCTTATATTATATTAAAATAATTGATTTGGTCACCTATGTCACCAAAATGCACTTATCTTTTCGGTTAAGGGTCTTGAGAGAATTACACAGTTAAGCATGCTTATGGTGGAGTAGTCTCAGGATGGGTGACCTTCCGGGAAGTGACTGTCGGAACTGTGCGAGTGAGGACAAAACACAGGAAACGATCATGTGGTGATTCGTAAGGACGGTAACAAGTCTTTAAAACCTTCCGAACGTAGCAAACCGACCGTCGGATATGGATGGGCTCACTGGCCTAGTGAGAGGACGTGAAGCCCATTAAAAAAGGTAGCCCATGGACTGGGATTGGATATGGGGCCCAGTAAAAGGTGGCAGTCGGGACGTTACACAAAACATCAATCCATGATGTGAGATCATAGATAGGACGATGATGACGAAAAACAAAACATAGCCGAAGTTTGCGTATCCATAACTCCCTGTCCTTGTGGGAAACAAGAAATCTTTCAACGAAACTCACAAAAAAAGCATCAAAGTTGGACAAAATCAGGAACGCATCGAAGTGTAAGTCCAAATCAGGAACTCATCGCCAAAGATTTCTCCATCTTGTGGACAAAAGGCTTGTTCTGACAGCATCTTGTGTAGAAAGACTACAGAGTATTTCAGATATCAAAGGTTCTCGTAACTGGCTTAACAAATCTTCCTTCCCATGGTCACATATTTTGGTCTTCTTCTGTCTACCCACCACCATTTATCTATTCATGCAACTAATCTGCATTACAGATTCAAATCAGTTACTGAGTCATACGGAAACACTAGGCGGCTTGCATATCAAAGCAAAGCTAGATGCTTTTATAAAAAGTTCCCACACATAAAATTCTCAAAAACCCTACTCGAAATTACAAATTTTCAAGTGAACCAAGATGAAATATATACGTAAGTCGCCGGAAAACTCCGAAATTTTCAAATTTGTAACTTAAAATAACTACGTGAGGGCTTTGAAATATTGTGCAAAAAGTGTCTTTATTCAATAATAGAAGCCAATTATTTATACATGTGTAGTTGTCTATACGTGATAACATCGTATCTTAGAGATTCTAAAGATATAGAATATTTACATATATCTCATTTCAACCACTTGATTTCTTTGAGAGTATAAGCCATTGCGCGATATTCCGCTTAAGCTGAAGAAGATGAAACAGTGTCTTGCTTCTTTGTCTTCCACGGGATCAGAGAGTCCCCCAAATCGGTAACATAAGCAGAGAGAGAGCGACGCGTGAGCGGACAGGCGTTGTAACCAGAGTCACAGTAAGCAGAAACAACAATCGCACTGTCGGAGCGAAGTAAGATACCCTGCGCAGGAGAGCCTTTAAGATAGCGAACAAGGCGAAGAGCAGCATCCCAGTGAGCTGCACGCAGAGATTTCATAAACTGGGAAAGAATATGAACAACATAACACAAATCAGGTCTAGTGATAGTGAGGTAGATAAAACGTCCAAAAAGACGTCTATATTGTGCGAGATCATGCATCAGGCCCTTATCAGAAGCTAAATGATGGTTAAGTTCAATGGGAACAGCAGATGGCTGACAACCGAGCAATCCAGCTTCGTTAATGATGTCCAACGCATACTTTCGTTGAGAGAGACAAATACCATCAGGACCGCGAGAGACTTCAATACCCAAAAAATATTTCAACTTACCAAGATCTTTCATGTGAAAACATTGGTGAAGCTGAGCTTCAAAACTATTGAGAGCAGCAAGATCATTCCCAGCAAAAATGAAATCATCTACATAGACGAGAATATGGATAATCTTATCACCACTTCGGTAGGTGAACAATGAGTAATCTGCATAACTCTGAGTAAAACCAATCTTATGGAGAGCAGCAGAAAACTTGGCAAACCATCATCTATGGGCTTGTTTGAGACCATACAAGGATTGACGGAGACGACATACTTGGAAGGGTCAGAACATTTAAAACCTGGTGATAGTCTCATGTACACTTCCTCCTCGAGATCACCATGGAGAAAAGCATTATGGACATCCATCTGGTGGACTTACCAATCCTTTGTAGCTGCAACATCTAACAGAGACCGAACAGTTGTCAATTTTGTGACGAGAGCGAAAGTTTCTTTGTATTCAGTACCTTCTTTCTGGTGATTACCCATAGCCACGAGGCGCGCCTTGTGACGCTTGAGGGTACCATCAGAGTGGAACTTGAGTTTGTAAACCCATTTATTGTTTATGGCCTTCTTCCCATAGTTTCTTCAGACGGCCATAGTAAGCGAGGACAGGTTGACCATCTTGTTTGCAAGCAGCGATTTCATCCTTTAGAAGGGTCTTACGCACACCATTCCCTACGGAGAAACACCGTCGAATATTCTCCCACAATTGAGATGCATCAGATACGAAGGAAACCGTTGAACGAATAGGTAGGTCAATGGAAGTGCGGATCCAGCCAACGATCATAGAATTTGTGGCTAACCACATACCAAGTTCAGGTTCAGACACCGGCTTGGGAATAGATCCATCAAGGAACCCAAGCTTGGTCTTTGCTTGAAGAGAATTTTGGAGCTCCATAGCCCACTCGGCATAATTATTCTCCTTGAGAACAACAGAAGATATCAAGGCGCCATGATTGTCTCATGCACTAAGAAGGTAGGGAGAGTGTTTAGGTGATGAGGCGGCAGTAGTGCTGTCTTGCGAAGAAAGCGGAAGCTTAGAAGGATCATCTCCAGCCATCGTGTAGTATTAGAGAGGTAGTAGTAGTTTAGTATAATAGTTGGTTGAAGAAAAAAAACAAGAACAGCGGCGGTGCAAAGGACACCAACGGCTGCTATGGTAGAGAAAAGAAAAAGATTAGATCAAGGATTTTTTCTGCTCTGCTACCATGAAATATTGTGCAAAAAGTGTCTTTATTCAATAATAGAAGCCAAGTATTTATACATGTATAGTTGCTTATACGTGATAGCATTGTATCTTAGAGATTCTAAAGATATAAAATATTTACATATATCTCATTCTAAGCTAAGATCTTTGTTTATGTGATTTTGTGTCATATGTAATTGTCTTTCTATTAGTTCTATGTGTTTTCAGTGGCTCATGAGGCATGGATTCGTTTCTGAGATCGTGTGAATTGAATTGTAGAAGTTTGGAGTTGAGATTCGGAGTTCCCGATTGAAAAGAAGCAATGCTCGACATGAGTGTTGATCGAAATAAGGTGTGTGTCGGTCGACACCAACGTGAGGACGAATCGAGGGCTTTGGCAAGTGTTGGTCTACACCATATGGAGGTGTCGATTGACACTGCTAGAGTTTCGGGGATGTCGAGCAAAGTGTCGGTCGACACAAGATGGCCACTGTGAAAGTAACCCAGAGCATGGCCAATGATGAGGTGGTAGAGTCGCAGGTTCATCCTAGAATGCCTAGAGACTTGGCTGGTGATGGTATCAGCAGGGATGGTGGGCCCGATGTCGGTACCGGTGTTGCCCCGAATATGGGGGTTGCAGCGGATGGTGCTCCAGGTCGGGAGGATGTCTTGGCGGGCTTGCTGGCTCAGGTTTTGATGCGGCTTCCAGTAGTGGCGCCGTCACTGGTTGGTCTGTAGGCTCTTGTAGTGCCGCCAGCAGTTGGTGGGAAGGTTCTGATGGTACCGCCTGTGGGTTGTGGGTAGGGTCAAGCGGTGCAGCCTGTGGCTGGATTGTAGGTAGGCGTGCAGCCAGGGGCCGAGGTAGTGGATGCACAGTATGTTCATATGCTGGTGCAACTACGACATGTGAGTGCGGGATACTTACCTGAGAGTATGGATATGAGTGTAGCAGATGAGTGGAGGAAGCAGATAGAGGACATCTTCTAGTCGCTTCGATGTCCCGACCACTATCGGCTGGACATGGCAGTGCACTAACTGTTGGGAGATGCAAGTGTGTTGTGGAGGTTGGTTACAGATCGAAAAGTGCAGTGGAGGATGACTTGGATGGGCTTTGTGGGAGAGTTCAACGCAAATTTATTCCCGTAGAAGGCACTAGATCGCATGGAGGCGCAGTTCTTGGGGATGAACCAGGTGAACCATACTGTGCAGGAGCTAGATGCGGAGTTCACTCGGCTTGTGGTGTATGCAGTTTGGGCTGTGGAGCCAGAGTCGGCTTAGATACGGAGATTCTTGTTGGCTCTTCGGGATGACCTAAGGACTCAGTGCAGGGTGAGGAGGTACGCTACGAAAGTGAAGCTGTTGGAGACAACAGTCGGGATAGAAGATTACTTGAGGTCACAGGTGGTGGTGGTCAATCCTTAAGCACAGACGAAGCAAACTCAGCCACATTCTGATCCTAGCAAGGGCAAAAGCCTGCGTAGGGGCAGAAGTGGAAGTTTGACACCATGCAGAGGTCGGGGTCTTGTGGTGCGGGGTGCTTCGGGTGTGGTAGCTTGGAGCACAGGGTGGCAATTTTTCCGCAGAAGGGTAACCAACCAGCACTGCTGATGACTCGGGTGTGCTACCATTGCAGAAAGGCGAGACATCTCAGATCGGCGTGTCTCAAGCTGCATCCGATGGCGGTGGCAGAGTTACAACCAAGAGTGCAGCAGGTGAGGCAGACGGTGTTGCCATTACCAGAGGCGCCGCGTGTGTACCCGACCATATAGACGGGAGGAACCAGTGCTAACGCGATCACAAGTATAATTTCTAAACTTTACTTTGTGGTTTTTGTCATTTTTGTATATTATGGGTGTTTGTGATGAATGTTGGGGTTCTTAGTGCATAGGGTTTGTGTACGGACCTTATTGGTGGATGGACTTCTGTCCCATGTGTTGTTCGACTCCGGAGCTACTCATTGCTTTGTTACCCCAAAGTGTGCTGAGAAGGACAACATTCGTAGAGATCCCAGAGAGCAGTTTAGGAGCGTTAAGGTTGTTGGAGGCAGGATGATCCAGGTCCAAGGACGTGCGAGAGTAGGGATATTCAGGTGGCTGGGAAGTCAATGTCGGCAGACCTGGTTATTAGTCCAGTGGAGTTGTATGATGTGATTTTGGGCGTGGATTGGTTACACCTGTATCGAGTACATTTGGACTTTCATCGGGGTAAAGTTGTGTTTGAGAGGCCTGGAGTGAGGAGTTGATTTTATGAGGGAGTGAGGCCGACTCTAGGGAGTCTGGTTTTCTTAGCTGTGCAAGCAGAGAAGATGAAATGGAAGGATCGGGAGGCGTATTTGGCTACAATTTCGATGCCGGAGTTTGTAGGACAAATTGTTGTGGGTGAGATCTTTATAGTTTGAAAATTTGTAAATATTTCAGTCGTTGCAAGAGTTACCATCATTTTGCTTTGATCACTTTACAATAGAGTTGTAACCAGAAACTATGCCATTGTCCTAAGTATCCTTCCTGACGATTGACCAGTAACCCATAACACCAACTTTGGCTGCACGACGAACAAATTTAATTTTCTAGTAGATTTTAAAAATCCTTGCAGAACAAATATACATCAAAACAAAAATTACATCGACGTTTCACTATAGAAAAAGATTGTAAACTATAAACAAATAAATAAATTCTATCTCTCATTAGTTTTCCAATACACATGAACTTTTTTATATCATGTATTATTTGCATAGTTAAATTTAGTAGCTCATTTAATAATCTTAATGTAGTTATAGATTTCATTTTTATTTCTGTTTCAGCTCATAATAATTATATAACTATTGCTTTTTCATAGGCATCATTTAGGAAAATAAAATTAAATACGACGGTAACTTATTAAGGTATGTGTGACGTTCTAGAAAGAGTGAATAGAAAAAGGAGCAATACTTGGGTTTACCCCTAGGGATGAACCTCTTCATTCACCCTCTTATAAAATAAATAAATAAAATCTGTATACATTATTATAAAATTAGAAACTTAAACCGCTCTTTTATAAACTCAAATAGATATATAATTTCGTTCTAATTGTAAAATCTAAACCCTAACCATCTCATTTGTAAATCAAAACCGATATATAATTTTGTTCTAATTGTAAAATCTAAACTCTAACCATGTCATTTGTAAACCCAAACCGATATATAATTTTGTTCCAATTATAAAATCTAAACTTTAACCATCTCATTTGTAAACCCAAACCGATATATAATTTCGTTCTAATTGTAAAATCTAAACCCTAACAATCTCATTTGTAAACTCAAACCGACATATAATTTTGTTCTAATTGTAAAATCTAAATCCTAACCACCTCATTTGTAAACCCAAACGGACATATACTTTCGTTTTAATTATAAAATCTAAACCTTAATTCTCATTTATAAATCCAAACCGATATATAACCTTGTTTAATTGTAAAATATAAACCAAACCAATATTTAACTTTTTTTAAATAAAAGTATTCATAATTTGTTTTTTTATTTTATTTTGCTTTTTAATTTAATTTTGTTTTATTTTTAAAATAAAATATTAGATAAAACATTCTGATTGGTTGAGAGGGAGGGAGTAAATACAAAAAGATCACCTTTTAAGTATTTTTCTAGAAAAAGGATGATGACATTATGTATGAACCAGTCACGTAGACATCACGAGTCATTTTAGTTACAACGAGCAAAAGCTTTGCCATTGTCTCTTCGCCTATGGGTTTTCTTATACCCCTCTCTCTCTCTCTCTCTCTCTCTCTCATTCCCCATACGCCTGTTCATCGTAAAATTCATACAACAATCCAATCTATATCTACTAATTGTACACCGACTCTAAATCATTACAATATATATATCTTGTAGTCCTTAAAAAATAAAATCTAAAGTACAAGTGGTAACTCAACGATCGATAACCATTAGTAGAAACCAATAAAGAATAACTTTTAAAATCAGATACATGTACAAATATATTTCAGTGAAACAAGTAAAGTATTGCTCGATTTATAATTTCATGAAGCCATATATGTTTTTAGTCCTCTTTATCTATATATTGGTATTATACAACTTGTATATAGAAATTAGGAAAATTTGTTAAAATGTTTGTGTTTTGTGTCCACATGGATCCTGCGATCCTCTCACCAAACTATATAAATCTGACCTTTGGTATAAATACGCTTTGTTTTGCATATGAGCACTTGAGCAATAAATTACTCAACCGATTGTCCTGCGTGGTTACATGTACACTTGTGTACTCTGTATCTCTAGAAATCAAAATGATATTTTCTTCAAAATGACTTTTTTACAGATATTTTTAGGGTATATATTTGTATATTGTCTTTTTTCTAGTAGGGGTATATGGATTTGTGTGTGTGTGTGTGTTAAAATCTGAAAATGAAACTTCCAATAATATATTTGTATATTTTCTTTTTCTAATAGGTGTATTGTGTGTTAAAATCTCAAAATGAAATTTCCAATAATAGTAACCAATATCCAAATGTTAATGCATTGTAGAACTCAAATCTTTTAAGTGTTTCTTTTTTTTTTTGCAGATTATGTGACAGGACCACTTGAGAAACCTCTTGTACACAAGAAGCCGCAGATCACCGGAAGAAACTGGGATTGAAATTTCCTAAAATCACTCCATAATAAATATAAATTACCATTTTCCAATTTCATTCTTTATATGATTTTATTTGTTTTAAAATTATTTATTATATAAAAATATGTATAATAAAAATACAATTGTTCACATATGTTGCAATTTGATTTTTTTTAAAAAAAAATAATTAACTGATTTAAATTATCTCGCGACGAAATTAAATAGCAGGTAAAGTTTGGATCAATACTAGTATAAATTTAAATTATGATTAACTTGGTGTTATAATGGTAATTCATCATTTCATTATTTTGCTAACATTAGAAATCTTAGAAATCTTAGAAATCTTTGAAGAAGAAGAAGAAGAAGAAGAAGAGAAGAAGAAGAAGAAGAAGAAGAAGAGAAGAAGAAGAAGAAGAAGAAGAAGAAGAAGAAGAAGAAGAAGAAGAAGAAGAAGAAGAAGAAGAAGAAGAAGAAGAAGAAGAAGAAGAAGAAGAAGAAGAAGAGAAGAAGAAGAAGAAGAAGAAGAAGAAGAAGAAGAAGAAGAAGAAGAAGAAGAAGAAGAAGAAGAAGAAGAAGAAGAAGAAGAAGAAGAAGAAGAAGAAGAAGAAGAAGAAGAAGAAGAAGAAGAAGAAGAAGAAGAAGAAGAAGAAGAAGAAGAAGAAGAAGAAGAAGAAGAAGAAGAAGAAGAAGAAGACAATGTACCATAGGCACACTTCTTACCAGATTCAAGAACTCGAATCGTAAGTAGTTTCTCTTTTCAAAAGCATCTAACTTTTTTTTCATTTTCATCAAAAGTTTTTGAAATATTTGTTGTTTCGAGTGTACCTTCTTCAAAGTGTGTCCTCACCCTAATGAAAAGCAAAGGTTGGAACTTGGGGAAAAACTTACTTTGGAGAGTA